>NC_047017.1:49032450-50242754 GCF_902652985.1 Pecten maximus
ACTATGTGTACGGGGAAATAGCGATGTTACTAATCTCTCTGTATATATGTCTCTGTCTCTAGGCCTATATAGAGGTATAAATGTATATAATTTATAGACGTCGTCATAGTCCTTAATATAAATAAATTGTGTACTTTTGATTTATTTAAAACTTGTCAATGTCTCTAAATTTTAAAGCAGAATAATTGGTATCAATTAATGTTGGCTTATACAGTAGTTTAAGAATATAAATGTTTTCTCACGCCTGATTTAAATTCAGCACTTTAAATTATTGACATTTTCAATCTGGCTTACCACACTACATATTACTAAAGAAGTGATATAACAAGTCATTGAAGTACAGATGATGTATGTGTTATACTTTTTAAAAGTTGAGTCTTTTGTTGGCTTCGGTTACATTTCCTCAGACATAGATTCTCGGCCTAGGCCTACCGTAACGTTACTGTACAGTACAGTAAGTCTCTGATTTCCTAGACCAAAGAGTGGTGAAATCTCAAACTTTACTTAGTTAAGTGTTTTAACTTTTAGATAAAGACAAAGCGAAAATAAACAAATGTTGTAATTGTTACTATCAGCGACAAAACATGCCCTGCGTCCCTGTTAATAAATATTGGTTCGTGTAGCTGTCATCGTATCTCCGATATCTGCAGTAAAAATAATAGAGTTGTCTCCCTTGTATTGAAATCCTGAAAGTTTACGTCACGTGCGTAAATAACAAATATGGCGCAAGATTGTTATGGTTTTTCAACAGCAATGATAATTGCATTTACTTGAATTATATGTGGACTCAACGTTGGAATCAAGGAGAATAATGTCTTGGAAGTTTCCTTGGTCCGAATTCGTGAAGAAAAGGGCATGTAGATACCTGCTACAGCACTATCTTGGCCATTTTCTAAAGGAAAAGTTGACTCTCGATCAGCTGAGTGTCGATCTGTATAATGGAACTGGGAAAATTCGACAGCTCGATCTTGACGTAGAGGTGCTTGCTATTCTATATTCTTATGGATGTATGAAAACATAATTTGATTAATTTGTTACTCCTGCTTAAAGTTCAGTAGTACATTCCGTAATTGTTTCATAAACATTTATGGTTTTGGACGTTAAAAATGTAAACAAACCATTTTGTTTCAAATATTTCTGTACCTGTTTGCCTTTGTGTATCAAGGCGTTGATTGGATATTTAGCATTAGGCTATACTTTTGACTACCAGTTGACTTCTGTCAAAAAAATCGAAGACAATCTTACTGTCTTTTGAAGAATATAGTCATAAAAGTAAATACAGATATAGCTTTACCTTTTATGATCATTTATACAAATTCAAAGAGAGAGTGATGTTTAGGTGAACACTTGCATCAGCACTGACTCGCTGTGCGGGAATTCGAAGTAATTTAAATATCATAAAAACTAGAATTATAAAAATCACTGACTACTTTAAGCTACTGTTGTAGACATGCATATATTCATCAATAAGAGACAATGCAACTGTAAAAAAACGATTTTGAATTTTAAAAATATAGTCATTCAGAAAATGCTTGATCTACTGGAATACAGTCAGTGAATTGTATAAATTTTATTAATTTAATTTTCAACAAGATTGACATGTCAGACCTACATATATACATTTCAACACTAACAAAATGTACCCATAATTACAATGAGAACCACATGCACATACAGTACATGTACATATGCATACATGTAGTTTAATTTCAGGATAGATGTCATATAAATTAAGTCATATGTGATATGCAAGTTCATATCATTGTAATTAACAAACCAACCGAGAACAAGACACTTTTATAAACCAAATTTCCATTTGATTTGTTGATAGACAAATGTTCATAAAATATTAATTCCATTTCATGATCTATCTACAAAATGTCAGATATACTTCAAAAATGATGAAGCGCTGTGTATAAAGGATCCCATGGCCAGACAATTGCACATATTCCTTGTAAAAGGAACTGCATGTTTTAACAAAAAAGAGCTATGTGTTGTCAATCCATGTAACTATATATTCATTTCACACTGATGTGCAATGAAATCTCACTGTTTATAAGGGTATATATGAGTTAACGTTGTTGTAAGTGTATTGAACTTCTTGGTTGAGATGTGGGAATCTTAAAAAAAAATAGAAAAACAGGGAAGTTAAGTGTTTGCTTTCGCTATATATATATATGCCAGCTGGATTATATTATGTCATGACTCATGAACCAGTCAAATGGTTATTGACATTTTCCAAGGTGCAGTATATAAGGAAGATGGCTATTATACCATGTACAGTATATGCCTGGAGCAGAATCTGTGGATCTTTTGTTATGTTAACATGTAAATCAAGTTCAAAATGAAAACAACATGGATACATATATGAAACTAGATGTACATGTTACTTTCTCGATGACAGGCGCTGAATGAGGTGCTGGACAACAGTAATCTACCAGTCGAAATTGTGGATGGATTTATAGATGAAATAGCCGTGTCCATACCATGGACAGCCCTCATCCAGAGCAGTACGGAGATGGAGATCCGTGGGCTCGAGCTGACTCTGCAGCCAAAACAGAGGAACAGCAGTGGTCAGTACAAGTTAAATATCCAGGGGGCCACAAAACTATCTAGTCTTAGGTGAAATTCAAATGTTGTATAATGGTACAAGTTCAATGTATTATGAGATCATGATTATATTTTGCAATTATTTATAGTACATATGTGCTGAATTAGTAATGATAGAAGCAGCACAGACCCAGTTCATCAGTGATTTTTGAAGGATTCTCATCATGTAAGTCAAGAAATCCTTTTTCAAAATTATGATGCAGCTCAACACAAAGAGGTTAGTAAGTAAAAAACTGATGCCCCCAAAAAAGTGTAACTGATCAATGATTATATGAAATATATGTGTTACATAATAACATAATTATGTATACCTTCTTGGTAATACAATCCCATTCTGTATGTAATTCTAATCTTGCAGGCTTCCAGACTTAACTTCCTGGTGTAATTTTCTTTTCACTTGTTAACTTTACTCCTGCTATTTACAGCCCAAGGCCTGGAGACTATGTTTTGTAGTATGAACAGTAGTATGAGCACCAGTCTACAGATAGCAGAGGAGTGTCTGAAGGAGGACCGAGGCAAACCTTTGAAAAGTCGCGATGGCAGTCTTGGGGATGACGGGGGCCAGCAGTTTGAAGGTGTTCAGAAGTTTGCTCAGACTATTGATTCAGGTATGAACTATTTCCTCAGGGCATCCAGTAGGTGGAAAATGTCAAGAGTCAGTGAAATTCCTGATGAATAATAAAACTAATAAAAATCTCCTGGTTGAATTATGTATAATGCCATTTCCAGTTGTTTTACATAATTGTATGCCTTTTATTTTGCATTATTTTCAGTTCAATTTCTACTCAAATCAATATCTATTGCATATTTAATATGTATTTTAAAATATAAAGGACTAGACTCTAAAATATTTTACATACATGTCAAACTTTTTCATGAGACATGGTATTAGGAGTGCCTGAAACATGGTCAGCATTAATACTAACAAATCTGAAGTCAACTGCTAATTTTGAAATTGAGCAAAACATAGTAAATTTGCACACTGTGTTTTTAATGGCAAATTGATGGTTTTAAATTAATACAAATTTAGATATATCCGCTAAAGAAAAACCTGAAGAGACTTGAAACAAGTCACTAAGTATGAATTTATATTTAATTTTTCCTGTTATGAAGCAGCACTTTTATTTCTTGAGTTTTATTCCTGTAAGATAAAAATGATTGCTGCAAAAAGGAAGTAAAACCATGCAAAAATAACAGGACACAATTTTAAACCTCATCATGGCTGGAAATAAATGAGTGTATTTATGTCTTATTCTTGATCTTCCCAGTCATATTTCCCATTTTTAAGGTCCTCAAGAAAACAGAAGATGAGGAAGTAGATAAGAACACTTAGCATACATAAATCTGATCACCTTTATTTACTGGTGTCGATTTTCACTCGGATTATTAACACTCATATGCATTCTGTGAATATACAGAACAGAATAGTGGCTACATAGTATAGCATGGGTGAATATACAGAACAGAATAGTGACTACATGGTGTAGCATGGGTGAATATACAGAACAGAATAGTGACTACATGGTGTAGCAAGGGTGAATATACAGAACAGAATAGTGACTACATGGTGTAGCAAGGGTGAATATACAGAACAGAATAGTGACTACATGGTGTAGCATGGGTGAATATACAGAACAGAATAGTGACTACATGGTGTAGCATGGGTGAATATACAGAACAGAATAGTGACTACATAGTGTAGCATGGGTGAATATACAGAACAGAATAGTGACTACATAGTGTAGCATGGGTGAATATACAGAACAGAATAGTGACTACATGGTGTAGCATGGGTGAATATACAGAACAGAATAGTGACTACATGGTGTAGCATGGGTGAATATACAGAACAGGATAGTGACTACATGGTGTAGCATGGGTGAATATTATTATATGGTCATATCCTTGTTTGTATTTCAGTTCTTTGTAGGGTAAAAGTTACTTTAGTTGACACTGTGATACGACTAGAACATCTCCCGAACAGTGCTGAGACAGGTGTGGCGCTTGAAATCAGGATAAAAAGGTACGACAAATTCCTTATCAGTGCTGAAACAGGTGTGGCACTGGAAATCAGGATAAAAAGGTAAGGCAAAAGTCATTAACAGTGCTTTATCAAGTGTGGTGCTTGAAATTAGGATGTAAAGGTACGACAAATTCCTTATCAGTGCTGAAACAGGTGTGGCACTGGAAATCAGGATAAAAAGGTAAAAGGTACGACAAATTCCTTATAAGTGCTGAAACAGGTGTGGCACTGGAAATCAGGATAAAAAGGTAAGGCAAAATTCATTAACAGTGCTTTATCAAGTGTGGTGCTTGAAATTAGGATGAAAAGGTACATCAAATTCCTTATCAGTGCTGAAACAGGTTTGGTACTGAAAATTAGGATAAAAAGGTAAAAGGTACGACAAATTCATTAACAGTGCTCAGACAGGTGTGGCAATGGAAATTAGGATAAAAAGGCAAGGCAAATTCTTGTGTTTAATGTTTATCCATGTTTAATAGCATTGAAAGAGATAAAGGTAAATTTGTAGCAGATATTTTTATGTGTCTGGTTCATTATCTTAATGTTACAAATCAGCTGTGCTGTATACTGGCATTACAGAAAACTAGAAAAATGTGTATCTCTCTGATTGGTTACGATTTCCATGGTGTTTAATGTAATATATTTCCCCTCAAATATATCCTTGGCATACAATTTCACATCCAACTGGGGACTGTAATTCACCAAAATTGGCATAAATGCAGTCTGTTGGTAATTACTCATAGTAACTTATTACAGAATGGAGTACTTTGATGACATGGCTGAGGGGTCATCGGTAGACAACCCTGAGTTCACCAAGAATTGGGAGCCAGCTGCAGTAGCCCACAAGAATTTCCTGATGGAAGGTTTACATATCCTGATTGACCACTTCCCCCGTAACTCACGCCCTCACAGTAGTCACTCAGACTCTTCATGCTCGTCACCTCAGGTAAGTTTGTAGTTACTCAGACTCCTCATGCTCGTCACCTCAGGTAAGTTTGTAGTCACTCTGACTCCTCATGCTCGTCACCTCAGGTAAGTTTGTAGTCAGACTCCTCATGCTCGTCACCTCAGGTAAGTTTGTAGTCACTCAGACTCCTCATACTCGTCACCTCAGGTAAGTTTGTAGTCAGACTCCTCATGCTCGTCACCTCAGGTAAGTTTGTAGTCACTCCGACTCCTCATGCTCGTCACCTCAGGTAAGTTTGTAGTCACTCTGACTCCTCATGCTCGTCACCTCAGGTAAGTTTGTAGTCAGACTCCTCATGCTCGTCACCTCAGGTAAGTTTGTAGTCAGACTCCTCATGCTCGTCACCTCAGGTAAGTTTGTAGTCAGACTCCTCATGCTCGTCACCTCAGGTAAGTTTGTAGTCAGACTCCTCATGCTCGTCACCTCAGGTAAGTTTGTAGTCACTCAGACTCCTCATGCTCGTCACCTCAGGTAAGTTTGTAGTCACTCTGACTCCTCATGCTCGTCTCCTCAGGTAAGTTTGTAGTTACTCAGACTCCTCATGCTCGTCACCTCAGGTAAGTTTGTAGTCAGACTCCTCATGCTCGTCACCTCAGGTAAGTTTGTAGTCACTCTGACTCCTCATGCTCGTCACCTCAGGTAAGTTTGTAGTCAGACACCTCATGCTCGTCACCTCAGTTAAGTTTGTAGTTACTCAGACTCCTCATGCTCGTCACCTCAGGTAAGTTTGTAGTCAGACACCTCATGCTCGTCACCTCAGTTAAGTTTGTAGTCACTCTGACTCCTCATGCTCGTCACCTCAGGTAAGTTTGTAGTTACTCAGACTCCTCATGCTCGTCACCTCAGGTAAGTTTGTAGTTAGACTCCTCATGCTCGTCACCTCAGTTAAGTTTGTAGTCAGACTCCTCATGCTCGTCACCTCAGTTAAGTTTGTAGTCACTCTGACTCCTCATGCTCGTCACCTCAGGTAAGTTTGTAGTCAGACACCTCATGCTCGTCACCTCAGTTAAGTTTGTAGTCACTCAGACTCTTCATGCTCGTCACCTCAGGTAAGTTTGTAGTCACTCATGTAGTCACTCAGACTCTTCATGCTTGTCACCTCAGGTAAGTTTGTAGTTACTCAGACTCCTCATGCTCGTCACCTCAGGTAAGTTTGTAGTCAGACTCCTCATGCTCGTCACCTCAGGTAAGTTTGTAGTCAGACTCTTCATGCTTGTCACCTCAGGTAAGTTTGTAGTCACTCAGACTCCTCATGCTCGTCACCTCAGGTAAGTTTGTAGTCACTCAGACTCTTCATGCTCGTCACCTCAGGTAAGTTTGTCATTCTCCTATAACTTAACAATTGGCACTGACTCATTGCTTCCTAAATAATTTGAATTTCTCTTTAAAGTAATCATAGCTACCAGTACATAAAGTTTCTGAGAAATACTTTTATAATATTGTTTCTTAGTATAGAGAATAAACTGTTGATGTGTTGTTTCAGAATTATGAATCTGCCACCAGTTCCCCATTAGGACCTCCCAGGAATATCAACCAATCATCTGAATGTTCTGAATCACCTGACCAGTGTGAACCAATCCAAGTGGCTGTTGTTACAGGGAAAACAAGTTTGAAACTGAAAATCAAGCAAGCTGATTCTGTCACTGGACCAAAAGTAAGAAACTCTAGATATCTGATGTAAATACAAGCGGAAGTTTGAGATCAGAATATATAGTGAATGTTCATAACATTGGTCATGTTTTCATTTTGAAAATCTAACTGTGATATATAAGTTGAATTATGATATAAACATTAAAGAATTTAGATGCCAGTTATATGAAGTAATTCATGTTTATCATTCTGTTTGTGCCAGTTGGAGACCGAGGTGGAGCTTGGTGCCCTACATATTCTGCTAGCTCCTAGACAAGTACACTCTCTACTGGAGATCATGGAAGGTCTTGTCTCTCCAGGTTTGTTGGAATAATTCCCCCATGATTTACCTAATATTGTAAAATTTGTAGCATTGATTGGAATAATTCCACCATGATTTACCTGATATTGTAAAATTTGTAGTATTGATTGGAATAATTCCACCATGATTTACCTAATATTGTAAAATTTGTAGCATTGATTGGAATAATTCCACCATAATTTACCTAATATTGTAAAATTTGTAGCATTAATTGGAATAATTCCCCAATGATTTACCTAATATTGTATTTGTAGCATTAATTGGAATAATTCCCCCATGATTTACCTAATATTGTATTTGTAGCTGTGATTGGAATAATTCCCCAATGATTTACCTAATATTTATTTGTAGCTGTGATTGGAATAATTCCCCCATGATTTACCTAATATTGTAAAATTTGTAGCATTGATCGCTTCTGATTTGTGACATTTATTTCATTTCATTATTTCATATAAGACTAATTTGGGTTTCCTATGCTGGTTAAGTACAAGCATGTTCCATATGATAGGTACCAATGAATCAGCCAAGAGACGTCATCAAGGCAACCGGAACAAGCCGATGTCAGATGAGGACATGCAAAGAATTGAGAGAGAGCTCCAGCGCCAGATGATGGAGGGACGAGTCCAGTCTCACAAAAAACCCTCGCTAGATTCAAGACCGTTGATGGGCATGCATGACATCATGACCAGCTCAATGGGTCAGTTTAATTAGTGTGGTCCATCAATATAATTACAGAAATACATTATAAAGCTTTATATCATTTCAGTGGATATTTTAGATAACAAGAAACATAGAGAATTGATATGGAAATCAAAATACATGCATATCAATACGATCAAGTGTCAAATGTCCATTAGGATTTCTTCATTGATATTTTTACATTATTTTATTTAAAAACTATTAATGCATACCTAATCTTATGGCTTATACATAATTATCTGCAATGGAGGGGTAGGAGGAATTTAGATTAATATTTGATTGGTGATGGGGCCTCCCACCCCTCCCACAATGATAAAGGATAATTTTGGAATGGTCATTACCCTGAATTTGAGATTAGTTGTACATTTCATTGTTCCAGTCTCCAGTTATAAATCATTTTATGGTAAAGTATTAGTGTTTTTATATACCTGGTACGGTTGCTAATTCCCCCCTGCCTTGTACTTTGTAGTCATGTTCTTGTATATAAATATATGGTATGAGTTCACAGCATAGCCATTGTTACATAGCCATTGTTACATAGCCATTGTTACATAGCCACACAGTTCCAGAAGATTAAGTTTATGGAATGTCATCACGCTCTACCTCAGTAATAGTGAGAACATGACCTGTTCCTTTGACACATCAACATACTAGAAAAAGTTATGCAATACAAAAACATGAAATATTGGATATTTTGACAACAAACCAAAAAAATTATGTCTGCAGTCATCAATGTCATATTAGATAGTTTTTTAACGATGCAAAAACATTATGATCAGAAAATTCAATGTTTCTGTCACCAGACCAGTAAAACTAAAATATGTTTGTCAATTAATATGTTTGTCAATAAACCAGAAAAACTGTCTACCATCACCTTTGCTTTACCCTCTCTCCCAGCAACACAACACAGATTTACACTCATTGCACATTCCACTTTGTGATACTATGATGACTTCATGCAATCTGTTTATTCCATTGAAATTAATTGAGGAACAACAGTACAACCATTTAGATTTCACTTGTTACTTTTATGCCACTGACAACAGAGCTGTACAGGCAATGTTAAGTGTTTCTCTTTTCCATTGAAGTTTAAATGAGGATTTACGGTACAACCATTTAGATTTCACTTGTTACTTTTATGCCACTGATGACTGAGTACAGGTGATGTTAAGTGTTTCTCTTTTCCGTTGGCCTGCCTTAACATCTTAGCTGGTCATTGTGTCTATCTTCATCACACTCTTTGTGAAGATGCATACTTGTGTTAAGGATTTCTATACCAATATAATCTAAACTTCATGTTTTTCAGACTCTGAATACCTTTTATCGTTATACTTCATGAGTCTCCTACTAGAAGGCCAAGATTGATAAAAATTAATCTATATATAGATAGTAGATGTGTATATTCCTACACTTGAATGTGTGTCAGAGTAACATATGCTGTGCACGCCCACAGACTTCTACTAGTTACACTTAGGGTCAAGCTCCATTTCTCTGCTTAGTGTAAATAGTAGGGGAGATAACTATGTATAGACAGAGAAGATTTTGGAGTGTTGTAAACATATGTTGTCCATATTTATACTGTTGATAAAGTACATATTTCAATAACTTTTAAAAAAGAAACATTCCATAGCATACTATGGGATGTGATCTTTTTATTGGACTTGGTACCTGTTTAAAACTCTAAGGAAGTACTTAACTGAGTCCAACTGTAATTTTATAGTGTATTATGGTTTTATTAGTTACAATACACAATAACTAGGAAATGAGTTATCTTACTTGCATGTATGTTAAAATAATTCTTAGTTTTTACTTAAATGATTCCTTTGGTGAGTTAAAACCAGTATTATTTTAAAAGTTCTTATATCAATATCGGGATAATTCGTGTTATTAATTGTTATAAATGTATTATAGTGTCAATGATCAGAGAGATGATAACTATGTTTTTCGTTTTGAATTTGAAATTTATTTTTACCATAACTATTCTGACAGTTATTTGTTTTAACGACAGAATTCAAAAACGGCAGTGAGCTATACAAATTCAATACTGTCTTTACTGATTTTAATTTGAAGTACATTAATTTTGTATCTGGTATATTGAATCCAGAAATAATATCAACAAAATATTCTTTATCTAATTTAAGATGAAGAAGAATGCTACTTTTCTCTCAATCCTGCTGGGAAAAGTATAGACATGGAGTCTTCAGTATCCAGTAACTTTAGTTTGACCTCTAATAGAACAGAAAGTACTGTGACAAGTAAGTATGGTATACAGTCAAATCTGTTTCACACAATTTTTTGCTTAATAGAGGTGACTTATCAGACAGTTTTGTCTAGATTAAGCTTATGCTGTTCAGAGATATATCAATAGGTATGTTTTGAATTTCAGGCTTGTGTGTACAGGGTATAGGACCTTTGTCTATGGCACTGAGGCTTTCCTGGTGTAGGCCTATGTGTTAGAACATATCTTGTGATGTAAACTGTTAATCTGTAAGGAAAATCAAAGGGACCAACTCCAAAGATTTCATGGAGTTGACTATAGATTGCAATGTTTGGAAATATAGTCATCTGAAAAGAAATTTGTTATGATTGAATTTGCTTTGATTGAAAAAAAAATGTATGTTCATTTAAAAAACACTTGGATCTGGCTATATTTTACATATTGCTCTTTTGGACTGCAGGTCACCAACCTGGCCGAGTTCCCCGGAGAGAGCCCAGTCATTACAAGTCAAAAGGTACTGATCCTCTGTGTTAAAAAGTATTCACTATTGTGTAACATTCACCCTATAGGAGGGCATATTCATCATATCGGAGAGTAATAGTGGATTTGGGAAGGACAATGCATTTCCCATGCAGTTCCATGATACACACACTTCAATACTGTTGTTAGTTGTAACATTGTTTTGAATGTTATATGATTTTCTCCCACTAATTTCCTATTTTATAGCTCAAACACCTTTATTCTGAAAAGTCACGAGCCAATAGGACAATGTTATCACATTACACAAAATCAAAATCAAAATGGAGTAACATCAATTTTTTCTCACTTTCCTTGTGACCTGTGCGAGGATCATGTGTTGAATGTGTTTGGTTCAATCTCAGGACTTGTGGTATCTAACAATATGTATGTGTAGGAGAAAAAAACACTTAATGTGTACCCCTACCCTGAGATATCCCAAGGAACTAGTACATTTGTATCTACTTTGTGTTTAGATACCCTACAGAGGATCCTGGACGATCCGAGTGCAGAGCTGTGTCGTTACCACCTGTTACATTTGTATCTACTTTGTGTTTAGATACCCTACAGAGGATCCTGGACGATCCGAGTGCAGAGCTGTGCCGTTACCACCTGAGATTAACCTTCTTCACTATCTCCATCCTACATGAGAATCCACGCCCAGTTCTTGGTGAAAACAATGAACAATCACAGCAGAAAAATAAGATGAAGGGTATTTCAGATGCATTCTTTAAACGTGTGTTCACTTTCCTTCCTGCTGGCAAGAGTGAGTTGAGAGAGATGAGGAGACACTTTGCTGAAGCCCTACATTGTGATCATCTGAGGTATGTAGAGTATACATCTACAGTAAAATCTGTGTAATTAATAAAATCCTGTACTGTTCAGGAGCCTTTCAAACCAAACACATCAAGGTCTAATAGTTCTATGCAAGTTGAGGCTGTACTCTGTAAATATGAAGTAAAGAAAGTTAGAAAATCTTGATAGCGTGCACATGTATTTAACATAATTGTGCATTTTTGAGAAGCCTGTATAACCAAAACTTAAAGCCATTGTATATGTGAATGGAGTCAGCACTGTGTTAACATGAAATATGACGATAATATGTTAGAAAATCTTAATATGTGACAGAGAGCATGTGGTAGATTTATTTTCTATTGACAAGTTCTGAGTGTTATAAGTTTTGAATTAAAAACTACCAATGGTTTTGTATGACTCCATTTCTTGGCTTTACTTATGGTATCTTGGAATGATATGGTGCTTTCCTTTATCTGTCTGATCTTTGCCCTAACATCCCTTCTCTAATCCAATAATACATATACAAAAAGGTTGTAAAAGTGGAAGAGGTATTACACAGCGACATTCTGGCTTAAAACAGATCTTGCTGATTTTGCTTCTAATAAAAATGTTTTGGTTACAGATTTGTGGGGAAGCCGTTGAACCTGGAGTGTGTAGAGAAGACGGTGCCAACACATTATAGTACAACGATAGACCTCACCATCGGACTGTTTGAGGCTGTGGAATGTTTATTTGACCGCAGAAATGAGAGCGTGAAACCAGAGTACACAGAGGTGAGTGTTGTTGTCCAAGGTGACAAATTGGTTATCAAAGTTATATAATATATGGGGAAAAACACTCAGGATATAGTTTGTAAGAGTATCTTAAAAGTTATCTCCATATACATCAAACACTCCAGGATATAGTTTGTAAGAGTATCTTAAAAGTTATCTCCATATACATCAAACACTCCAGGATATAGTTTGTAAGAGTATCTTAAAAGTTATCTCCATATACATCAAACACTCCAGGATATAGTTTGTAAGAGTATCTTAAAAGTTATCTCCATATACATCAAACACTCCAGGATATAGTTTGTAAGAGTATCTTAAAAGTTATTTCCATATACATCAATAATAGCTCCTTTTAGGTAACACCTAGGATAAGTTCAACTTTTGGAGTACATTTCCTATAGAATAATTTTGATGACCTAACTGGATCGGATACTGGATTTTCAGTTAGGGGGGGGGGGGGGGGGGGGGGGGGGGTGCCAAATTACAGGGGGGTCTACTCCCCCGGGAAAAAATTTAGCAGGTAAATTCAAATTCCTGCATTCTAGTGTATTACTTTGATAATTTTAGGGGGGTCGGGGGTGCCCCACACACACACCCTTAAATCCGCCAGTGCCTAATATGGCTTAATTGTTTTCTTCATTAAATTGACTCATGATTTCTTACACACCTATGACCAAGTAGTGATTACTGAACACTAAATTGTTGTTTTGTATCACTTTAGTTTATTACACATTTCTGGTCTATTTATGATAATGATGACTGCTTTGTGGAGTCTTATATCCTTACAGCTCAGAAACAGACAGCTATTATAGTATCTGTCGGAGGAGGAGACAGAATATCCTACATGTCATATTAAATGTACTGGCAAGGTTGATTACAAGTCACAGAATTAATAATATGTAAAGACGGTCCTCATGAACCATGCTGGTCAGTAGCAGGTAATGTGTGGAAGGGAGGTAACTACTACTGACTTAATACAATAACCCCACATTACCCCCATGTCAAGTGAGGTATAATAAAAGAGCAAATTAATACAAAAATGACAAAGTTAGACAGGAAAATTCATCAGTTATGGAAAAGTTAAGAGGATGATCATGGACTACTACAATCTGCAATTTTATACAGATTTCCACTGTTTTTACACGGATTACCAATATAAATTTTACACAGATTACCAGTTAAATTTTACACAGATTACCAGTAAATTTTACACAGATTACCAGTTAATTATTTTACACAGATAACCAGTAAATTTTACACAGGTTACCAGTTAATTATTTTACACAGATCACCAGTTAAATTTTACACAGATTACCAGTAAATTTTACACAGATTACCAGTTAATTATTTTACACAGATTACCAGTAAATTTTACACAGATCACCAGTTAATTATTTTACACAGATAACCAGTAAATTTTACACAGATTACCAGTTAATTATTTTACACAGATCACCAGTTAAATTTTACACAGATTACCAGTAAATTTTACACAGATTACCAGTTAATTATTTTACACAGATTACCAGTAAATTTTACACAGATCACCAGTTAATTATTTTACACAGATAACCAGTAAATTTTACACAGATTACCAGTTAATTATTTTACACAGATCACCAGTTAAATTTTACACAGATAACCAGTTAATTACACAGATTACCAGTTAAAATTTACACAGATTACCAGTTAATTACACAGATTACCAGTTAATTATTTTACACAGATAACCAGTAAATTTTACACAGATTACCAGTTAATTATTTTACACAGATTACCAGTTAATTATTTTACACAGATAACCAGTAAATTTTACACAGATAACCAGTTAATCATTTTACACAGATTACCAGTTAATTATTTAACACAGATTACCAGTTAAATTTTACACAGATTACAAGTATATTTTACACAGATTACCAGTATAAATTTTACAAAGATTACCAGTATAAATTTTACAAAGATTACCAGTATAAAGTTTACACAGATTACCAGTATACATTTTACACAGTTTACCAGTATAAATTTACACAGATTACCAGTATAAATTTTACACAGATCTCCAGTATAAAGTTTACACAGATTACCAGTATAAATTTTACACAGATCTCCAGTATAAAGTTTACACAGATTACCAGTATAAATTTTACACAGATCTCCAGTATAAAGTTTACACAGATTACCAATATAAATTTTACACAGATTACCAATATAAATTTTACACAGATTACCAGTATCAATTTTACACAGATTACCAGCTAATTATTTTACACAGATTGTCAGTATAAATTTTACACAGTTTACCAGTATAAATTTACACAGATTACCAGTATAAATTTTACACAGATCTCCAGTATAAAGTTTACACAGATTACCAGTATAAATTTTACACAGATCTCCAGTATAAAGTTTACACAGATTACCAGTATAAATTTTACACAGATCTCCAGTATAAAGTTTACACAGATTACCAATATAAATTTTACACAGCTTACCAGTATCAATTTTACACAGATTACCAGTTAATTATTTTACACAGATTACCAATATAAATTTTACACAGATTACCAGTATCAATTTTACACAGATTACCAGTATCAATTTTACACAGATTACCAGTTAATTATTTTACACAGATTGTCAGTATAAATTTTACACAGATGACCAGTATATCCTCAGGTTTTCCTGTAATAATAATCAATATTAAGCTTGGGCTTGTTGGTTTGGTTTTCAATTTGTGAAATGTTGTCTGTGTGGGCGTTGTAAGTTTGTGATATTTAGCATTTAAAGTGTGTACAAAAGATTGACTTTAATCTATCACAGACAGACATCTAAGATGATTATTCATTAGTTGAAATGCAGACATGTATCTCTTACAAACTTCCAAGTCAGATAATAGGTTACATTTTGTAGATCACATTTCCCCTGTCATCGACATTGATGGAAAGCTTATTCAAGACCTTTGTGTTTCTCTGAAAGAAGCTGGAGATAATATATATTTTTTTTAAGTTGTGATCATAATCTACCTGTACATTTGCAGTAAATGAATTGAGAATGCAAGGAACAGTTGTGTGAAGTTTCTTTAAAAATGATTATTTAAAAACACTTTACTCAGGACGCTGCAGGTAATAATGAAGGTGAAGAGATTACAAAAACACCAATACAGATGAGTCTGTAGAGATAACATCGTGACAGATAACATGCTTAAACTTATAATTATCTGATGGAGTATTGCTTTTTGTTAGTATGGTTCATATCACCAAGTAATTCTGATATTGAAAAAAAAACGGATCTGTCTTGATTTTGAAATTAAATTTAAATAATTATTGTCTTGGAAAAAAAATCATGAAAGTGACTCAATGGTATATATACATGTATTGGAAAAAAAAGATGTAATGAATTAATTAGAGAGGGCGGGGTTCCCAGTAACAGCTGCCGATAGGATTCTCTACTGATGACTGTACCACTGTTAACACTAATACATAATGATGTCCAATCTATTGATCTCTTGGGGAAATTTTGCATATGAATGTCATACCTACCAATTTAAATCAAAGGTGATTGTGTAGTGAAGCAATAACTTATCTGTGATAAGGCTTATGTTCAAAAGTTCATATATATTGTCACACATTAGAATATTCGAAGCAAGCAGGGTCATGAAAAAACTTTGATATATCCCAAGTCATTATTCTATATCAAATAGTCAGAACTCAACTTTTATTTAGAGTTAATCAGAGTCATCGAGTTATCAGAGGCTGAGATAGCAAAGTTTGACTGTTTAACCTACAAATTGTACATATTGAAAATGTGAATGTATTTAAAGAGAAATAATTTAGAAACTAATTAATCGGTTAATTCATTTTCAGTTTTTATTCAAAGTTTTTAATTTCACTATTTTTTAACCTTTTTTTTAAAGAAATAAAAGTTATAAAATTCTCCAGATCAATGTATGAACTGACCGTATTAATCATGCTGTGAAAATATCCACTTTATATTATCACAATCAATGTTTGATTTACTTAAGATAAACTTGTTCAGCTGTATTATTTTGACCAAGTGGTATGTGTCATCAAGTTAAAAATAGTCATTGAATCACCTTACTACTTTATATCTGTATAAGAGGAAGGTCAAGGATTTGGTAAAACCACTATTTGTAGGACTTTGTAGAGACCAGCTGTTGTATGGAGGTCAACTCCACACATGACTCATACAAACAGTTTACCAGTAGTCATGGTTACCAGGTGTTGACATACATAATTGCTAGTTTCACACCAGGTTGGCATGGTATTATCCCTAATACAAATAATGGGTGACTTTACTTTAGAGTTGATGAATTATGATTTATTAGATAAGATATAAACACAGCTACCTGGTGATGAGAAAGTCATCAAAAAAACATACAACCAACACAGCAGCTGGCGTGGCTGTGGAGAGATATGTGTAGATCAATGGAAGACTGCAGACATCAACATACACAATAGGATTTATTTATAGCAAAAGTGGCAGTCAATAACATCTAGTATGATCACAGTTTTCAGCCTTGTAGAAGTCGGTCACCATATTAAAATCATTACAAGATGAACAAACATTTCAATTATTTAGAAATATCAATTGTCCAAAACTATCAAATACATCTGACTGGATGTAAATTTTCTACAACTCAGACGAACGGCTATAATATACATAACAGATCTAGACTAGACGTAATTTTTTTGGGGAAGTGTTCCGGGCGTGAGCTCACCTGTGATCACCTTATTCTGTAGAAATTTAATAATTCACCAAAGTACGGATATGTACAGTGACCTTGACCTATGAAGTAATCTTAGGACATTCAGTCCGGTGTGTGAGTCAACACCGGTTCTGTGTTAGTCTGGGGGTGTGTTGGGTTTGAGGTCTGGTGTATGTGGTGTCACGTTATAGACCTTTTGTACATAGAAGTCCCACACAGGTAAACATCTTACCCACCTGTAATGTTGAAAGTGAGACTCTTCCAGTAAAGTAATTTGTATACTCTTTCCTGTGTAAGTGGAATTGGTGGTAAACACCCTGTAAATATTCACTCCTATACCTGGAATTAGCCTCACCTAGTACAAGTAGAATCTTATTGGTCAGACAGATTTATTTACGTATAAGAATAAAAAATAATCATCTGAATTTTGTTCTTTGGGGATTTTTATTGCTGTGATTTATATCACTAGTGTTAGGTAAGACAGCTAGGTAGCATACCTGAGTAGAAAAAGGCCGTGGGACATAAAAAGTACGCTGATTCTTATCACAGAACAGTTTTGATAGCTCTAATCTCTCTCATCAATTACAAATTAAATGCTGCCAACAAGAAATTTTGTGTAATTGATGGTGAATTGATTTTTTTTCCTGTATCCTCAAACTGTCTTTTGCAGTGAATGCTATTTAAGTGACTATTATGTGTCTCCGAGGGAAATGTTTTTTGGTATCATCTTGAAATATGTCTTTATGGTTTGTAACCTTTTATTGACCTGTTGCATGTTGCTGTCAAGACGGTAACTCGCACAACTGAAATATGTCGTTATGTTTCATTTACAAACTCAGGTAAATGTATAGGTTTGTTGGCTATTTAGGTTTAAGGTAAATAAACTTTCCTTGAGATGTTTATGGACCTGATCTCATAACTAAATATCCTCAATGATAACACAAGTGTTTCTAGTTATTTCTAGTCATTCATAAAATACATATTTAAACTCGTTTTATTTGACTTTCTCACCAACATTGTATTTCTCTTGAAAAAAATATTTTGAAATTATTAATCGGATATTCAGAAAAGTACGGTATATATTTGATCATTTTGGCAATGGTTGAAGAAGAAGCTTATACATGTATATGTAAATATATATTTATAAATTGGTATTTGGAAATTTTGAATTAAAACCGAATGAATGCATTCTATCACTATCCTCTATATAGTGATTGAAATATATGTATTCAAATTCAAAGTGTCAAAATTAGAACATGTGAAGTTTGAACAATGGTTTATTATGATTATATTATTTCGCTGTAAATGTTGGGCAGGTTGTCAGTACCAGGTATATATAATGTGGTATATTGAGTGACCTATCAGTGTTCAACCCTTTATATAAATGTCCTCAGTCAGTTACAGCCTCAGACATGTGTACAGGTGTATATGACCCAGGATGTAGCTAACATACCTGCATGTACTTCATCACAGGTAATGGTCAGTGTACAGGTGACTTAATTAAGTAGCAAACGGTCCAGGAGGATTTGTACCTATAAATATCGGGACTGTGACAGAATAAGCGTGTGGAGGACCATACATGACCACAGTAATAGGATATTTTATGGTCTGGGATAGGTCGCTTACTCATTAATTTAACACCACATCCTTACATTTCTCCGGAAATACTTGAATTCCTACAAATTTTATGAATTAAACCTTGGGGATTCATTGATAGTTCAATACACTGTGGTTTGACATTTTAAATGTTTGAATAACAAGATAACTAGGAGTCTAAGATATAATGAGAGGCTTGCTCTGGGGACATTGGCATGTAGCCAACATCTCATTGGTGCTTAAACTTTGAATAGTAAGAAAAAATAATAAAAAAAAAGAGACAACAATTTTCTTTTAAACTGTTTATTCATCATGTACTTGAAAATTCATAGAATTTGAATATAAAAATGATCACAATATGTTTGTTTATATTTCAATAACATGTAACTCAGATAAAATTGTCAAGTAATAATACAATACCTATACAAACATTAAATTGTGTGTGGTAGCAAATTAAAGGACGACAATCATGTTAGTGATCTAATGGAAAACTTCCCTTCAGTAAATACCTGTTAACCCTAATCAGACTGCTTAGACTATATTGTACATTTGGGAAACGATAGAACATTTCTATATACATATATATATATATATATCTTTGATAATACAATAGCTCTTACATTGTGGCATCTAAGGGCAACACAAGCAGAGTTACCTCCCTTGCTTGTTGTTGCCCTTGATATTGAATTGAGAAACCAGAAAATGATTATCTGGTATTTCTATATAGATAGTATATGCCTGTGGATGTGAACAATTATAAAAATTCAGTTTTGGTATATACCAGTTTATACAGTGTGTATACACCTCTACAATGAAAATCAGTTTTCAATATCATAATACTATTGAATCTAGAGACAAATAAAATGCAATGTAGAATATCTGTTACCCTTTGTCAATATCGTTCTGAGGTTAGGAAGAAGCCATTTGTCATTGTGATATAAGCTTCTATGTATACATGTCATTGCTGTATAAAGTTCAATGTTTAACTTTATACTTCAAAGTCTGAAGATATCTAACTGAATAAAGAATGTCAAGATGTTGATTACTACCTATTCAGATTTAGATAAAAGTTGCAAACACATTATAAATAAGCTAATATAAATCAGATAATGTTCTCTGATCATTGGGGGAAGAGGTATTCCTGGAAAGTTACAAATTTACCGTAAATCTGTAAAATAACTACTATGTAACAGTATAGCCTTTCAGGGTTAGTAATACGAGAAATAAGATACAAATTTACCGTAAATCTGTAAAATAACTACTATGTAACAGTATAGCCTTTCAGGGTTAGTAAAACTAGAAATAAGATACAAATTTATCGTAAATCTGTAAAATAACTACTATGTAACAGTATAGCCTTTCAGGGTTAGTAAAACGAGAAATAAGATACAAATTTACTGTAAATCTGTAAAATAACTACTATGTAACAGTATAGCCTTTCAGGGTTAGTAAAACGAGAAATAAGATACAAATTTACCGTAAATCTGTAAAATAACTACTATGTAACAGTATAGCCTTTCAGGGTTAGTAAAACTAGAAATAAGATACAAATTTATCGTAAATCTGTAAAATAACTACTATGTAACAGTATAGCCTTTCAGGGTTAGTAAAACGAGAAATAAGATACAAATTTACCGTAAATCTGTAAAATAACTAGTATGTAACAGTATAGCCTTTCAGGGTTAGTAAAACAAGAAACAATATCTCTGACGTATCAAAACTGAAATGTTGATCATCTTCAATTCTTTGCGATATTCTTGAATACAGAACTGTTACAGGCTGATATGATGCTTTTTCTCATTAATTCAGAAATATAACAATTAACTTGACAATTTGATCAATATCTTAAAAACAAATAGAGCAATGAGAATTAATGTATCAAAAAATCTTTGTATATGATACATGCTACTTTGATATGTTTACTAATAAGTACATGCTCTCACGTAAATAATGAGTATACCAGGTATACATAATGAGAAAGCTACACTGAATCAAAGGTGAACAGGATATGTAATCACGATCACCACAGTGACATAGCTGTATTATCATTGAGTTAATTATGATTGACATAGTTAGATTACATATCTAAACCTGGTTAATTTATATAACATATCTGGTTAAAGTAGTACAACATACAGTTTTCAATACAGATCAATTAAAATATCAATTTAGGTAAATTAACTCTCCGTTCTCATTCGTTAAGGAATGTTTAAGTGTAACGTACAGTGTTTATACATGTTTTATATAGATTAAGGAATGTTTAAGTGTAACGTACAGTGTTTATACATGTTTTATATAGATTAAGGAATGTTTAAGTGTAACGTACAGTGTTTATACATGTTTTATATAGATTAAGTCAACAGAGACACAGAGTGAATATCATAGATATATATATAAATATGTTAATTACAATCTGTACTGTACCGTATCTATCCAGCAATAAGCCCATGTCTAGTAATATACCCACCCATTAGAGTAGAGTAGAAATGCTAGGGGGCATCATTTCATTGTACAGCAATAAGCCCACCACCTTTCTTTGCGAGAGTGTTATTCGCCCTCTGGACTTATTGCAGGATACATATGGTACACGAGTTTGATGTCATGTAGCTGATATTGACAGAATAAGTGAATTCTAATGTGTATTTGTGTAGGGGTAAGGTGTGGGTTGGGTGTGTGTTAGGCTTGTATTTGTGTAGGGGTCTACTCTGGAGGTGGTGAATCCTAATCCTACTAATGTTTACTCAACAATGTATAATTTTATATGCTGTCACCTTTAGTCACAAATGCTGTACTTCAGTGTGAGTAATAAAACATAAAATATCTCCCTTTGTGTACAGGAAAACAATTACAATAACTTGTTTACGGATGACATCACACTATACTGAGTATCACAACTATTTTCTAAACTGGACATACAATTCATCATATAATTGACCCACTTTTAAGTCATGCATATATATATATAAACATGCATACATTATCATATAAAACACTTTTAATGTATGTAGGGAAGAAGTATAGGTAAGACAGGTAAGTTGGTTATATAACGTGTTTGTAAATGCATACATCGGGGCCTCTAAGTGTTTATTTCTCTTCTGTTAACACTTTCGTATGTCCATAGCCTGAAGCAACATGAGTTGTGAACTAATTGATTCATGACCAACAATTGTATAGTGCAATCTTGTCTCTTTACAGTATAAATTCTACCTTACTGAGAGTTTGTTTTACATAACGTCATTGTTATATAAGTTTGTGTATTTATCCTAGCTAGGGTTCCCAGTCTTTGAATGTTTATTTTAGTAGTTATCACACCTAATTGAATCATCTTGTGGGTAATTCCCGAGTAAATATTGAGAAATCACCTGCTCTACCTTCAGTCTGACACTTATACCTACATGGTGGTCCACACATTAACTACATATATATAGCAGTGATTGAGACACAGATGGTATATAAACCTGCTGGCTGTGGCCACCCCAGGCCATAATAGGACACTGCCCACTGGTCAGCTGTCTGGTCCCTACAACTTTCAGCATTTCACTTATTAATTACAAAGACTGTAAATATCATGTAAAGTACTAATGTTAAGATAAAACCCTGACCAGAAGATTTTTACCCGAGTGTAATTAACATTGATATGGTCTTGTCAGTCATCTTATTGTCACATACATCTTTACCTTGATCACCCATAATTTTGTCACCTTGACTGATTGATATCGAGGACTTTACAGTATACCTTATAAAAAAACTAAATGATACACTATTAAAATCTTTAAGTTCATTTTCAACTTTATTAAAAACACTTTATTCTATTTTTCCCCAAGAGTTTTCAGGCATAAGGAGTGAAAAATGATTGCCACATCATGTTTAATTGACATGATAATACAGTACAAGAGCTAGCCTGTCCATGATTTTTACAGTTCAGTAAAACCTTGTATTTCACTGTTCTACTATAATTAATTAGTCACCTACTTTGAATCAACGTGATATGTTGGTCCCTGGGCTTATTACAGGATAAATGTAGTATTTTACTGTTTACCTGGAGGTATGATTGTGGCGCTCTGTAATTCACTCGCATATATAACTAGCTATATATATATACATGTATATATAACAGGTGAGATTTATTATGTTGGTTGTGTACCTGATAGAGACTTTAGGGAGGTTGATGTTTACATAGTTCATCTTCAAACACGTATCTAAAGCACAACATGATAACAGCAGTTTTAACAAGCTGGCAAATCTAATAACAACATTTTCTGGGGAAACACATATGTATTAAAATTTAATTTAATTCAATATCAGTACATAATATCACAATAAAACTTGACTGCACAGAACAGATGAAAAAATATAATCTGTCATTTCATTGGTTCATTTTAATTGTTTGAAAGTATTTTCGATTTCGTTGCTTGTTTCATTTGAAGATATGGTATACATGTATGTTAATTTGTGGTTTTTATGAATTTAGTGCATAAGAGACATCACTGTTTTTCAGAATCCAACATATAAACATTTTGATAGAAAAATATTAACACTTGGATGGACTGGTAGATTGAAAGGCACATTTTCTAATTATATATTAGGCTTTTCATTATGACATTTAATACATATTTGATAACAACCATAAAGTACTGTTTAATATCTTTCAAGAGGAATAGTGTTATACCATAATGAACATGTTTTTTCACTGTTACAGTAGTTAATACTTTCATACATAAGAAATTCATTGTAGTGACACCTTGGAATTAACTTATATTTTGATTTTAAAATGTTAACATCATAAATATACCAGATATGTAGGTATATCGGTTTTATTCAGAAACGTGATTAAAAAAAGATAGAAACTTTCTTGAGTTCAAATGTTGTATAATCGTGTCAACTATTTACATACTAAATAACAATTGCAATTTAAATATGTCTGAATATATATTTACATATATAATAATGTCACCTTGTAGAAATAAAGCTATGTAATGGATCAGGATCTTTGTAATAGCACTATGTATATGGATATTTACACGATCATTAAAACCTCTCTGAGATCAGGATGCACTGGTTTATAGATGTGCCCTACGTATATACATGACATTGTAAGAAATATGCTACGTCACTCATGTCTTTATTTATATAGCACATGTGATAATTACGCCTACTACATATTGTCAAAATAAAATTCAAAGAATTTTATATTTTTTCTTCCTTAATTTCAAATTAATATGTATTTTTCACTTTATATTTTCCAATAGAAATTACACATTGTTTGTTAAAAAGTACATTTTTTTATCAATTTTACGTTGTCTTTTCTTCTTTAGTTTCATAGAGTTTATAATTCATATCAAACATTAATGATTTATTAATCAACAGAATCCTTTTCTGTTACATTATATTTTTGGTGCAGCCCACTGTACAAACTATCACAGTTGTTGGGATATCATGATGATATCCTTGAGAACTATATGTGTTTGACCCTCTATACATCAGATACGTCAGTTCAGTATATTGTTCAGGACAGTGTACAGATAGAGTCCACATCACTCTTTCCCATAAGGTCCCAGATAGAGTTCACATCACTCTTTCCCATAAGGTCCCAGATAGAGTTCACATCACCCTTTCCCATACTGTAAGGTCCCAGATAGAGTTCACATCACCCTTTCCCATACTTCAAGGTCCCAGATAGGGTCCAAATCACTAGCACTCTTTCCCATACTGTAAGGTCCCAGATAGGGTCCACATCACTCTTTCCCATACTGTAAGGTCCCAGATAGGGTCCACATCACTGTTTACTATAACAGTAAACCATTACAAATAGGGTCCATGTAAATGCAAGCTTTACATTTTCCCATGAAGACCTCTAGGTATACGATGAGTGAAGATTAAGTTACAGGATACTTCAATGTCTAAGTAACAATAGTAAAGATACATGTAATCCTGTGCCACGAGGACACATCACATTATCACGTCATCACTAGTCCATTGGTTTCTGGATGAGAAATATTACACCATCACTTACATAAGAAGGTCAGAACCATTTATAATGGTCCTCAGTGTTATTCACAATATTCCATTAAGATATATATCCATATAAGGACTTCCATGATAGAATACACACATTTGAGATAATCCTCTGAAAGTGTTGTGGTTCACATAAATCCTTGTACATATTTGTAGATAATGATTTTCTAGCTATTATGTATATATATTATATATACTGGAATCTTGCTACAACTTCTCCAAGTACGGGGCGAGTATAACAACTTGGTTACTGTTTGTCTGGTGAAGGTATTCATGCAGTCACCATACATGGCCTCAAGGAAGGGCCTGATTGCCACAGCTCATGGATTAAAGCTCTTCTAAACACTTAATGCATCCTCTTTCAGATAGGAATTTCATGATAAACATTTGGGGATGTTGGAGATGTTGCAGGCTTTTCTGACTTGAAACCTTTATTTGTAAATCCAAATTCATCCCTATGCGGTTCTGTAGGTAATGGGCGTTTGTCAATATCATTAGTGTATGCACTGCTGCTCCCCTTTGGGGGCTGTGACGTGTTTATGTAGCTGTGTTTGCTTCTCGAAGGAGGGTTTGGGAGAACTGTTGTAGCCAACATTGGCATATTTATTTTTTCCTGGTGGTACGTAATCTTGACTTGA
This sequence comes from Pecten maximus, assembly GCF_902652985.1. Lineage (NCBI taxonomy): Eukaryota > Metazoa > Mollusca > Bivalvia > Pectinida > Pectinidae > Pecten > Pecten maximus. Next base: position 49,057,981 of record NC_047017.1, read on the forward strand.
TCCGTTAGCACCAGACATTTTGTTGAATGGGATAGGCTGTAGTGTTACTTGTCCTTCGTTGAGGAACTGATAACTTCCTCCTGATATACGACTAGAATCATCAGGATCCATTTTACCACTTGAGATTACTTGGATGTCCTTCCCACCTCCATTTTGTGTGGGTTTGCTTTTCACAAAACGTCTTGCGTGATCTGTTGTTGGGAAGGCACCAGTGCTGAAGGATGTTTGTTGTACAGTTGGCAGTGGCTGCTTTGGACTTCCCTTCCTGATAAATAGGATGTACAGAATGGCAACAATAATCACCACAGCAACAATACAGCCTACCACAGCGCCAGCGATGACCCCACCATTGGGGCCAGTGTTAGCTGCCTCACCTGGGGGGTTAACAACCTGATCCATTTTTGTGTTGGCATTGTGACATTGAATCACAATCCTTGACACAGTTAGAAGGACTTTCAGACACACTTCATATTTGTTGTCGGGTTCCAGGCCTTCAATGGTAATCTCTCTCAGGGACGAGTCCAGTGGTATGTGGACCTGACTGTCTGAGGTACCAAACTTGTAGTAACTTAAGGAAAAGCCAGTGATAAGAGGCGAACTGCTGATGATCCAGGTCAGTTTGACTGTAGTAGTTGTTGTACTGGCCACACCAGCGGTAAGTTGGGGTACTGCCTCTAGTGTAGTGGTGTCATGACAACTCTCAACCGGGGCTCGAGTGTTGTCTGTGAGGATGGCATGGACACACACCCTGTATGGAGTTTCAGGCGTCAGTGATGGTATCATGTACAATACCTCTCCCTTGTTGAGAGATGGACTCTCCTGGGTAACACCGGCATTGGTGTGGCTGACTTTGAACCCAGAGACCAGACGCAGGTCATTACTGTTCCATGATATGGTGATGCTGTTCTCTGTATTCTCTGTGATGGTTGAGGTCAGGACAGGGAGGGGCAAGGTGGGCACTGGTGTGGTTGTCGGTGGCGGTGCTGGTGTTGTTGTCAATGATAAGTCGGGACATATTGGGGCAACGTACCCAGCACATCCCAAGTCCTGTTCAGTTAGATCAAACAGGTTCCTGTTTGCCAGGTTTGCTGGAGTGGCACAGAATACATCATTTATGTAGGAATTAGGTGGAGGATTGGTATTCAAGTCCTTCAACCACTTCATGGTACAGTTACAGTGGGTAGGGTTATCATTGAGGTACAGAAGCAGTAAGACATTGAAGTCCTTCAACACACACTCGTCTATAGAAGTTATCATATTACGTTGAAGGTCCAGAGTACCCAGTACATGGTTTAGTCCGTGAAATGTTTCTTGTCGTACTGCACTTATTTGGTTATTACTCAGGTCGAGATAAGCAAGATGTACGTGATCGCTGAAGACTAAATCTGGAATTACTGATAGGCCAGAGTTTTTCATAATTAGTCGATTCAATTGCTTTAGTGTTTTGATGGCCTTCCAAGCTTCGTCCTGAACCACCTTGGTATTTAAAAGGTTCAGTTTTTGAAGTGAGTTTTCCAGGCCACTAATTGAAGCAGTGGTAAGGTTAAGGCGATGTGATGGATTGTTAGCGGTATTCAAGTTTTCAATTTCCAGCTGTTCCAGTGTGGAAACCTGAGAGAAAGACCCATCTTCTATAGTTGTAATAGGATTGTAAGCAATGTCAATGGTATGAATTCTTGGTAAGGCTGTGAAATATGTTGTTTTGATTGTCGTGAGCTTGTTAAAGTTCAAATTTAAGTAGGCTAAATTTGGCATGTTTGTAAAGAATCCAGCGGGTATATCCGTCACAATGTTGTGTGCAATGTTCAGCTGTTCCAGGTTTGTCCAGCTCTTTGTGTAGATGGATTGGAGACGGCTCTGGTCAAGTCTGTTTAGGAACAAACTGAGAAACTCTAAGGAGGAATACAGACCTCTGAAACAGTCATCTGCCAGTATCGTGATTTCATTGTGAGACAAGTCGAGGTCTATCAGATTTGTGAGAGTCTCAAATGAAGCAAACGCCACAAGTGATATGTTGTTCTGTTGGAGAACTAAATGATTCAGTGTTGTAAGGAACCTCAAAGCAGACACTGGAATATTTCCCATCTCCACATTACCTACAAGTTCTAATCTTTTCAACGCTGGAAATTTGTTTTGAAATCCATTAGATAAAATGTTTTCTATTTTCATAGTTTTAAGACTCAAATCATTTAGCTTCGTTAACACTGGAAACGTATTTTGATCAATAGTTGTCAGACGAAAGTACCTCAGTTCAAGTTCCAGAAGTTCAACCAAACTGCTGAGAAATGTGTAGGAAAGTGTCGGCGGATTACTCGAAGTTTGGTCTCCTCCAAGCTTAAGTATTGTTAGGGAAGACTCTAAGCCTTGAAATGCATTTTCAGAAATTTGTGCAAGTTTGTTGTTTGATAAATCCAACACATTGACAGTGATGTTTGAAAATGCTCCGTTTGGAATGTTGGTAATCATGTTGCCAGTCAGGGTAAGTTCATAATAAGCTTCTGGGACGGTTGATACTACTATGTCTGGTATCTGTGTGAAACCTTTGTTTCGACAATCGATGACCTGCAGTGATGGGTTGTCCTTGCTTGGAAAACAGGTACAAAGGTTGATAGGACAGGCAGCCTCCACCGTTGCCATGCTTACCACCAGTACAACTAACACCACGGAATTCTTTAGAGCTAACATTTTCCTTTGAAAGTAGTTTGTAGAGCCTTTTTCTTTATTTCTTTGATTCCTGAAATACGAAAATACAAATGAATATTAGTATTCAACTTGTAGTATAGTGTAGGCTGTACCTGCTTGACATTTATTATGTGAAAATTTAATATGATAATATTTCAAGAATGTTTAGCTCAAATGTCATTCTTTGTTAACCAGATTGAATTGAATTTAAGTGAATTTAAGCATGATGTGGCAATAGTGTTTCTTTGTGGTTCTGTATATGGATTCTGTTACAGGATTGTACAGTTACAGACATACAAATTGATAGCACCTTATTGTACCTGTCAATGTTGATAATTATTTTAGCGCTCTAATATTTAACAACAGGATCTGGACTGTTCATTATTATCCTAATCTCTAAAAGAACAGTAAAATACGGATTAGTATTTCTGGACTCATAAATCCTGTATGTTAAGTACACTGTACTACTTCAATAAGATTTGCTATAGATGATGTAATATAGGTTAATACCACAAAGAGAGTAAAGGGTCACAAAGGACAAACTAAATAGTTTTAAAATTATCAATAAATAAATTATATACAAGTGTATTAATCCTAAAAAAATCCTTCACGTCAATGTAAAAATTATAATGGTAAACATGACAATTGTGATGTGGATATATACCATATATATCTGGTAATTAAAAGGCTTAATATATACCTCTGTCCTTATAAGCATTTCAGTAAAACAACTGTCATATTGTACTGCAATAAGCCTACCCCCTATACAAGGATTCAAGTTTATATAAAGATATAGATTTAGTTTGGTCCTGTTGACTTATTACATGATGTGGAAGCAGGTGACATATACACATAGAGGCAGCAGTACTAGTACTGTACATGTGTTGATTGTGTCCGAGTGTAATCTGACAGAAATCATATGCTATTACTTTGAAACATCGAGCACCCCCAGTAATTATGTTTGATTTTAATTCTATTTTTTGTGTAATGCATGTCTATGTTGTCATGAACATAATATTGTCATGTCTTGTTATTGTGATCAGTTGTAAAACTTAAGAAAATAAAGAATATGAATTTAGATCACTATTGCCTCGTCCCCTTATATTAATACACTAAATACAATGATTCCAGGTAAATAGACATATGTATTGTTATTCTTCCAAATAAATGTTTAAGAATAAATATGAATCTCCGTACACAGGATATTAGGTCAGGAAAATGGTGGAATGTCAGACATGATGTTGTATAGATGCTGTCTGTTTAGCTATTTTACTGTACTTATGTCATTGTTTATTTTCATCAAAATCATCTACCTGTATATTACAGCCTTTTAAAACCATTCTGGTAAATTAAACAGTTCACACAGAGTATATGTGGACTTTCCATATACGTATCCAAATATAGTCATGGTCACAAAAGTTTAATTTCAATTCGGTTTTTGTTGTCGGAATTTCAAGTATCCCAGATAATAGCGTAGTTTGTTCCATATATGTATATACTTAGGAAAGGAAACCTTTACTTTTATAAACTTACTGTTTAGATTTGGACTGATTTTCATAAAATCTAGAAATGTGAATTTTATAGAAAGTTAAACTGTCACACCTTTCTAAGATATTGTCTGAAGACAGTACACACAGGTATGGTAGATGTCATTTCCAAATATACATATATATCTCGTCACTACCTGTAGATCCTCACCTGTTTTATCTTGTCATTACTCCATCTTCAGATTGTTGTATTATCCTCATATATGTACTTTTGTGGATAACATCTTCTCTGGAAATTATAGAAAAGTCTTTGGTTCAATGTAAACACACCTTATAGCACTGCATCCAAACACCAACAGGTGAGTCATGTGAAATACCTGTCTACGTAAGATACAATATGGCGGGTCTATTCAGCTGGGCTGTCCTAGTTTACCTGTACAGGTAAAATAACCACTCCCTGTAAAGGGATACGCTTGAAAGTCAACAGGTGATATTGGCTCAGATTGTGTCATTTCAACTTTCATAATGGTTATTCTTTAGACTTACTAACAACCCAAATACAGTGGAATTCGATATTGCGCTACGACAGCTTGCAGTACATGATATCGATGCAAACAGCTGGTTCTCGCTGGTTAGAAGAACCCTCCACAAATATGATCTTCCAAGCGCTTACAACATCATGACTGAACACAGGACAGAAGACTCCTGGAAATCACTGCTAAATCAAGCAATATGTAAGAAAATTGAAGCCACCTGGAAAGCAGATATAGAGGCAAAGCAAAGCCTAAAATACCTTAATCCAAATGCAGTGAGCATAAACAAGGTTCACCAGACATACAGATATGTCCATGTCAACAGTCACGATATACACAGAGCAGAGGTCAAAGCAAGGATAGTAACAGGTACTTACAATCTACAGTTAAATAAAGCAGTCTTCAACCAGTACGCCGTTAACCCAATTTGTAAACTCTGTCAACAAGCCCCAGAAACAAGACAACATTTCATAGCAGAATGCCACCAGTATAATCAGCAAAGAGATGCCGTCAAGAACAAACTCCAGCTCCTAGAGCCCATATCGAACTGTCCAAAACTCCTAGGGGATCCAGAGCTCTTTACACAACTCATTATAGACAGCTCTCATGAAGCAATAAGCCATACTGTTGAGCTCAATGACAACGTTACATCAAGTATCGAGCTACACAGCCGGGAGTACTTATTCTCAATCCACCTATGCAGAAGTAAAAAAATCCAGTTGACCAGCTGAATTAGTAGGGGTCTCCACAACCCAATTGGTTCTACTCAAATACTAATACTGATAGAGTTAAGATTAAACTCTTTTTATCCCTTTTAATTATTTTTAAATATTTTAAAAAAAAATTTTAAACAAACGATCCCCAAACCCTTATCACCACAAAGACTATGAACATTGAATGAACTGTGTGTACATATTGTATATAGTTGCCGCAAACTGCAAGGATATCACTACGCCCTGGAAATAGTGCCTTACTCTACGCTCATCGAAGCGGTGCCTCGGAAAGTCATCGAGGGTATCTACGACACAACAACAACAACAACAATGGTTAATGTCTAAACCTGGGTGACCATGGTAGGAAGTATCTGTGGAAGGAATAATACAAACTGTACTAAAATATTTTGAAATGGAAACACATTTAAATATAAAATTATAAGATAATTATCGATTTTGTAATAAATTTGCAAATCAAGTTTCATAATCTATAAAAAGTAACATACATAATATTTGGACTCATATTGTCTGCGCATCTAAAATTGTAGAAATTAATTAATAGAGTTTTATAACGTGTGCCCATGCAGTTCCTTTGTTAGTATCAGTAAAATACTCTGGAAACCTTCACCACCATTCACTTTATCTTTGAAAAAATATACACTAGAGAGATTTCTAAATGGGTCCAAAATTTTCTTTTTATCAGAGCAAACATTTCCCAAAGACAAAGTTTCTTGGTAATCACACACTTAGTATTCTTGATATACTTACGGGTATATATTGTACAGATGATATAATGGTGTGTCTTCTAATTCAGTGTTAAAACTTCTTATACTATAATACTTGTGAGTGAAGTCTCTGTAAATCCATGAACAGCTTAATAATCTTCCTGTTGATCAATAAAAACATGATGACTTCAAAATACTGATACATACTGTAATATAGTACACAGATATATCAACAATATCTAAAGTAGGGTTCACAGTTTACAGGGAGTGTGTCCAATCAATAGATGTTATCACAATAGTGTGGCTCGACTAGAGTGGGAGGTGCCTCCATGTGCCGCGCCCATTCAGGGGTAAATAAACAACAATCCTGTCAATGAAATCTGTTCACCTATAACGAGTCTTTGATTGTGTCCACTTGTGGTCATTGTATCCACTGTCCAGAGTAGTCCTTTTCACTCTCTTGTTGTCCTCGGTAGGGGGAATCTTGTTGTGACCCTGTAACACTGGTGTGCTCCTCTGTCTACAATGTTCTGTAAAGCACTCGGTAATTGAGGGGGTGAATAGTTGAAAACTTTTTTTTTTAGATGGTGTCAGCACCTACTGTTAATCAGATTTACAGTAAGATTATAGCTGGCATTAATATGATATAACAAATAACATTAAATTGTACCTGTGTTTATCACACAAAAATAAAGGTATATAGTGTTGTCATATTTGTAAGTTAGCCAGCAGGCCTACAGTGATTTGTGGATTTACAAGATGATAGATAAATCCAATGTCCTGTTAGTCATTCTGATGCTATACTAGCCAGAGTACAAAGGTTTACATGTGATAACAAATCCTAGAAAAATATAGAAATGTCGAGTGTACAGGAAATGTAGAATAACCAAAACAATTAACGTACCAAAAATAGAATTTTTAATAAGAAATGATGAAAGGATTATGAGATATCCACTTTATGTTATATGGTACTTGTACATTCCAATTAAAATGTGTATCAATTGTATATGGTGCTCGTGGTAACCAAATAAACTGTTATTTAATAAAAGTTTACTGCTGATGTTGTATCACTTCAATAATGAATAGCCTATATACTATTGTGTGATGTTTTACCTGTCTACAACAGAATGTTATATACTATTGTGTGATGTTTTACCTGTCTACAACAGAATGTTATATACTATTGTGTGATGTTTTACCTGTCTACAACAGAATGTTATATACTATTGTGTGATGTTTTACCTGTCTACAACAGAATGTTATGTACTATTGTGTGATGTTTTACCTGTCTACAACAGAATGTTATATACTATTGTGTGATGTTTTACCTGTCTACAACAGAATGTTATATACTATTGTGTGATGTTTTACCTGTCTACAACAGAATGTTATATACTATTGTGTGATGTTTTACCTGTATTCTGTCTACATCAGTGTCAGACATAACTCCACACTTTGGTTTACAAACACATCAGATCATGGTGATTTTAGTGTTATAAAAAATAGATAGATAGAAAAATGAACAGACAAAATAAAAAATGAAAAAAGATATTTCACCTAAATCAGATCATCACAAATAATATAATTAGATGTATAGTAAAAAAAAAATTAAATTAGTTTAGTATTTCATTAAAAAAGGCTTGGATATCTACCTGTATATATACAATTTCAGTGTTTATGGTATTTTAGCACTATTTCCTTTGGATGTTTCCCTGTTCATTACTGTTGGAACATTTATAATATATCGATGTTAGAGTTTAGACCTGTGTACCTGTATAGGTGTTATTGTCCAAAGCTAGTGTGATATTTATATGTATAACACTTCAGACAAGCTCACATCCAATAATGTCTTTAGCCTGGCCTACACTAGAGAGCTGTTAGGCCTTCTTTGTGATAAACGATGCTTTAAAACTTTCTGAACAATGAATTGTAAAGGTAAACGTTGTGAATTCAGCCATGGCATGTATTCATGAATTTACAAGGACAGGAAATGCAGTATGTTTGAAAGTCAGTTTTTAAATTCAGAATGGATATATCACGTTCCAATATCAATATTTTGAGTGTTGTAAAACACTGAGTGGAAACCTGGAATATTAAAGAACGAAAGGATTATAGATAGATACAACACTAATAGCAAAACCTACATATTTTACTAAATATGATTCACAGCCCAGTGAGGTAAAATAGTAATGCTATGATGTAATAATAGAATAATGAATTACGTATCTTAGTCATGTGAGGAGCAGGCGTGAGGTGTACACATCTACACATAGTTATGGAGAGATGTTACCTGTTATTACCAGTACAGGTTCCTATGTAACCAGAGTTATAAAGATTTACTCTCATCTTCTGACATTTCACAGATATGTACTAGTAATTCATTGGGATATTAATTAATGTAGGTGGAAAAATTAGATATGCTCTCTTATCATACTTAACCACTAATTTCTTATTTACTGGTGTGAAAATAAATAAGTAGTAGGTGGATAACAATATCAGAAACACACCTGACACCATGTTGTGTGTAGTGATCAGAAACACATCTGACACCATGTTGTGTGTAGTGATCAGAAACACATCTGACACCATGTTGTGTGTAGTGATCAGAAACACATCTGACACCATGTTATGTGTGTAGTGATCAGAAACACATCTGACACCATGTTGTGTGTAGTGATCAGAAACACATCTGACACCATGTTGTGTGTAGTGATCAGAAACACATCTGACACCATGTTATGTGTAGTGATCAGAAACACATCTGACACCATGTTGTGTGTAGTGATCAGAAACACATCTGACACCATGTTGTGTGTAGTGATCAGAAACACATCTGACACCATGTTATGTGTAGTGATCAGAAACACATCTGACACCATGTTATGTGTAGTGATCAGAAACACATCTGACACCATGTTATGTGTAGTGATCAGAAACACATCTGACACCATGTTATGTGTAGTGATCAGAAACACATCTGACACCATGTTGTGTGTAGTGATCAGAAACACATCTGACACCATGTTATGTGTAGTGATCAGAAACACACCTGACACCATGTTATGTGTAGTGATCAGAAACACATCTGACACCATGTTGTGTGTAGTGATCAGAAACACATCTGACACCATGTTGTGTGTAGTGATCAGAAACACATCTGACACCATGTTGTGTGTAGTGATCAGAAACACATCTGACACCATGTTGTGTGTAGTGATCAGAAACACATCCTGACACCATGTTGTGTGTAGTGATCAGAAACACATCTGACACCATGTTGTGTGTAGTGATCAGAAACACATCTGACACCATGTTATGTGTAGTGATCAGAAACACATCTGACACCATGTTGTGTGTAGTGATCAGAAACACATCTGACACCATGTTGTGTGTAGTGATCAGAAACACATCTGACACCATGTTGTGTGTAGTGATCAGAAACACATCTGACACCATGTTGTGTGTAGTGATCAGAAACACATCTGACACCATGTTGTGTGTAGTGATCAGAAACACATCTGACACCATGTTGTGTGGAGTGATCAGAAACACATCTGACACCATGTTGTGTGTAGTGATCAGAAACACATCTGACACCATGTTGTGTGTAGTGATCAGAAACACATCTGACACCATGTTGTGTGTAGTGATCAGAAACACATCTGACACCATGTTGTGTGTAGTGATCAGAAACACATCTGACACCATGTTGTGTGGAGTGATCAGAAACACATCTGACACCATGTTGTGTGTAGTGATCAGAAACACATCTGACACCATGTTGTGTGTAGTGATCAGAAACACATCTGACACCATGTTGTGTGTAGTGATCAGAAACACATCTGACACCATGTTGTGTGTAGTGATCAGAAACACATCTGACACCATGTTGTGTGTAGTGATCAGAAACACATCTGACACCATGTTAGTGTGTAGTGATCAGAAACACATCTGACACCATGTTGTGTGTAGTGATCAGAAACACATCTGACACCATGTTGTGTGTAGTGATCAGAACACATCTGACACTGTGTTAGGTGATCAGAAACACATCTGACACCATGTTGTGTGTAGTGATCAGAAACACATCTGACACCATGTTGTGTGTAGTGATCAGAAACACATCTGACACCATGTTGTGTGTAGTGATCAGAAACACATCTGACACCATGTTGTGTGTAGTGATCAGAAACACATCTGACACCATGTTGTGTGTAGTGATCAGAAACACATCTGACACCATGTTGTGTGTAGTGATCAGAAACACATCTGACACCATGTTGTGTGTAGTGATCAGAAACACATCTGACACCATGTTATGTGTGTAGTGATCAGAAACACACCTGACACCATGTTATGTGTAGTGATCAGAAACACATCTGACACCATGTTGTGTGTAGTGATCAGAAACACATCTGACACCATGTTGTGTGTAGTGATCAGAAACACATCTGACACCATGTTGTGTGTAGTGATCAGAAACACATCTGACACCATGTTGTGTGTAGTGATCAGAAACACATCTGACACCATGTTGTGTGTAGTGATCAGAAACACATCTGACACCATGTTGTGTGTAGTGATCAGAAACACATCTGACACCATGTTGTGTGATCAGAAACACATCTGACACCATGTTGTGTGTAGTGATCAGAAACACATCTGACACCATGTTAGTGTGTAGTGATCAGAAACACATCTGACACCATGTTGTGTGGAGTGATCAGAAACACATCTGACACCATGTTGTGTGGTAGTGATCAGAAACACATCTGACACCATGTTGTGTGTAGTGATCAGAAACACATCTGACACCATGTTGTGTGTAGTGATCAGAAACACATCTGACACCATGTTATGTGTAGTGATCAGAAACACATCTGACACCATGTTGTGTGTAGTGATCAGAAACACATCTGACACCATGTTGTGTGTAGTGATCAGAAACACATCTGACACCATGTTGTGTGTAGTGATCAGAAACACATCTGACACCATGTTGTGTGGAGTGATCAGAAACACATCTGACACCATGTTAGTGTGTAGTGATCAGAAACACATCTGACACCATGTTGTGTGTAGTGATCAGAAACACATCTGACACCATGTTGTGTGTAGTGATCAGAAACACACCTGACACCATGTTGTGTGTAGTGATCAGAAACACATCTGACACCATGTTGTGTGTAGTGATCAGAAACACATCTGACACCATGTTGTGTGTAGTGATCAGAAACACATCTGACACCATGTTGTGTGATCAGAAACACATCTGACACCATGTTGTGTGTAGTGATCAGAAACACATCTGACACCATGTTGTGTGTAGTGATCAGAAACACATCTGACACCATGTTGTGTGTAGTGATCAGAAACACATCTGACACCATGTTGTGTGTAGTGATCAGAAACACATCTGACACCATGTTGTGTGTAGTGATCAGAAACACATCTGACACCATGTTGTGTGTAGTGATCAGAAACACATCTGACACCATGTTGTGTGTAGTGATCAGAAACACATCTGACACCATGTTGTGTGTAGTGATCAGAAACACATCTGACACCATGTTGTGTGTAGTGATCAGAAACACATCTGACACCATGTTGTGTGTAGTGATCAGAAACACATCTGACACCATGTTGTGTGTAGTGATCAGAAACACATCTGACACCATGTTGTGTGTAGTGATCAGAAACACATCTGACACCATGTTGTGTGTAGTGATCAGAAACACATCTGACACCATGTTGTGTGTAGTGATCAGAAACACATCTGACACCATGTTGTGTGTAGTGATCAGAAACACATCTGACACCATGTTGTGTGTAGTGATCAGAAACACATCTGACACCATGTTATGTGTAGTGATCAGAAACACATCTGACACCATGTTGTGTGTAGTGATCAGAAACACATCTGACACCATGTTGTGTGTAGTGATCAGAAACACATCTGACACCATGTTATGTGTAGTGATCAGAAACACATCTGACACCATGTTGTGTGTAGTGATCAGAAACACATCTGACACCATGTTGTGTGTAGTGATCAGAAACACATCTGACACCATGTTGTGTAGTGATCAGAAACACATCTGACACCATGTTGTGTGTAGTGATCAGAAACACATCTGACACCATGTTGTGTGTAGTGATCAGAAACACATCTGACACCATGTTGTGTGTAGTGATCAGAAACACATCTGACACCATGTTGTGTGTAGTGATCAGAAACACATCTGACACCATGTTGTGTGTAGTGATCAGAAACACATCTGACACCATGTTGTGTGTAGTGATCAGAAACACATCTGACACCATGTTGTGTGTAGTGATCAGAAACACATCTGACACCATGTTGTGTGTAGTGATCAGAAACACATCTGACACCATGTTGTGTGTAGTGATCAGAAACACATCTGACACCATGTTGTGTGTAGTGATCAGAAACACATCTGACACCATGTTGTGTGTAGTGATCAGAAACACATCTGACACCATGTTGTGTGTAGTGATCAGAAACACATCTGACACCATGTTGTGTGTAGTGATCAGAAACACATCTGACACCATGTTGTGTGTAGTGATCAGAAACACATCTGACACCATGTTGTGTGTAGTGATCAGAAACACATCTGACACCATGTTGTGTGTAGTGATCAGAAACACATCTGACACCATGTTGTGTGTAGTGATCAGAAACACATCTGACACCATGTTGTGTGTAGTGATCAGAAACACATCTGACACCATGTTAGTGTGTAGTGATCAGAAACACATCTGACACCATGTTGTGTGTAGTGATCAGAAACACATCTGACACCATGTTGTGTGTAGTGATCAGAAACACATCTGACACCATGTTGTGTGTAGTGATCAGAAACACATCTGACACCATGCTATGTGTAGTGATCAGAAACACATCTGACACCATGTTGTGTGTAGTGATCAGAAACACATCTGACACCATGTTGTGTGTAGTGATCAGAAACACATCTGACACCATGTTGTGTGGAGTGATCAGAAACACATCTGACACCATGTTATGTGTAGTGATCAGAAACACATCTGACACCATGTGATGATAAGAACACACCTGACACCATGTTGTGTGTGTAGTGATCAGAACCACATCCTGACATCATGTTGTGTGTAGTGATCAGAACACATCTGACCACCATGGTGTGTGTAGTGATCAGAAACACATCTGACACCATGTTTGTGTGTAGTGATCAGAAACACATCTGACACCATTGTTGTGTGTAGTGATCAGAAACACATCTGACAACATGTTGTGTGTAGTGATCAGAAACACATCTGACACCATGTTTGTGTGTAGTAGTCAGCAACACATCTGACACATGTTTGTGTGTAGTGATCAGAAACAACATCTGACACCATGTTGTGGTTAGTGATCAGAAACACATCTGACACCATGTTGTGTAGGATCAGAAACACATCTGACACCATGTTGTGTGTAGTGATCAGAAACACATCTGACACCATGTTATGTGGAGTGATCAGAAACATATCTGACACCATGTTTGTTGTAGTGATCAGAAACACATCTGACACCATGTTGTGTGTAGACACCATGTGTGTGTAGTGATCAGAAACACATCTGACACCATGTTGTGTGTAGTGATCAGAAACACATCTGACACCATGTTGTGTGTAGTGATCAGAAACACATCTGACACCATGTTGTGTGTAGTGATCAGAAACACATCTGACACCATGTTGTGTGTAGTGATCAGAAACACATCTGACACCATGTTGTGTGGAGTGATCAGAAACACATCTGACACCATGTTGTGTGTAGTGATCAGAAACACATCTGACACCATGTTGTGTGTAGTGATCAGAAACACATCTGACACCATGTTGTGTGTAGTGATCAGAAACACATCTGACACCATGTTGTGTGTAGTGATCAGAAACACATCTGACACCATGTTGTGTGTAGTGATCAGAAACACATCTGACACCATGTTGTGTGTAAGTTGATCAGAAACACATCTGACACCATGTTGTGTGTAGTGATCAGAAACACATCTGACACCATGTTGATGTGTAGTGATCAGAAACACATCTGACACATGTTGTGTGTAGTGATCAGAAACACATCTGACACCATGTTGTGTGTAGTGATCAGAAACACATCTGACACCATGTTGTGTGTAGTGATCAGAAACACATCTGACACCATGTTGTGTGTAGTGATCAGAAACACATCTGACACCATGTTGTGTGTAGTGATCAGAAACACATCTGACACCATGTTGTGTGTAGTGATCAGAAACACATCTGACACCATGTTGTGTGTAGTGATCAGAAACACATCTGACACCATGTTGTGTGTAGTGATCAGAAACACATCTGACACCATGTTGTGTGTAGTGATCAGAAACACATCTGACACCATGTTGTGTAGTGATCAGAAACACATCTGACACCTATGTTGTGTAGTGATCAGAAACACATCTGACACCATGTTATGTGTAGTGATCAGAAACACATCTGACACCATGTTGTGTGTAGTGATCAGAAACACATCTGACACCATGTTGTGTGTAGTGATCAGAAACACATCTGACACCATGTTGTGTGTAGTGATCAGAAACACATCTGACACCATGTTATGTGTAGTGATCAGAAACACATCTGACACCATGTTGTGTGTAGTGATCAGAAACACATCTGACACCATGTTGTGTGTAGTGATCAGAAACACATCTGACACCATGTTGTGTGTAGTGATCAGAAACACATCTGACACCATGTTGTGTGTAGTGATCAGAAACACATCTGACACCATGTTGTGTGTAGTGATCAGAAACACATCTGACACCATGTTGTGTGTAGTGATCAGAAACACATCTGACACCATGTTGTGTGTAGTGATCAGAAACACATCTGACACCATGTTATGTGTAGTGATCAGAAACACATCTGACACCATGTTGTGTGTAGTGATCAGAAACACATCTGACACCATGTTGTGTGTAGTGATCAGAAACACATCTGACACCATGTTGTGTGGAGTGATCAGAAACACATCTGACACCATGTTGTGTGTAGTGATCAGAAACACATCTGACACCATGTTGTGTGTAGTGATCAGAAACACATCTGACACCATGTTGTGTGTAGTGATCAGAAACACATCTGACACCATGTTGTGTGTAGTGATCAGAAACACATCCTGACACCATGTTGTGTGTAGTGATCAGAAACACATCTGACACCATGTTGTGTGTAGTGATCAGAAACACATCTGACACCATGTTGTGTGTAGTGATCAGAAACACATCTGACACCATGTTGTGTGTAGTGATCAGAAACACATCTGACACCATGTTATGTGTAGTGATCAGAAACACATCTGACACCATGTTGTGTGTAGTGATCAGAAACACATCTGACACCATGTTGTGTGTAGTGATCAGAAACACATCTGACACCATGTTGTGTGTAGTGATCAGAAACACATCTGACACCATGTTGTGTGTAGTGATCAGAAACACATCTGACACCATGTTGTGTGGAGTGATCAGAAACACATCTGACACCATGTTGTGTGTAGTGATCAGAAACACATCTGACACCATGTTGTGTGTAGTGATCAGAAACACATCTGACACCATGTTGTGTGTAGTGATCAGAAACACATCTGACACCATGTTATGTGTAGTGATCAGAAACACATCTGACACCATGTTGTGTGTAGTGATCAGAAACACATCTGACACCATGTTGTGTGTAGTGATCAGAAACACATCTGACACCATGTTATGTGTAGTGATCAGAAACACATCTGACACCATGTTGTGTGTAGTGATCAGAAACACATCTGACACCATGTTGTGTGTAGTGATCAGAAACACATCTGACACCATGTTGTGTGTAGTGATCAGAAACACATCTGACACCATGTTGTGTGTAGTGATCAGAAACACATCTGACACCATGTTGTGTGTAGTGATCAGAAACACATCTGACACCATGTTGTGTGTAGTGATCAGAAACACATCTGACACCATGTTGTGTGTAGTGATCAGAAACACATCTGACACCATGTTGTGTGTAGTGATCAGAAACACACCTGACACCATGTTGTGTGTAGTGATCAGAAACACATCTGACACCATGTTGTGTGTAGTGATCAGAAACACATCTGACACCATGTTGTGTGTAGTGATCAGAAACACATCTGACACCATGTTGTGTGTAGTGATCAGAAACACATCTGACACCATGTTATGTGTGGAGTGATCAGAAACACATCTGACACCATGTTGTGTGTAGTGATCAGAAACACATCTGACACCATGTTGTGTGTAGTGATCAGAAACACATCTGACACCATGTTATGTGTAGTGATCAGAAACACATCTGACACCATGTTGTGTGTAGTGATCAGAAACACATCTGACACCATGTTGTGTGTAGTGATCAGAAAACACATCTGACACCATGTTGTGTGTAGTGATCAGAAACACATCCTGACACCATGTTGTGTGTAGTGATCAGAAAACACATCTGACACCATGTATGTGTAGTGATCAGAAACACATCTGACACCATGTATGTGTAGTGATCAGAAACACATCTGACACCATGTTATGTGTAGTGATCAGAAACACATCCTGACACCATGTTGTGTGTAGTGATCAGAAAACACATCTGACACCATGTTGTGTGTAGTGATCAGAAACACACCTGACACCATGTTGTGTGTAGTGATCAGAAACACATCTGACACCATGTTGTGTGTAGTGATCAGAAACACATCTGACACCATGTTGTGTGTAGTGATCAGAAACACATCTGACACCATGTTGTGTGTAGTGATCAGAAACACATCTGACACCATGTTGTGTGTAGTGATCAGAAACACATCTGACACCATGTTATGTGTAGTGATCAGAAACACATCTGACACCATGTTGTGTGTAGTGATCAGAAACACATCTGACACCATGTTGTGTGTAGTGATCAGAAACACATCTGACACCATGTTGTGTGTAGTGATCAGAAACACATCTGACACCATGTTGTGTGTAGTGATCAGAAACACATCTGACACCATGTTGTGTGGAGTGATCAGAAACACATCTGACACCATGTTGTGTGTAGTGATCAGAAACACATCTGACACCATGTTGTGTGTAGTGATCAGAAACACATCTGACACCATGTTAGTGTGTAGTGATCAGAAACACATCTGACACCATGTTGTGTGTAGTGATCAGAAACACATCTGACACCATGTTGTGTGTAGTGATCAGAAACACATCTGACACCATGTTGTGTGTAGTGATCAGAAACACATCTGACACCATGTTGTGTGTAGTGATCAGAAACACATCTGACACCATGTTGTGTGTAGTGATCAGAAACACATCTGACACCATGTTATGTGTAGTGATCAGAAACACATCTGACACCATGTTGTGTGTAGTGATCAGAAACACATCTGACACCATGTATGTGTTAGTGATCAGAAACACATCTGACACCATGTTAGTGTGTAGTGATCAGAAAACACATCTGACACCATGTATGTGTGGAGTGATCAGAAACACATCTGACACCATGTTGTGTGTAGTGATCAGAAACACATCTGACACCATGTTGTGTGTAGTGATCAGAAACACATCTGACACCATGTTGTGTGTAGTGATCAGAAACACATCTGACACCATGTTTGTGTGTAGTGATCAGAAACACATCTGACACCATGTTGTGTGTAGTGATCAGAAACACATCTGACACCATGTTGTGTGTAGTGATCAGAAACACATCTGACACCATGTTGTGTGTAGTGATCAGAAACACATCTGACACCATGTTGTGTGTAGTGATCAGAAACACATCTGACACCATGTTGTGTGTAGTGATCAGAAACACATCTGACACCATGTTGTGTGTAGTGATCAGAAACACATCTGACACCATGTTGTGTGTAGTGATCAGAAACACATCTGACACCATGTTATGTGTGTAGTGATCAGAAACACATCTGACACCATGTTGTGTGTAGTGATCAGAAACACATCTGACACCATGTTGTGTGTAGTGATCAGAAACACATCTGACACCATGTTGTGTGTAGTGATCAGAAACACATCTGACACCATGTTGTGTGTAGTGATCAGAAACACACCTGACACCATGTTGTGTGTAGTGATCAGAAACACATCTGACACCATGTTGTGTGTAGTGATCAGAAACACATCTGACACCATGTTATGTGTAGTGATCAGAAACACATCTGACACCATGTTGTGTGTAGTGATCAGAAACACATCTGACACCATGTTGTGTGTAGTGATCAGAAACACATCTGACACCATGTTGTGTGTAGTGATCAGAAACACATCTGACACCATGTTGTGTGTAGTGATCAGAAACACATCTGACACCATGTTGTGTGTAGTGATCAGAAACACATCTGACACCATGTTGTGTGTAGTGATCAGAAACACATCTGACACCATGTTGTGTGTAGTGATCAGAAACACATCTGACACCATGTTGTGTGTAGTGATCAGAAACACATCTGACACCATGTTGTGTGTAGTGATCAGAAACACATCTGACACCATGTTGTGTGTAGTGATCAGAAACACATCTGACACCATGTTGTGTGTAGTGATCAGAAACACATCTGACACCATGTTGTGTGTAGTGATCAGAAACACACCTGACACCATGTTGTGTGTAGTGATCAGAAACACATCTGACACCATGTTATGTGTGTAGTGATCAGAAACACATCTGACACCATGTTGTGTGTAGTGATCAGAAACACATCTGACACCATGTTGTGTGTAGTGATCAGAAACACATCTGACACCATGTTGTGTGTAGTGATCAGAAACACATCTGACACCATGTTGTGTGTAGTGATCAGAAACACATCTGACACCATGTTATGTGTAGTGATCAGAAACACATCTGACACCATGTTATGTGTAGTGATCAGAAACACATCTGACACCATGTTGTGTGTAGTGATCAGAAACACATCTGACACCATGTTGTGTGTAGTGATCAGAAACACATCTGACACCATGTTGTGTGTGTAGTGATCAGAAACACATCTGACACCATGTTGTGTGTAGTGATCAGAAACACATCTGACACCATGTTGTGTGTAGTGATCAGAAACACATCTGACACCATGTTGTGTGTAGTGATCAGAAACACATCTGACACCATGTTGTGTGTAGTGATCAGAAACACATCTGACACCATGTTGTGTGTAGTGATCAGAAACACATCTGACACCATGTTGTGTGTAGTGATCAGAAACACATCTGACACCATGTTGTGTGTAGTGATCAGAAACACATCTGACACCATGTTGTGTGTAGTGATCAGAAACACATCTGACACCATGTTGTGTGTAGTGATCAGAAACACATCTGACACCATGTTGTGTGTAGTGATCAGAAACACATCTGACACCATGTTATGTGTAGTGATCAGAAACACATCTGACACCATGTTGTGTGTAGTGATCAGAAACACACCTGACACCATGTTGTGTGTAGTGATCAGAAACACACCTGACACCATGTTGTGTGTAGTGATCAGAAACACATCTGACACCATGTTATGTGTAGTGATCAGAAACACATCTGACACCATGTTGTGTGTAGTGATCAGAAACACATCTGACACCATGTTATGTGTAGTGATCAGAAACACATCTGACACCATGTTGTGTGTAGTGATCAGAAACACATCTGACACCATGTTGTGTGTAGTGATCAGAAACACATCTGACACCATGTTGTGTGTAGTGATCAGAAACACATCTGACACCATGTTGTGTGTAGTGATCAGAAACACATCTGACACCATGTTGTGTGTAGTGATCAGAAACACATCTGACACCATGTTATGTGGAGTGATCAGAAACACATCTGACACCATGTTGTGTGTAGTGATCAGAAACACACCTGACACCATGTTGTGTGTAGTGATCAGAAACACATCTGACACCATGTTGTGTAGTGATCAGAAACACATCTGACACCATGTTGTGTGTAGTGATCAGAAACACATCTGACACCATGTTGTGTGGAGTGATCAGAAACACATCTGACACCATGTTGTGTGTAGTGATCAGAAACACACCTGACACCATGTTGTGTGTAGTGATCAGAAACACATCTGACACCATGTTATGTGTAGTGATCAGAAACACATCTGACACCACATCTAATATACCTCACTACCTGGGTAGACAATAGACATACAGATCACATTAGGATAATAGGCTCTAAAAATCATGTGATTTACCTCAAACAAGACTATCTTTTGTAATTGAGAAAACATTAGGAACCTCCTGACTTCCTGACGATGTTAGTACATGTGTACGAGGATGTACCTAGTTAATTAATTACAATGCCTTATTTGGTATATACATATTTATTGGATGATTAATTGTTTATACACATGTTTAAGGCTGGACTTACATGATACATTAAGTGCTTTAGGGTTTTCCTTGTCCACATATGACCTGTCTGTTGAGAATTAGTAATTACTTTTATATATTACAATTCTTTGAAACGTTGTGTAAGCTGATAATTGTTTATATGCTGTGTGCACAGCGGTTACCATAGCTTTTCCTCTTACGGTCAATTTAAAGAAAATATGCAATTTGCTCTTTCCTTTAAGCTATTACAAACACAAAATGATCAAATAATTTTAATCATCAAGTATTCAGTAGAATAATTTTAAGCAAAGTTTTGTGATAATCTGTCTTAGTTTCATTTTCATACGTCACTTTGGGCATCTCCTGTACATCATTTTTGTTCAATTGTTGTCAGCCGCAAAATATACAGACAGAAGTTTTTGTCCAGCATTTTCAGCCCCAAAAAATACCTGTGCAAATTACACTGGTGTGCAAATTACACAGGTTTTTACCGGTAATTGTGTGACAAATATCCTGTAATATCTTCTAACCAATAATGATAAAGCTCAATGGATTAGACAATACATCTTACTACAAAAAATAGAAACAATGTCAAATTCTATTGTTACAGCATAAATAGGTCACAATAGCAGGGCTTATCATGTTTGTTCCTACCACTGGTTGATGTGGTATCAGGGACGGAAGAGTGTGCTTGAAATCATGTGCCTAAGCTTATCTGGTCATAGTGGTGGAAGGTGTTTATAGACTTCTCATTTAATAACAATGTTCAAGCAACACTAATGATAATTGTATGGAAATATATTGTACAATTTTATCAACATTTTACAAAACATTCAACTCCTCCTGATCCATCCTCCATCATACCAACTGCATCATCATATCTGCCAGACCTTATACTGCTAGTAGCAGTTATCTCCCTTCCCTAAGCACTCTTTCAACAAAACATCTTAAATTAGATGAAAGTTGCAAATGTTAAAACAAGTTAATGTAGATTTACATAGGTCTGTTGATTTTTTTAGTTGTGAATAATTTCCCATGTTTGGTGTTTCTTACATTGACCAGCTGTTAAATTGTGATGAGGCCCTAACATGTACTTAATACACTGCTACAGTATTCTGTTTGTTTCAGTTGCTGGTATTTCATCGAGATGTGGCGCCATCTCCAATCCACTCCAGCCAGATGTACAGTAGTATGCATGGTGGTGCCCCCTGTGTTAAGGCCACCATCAAAAGCCTGGAACAGCTACGGGTAGGGTGGCTTTTATTATTTACCAACATCACATCAAGATGTTTTAACATTAAGATGAAATTTTTTTCCATCCCTATAAAATTTCTCTGATCATGTTTTGATATTCAATTTTTCCAAGGAGTCATCTGAAATATTTGTGACAGCATAATTAACAAACTTATAATTTTGACAGGAAATAGACCTATCTGCCTTCATATATTTCTACATATTTCTTTGTAAAATATAAATACTGGATATCTGTTGATACAGGGGTCTCAGAAACCCAACAGTTTCCCTAAAACAGAGGTTAGTATTGTGCTGGCACAGCTCGAGTCAGAGGTGGATATCACCATTGTGGACAGAATCAATAGCCTAATCAAACCCGAGCCAACCAGACGTCCCTACAGCACAAGTGTGGCCACCAATATATCAGGCGGGGTAAGGCACAACTAATACTCACAAACCTCAAACAATTCTGTATTTATTGTTTAATGAGGTAGCCACTATCTACTACAAGGAGTTAAGAGACCCAGTCTGAAAGTGATCACTAGCTGTACACAGTGAGATAAACGCAGCAAACTTTTGAGTTTAGTGGGTGATTTTCATCTTCGTGTATATCCATTTACCTGTAAACCTCTTCACTCAGACATGGTGTTACCTGGTAGAAACAGATATGGTTAATATTCTATAATTCAATAAAAGTATTCAGAATAAATAACTTATTTATGCATTACTTAATGTCTGTAATATTTAATGTGACTGATTGAATGTGTACTTTCAACATTGTAATTTAAAGGTTATTTATATAGTGAATTGCTGTCTCCATACTTGTATACTAATATGTTGATTGATTGTGCAGATGACATCCTATGCCCTGAGTCAGGCACTAGATGATGGTCCCGGCACCCAAGAGCACAAATACGACCTACAGATATCCTGTCCTGCTGCCAAACTGTCTCTCAGGTTATTAGAATATCGTTTTATAGATTACATTAAAGATATGTACAACCTGTGTTTAAGGACCATTTTGGTTTCTCCCTTGAATTTTCTTTACAGACTGGTTTGACCATAGTATTCCTGTATAAATTATATACACAGTACATATTAAGGAAATTTTGAGTATTAGAATATGTTCCACCTGTCTATAAAGACCATTTTGGCATCTCCCTTGAGTGGTCTTTATAGACAGGTTTGGCCATAGTTTTACTTTGTAGATTATGTGTCAAGACATGAACATTTTTAGTGAAAACCTTCATTTTTAACAAAAGTTACGAACCATTTATTATATACATGTTTTTAAAAACAAATATTGAACATCCTGTTATTCCTGTTCTGTAGATTTCCCATCCCTGACCTTCGACCCCTGTCCCA
The DNA here is from genome assembly GCF_902652985.1 of Pecten maximus. Taxonomy (NCBI): domain Eukaryota; kingdom Metazoa; phylum Mollusca; class Bivalvia; order Pectinida; family Pectinidae; genus Pecten; species Pecten maximus. The sequence goes on from NC_047017.1 coordinate 49,081,174, forward strand.
AGTAGACAAGTTGCCATGGTGGCAGAAGAACTTGCGGGATGAGATCCTGATCCTACAAATGTCAGACGTGTTATTCCAAACCAGCTTCCTGTCCTCACAGTCCATCTCAGAGCTGGACATCACCAGTCGGGAAATTCATGGTCAGTACTGTAGTTAGGCATTCAAATTTCATTCAAAAATTATTAATTTAAAATTATTTTATATTTCAAATAATTCACAAAGACTTAGTTTTGCTAGTGATGAAATGTTTATGAAGTATCTTGTAAAAGGTTTAATACATTGGAAGGGAGACAACTCTGTTCTGTAGCTTTGTATCTTTGATTCCAGCCTTTTTTAAGATCGACCCAATCAAAGAAGAGCCTGAGCCGTTTGCCTTTGTGGGTGGTGATGAGAATGAGGATGGGTGTAATAACTTTCCGAGGTAGGAACTTAACAGCTGTGTAGAGTTCAACTAATCTCAGTGGATTTGAGTTCACAATCTAGCTTATCTATTTTCATTAAATCATATATGTATCAGGTTAGACAAGTTTGTCTGAAATTCTAACAAGTTAAAGTTAATACAGTGTAACCTGTCTAAACCGATGTCACTGGGACCAGACAATTTGGCCGGTTTGCACAGGTATTGATTCGGATGTATTCCGAGAATACATTTGAAAAGTACTGCAATATGTGACAGTAATTCTTTTTGAATGATGAATAGTCGTCAACCACCTCGAGATGCCATTACAATTACAGTTAAATCACAACTGGCACTTCAATCAGTGACATGGTCGTCACCCTGAATAATCGGTAATTGTGAAAGTTTTTGAAGTGTTTGTTTAGGTTGTTGCTTTTTGAGAAAATGTGACGGCCAGTTTGAGCAGGTCCATTTTAGAAGGATACTTCTACCATGGTCAGTTAAACAACGCCAGTTTTCAGAATAGACAGGTTCCAGATTATACAGGTTTTAACTACTATAGTTTAAGAATGAAAATGCTGGGACCAAACAGTAAACCCAGAATAGACAGGGATCCGGATTAGACAGGGACCGGTTTTGACAAGTTATACTGTAAATAACATCACATATGTATAACAGTACTAGTCCTTGGTATTTGATGCTAAATGCAATCAACACTCTTCTTGGTCATTTTACTAGAGGGTAATTACTGGATTAATACGGTAACTTATATATTACTAAACATGGGATTATAACTGAATAAATATGGTAACTTATTACCCTTTGTCTATTATTCTAAAGGCTGTCCATCAAAGTCACCAACAAGACCACCTCGGTGCTGGAGGAGGATCAGGTGGAATCAGAAGATAATACGCCCCAGGATTCTTTCAATGGAGCATGTCTGTTCACCAAGCGTGACCCGTCTCCTTTTTCCAACAAGAAGAACATGTATGGAAAAGAGGAATACAGTGAAAAGGACCAATCTACACATGTCAGTGAGGAGGTAAATATAGGTCAAGGTCAATCAGATTATAGCTAGGTTTAGCAACTACCTAGGTCAAAGGTCACTGTAATACATGGAGTTGTAAAATAAATTTTTGTTGAAAACTTGGATAATCTACAGTTAGAAAAATAATGTATCCATATTGAGTGTTGTGCACTTGATTAATGTAAAGAAAATAAGTCACTTTGACCTATTGTTCAGTATTCATTATGAGGTATTATCCATCATTTGCTGAAATCATATTTGATAGGGCTAACTGTATACCAGGTTTGGCCCTGGAATCTTTCATCGAAGTAAATGGTGAAAATTTGTGGTGAAAGTTCCCTTCTGTACAGTATTCATTTTTTGATATCTTAACAGTAAATGTTGATAAATCTGATCTTTGATAATCACGCTCTGTTGATATATAAGGTATTTTGTTGGTTAATTATGATCTTTGATAATCACACTCTGTTGATATATATAATAGTTAAGATTTTAATTTTCCCACAGATGATCATGCCTGGTGATCGGAGGGAGATCCAGGAGTTCCAGGAAAAGTCACTTGGCAATACACACATGACCATGGAGTTCTCCCTGCCCTTCGTCAACCTGTACATTCCTGATAAACACTTCTATGAGGTTCTATACAATAGGTAGCTATGAGGTTCTGTACAATAGATAACTATGAGGTTCTGTACAATAGGTAACTATGAGGTTCTATACAATAGGTAACTATGAGGTTCTATACAATAGGTAACTATGAGGTTCTATACAATAGGTAGTTATGAGGTTCTGTACAATAGATAACTATGAGGTTCTATACAATAGGTAACTATGAGGTTCTGTACAATAGGTAACTATGAGGTTCTGTACAATAGGTAACTATGAGGTTCTATACAATAGGTAACTATGAGGTTCTATACAATAGGTAGCTATGAGGTTCTGTACAATAGATAACTATGAGGTTCTATAAAATAGGTAACTATGAGGTTCTGTACAATAGGTAACTATGAGGTTCTATACAATAGGTAACTATGAGGTTCTATACAATAGGTAACTATGAGGTTCTATACAATAGGTAACTATGAGGTTCTATACAATAGGTAACTATGAGGTTCTATACAATAGGTAACTATGAGGTTCTGTACAATAGGTAACTATGAGGTTCTGTACAATAGGTAACTATGAGGTTCTATACAATAGGTTACTATGAGGTTCTATACAATAGGTAAACTATGAGGTTCTATACAATAGGTAACTATGAGGTTCTGTACAATAGGTAGCTATGAGGTTCTATACAATAGGTAACTATGAGGTTCTATACAATAGGTAACTATGAGGTTCTATACAATAGGTAACTATGAGGTTCTATACAATAGGTAACTATGAGGTTCTGTACAATAGGTAACTATGAGGTTCTATACAATAGGTAACTATGAGGTTCTATACAATAGGTAACTATGAGGTTCTATACAATAGGTAACTATGAGGTTCTATACAATAGGTAACTATGAGGTTCTATACAATAGGTAAACTACGTATACTGGAGCTATTTCTTACAGTACAAATATCACAATTAGTTACGTTTAAAGGAATCTGCATTTTATGTACAATTTTTAGAAAATGGATGAATACAATGTAAAAACTTGTTACTTTCTTCCTGTAAGAAAGATTATAATATTAAAATCATTCCTTTATGAAACTGGTCATGAAACTTGTACCGTCAGCTTGATATTTACACTACCTGTTCCAATATTCAATAGAACTTTAGCTAGAATAAATGAATTAGTGATGTTGGTTACATTTGAATTAGTGATGTTGTTAGTATTTGAATTAGTGATGTTGGTTACATTTGAATTAGTGATGTTGGTTACATTTGAATTAGTGATGTTGGTTACATTTGAATTAGTGATGTTGTTAGTATTTGAATTAGTGATGTTGGTTACATTTGAATTAGTGATGTTGTTAGTATTTGAATTAGTGATGTTGGTTACATTTGAATTAGTGATGTTGTTAGTATTTGAATTAGTGATGTTGTTAACATTTGAATTAGTGATGTTGGTTACATTTGAATTAGTGATGTTGGTTACATTTGAATTAGTGATGTTGTTAACATTGAATTAGTGATGTTGTTATCATTGAATTAGTGATGTTGGTTACATTTGAATTAGTGATGTTGTTATCATTTGAATTAGTGATGTTGGTTACATTTGAATTAGTGATGTTGGTTACATTTGAATTAGTGATGTTGTTAACATTTGAATTAGTGATGTTGGTTACATTTGAATTAGTGATGTTGTTAGTATTTGAATTAGTGATGTTGTTAACATTGAATTAGTGATGTTGTTATCATTGAATTAGTGATGTTGTTAGTATTTGAATTAGTGATGTTGTTAACATTGAATTAGTGATGTTGGTTACATTTGAATTAGTGATGTTGTTAACATTGAATTAGTGATGTTGGTTACATTTGAATTAGTGATGTTGGTTACATTTGAATTAGTGATGTTGTTAACATTTGAATTAGTGATGTTGTTAGTATTTGAATTAGTGATGTTGTTAACATTGAATTAGTGATGTTGTTATCATTTGAATTAGTGATGTTGTTAGTATTTGAATTAGTGATGTTGGTTACATTTGAATTAGTGATGTTGTTAGTATTTGAATTAGTGATGTTGTTAACATTGAATTAGTGATGTTGGTTACATTTGAATTAGTGATGTTGTTAACATTGAATTAGTGATGTTGGTTACATTTGAATTAGTGATGTTGTTAACATTGAATTAGTGATGTTGGTTACATTTGAATTAGTGATGTTGGTTACATTTGAATTAGTGATGTTGTTAACATTTGAATTAGTGATGTTGTTAGTATTTGAATTAGTGATGTTGTTAACATTGAATTAGTGATGTTGTTATCATTTGAATTAGTGATGTTGTTAGTATTTGAATTAGTGATGTTGTTAGTATTTGAATTAGTGATGTTGTTAACATTGAATTAGTGATGTTGTTAACATTTGAATTAGTGATGTTGTTAGTATTTGAATTAGTGATGTTGGTTACATTTGAATTAGTGATGTTGTTAGTATTTGAATTAGTGATGTTGGTTACATTTGAATTAGTGATGTTGTTAACATTTGAATTAGTGATGTTGTTAACATTGAATTAGTGATGTTGTTAACATTGAATTAGTGATGTTGGTTACATTTGAATTAGTGATGTTGGTTACATTTGAATTAGTGATGTTAACATTTGAATTAGTGATGTTGTTAACATTTGAATTAGTGATGTTGTTATCATTGAATTAGTGATGGTGTTAACATTTGAATTAGTGATGTTGTTATCATTGAATTAGTGATGTTGGTTACATTTGAATTAGTGATGTTGTTAACATTTGAATTAGTGATGTTGGTTACATTTGAATTAGTGATGTTGTTAACATTTGAATTAGTGATGTTGTTAACATTTGAATTAGTGATGTTGTTATCATTGAATTAGTGATGGTGTTAACATTTGAATTAGTGATGTTGTTATCATTGAATTAGTGATGTTGGTTACATTTGAATTAGTGATGTTGTTAACATTTGAATTAGTGATGTTGGTTACATTTGAATTAGTGATGTTGGTTACATTTGAATTAGTGATGTTGGTTACATTTGAATTAGTGATGTTGTTAACATTGAATTAGTGATGTTGGTTACATTTGAATTAGTGATGTTGGTTACATTTGAATTAGTGATGTTGTTAACATTTGAATTAGTGATGTTGGTTACATTTGAATTAGTGATGTTGTTAGTATTTGAATTAGTGATGTTGTTAACATTGAATTAGTGATGTTGTTATCATTGAATTAGTGATGTTGTTAGTATTTGAATTAGTGATGTTGTTAACATTGAATTAGTGATGTTGGTTACATTTGAATTAGTGATGTTGTTAACATTGAATTAGTGATGTTGGTTACATTTGAATTAGTGATGTTGGTTACATTTGAATTAGTGATGTTGTTAACATTTGAATTAGTGATGTTGTTAGTATTTGAATTAGTGATGTTGTTAACATTGAATTAGTGATGTTGTTATCATTTGAATTAGTGATGTTGTTAGTATTTGAATTAGTGATGTTGGTTACATTTGAATTAGTGATGTTGTTAGTATTTGAATTAGTGATGTTGTTAACATTGAATTAGTGATGTTGGTTACATTTGAATTAGTGATGTTGTTAACATTGAATTAGTGATGTTGGTTACATTTGAATTAGTGATGTTGTTAACATTGAATTAGTGATGTTGGTTACATTTGAATTAGTGATGTTGGTTACATTTGAATTAGTGATGTTGTTAACATTTGAATTAGTGATGTTGTTAGTATTTGAATTAGTGATGTTGTTAACATTGAATTAGTGATGTTGTTATCATTTGAATTAGTGATGTTGTTAGTATTTGAATTAGTGATGTTGTTAGTATTTGAATTAGTGATGTTGTTAACATTGAATTAGTGATGTTGTTAACATTTGAATTAGTGATGTTGTTAGTATTTGAATTAGTGATGTTGGTTACATTTGAATTAGTGATGTTGTTAGTATTTGAATTAGTGATGTTGGTTACATTTGAATTAGTGATGTTGTTAACATTTGAATTAGTGATGTTGTTAACATTGAATTAGTGATGTTGTTAACATTGAATTAGTGATGTTGGTTACATTTGAATTAGTGATGTTGGTTACATTTGAATTAGTGATGTTGTTAACATTTGAATTAGTGATGTTGTTAACATTTGAATTAGTGATGGTGTTAACATTTGAATTAGTGATGTTGTTATCATTGAATTAGTGATGTTGGTTACATTTGAATTAGTGATGTTGTTAACATTTGAATTAGTGATGTTGGTTACATTTGAATTAGTGATGTTGTTAACATTTGAATTAGTGATGTTGTTAACATTTGAATTAGTGATGTTGTTATCATTGAATTAGTGATGGTGTTAACATTTGAATTAGTGATGTTGTTATCATTGAATTAGTGATGTTGGTTACATTTGAATTAGTGATGTTGTTAACATTTGAATTAGTGATGTTGGTTACATTTGAATTAGTGATGTTGGTTACATTTGAATTAGTGATGTTGGTTACATTTGAATTAGTGATGTTGTTAACATTGAATTAGTGATGTTGGTTACATTTGAATTAGTGATGTTGGTTACATTTGAATTAGTGATGTTGTTAACATTTGAATTAGTGATGTTGGTTACATTTGAATTAGTGATGTTGGTTACATTTGAATTAGTGATGTTGTTAACATTTGAATTAGTGATGTTGGTTACATTTGAATTAGTGATGTTGTTATCATTGAATTAGTGATGTTGTTAACATTTGAATTAGTGATGTTGTTAACATTGAATTAGTGATGTTGGTTACATTTGAATTAGTGATGTTGTTATCATTGAATTAGTGATGTTGTTAACATTTGAATTAGTGATGTTGTTATCATTGAATTAGTGATGGTGTTAACATTTGAATTAGTGATGTTGTTATCATTGAATTAGTGATGTTGGTTACATTTGAATTAGTGATGTTGTTAACATTTGAATTAGTGATGTTGGTTACATTTGAATTAGTGATGTTGGTTACATTTGAATTAGTGATGTTGGTTACATTTGAATTAGTGATGTTGGTTACATTTGAATTAGTGATGTTGTTAACATTTGAATTAGTGATGTTGTTAACATTTGAATTAGTGATGTTGGTTACATTTGAATTAGTGATGTTGGTTACATTTGAATTAGTGATGTTGGTTACATTTGAATTAGTGATGTTGTTAACATTTGAATTAGTGATGTTGTTAACATTTGAATTAGTGATGTTGTTATCATTGAATTAGTGATGTTGTTATACATGCAATACAAAGCACTATGAGAAATATGAAAGGATGTATGCTCTCATTTCACTGTTTAACTGTTGACATTGAAGGATAAACAGTGACTTGTTGCTATGGGAACCAATGGCCCCCTCACCTCTTCAGACACATGACCCCTTATTGGCTACAGCGACCTTTGACCTCAGCTGTTACCCAAATGCCCTTCAGGATTCCTTCCACATGGCCAAGTCCGCTATTAAGTATGGTATGTAACTTTCAAATTTACACTGCTTATATTGTGCTTAGAATTAGATATGTAAAGAAAAAAATAAAGAAAATGCAGATACATTGTATATATATATACAAGAGTTTAGACTGAATATAGACTATTGCTTTAAAATAACAGGATAAGTTGAGTATAGTACCATTGAAATGAGAGAAAGGTTAAGATTTCTATAAGGATTTTTAAAACAAAGTAATCCTGTTAGGCCCAAATGTGGTTGTTCTTTCTGAATGATACATACGTGTACATTTCTTTTATCAAAATAAATAAACTTGACAAAATTGGAAGAAAAAAAAATTGTAGATAATCTTTGAAAAGAATTCCTGTAAAATGTAAAGATATGAAATCCTTAATCTTAGTAACTACCTTGTATATTTGTCTCCTTTTGTTGACAGAGTCCTCAGATGAGGAGGATGACACAAGTTTTGGTTACTACAGTATCCATGACTCGCGTTATCCACGACGGAAACCCACCAAGAAGGAACAGCCCAGTAAAATGTGTCTGTCAGTGAAGATAGACAAAGGCAAACTCACGGCTATCACAAACTCTCAGGTCTGTTAATAACTTCAGTATTTTATTTGGGTAAAGTTTTTTTTCTAAAGCTTTTAGGAAATGTTTCTTTGGACATATACAATTGATGCAGTCATTACAATGGTTATCAACCCGGGGTGGACATATACAATTGATGCAGTCATTACAATGGTTATCAACCCGAGAAAAATATGAACAAAGGGAAAAGGGGGTTTTAGATATTACATTGTATATAGACTTGTATTTTAAGAGAAAATACACTGTTGAGAGATGTTTAGGTTTCATCTATCAAGTATTGTATTTAGAGGAAGAAAAGAGACATGGGGAGTTGTTTAGGTTTTATATACCAAGTTAATTTGTATTTACAGGAAGAAAAGAGACATTTATATACCAAGTTAATTTGTATTTACAGGAAGAATAGAGGCATGGGGAGATGTTATTAAGTTTTAATATACCAAGTTAATTTGTATTTACAGGAAGGAAAGAGATATTGGGAGATGTTTAGGTGTTATATACCAAGTTAATTTGTATTTACAGGAAGAAAAGAGACATTGGGAGATGTTTAGTTGTTATATACCAAGTTAATTTGTATTTACAGGAAGAAAAGACACATGGAGAGGTGGTAGTCCTACTTGATGATGCCAATGTCTTCTCTGTAGTAAATCACAATGGTGACCCGAGCCTTCAATATGTCTGCTTCCTCAGTCACAAGGCAGAGCTCTACCACTCTGGTAGGTTATGATCACTTATAAAGACCAGTTTGTCAGGAGGTCACTTATAAAGACCAGTTTGTCTGGGGATCACTTATAAAGATTAAATGCAATATTTTCAACATACATTTTGATGCCAGGGCCTCATTCGCCATACTTATTGATAGATCATTAAAAATATTAAAACCCAAAAACCAATCTAGCCTCATGATGGAATGCTGGAGAACATATATATGTACCCTTCAAATTGTACATAAGAAAAGAATTGAAAACAAATATGCTGAGATAGACATAATTTTCGTAGTATTTCACAGTAACTTTTTTACAGTCAGACAATAAAATGCTGTTATTTAGTTCAATAATTATTGACCCCCGATCCCCCCCGATCCCCCCACACCCACCACGACCCCGACCCCCCAACCCCCAACCCCCCAACCACCGAATCCACCCCATATAACTTCAGCAGCCTGACATGTATTTAATACATGTATCCACGAGCCACTCCCCTGTTCATGTGTCCCCATTTTGGATAATTTGGTTGTGAAGTATATAGTTAATGATATCCCTGATATATTGCAGCTGCTGTGAATGATGTGTTTAAAGATAAGGTGGTCAGTCTAACACGGGAGGATGTAAGTAGGGTTGCTGACCACCTCCGAGACCACAGACTGATATACAAGACTGACTCTGGTGTCATAGCCAAGTCCATGGATACATCTTATGATATGGATACCAATGATATGGTGTCCGTTGCTGTCAAAATCAAACTTGATTCTACACCAATCAGTGACTTAACAAAGGACGAAAAGATAAAGGTGAGACCAGAAACCCTCAAAAATAAAAAAAAAATAAAAAAATGTTTATAATTATGGTAAACCTACATTCAGTTCAAATAAAATATATATTGCTGAACCAGTTGAAATTACTATTTGATATTAAGAGAATGTCACCTTGCTGAACGACCTTGAAATTGTCATGTTACAGGAGTTTCTTGTGTCTGTGGGAATCAGAGGTGGAACTCTCCGACACAAAATGGCGGCAGCAGATCAGAGCTGGATTTCACAGGTAAATTGTCTGTTTGGTTGACATGTATATTTCAAGTTCTTTCTCAAGTTGAACTCAATTATACAAGTTTTTGTCTGTAGTTCACCAATGCAGTATTGTCTACTTGTATCTATCTATGTAAAATTACACCGTGAGAATCAACAGCAGAGAGTCTTTTGATTAAAATAGATTTGAAAATAAAACCAAATGCTGTTATTCTTTTGGTAAAAGTTTTACATTAAACATATTTCCTCAAAGTCTAGTATATGCTTCTGATATATGATAGAAATACCTATGGTAATATATTAACGGAGATGTGAGGATTGAATATTGTTTTGATAGAATTCATTGAGCCATGAAATGAATTAGTCGTGAGAAAATTCAATACATGTACAGTCAACTTCTCATTCGTTAAATTAAGACCACCTCAAATGATGTCAACTCATCATTCAGTGGAATGAATGAACTAAAGATTCAGATTATTAGCACTTGACATTGTAGATACTGGCGCTCCTAGATGTGAAGGACTATGATATACTGGGCTATACGATGGCGAAAGTTTTGACCGAGCTTCATGTACATCTGTGGGACTGTGCTGTTGATTACAGGTGGGCAGAAATCTAGTAGATAGTCTGAGATGTGCCACACAATCTAGTACACAAAACTAGAAAACTAGTGGGACCCTGATAGGTCAATGAAATTCTGATTTACTTCATATGTAATGAGCGACCTAGATTTCTGAAAAATGCACAAAAACCACCAAAAGATTGTTTGTTTGTTTACCAAGGCTAAGCTTAAATAAATCCGACTGTTTTAAAGATTTGTGGTGAAATATCATGATTATATCATCACAAATATCCTGTTTTACCACCTTAATTACAAAACACATCTGGGTTGTCGGCCAATTCAAACATCTATGTGTATAATGTCAAATTACTGTTTCAGACCGCTCCACATCAAAACAAATGCATTGTTAATGGCAGAGAGTTTCAGTATATCCAGCAACATCATAGCCGAATCTCCTACCTCACTACTTAGGTATGTGTTGCCATGGATACATTCTATGCAAAAATAAGTCTATTTTACCAGTAATTGTTGATCATATGGTACAGTCATCTTTTCAGACTTTGTTCTTTTCTCCTGTGTGTAAAGAATAAATAGATCGAAGTGAAAACAAGTGAAAACAAGTGAAAACAAGAGTATATGTCACACAGATGTATATACACAGTAAATTACTCCGTTTGAGACCTGTTTCCTGTACAGACTTTCGTTATTGAGACCTGTTTCCTGTACAGACTTTCGTTATTGAGACCCGTTTCCTGTACAGACTTTCGTTATTGAGACCTGTTTCCTGTACAGACTTTCGTTATATTTCAGATTTGTTTTGGATGATGCATCCCTGTTTTTATCCCAAAAACATGTGAACGTGATTCCAAACTTACGAAAAGGTAAAACTTTCAGATAGTTACAATTCTTTCTGATACATGCTAATTTCCTATAATAATACAATTGGGTCATATGATATCTACGTTGAGTGTAAAGAATTTCACAATACGGATAAGTGGGATGTTCAAATACTGCCTTAAAAATATTCCAGATCGACAAATACAATATCTTCAGTTCAGACTGTTCTTAAGTGCATGAACTTTTAAGAGAATTCCTTTGATGGGAGTTCAAAATAGTTAAGGAAGGAATTATTTAATGACAATACAGAAGACAATTGAAGTGTTGTGTATGTCACAACTTCATGGAGTGAGGAGACTTTGTTCAAATTTCAAGCATAAGGAATGTACAGTTCTAGACCTCCTTTTGACAAAATTATACTTATATATATCTACATATTTTATGTATACTTATATATGTCTACATATTTTATGTATACTTATATATATCTACATATTTTATGTATACTTATATATATCTACATATTTTATGTATACTTATATATATCTACATATTTTATGCTGCTCTTTCTGAATAACAAGATTTACAGATACTTCCCGTCTGAATTTAGGGTTTTAAATTGGGAGCCTTCTTCCCAAAAAGAGAGGTTTGGCTTGGCAAGTGTTATGAGGTCAAGGAGCCTGATTTACATCTCAAATGTGTACTGTATCATGTAGAAATACTTTGAGTTATAAATCTGTTATCAAATACTGTTTTCTCTACATTAATAAAACATTTTTCATGCCGCCAGATTATGTGTGTGTGGCTGACTTGGAGAGGTTTGAACTATCACTGCGATTCAACGACGGCAAGGATTTGGTTAGTTACCAATAAATAAATGTGGATATTTTAATATCTGGTTACTTTGTAATCTAGGAAAACTTATTTGGACCCTGTATTAGATAATACCTAGAATGATCACCGCTTTTCACCATTCTTCTTAATATGTCTTTCATCACTTCAGTGACTTTGGTTAAAGACAAAAATCAAATACTTGATGTTTGACTGATTTTATAAGTCTCTTGACATTTTAATCTAGATCTTATAATTGCTGAATAAAGTACATTGGTAACAGTACAGTATTGGTATTTATGTTCTGTTTGATCTTACAGAAATTCCCTAAGACAGATTTAAAGGTTCTGACAAACCGACTTAACCTGCGGACCTGTTCTGACTCCTGTAAGGCTTTGATGGAACTAATTCAGTACTTTGCCAGTGATGGAGATCTGTACGCCCGGGAAGGGACACCTAGTCTAGGGGACAGTACTCAGGACCTGGTGGTCGGCGATGAAGTAAATACTATTTCTTGTGTGTCGATATTACCTGATTTATACCCCTGTCTAAGTGGTGGCCGATGAAGTAAATACACTTATTTCTTGTGTGTTGATATTACCTGATTTATACCCCTATCTAAGTGCTGGGCGATGAAGTAAATACACCTATTTCTTGTGTGTTGATATTTCACCTATTTCTTGTGTGTTGATATTTCCTGATTATACCCCTGTCTAAGTGGTGGGCATTGTCAAACCTGCTCATTTCATCTGGTTTTTAGGGCACCTCAACAAAGACACACAATTCTTTATCTAGTATCAATGAAATCACTGGTTACACAGATATTGTCATTGTTGTGAGATATCCTACTGGTGTAGAGAAAATATTGAAATTAGAAATCTTGTATTTTGATATTTCATATTTCAAGTTCGGCTCGAGGAAAAAGCTCATGGCAATGGAATTTGTGATATTTGTAACCATTCAATTTTTCCTACAGCTGCAGGATTCTGCTACAGAGGATGTTGATGCTGTAGGTCTGACTGTATCTCGCCAGGGACATCTGGAGACTTTAGTCGAGGATGCCATGTTAGAGTCTCAACAGACAGCAAGTACGTACCCCAAAATCTGTTTACATCATTACCAAGCTTAAACAGGCAGGATTTTGTTATTCTTTAACGAAATGAAAATGAAAATAGTATTGGAGCATACAATGAGCCTCTTAACCTCACATTGACATTCTTTTTCATAGATCTCCCAGAGAATGCTTCACCATCCTCTACCACCCAGGTTTACTTTGTTACCAATGGTGGAGCTACATCACAGCCAGTGCCACCTGCTGGAGGAATCCGGCCAATCGTGATATCCGATAGTGCTGATTCGTTTGCAAGCAGTGCTTTATCAGAGAGAATGGAGGTGATGAGTGATGATGAAGAGTTCTGCGTTATTGATGATCCAGGACTTGGTATCATGGTAAGAATCCATGATTTTTTTTGTAGCTTTCAGATTTAAGTCACAATTAAGAATGTCTTGTAAATATCTTCAAGATTATAACTCCTTATAAATTCCAGTAGAGTATTATTGGTAATCTACATAAAAACACATAATTTAGTCCCTAATGAATAAAGTTTTGAAAGAATGGACCAAGGTATTTACTAAAATTAACACACAACTAAGTTGGTCAACTATATGGAGAAGGATTTTTATTTGCACAATTTCCATGAATTGGTTTATTCCTTAAATAAATTTTGAAAAGAAACCCACAAAAAGGAATATAATATCATTCAGTTAAACAAAACAAGAGTTTGTTTTTAACGTTACAGCCACGAGATGGTGAGCCTTCTATTCGAGTGTTGGTGACGGACCCTATAGAGATTAAGGAAAATTTCTTCAGTCAGCCTCTTGGTCGGACTGACCTGTTGAAGTCACCTGACCATTACCCAATGGCAGAGCAGAGGTACACTCTAAAGGAAATGACTCTGGTCTGGTACATGTATGGAGGGAGTGACTTCAGGCCCAGTAACCCTGACAACACACAAGGTCAGTAACCCTGACGACACACAAAGTCAGTAACCCTGACAACACACAAGGTCAGTAACCCTGACAACACACAAGGTCAGTAACCCTCACAACACACAAGGTCAGTAACCCTCACAACACACAAGGTCAGTAACCCTCACAACACACAAGGTCAGTAACCCTCACAACACACAAGGTCAGTAACCCTCACAACACACAAGGTCAGTAACCCTCACAACACACAAGGTCAGTGACCCTAACAACACACAAGGTCAGTAACCCTGACAACACACAAGGTCAGTAACCCTGACAACACACAAGGTCAGTAACCCTGACAACACACAAGGTCAGTAACCCTCACAACACACAAGGTCAGTAACCCTCACAACACACAAGGTCAGTATCCCTCACAACACACAAAGTCAGTAACCCTGACAACACACAAGGTCAGTGACCCTGACAACACACAAGGTCAGTGACCCTGACAACACACAAGGTCAGTAACCCTCACAACACACAAGGTCAGTAACCCTCACAACACACAAGGTCAGTAACCCTCACAACACACAAAGTCAGTAACCCTCACAACACACAAGGTCAGTGACCCTGACAACACACAAGGTCAGTAACCCTCACAACACACAAAGTCAGTAACCCTCACAACACACAAGGTCAGTATTGACGACACACAAGGTCAGTAATCCTGACGACACACAAGGTCAGTAACCCTGACAACACACAAGGTCAATATTGATGACACACAAGGTCAGTAACCCTGACAACACACAATGTCAGTAACCCTGACGACACACAAGGTCAGTAACCCTGACGACACACAAGGTCAGTAACCCTGACAACACACAAAGTCAGTAACCCTGACAACACACAAGGTCAGTAACCCTCACAACACACAAGGTCAGTAACCCTGACGACACACAATGTCAGTAACCCTGACGACACCCAAGATCAGTAACCCTTGTGACACACAAGGTCAGCAGTAACCCTTACAACACACAAGGTCAGTTACCCTCACAACACACAAGGTCAGTAATCCTGACGACACACAAAGTCGGTAATCCTGACGACACACAAGGCCAGTTACCCTCATAACACACAAGGTCAGTAACCCTTACAACACACAAGGTCAGTTACCCTCACAACACACAAGGTCAGTAACCCTGATGACACACAAGGTCAGTAACCCTGACAATGCACAAGGTCAGTAACCCTCACAACACACAAGGTCAGTAACCCTCACAACACACAAGGTCAGTAACCCTCACAACACACAAGGTCAGTAACCCTGACAACACACAAGTTCAGTAACCCTGACAACACACAAAGTCAGTAACCCTGACAACATACAAGGTCAGTAACCCTAACAACATATAAGATCAGTTACCCTCACAACACACAAGGTCAGTAACCCTCACAACACACAAGGTCAGTAACTCTGACAACACACAAAGTCAGTAACCCTCACAACACACAAGGTCAGTAACCCTGACAACACACAAGGTCAGTAACCCTGACAACACACAAGGTCAGTAACCCTGACAACGCACAATGTCAGTAACCCTCACAACACACAATGTCAGTAACCCTGACAACACACAAGGTCAGTAACCCTCACAACACACAAAGTCAGTAACCCTGACAACATACAAGGTCAGTAACCCTAACAACATATAAGATCAGTTACCCTCACGACACACAAGGTCAGTAACCCTCACAACACACAAGGTCAGTAACCCTCACAACACACAAGGTCAGTAACCCTCACAACACACAAGGTCAGTAACCCTCACAACACACAAGTTCAGTAACCCTCACAACACACAAAGTCAGTAACCCTGACAACATACAAGGTCAGTAACCCTAACAACATATAAGATCAGTTACCCTCACAACACACAAGGTCAGTAACCCTGACAACACACAAGGTTTGGAACCAAGTTAATGTGTCATTTACTGGTTAGTCAGGGAGCTGTCTGTATATTATGTACATGTATATACCAGGTATAAGATTTAAGCTGCTGCAGGCCTTAATCCCTTGACAATACACCAAACAATAACATTGTCAGAGAATAGAGTTTGCAAAGGTATAGTCAGCATTTCGTAAGAAATTTTTGAAGTCTTTGATTATTTCGTGTTTATGACTTTCTATGACACTGCAAGTATTAGACTTAAAATGGTAAGGCAAGAATGAAGTGTGCCAAAATGTTTTCTCTAAAATCAGTTCTGTACTGATATGATACTTTCTTTATTTTACACAGAAAAAGAAGTTGTGTATTCTACAAGATCAAAAGATCATGGGTAAGTACATATATGAAAAGTGGGAGACAACTTGGTCAGTTTCAGCTCTACATAATACCATACCACTATTGTTAGCACCTCTTGACAGGATGTGACCAGTCATGGTATTCAAGATTCCTGCAGTCCCTAGGTACACTTGCTTATAATTCATAGGAGTTTTGATTTTGCATGTGAAGAATGTTACCACTGACTGTCATTCACAAAATTCTGAAAGAATCCCCTTAAGATATGTCCATTTCCATAATCTCCATTCTGAGATTAATCAAAATTTCAACATAGAACGGATATATCTAAAACATGGATGCAAATTCATTAATGCCCACTCATCTTTTGTTACTTGTACATGTTCCTGTTAGGAGGATACAGACCAATGTAAAATAGTTCTATAGTGGGTGCCAAGATCCAGGGTCCAGGGTACATTAGCTTATTCAGTATACATTCTCAGGTTTGGTTATTACATGCCCATCAGAATTTAAATGACAGCCATCAAAAATGTTTTTTTTTTTCCAGAAATCTCCTCTATTAGTTTTCAACTGAGAACTTTAAAACTTGGTAGGCTTTATAGCATGATATTTAGTTGTTTTCTTGAAGTGGCATTTTGTTTACTGCCTTTGTTTATGAAACATAGTACGATTTCTAACCACGGCATAATTAAGATCTTATAAGTATTGTTATTTTTTTTTATTCTTTTTTGAAAGTCTTTATTACATTTCCATATTTCATGTATTTTGATATTGGATATACATTGTTCCAACTGATGGTACTGGTACTGTTGTTTTTATTCAATGAAGCATAAATATAATTGTGTACTGGCTGAGAATATCTGAGGTAACTGTTACAGTGATGGCTCACCCCTCCTAGGCATGCGGTACACAACTAAGTCCAGTACAGAGACTGTCAACAGGTCACCCTGGCAATCCCGTGGTGGACCAGGCCGAGACACTGCAACCCTTATGGAGCTCCAGCTCACCAAGGTCAGTAGAAAGGTCAAGGTCACAAAGCTTCGCACTAAAATGAAGGCTACTAATTAAAACATTATAATTTTCCAGACATTTTGTTTTGGAACAGATTTCAAAATTAACTACACAAGGTTTTATAATAAATTATCTAAGTTCAATGATGCCTTGGCGGGGTATATAGAATGCTGTATGTTGGATACCCATGCTTAGTGACGCCTAACTACTGTATGTTTGTATGTGATATTATTGATGTGGTAGGTCCTTTGTACGTGATATTATTGATGTTGTAGGTCCTTTGTACGTGATATTATTGATGTGGTAGGTCCTTTGTACGTGATATTATTGATGTGGTAGGTCCTTTGTACGTGATATTATTGATGTGGTAGGTCCTTTGTATGTGATATTATTGATGTGGTAGGTCCTTTGTATGTGATATTATTAATGTGGTAGGTCCTTTGTACATGATATTATTGATGTGGTAGGTCCTTTGTACGTGATTATTGATGTGGTAGGTCCTTTGTATGTGATATTATTGATGTGGTAGGTCCTTTGTACGTGATTATTGATGTGGTAGGTCCTTTGTACGTGATATTATTGATGTGGTAGGTCCTTTGTACATGATATTATTGATGTGGTAGGTCCTTTGTACGTGATTATTGATGTGGTAGGTCCTTTGTATGTGATATTATTGATGTGGTAGGTCCTTTGTACATGATATTATTGATGTGGTAGGTCCTTTGTATGTGATATTATTGATGTGGTAGGTCCTTTGTATGTGATTATTGATGTGGTAGGTCCTTTGTACGTGATATTATTGATGTGGTAGGTCCTTTGTACGTGATATTATTGATGTGGTAGGTCCTTTGTACGTGATATTATTGATGTGGTAGGTCCTTTGTACATGATATTATTGATGTGGTAGGTCCTTTGTATGTGATATTATTGATGTGGTATGTCCTTTGTTCGTGATTATTGATGTGGTAGGTCCTTTGTACGTGATTATTGATGTGGTAGGTCCTTTGTACGTGATATTATTGATGTGGTAGGTCCTTTGTTCGTGATTATTGATGTGGTAGGTCCTTTGTATGTGATATTATTGATGTGGTAGGTCCTTTGTTCGTGATTATTGATGTGGTAGGTCCTTTGTACGTGATTATTGATGTGGTAGGTCCTTTGTATGTGATTATTGATGTAGTAGGTCCTTTTATTGATGTGGTAGGTCCTTTGTATGTGATTATTGATGTGGTAGGTCCTTTGTACGTGATTATTGATGTGGTAGGTCCTTTGTATGTGATTATTGATGTGGTAGGTCCTTTGTATGTGATTATTGATGTGGTAGGTCCTTTGTACG
This sequence comes from Pecten maximus, assembly GCF_902652985.1. NCBI lineage: Eukaryota > Metazoa > Mollusca > Bivalvia > Pectinida > Pectinidae > Pecten > Pecten maximus. The sequence goes on from NC_047017.1 coordinate 49,099,869, forward strand.
TGATTATTGATGTGGTAGGTCCTTTGTATGTGATATTATTGATGTGGTAGGTCCTTTGTACGTGATTATTGATGTGGTAGGTCCTTTGTATGTGATTATTGATGTGGTAGGTCCTTTGTACATGATATTATTGATGTGGTAGGTCCTTTGTACGTGATATTATTGATGTGGTAGGTCCTTTGTACGTGATTATTGATGTGGTAGGTCCTTTGTACATGATATTATTGATGTGGTAGGTCCTTTGTACGTGATATTATTGATGTGGTAGGTCCTTTGTATGTGATTATTGATGTGGTAGGTCCTTTGTATGTGATTATTGATGTGGTAGGTCCTTTGTATGTGATTATTGATGTGGTAGGTCCTTTGTACGTGATTATTGATGTGGTAGGTCCTTTGTATGTGATATTATTGATGTGGTAGGTCCTTTGTACGTGATTATTGATGTGGTAGGTCCTTTGTACGTGATTATTGATATGGTAGGTCCTTTGTATGTGATTATTGATGTGGTAGGTCCTTTGTACATGATTATTGATGTGGTAGGTCCTTTGTATGTGATTATTGATGTGGTAGGTCCTTTGTATGTGATTATTGATGTGGTAGGTCCTTTGTACATGATTATTGATGTGGTAGGTCCTTTGTATGTGATTATTGATGTGGTAGGTCCTTTGTACGTGATTATTGATGTGGTAGGTCCTTTGTACGTGATTATTGATGTGGTAGGTCCTTTGTACGTGATTATTGATGTGGTAGGTCCTTTGTACGTGGTTATTGATGTGGTAGGTCCTTTGTACGTGATTATTGATGTGGTAGGTCCTTTGTACGTGATTATTGATGTGGTAGGTCCTTTGTACGTGATATTATTGATGTGGTAGGTCCTTTGTACGTGATATTATTGATGTGGTAGGTCCTTTGTACGTGATTATTGATGTGGTAGGTCCTTTGTATGTGATTATTGATGTGGTAGGTCCTTTGTATGTGATTATTGATGTGGTAGGTCCTTTGTACGTGATTATTGATGTGGTAGGTCCTTTGTATGTGATTATTGATGTGGTAGGTCCTTTGTTCGTGATTATTGATGTGGTAGGTCCTTTGTATGTGATTATTGATGTGGTAGGTCCTTTGTATGTGATTATTGATGTGGTAGGTCCTTTGTACGTGATTATTGATGTGGTAGGTCCTTTGTATGTGATTATTGATGTGGTAGGTCCTTTGTACGTGATTATTGATATGGTAGGTCCTTTGTATGTGATTATTGATGTGGTAGGTCCTTTGTACGTGATTATTGATGTGGTAGGTCCTTTGTACGTGATTATTGATGTGGTAGGTCCTTTGTACGTGATTATTGATGTGGTAGGTCCTTTGTACGTGATATTATTGATGTGGTAGGTCCTTTGTACGTGATTATTGATGTGGTAGGTCCTTTGTACGTGATATTATTGATGTGGTAGGTCCTTTGTATGTGATATTATTGATGTGGTAGGTCCTTTGTATGTGATATTATTGATGTGGTAGGTCCTTTGTATGTGATATTATTGATGTGGTAGGTCCTTTGTACGTGATTATTGATGTGGTAGGTCCTTTGTACGTGATTATTGATGTGGTAGGTCCTTTGTACGTGATTATTGATGTGGTAGGTCCTTTGTATGTGATTATTGATGTGGTAGGTCCTTTGTACGTGATTATTGATGTGGTAGGTCCTTTGTACGTGATTATTGATGTGGTAGGTCCTTTGTATGTGATTATTGATGTGGTAGGTCCTTTGTTCGTGATTATTGATGTGGTAGGTCCTTTGTATGTGATTATTGATGTGGTAGGTCCTTTGTATGTGATTATTGATGTGGTAGGTCCTTTGTACGTGATTATTGATGTGGTAGGTCCTTTGTATGTGATTATTGATGTGGTAGGTCCTTTGTACGTGATTATTGATATGGTAGGTCCTTTGTATGTGATTATTGATGTGGTAGGTCCTTTGTACGTGATTATTGATGTGGTAGGTCCTTTGTACGTGATTATTGATGTGGTAGGTCCTTTGTACGTGATATTATTGATGTGGTAGGTCCTTTGTACGTGATTATTGATGTGGTAGGTCCTTTGTACGTGATATTATTGATGTGGTAGGTCCTTTGTATGTGATATTATTGATGTGGTAGGTCCTTTGTATGTGATATTATTGATGTGGTAGGTCCTTTGTATGTGATATTATTGATGTGGTAGGTCCTTTGTACGTGATTATTGATGTGGTAGGTCCTTTGTACGTGATTATTGATGTGGTAGGTCCTTTGTACGTGATTATTGATGTGGTAGGTCCTTTGTATGTGATTATTGATGTGGTAGGTCCTTTGTACGTGATTATTGATGTGGTAGGTCCTTTGTACGTGATTATTGATGTGGTAGGTCCTTTGTACGTGATTATTGATGTGGTAGGTCCTTTGTACGTGGTTATTGATGTGGTAGGTCCTTTGTACGTGATTATTGATGTGGTAGGTCCTTTGTACGTGATATTATTGATGTGGTAGGTCCTTTGTACGTGATATTATTGATGTGGTAGGTCCTTTGTACGTGATTATTGATGTGGTAGGTCCTTTGTATGTGATTATTGATGTGGTAGGTCCTTTGTACGTGATTATTGATGTGGTAGGTCCTTTGTACGTGATTATTGATGTGGTAGGTCCTTTGTACGTGATTATTGATGTGGTAGGTCCTTTGTACGTGATTATTGATGTGGTAGGTCCTTTGTACGTGATTATTGATGTGGTAGGTCCTTTGTACGTTATATTATTGATGTGGTAGGTCCTTTGTACGTGATTATTGATGTGGTAGGTCCTTTGTACGTGATTATTGATGTGGTAGGTCCTTTGTACGTGATTATTGATGTGGTAGGTCCTTTGTATGTGATTATTGATGTGGTAGGTCCTTTGTACGTGATTATTGATGTGGTAGGTCCTTTGTACGTGATTATTGATGTGGTAGGTCCTTTGTACGTGATTATTGATGTGGTAGGTCCTTTGTACGTGATATTATTGATGTGGTAGGTCCTTTGTACGTGATATTATTGATGTGGTAGGTCCTTTGTACGTGATTATTGATGTGATAGGTCCTTTGTACGTGATTATTGATGTGGTAGGTCCTTTGTACGTGATTATTGATGTGGTAGGTCCTTTGTACGTGATTATTGATGTGGTAGGTCCTTTGTACGTGATTATTGATGTGGTAGGTCCTTTGTACGTGATTATTGATGTGGTAGGTCCTTTGTACGTGATTATTGATGTGGTAGGTCCTTTGTACGTGATATTATTGATGTGGTAGGTCCTTTGTACGTGATATTATTGATGTGGTAGGTCCTTTGTACGTGATTATTGATGTGATAGGTCCTTTGTACGTGATTATTGATGTGGTAGGTCCTTTGTACGTGATTATTGATGTGGTAGGTCCTTTGTACGTGATTATTGATGTGGTAGGTCCTTTGTACGTGATTATTGATGTGGTAGGTCCTTTGTACGTGATTATTGATGTGGTAGGTCCTTTGTACGTGATTATTGATGTGGTAGGTCCTTTGTACGTGATATTATTGATGTGGTAGGTCCTTTGTACGTGATTATTGATGTGGTAGGTCCTTTGTACGTGATATTATTGATGTGGTAGGTCCTTTGTACGTGATTATTGATGTGGTAGGTCCTTTGTATGTGATTATTGATGTGGTAGGTCCTTTGTACGTGATTATTGATGTGGTAGGTCCTTTGTATGTGATTATTGATGTGGTAGGTCCTTTGTACGTGATATTATTGATGTGGTAGGTCCTTTGTACGTGATTATTGATGTGGTAGGTCCTTTGTATGTGATTATTGATGTGGTAAGTCCTTTGTATGTGATTATTGATGTGGTAGGTCCTTTGTACGTGATTATTGATGTGGTAGGTCCTTTGTACGTGATTATTGATGTGGTAGGTCCTTTGTACGTGATTATTGATGTGGTAGGTCCTTTGTATGTGATTATTGATGTGGTAGGTCCTTTGTATGTGATTATTGATGTGGTAGGTCCTTTGTATGTGATTATTGATGTGGTAGGTCCTTTGTACGTGATTATTGATGTGGTAGGTCCTTTGTACGTGATTATTGATGTGGTAGGTCCTTTGTGCGTGATATTATTGATGTGGTAGGTCCTTTGTATGTGATTATTGATGTGGTAGGTCCTTTGTACGTGATTATTGATGTGGTAGGTCCAGATGCAGCATGAAAAGTACCCCAGTAACACAGAGCAGGCCTCCAGACAGATTCTCCTCATTAATGACCTTGAACTGCGGGACCGCCTCTCCAGCTCAAATATCAACAAATTTCTGTACCGCTACTCCTCGGAGAGCATGCCCAGACAGTCAAATGCCAACATGGTAGGTTTTTGCTGTAACTCTTACCATAAAAAATATCAGATAATGAGCTCATGTAGTTAACAATAAAAAAAACTGTAGATATTTAGGAATTGAGATGTATAATCATCATGCACATGTACAAACATGAGCTATAAATATTGTACTTTTCGATGGTTCTTAGGACATATAATTTGTGATATTCTCACTTTTATGTTTGTTACGAAATATTACATAATTTGTGATATTCTCACTTTTATGTTTCTTACATAATAATGCTCCATTTTGTTCTGTTCTTATTAAAAGAACTGAATTGTTATTAATTATGGTGGACGGACAGCTTTATTTGATCTTACTATTTAGAATATTGTTACTAAGAAATAGTTCCTTTTGAATCACTGTCAGCCTTCCTGTATTTCAGCTTTTAGTGAAAGCCATTCACACACGCCCCGACCCCACGGTGAGGGCAGAGGAATGTGCCCTCCGTATCTCCGTTCAACCTCTCCGACTCAATGTTGACCAGGTGAGATATTTTTTGTTACACAGGTATTCTGTCAAATGTTTTGTAGTAATCTGCTCTAATGACTGTACAAATTTAAGAACATGCAGTTATTTTTCTGTTAGTTAAGAGTTTGAGGAATGTCGAGATTAAGTCTAATCAAGTATTCTTAATTTATATCCTTTTAAGGATTCTCTTGCCTTCCTGAAAATATTTTTCACCGAGGTGTCTGGAGGAGGAGGGGGTCATTCTACCCCCAGTCCTTCCCCTCCCATGTCAGATGCCAAGCCGAGGTCAAGGTCAACCCCTGGGACCAATGCTCCCTCTCCTCCTCCACCTGTAATGGTTGTCGGTCATCCAGAGGTCGTTGAAGAGGAAACTGATCCACAAGAACTGCTCATGAGATTTGATGAACTACAGGAAGAACGTATTGGAGGGGAGATAACTATGGATGACTCTATTCCAGACAATGATAATGCATCAACCGAGGTTGTGGAGGAGACACCTTATCAGCCAGTATTCTTTAAGTAAGATTTGTTTGTGTTTACTAGGCAGATTTAAGATCTGTAAATCTATTTAAGATCATCTTCTGATCTATCTTTAATGAGTTTCCAATTGATATGACATTTTACGAAATGAGTCTAGAAGTGTTCAGTTTTGCAAGCCTTGGCAAGCAAAAATGAAAATCTTGAGACTGAAAACAAATTTAATATACTTTTTATCACATAACACTAAGCTTGCAAACAAATTTCTGACAGGCAGAACATAACAGGCCAATTATCTTATAGATAATGAAATATTTTGCATCTAGTCCACTTAAGTTAATATCTTACCTAATGATATGTAATTAAAAATGCACACTGATCAACAAAGATGAGAGATATCTATCAGTTTTATGTTTTATGTTGTAGGTCTTTCATATTTTCACCTGATGTGCCAATTAGATTAGATTACACCGGAAAGAAGAGAGTTGACAGAGAACATGTAAGCTTAAATGGAAAATATATTAATTTTAGATTTTGATAGAAAAGTAATTATTGATGCAATAATCATATTTAAAACCTTTTCATTCCCTATAATTCCAGTGTTCTAATATTTTCAAAGATATTTCTTATTTCCAATGTTTTACTGGCTAAAAAGAAAAATATGATTGTGAAAATTTATCTTTTGATTTGTGGTCTCATTTAATTCAGGGTAATGTGATTTGAAATTGTTTATAAAAATGTGGACATTTCAGGGTGCCCTAACTGGATTTGTGGTCTCATTTAATTCAGGGTAATGTGATTTGAAATTGTTTATAAAAATGTGGACATTTCAGGGTGCCCTAACTGGGCTTTTAGCAGGGCTGGCCCAGCTGAATTGTTCTGAGCTGAAATTGAAAGGAATTAATTATCAGCATGGGTAAGTTATACTTAATCTATTCATGTAAATAAAGCCATCATTTGTCTGAATTTATTAGGTTTACACAGTAAAACCAGGCTTATTGAAGGTCCAATTCCTCAATAAAAACTTCCCAATTTCTCATAATGTAGTAAAAGATATGATTTATGATATAGTATCTTGATCACGCATCATTGTTTCATTTCATTTAGATTTACAATCAGTACTGTAGGTTGCTAGGTTTTGACCGTCGTCTCAAGTTCATTTACCATAAAACAATAATTCCAGGTTTCTTGGGGTTGACCATCTTCACCAGTTCGTTTATAATTAAACAATTGTTTCAGGTTTCTAGGGTTCAACCGTCTTCATCAGTTCATTTATAATTTAACAATCGTTTCAGGTTGCTAGGGTTTGATTGTCTTCATCAGTTCATTTATAGTTAAACAATCGTTTCAGGTTGCTAGGGTTTGACCGTCTTCTCCAGTACGCGGCCAATGAGTGGCTAGCTGACATTAGGAAGAACCAGCTTCCAAGCATACTTGGTGGCGTGGGACCTATGCACTCCTTTGTCCAGCTAGGTATGTTGTCCCTCCATCTCTGGCTCACTTCAGCTCACAAGTTTGAATCCCTGTATTTTCAAGAAGTTTATGGTTGTTACTTTTCACAATTATTATGTACTAAGTTTTATAAACAGAAAATATAATTTCAGCATATAAATGACTTTCGGAAAGTCATGTGGCCACCTTCTCATGTGATCACCTGATCGTAAAAGAAATCAAATATTTGTAGCAAAATTAGCAGATAATTAACAGGTAATGATTTTAATATGTTCAATTTTTTTCAGTGTGTTTATTGGTTTTCTTTTAACTGACACATCCTCTGAATGATGAATTCAGTCACATTTAAAACTGAGGAATTGGCTTTAATGTTTTCTTTATTTCTTCATGCCTTCGTCATTCTTTATATTATTTCTTCATGCCTTCATCATTCTTTATATCCTCTTGCTTACAATGCAGCCCAGGGCATGAAGGATCTATTTTGGCTGCCAGTTGAACAGTACAGGAAAGATGGACGCATTGTCCGTGGTATTCAGCGTGGGGCCAGTTCATTTACTACTTCCACAGCCATGGCCGTGCTGGAACTAACCAACAGAGTGGTCCAGTCTGTACAGGTAAGGTCATCTCAAGGTCAAATTTGAGGATATCTTGTACAGAGCATATCTAGTGTCTTATAGTTGAATACACTCGTGTTTTCAATATATTGTATACAGTATGTATCTAATGCAGAGAGTATTATTAGCTCAAACTTTAAATCTCATTATGATAGGACACAATGTACTGTATGTATCAGATGTGACCTTGAGTATCAGATGTGACCTTGAGTATCAGATATTTTTTAGAGCTTTACACAATATGTAGCTGAAGTGACCTTTAAATGACCTATTTCTTTACTGTTGTTAATGTAAGACCATTGTCTACTATACAGTATGTAGCTGAGGTGACCTTTGATATGGTATCACCTGGACCAAGTGTACGTACAAAAGGACTGCGGAGAAGAAAGAAATATGGACGTTCTGGGCAGCCAGCTGATCTGAGAGAAGGAATGACCAATGCGTATATTGTATTGAAGGAGGTGAGGATTAACAAAAGCTAATGATTCTAACACTGTGTCACTTAAATATTACTGCATATTCTGGGTTTGGTTGTTGAAAGACTAATTAGTTTAAAGACAAACAAATTAATGCAAACAAACAGAAATAAATCTACATTTTCAAAAATATTAAAATTGAAATTTAATATTTAAAGATTGAAAATATCACAAGTTTCTGTAAAGATTCAAAATTTCATAATACAAGTTTCTGTGAAGTAGTAGATTCCCTGATCCCGATACCAGGCTGTATTTAACACATACTTTTTGTCTCTGTAGAGTTTCTGTGACCCCGATACCAGGCTGTATTTAACACATACTTTTTGTCTCTGTAGAGTTTCTCTGATCCCGATACCAGGCTGTATTTAACACATACTTTTTGTCTCTGTAGAGTTTCTCTGATCCCGATACCAGGCTGTATTTAACACATACTTTTTGTCTCTGTAGAGTTTCTCTGACCCCGATACCAGGCTGTATTTAACACATACTTTTTGTCTCTGTAGAGTTTCTCTGACCCCGATACCAGGCTGTATTTAACACATACTTTTTGTCTCTGTAGGGTTTCTCTGACCCCGATACCAGGCTGTATTTAACACATACTTTTTGTCTCTGTAGAGTTTCTCTGACCCCGATACCAGGCTGTATTTAACACATACTTTGTGTCTCTGTAGGGTTTCTCTGACCCCGATACCAGGCTGTATTTAACACATACTTTTTGTCTCTGTAGAGTTTCTCTGACCCCGATACCAGGCTGTATTTAACACATACTTTTTGTCTCTGTAGAGTTTCTCTGACCCCGATACCAGGCTGTATTTAACACATAATTTTTTTCTCTGTAGGGTTTCTCTGACACAGCCCAGAATATTGTGATCATGGCATCTAAAGAACATGAACAGAAGGGTGTAACTGGAGCCATGGGAGGTGTGATTCGTCAGATTCCACCAACAGTTATCTCCCCTCTCATTATTGCCTCTGAGGCCACTTCCAATGTACTAGGTGGGATGAGGAACCAAATCAAACCGGACGCACGTAAAGAGGACGAGGAAAAATGGAAGTCTGAGTTTATCAGTTAACACCTTGACATCCTGAATTATATACTTTGGTACCACCGTAATGGTTATAAGGTGTGGTCGACTGCTTCATTGTTACAGGGTGAGCCGATGGAGGAATGGTTGTTTCTGTGGATGTTGAGGGAGGTAGAATGTGAATTATTTGTGTTCTGCTTAGAGTGGAGAAGTGAGAAAAATACATAATTAAAAAAGTTGCTATATTGTCTTCTGTGAAAACTATTATAGTATATAGTCGACACTTCATGTATTATAAATACATAGATTTACTAGGTTGGCTTAGAAACCATTTAAGGAAACATGTAACACACCTGAAATACATCAAAAAGTGGCGGTTACTAGGGTCAGCTTATCGAGTGAGGTTTATATGTCTTTCACTACACGTGCTGGCTACATTTGTGATCGTTTAATTTAATAGGTGGAATCTGCTATTTCAACCATTCAGCTAATATTGGATACTTAGTTTTGTCACGATACCACTAATTTATTACTAATACATGAATCCTTGAGCATGAAATGAACAACAAATTGTTAACTAAACCATTTGTGTAGAATGACTTTGTACTGGTATAGCTTAGTGATATAAATAACCAGGTATTCTGGCTGACCAATACATCAAGTACTTACCTAGTTCTAGTGAAGCCATTTCAGCCTGTAGATCAGAGAGAGGTATTCCGGCTGACCAATACATCAAGTGCTTACCTAGTTCTAGTGAAGCCATTTCAACCTGTAGGTCAGAGAGAGGTATTCTGGCTGACCAATACATCAAGTGCTTACCTAGTTCTAGTGAAGCCATTTCAGCCTGTAGGTCAGAGAGAGGTATTCTGGCTGACCAATACATCAAGTACTTACCTTGTTATAGTGTAGACATCTTCAGCCTGTAGGTCCGAGAGAGTCCGTAGTGTATATGTGTGTGATATAGCTACTATAAAGGGCTTTCATTCTCCAAGTGATATTCAGCGTTTCTTCCATGAAATGTACTTTTTTTATCATTAGGAATCTAGAATTATCAGCATTGATTAGAGTAGGCCCCAGATACCTGCTGTAGTATTACTGTGTTAGTCCCTTGTCTCCCCAGAGTATCGGGTGTCTGTATACTGGTGTATGTTACTGTACCAATTGTGTGTGTAATGGAAATGGTGTTTAGCTTGTAGGACTGTTTCAAAGGTAAATAATGTTATATTTAGCCTTCCAGAGAGGAAGTGGGCTTCTGCTGTGGTGTGGTGTTCATCGTACAAAGATCAGACAGTCTCATGCTTAGGAGATCAACAGCAAAGTGAAAGTTACCTTATGGGAAAGATGTATTTTTCTCCCATAGTTCAAAGATTGTCTCCCATTTTACTTGTACAAGATGTTACCCTAGGGTGTGATATCGGTCAACCCCTGGGGTATGACAGATCACACATGACGTCATGGCGACAATACAATTATGTCACATCAACATAGTGTTGCTTTGCAATATTTTTTTATCAGTATTGGAACAAGTGGACCCTGTGTAATTCAAAAAGTCTAATGGGAAAAAAGTAATCGTCCCTTATCGTCCCTTATCGTCCCTTACCCTGAGGACTTGACGGAGAATTCTCTAACGCTTGGGATGATATTCTCAACCTAGAATAGCATCTCTCAAGTTGTAAATTTCTCTGTTTTAGGAGATAAATCATATAGTTCTGATCTCGTGGTAGTGAATACTGTATGGTATCCATCTTGTACAGAGACACCTCAAGTGTTGATATCGTCACGGCTTCCTAATTCCATCTGTTAAACAGGAAACCATTGCCCATTTACAGCATGTATGATATCTTTTGTTTTATATATGTAACACAGTCAAATTACGACAAGAAATTTAAATCTTAGAATCAACAACAGTTAACATATAATGCATATGATACATATTGTTGATGATTAGATATAGCATACTAACACAAATGAGTTGAGAGAGAAAAGTGTCTTTGTAAGGTTTGGGTACGTGTATATAATAAATCCATAGTATTGGGAAGAGATTACTAAAATGCTATTGTTGTATTGGGTTTGTTGTAGGTGTACTGGCGTAGTGTATGTACGCTGTATGTAGAGGGTTTGTTGTATGGGTTAGGCATAGTGTATGTACACGGTATGTAGAGGGTTTGTTGTATGGGTTAGGTGTAGTGTATGTACACGGTATGTAGAGGGTTTGTTGTATGGGTTAGGTGTAGTGTATGGACACTGTATGTAGTGGGTTTGTTGTATGGGTTAGGTGTAGTGTATGGACACTGTATGTAGAGGGTTTGTTGTATGGGTTAGGCATAGTGTATGTACTTCTGTATGTAGTGGGTTTGTTGTATGGGTTAGGTGAAGTGTATGTACACTGTATGTAGTGGGTTTGTTGTATGGGTTAGGCATAGTGTATGTACACGGTATGTAGAGGGTTTGTTGTATGGGTTAGGTGTAGTGTATGGACACTGTATGTAGAGGGTTTGTTGTATGGGTTAGGTGTAGTGTATGTACACTGTATGTAGAGGGTTTGTTGTATGGGTTAGGTGTAGTGTATGTACACTGTATGTAGAGGGTTTGTTGTATGGGTTAGGCGTAGTGTATGTTAACTGTACGCAGTGTGACATATAGGGTTATGTATTAACAGTAACTTGGTAGATGTTACTGATAACACTAATTTAGAGGGAGAAAACGTTTTATTTATCTGGGAAACTCTACTTTAGAGGGAGAAAATGTTATGTTTTTCTGGGAAACTCTAATTTAGAGGGAGAAAATTTTATATCTATCTGGGGTATGTCTTAAGGAGAGGTGGACTTAATAGTGTTTTGTTGTCGACGCTGATAAGAACTAAGAGAGTGGTGTTATGGGTAACAATGATCAGACAGGATGGGTAACTAGTGAAATATCTGTGTGATGTTACTGTGTGGATTAGTATGACAGGTACCCATCACCTTCATTTTCACTAGTATGTCTAATAGACCGAAACATTACACACACATATTTCACGGGATGAACCTGTATCAACATATACCTGTAGGAAATGTTCTGAAACTGTGTGACAATAAGACATTAGTCTAGTCACCCTACGCTAAAAATGGCCAAACCTCAAAGTAATTGCAACAGAAACAAATCACACGTTTTTAAAGACTAATAAAACACAAGAATAACATATCAAAAATCGACAGTGACCAGATGAGGGGAAATTATATTTTTTGGGTCTTGAACTTGAATATCTGATACTCAAAATCAATGAAAATGGCACAATCTACGTAAATGACAAAATATTTAATACAATGAAAATAAGCGTTTTTGAAGCAAGTGAAACAGAAAAAATGCTATGAAAACGTGATATTTTTATGCAATATCATGTGTGAATGATGATATTTAGGGGCGAGTTGTCCTAAACGACAAGTCATCTGCAAGGCATCCGTGGGAGTTTTGTCCAAATTGAAATGTTAGAATCATGGACACGATAATACATCAGGTAAGCATTTGGTCTTTATGTTTGACTACCCAACACAGTAAATTAAGAATGAAAATTAGACAATTAAATTGTTTTCTTGACAAATTCTTAAGTCTAGACAGTACTATTTGACAATGGACGAGTTGACTTAATGCACTGTGGGTACAATGTACGTAATGCTATGTACAAAATATATGCATACTTGAAACCTAACTTGGAGTCAAACAAGCCGTTGAGTCTATCGTGTTTGTTTTTATAAATCCTGTGAAGTATCAGTTATAATACTGTCATCCACCTCATCAGTCAGTGGTTGGGACGAGTTGGAACAACTGGTACCCTTACATTCTCCACAAACTGTTGAGCACTCCATACCATGTTTCCTGCATGTACATCGTTTAGTGTCACAATTTGTCTTGCATTGGCAACGGATTATCCGTAATAGGCACTCGGGTGCTGCAGCTTTGTTTGTTTTGATTGGAAAAAGTCTGTCCTCCAATAGCATCCATCCCCAGTCTACAGGATCCAGGTTTGCCTCTGATGTCCATGTTTGTACCTGGTGATACGTTCTCAAACTATGAAACGATGCAGCGGCAGATGTTGGTGGTATAGTATGAATCTGTAGGAACGTTTTATTGGTCAATACACGGTTAGAAAATTTTCTATACCTTAATTCATCCAGATTTCCATTTGGTGAGCTGTTATACAATGCACATATGATCTTCTCCCCTGATGCTATCACTTGATCTTTGGAACACTGAGAGAGAAACTGACTTGCTTCCGCCCTCAAGGCGTCACTTTCGAGAAATTTCTTCAGAGTTGTCGCCTTTCCTACGCCGAATAATCTCGAAGTAGTATCACAACCACTGATTGCATGAATGACCGGCAGTATCTGACACATAGCATTTCCAAGAACGGTTTTTGCTTTCTTCACGTCCCATATTTTGTATTTTGCAGTAGCAGAATGGTCAGATTTGAAAATGAGTTGATGATCAGAGACGGCAACATAATGTAACAGCAAAACTAAGAGATCTGTATCTTCTCCGATCAGAATTGAAGGCTTTGAAACTGCAGATGTTATTGCTGTTTGCGCAATTAAGACGTCTGCATCAGCAGTGGCATGTTTTGTTTCTATTCCACATTCCATGATCTTCTCGCTTAGCAGGTTGATGAAGTTCTGCTTATTTTGACTGTTTGCCAAGAATGTATCCTTTTTGGAACGGAATGGAGTGTTTTCGTCAAAACATACTTTTGTCCCGACTATTCCACGTGTACGTCGCAGATGAATAGCATCCTTTGTATCTGGACCGGAAATGTAGCCATCGAAAACAACGACGGAATCTGTGCCCAATCGTCGAATGTAGTCAACGTATCTCTGACAAATGTAACCAAATGTTGCATTACTTGGCCAGTGTACACGATGTAGAAGGGATCCGCCGTCAAGGATGTAACGGAATTCTCCTTCAAGTGTATCAGATGCGCTACAGTCGCCGAGATTCCATATGGCATCGAGGAGCAATGATTTCTGCGCCGCTCTCATGAAACCGGATGGTTCAAATAATGAACTAGGGTGACTACAAAGCTCATAAGAGAAAAGTTCTTTTTGGTCGTCGCAGATGTTGTTAGCAGCAGCAATAAAGCGCTGGAAAAGCAGCTGGGGATCAACAGTTATGACGTCTTCGTTGACTCTTATTGATGACTTTTCGCCAAGGGTTACAGCTCGTTGATTCCGCTTGAAAGAGAAGTCACCGACAGATTTGCCGTCCATTGATTTCAATACAGCCATGCCCACTTCTCTTGCCTTGTCTACGTTGACTTTACTGTCGGCTGTGACCCCTGTCTCAATATTCCTGAGAGATGTTTCCCCCAAAAATGGATTTCGACTGATGATCTGAGTTGCTAGTGCAACCCTATCTTTCGTATCTCTACGCCTACGGGAGGAGCTGTTCTCTTTGTGCTGGATGCTTGTGCTGAAAACAACGTCCAAGAAATCTTGCATTGCAATATTCATTTCAGAACAGTCTGGCATTGATAGAATCCACTGAGCTCTCTGGGTTTCAGTCATGCCTCTTCCTCGTGTCATTCCACCAGTTGTTTTAATGCTTCGCATAAGCGCTTGTTCTATTGCCAAGTCTGAGGAAATCCCAGCCCAGTAAGCATCACTTCTTCTGACAACATTGTATCCGGATTGCAAAAACTCAAAAAGAGATGAATTTTCTTCCTCAAGTCGTTTCATTTGTTGTAGGTAAATCCGAACTGACTTTACGTAAAAGTTATGTCCTGCTGCGGCGAGAAAAGGCAGCATTTCCTGCATGACCTTTAAATGTAGTTGCCAATTACCAGTTCTCTCAGCCTTGATGAATCTACGGAGGATGTTCACCATATCCATATATTGAAACCACAAACAAGATGTTCTGGAATTCTTGTGCGAGAGCCTGAACTTGTCAATATTTGATTGGATGTTATCTAACTCTTTACTTTCAAACACCTTTTCAATCGACGACTTTCCTTCCAGCAATGAATCCAACAGTTTGGCTGATTCAAGGACATCATTCTGAATGGTTTCATCTGATAGACTATCTACGACTTCCTGTTCATCTGTTGATTCTGGTATTGGTATGTCATACAACTCGTGCAAGATAACGGCAGTCAGTGCCGTATCTACAAGGAAATGTCCTCGAACTGCCCTTGCAATAGCCTTTCCTGTCATCATGTGTGATACAGCTGTTGGTGCATACACGGTTTCCAATAACTCAGAAAGTCCAGATCCTGTCATTATTTGACCAATGCTTCCGACAAAGCTCATTTCGGTATGAAATCCTCCTAACTTTAGCACCATTTTCTTCAGGGGACTGTCCACATGTTCATTCTGTATGATAGTGATCGCCTTCCAATAGAGCGGTTGGTCAAATGTTAGCATGGGTGTAAATCCGTTTCGTTTCGCCTCGTTGCAGACAAAATGCAGAGTCGAAAAAACACATGTCATATCGCTTGGATTGAGATCGATCATGGGGAGGAATACTATAGACGACTTACCAGGATAGGCAGCATCTAAGACCTTGTGCATTATCGCTGGCCAACTAGGCTTTTGAAACAGTGATGGCCAAGATGATCGCGACAGCAAATCTATTTTCCATGTCTCGTCGTTGTTTGTTATGTCCTGAAGAATTTCAAACTTCAGTTCTGATAGACGGTTGTCATTATCTCTGTAGTATTTGATATTGACCATTGCCAAGTCAGCTACTTCTTGGACAGTTGGACTTCCGCGTGGTACTGGTTTTGGTCTACGAACTTCAGGAGTGACCGCGGCGATCATACCCATTCCATGGAAAGTTCCATGGCCATCTAGAGTTCTTACGTTGTGGTCGACGTTGTCGGCAACGTATTGAATGAAAGATCCCACATCAATCGCTGTGCTGTTTCTACCATTGGCTGCTGCAGCGTTCAGTTCATACTTCTGAATTTCCTTGTATGATGAGCAAAATCCAAGAGTATTAAGAGTGTCGACGAGAAATTTCGATCCAAAATGATGGTGCATTTGCACACCTAGACCAATTTGGAGTGGGGCTATCAGCGACTTTGGTCTACATGCCTGTACAATAGACTGTCCAATAGAGCATATCTTGATTGTAGATTCAGTCGGGCTAAACATTTCCTTCAAAAACAGCTGTAGTGAATCTGGTAAATAATCATTGTTTTGCTGGCGAGAGGAGATATACTCAGATGATGGATATAAGTCTTTGAAGCAAGAATCCATTGCCTTAATGTCTGCTCTTATCAATTTCACAGCAGTCAGGATAACTTGCCTTTTTTCTTCATTTGCATTCTCAGCCTTAGGTCGTTTGTAGAAGTCCTGCAGAATCGTTGATACATTGTTGGAGAGTGTGACAACATTGGCTTTTCCTTCAAGTTCAGTTATGACAATGGAACTTCCAAAATGGTCTTTGATCCTCGTTTTCATGTGAACAGAACTGTATGCCTCATTTCCACAAATCTTTTCCATTTCTGCAACTAAGTGACTGATAGTGATTTGTTCATCCCGCCTTTCCTTAATAAGTCCAACTATCTTCAAAAATGCTTCTTCAGAAGTCGTTTTCTTTGGTCGACCCGGGGTATTCTTCTTAGGTATATTATCTTGGGCGTGGCAAAGTGGCAGATTCTTTCCGGTCCTGAAGTTGACGCTGCACTGTTGATGATACAAAGCATCCGCGGCATGTAGATCAGAAGGAGCTACGTGAAGCCTTCTCAGAACTTCATCTGACCATGTATCATGTCTCGCCTTACAAACTGCCTCCAAATTGTCCTTGAATTCGGTAGTTCTGACAGGAAACACATCATGACCTCTCTTCTTTGCATTCAACTTGGCAGATTTTCCACAGAAAATGCTATTTTCTTTTAAAATGAAATCAGGAGCAGTCGAACGAGTTCTTTTTGGGGTCAAACAGTCTGTCTCATTTACTTGTCTTACGCCTCTCGGATTGACGTAATCACGCCGGCAACCTTGATGAACTCTTTCACCGGGATATGTTACGATGCCGTCGCCTCTCTGCCTGCTCACTAGATTGATACTTTCACTCCCTTTCAGTCGAAGTTGAGAGAATGGTTCGCTATCGTCTAATGGTTTTGAGCAAAAGATGCAGGCATCCATTACTACCTGCAATGAACAAAAAAAAAAGAGTGAATTTTTTTTTAACAAATATCGAACTTACAGACTAGAAAATCCCTATTGATGGAAAAAATCAAAAAAATCTTGAAATTAATTAATATTTAATGACACATTTAAAAATAAAATCAAAATACAAATAAAATACATGCATAACTAAATAAAACAGAAATGTTGAAACAAAATTATTCATGTTCATATTATTATTGATACGAAATTACATGTAGAATATTGAAATAACTTACCAGTCTGTCAGGTTATTTCCGGGTATCCGTATAACATAGAAAATGCAATAATTGAAAATGAAAGATTAAAACAATAAAAAATATAAGCAAATACAAACAAAAGTGTTTGAAAAGGATAAAAAAATAAAATATACGCATATAAGGAAAGAAAATAGTGAAATCAGACCGAAGAAATAAATTGCAAATGCATTACGCAATATTACCAATATTTGCAATATTGTCATCTAAGGGCTTCCATACATTTACATTTCAGCGAAGCCTCGGGTTACTAATTCCTCAATTTTTAGATTCTAGAAACAGTTTCCCGATGTAATCTTAATCAAATATAATCTTATAGCTTCATATAAATCATTCTACATTCAGGTTTTGTTAAAACAGGTGAAATAAACCACATTTTTGCTTAGAATCGTCGACTAGGATGCCGTAATGTAACACGGTGGCTTATTTGTTAAATTTATCGGACTAACGACAAAAGGGGCATTCATATTTTACAATTTGCTTTTATAACCATTTCTGATTCACAGAGAATCATTTATGAGTATTGTTTTAACTTACCGTCGTCACAATGACTACGATGAATACTGTCGTCTGCATTTGTTTACATAGTCGGTCTTACGGAGTTGTCGTTCTTTACTGTGTATTATATCTACGGCGGCCCGTAGGCGCCAACAACGTTACATCGTAAAACAACAAATTTCACATAGGATTTTTTCATATTTCCCCCGTGTCGATTTTTGTCGATTTTGTATATGTAGTATATGATGACATAATTAAATGTTTCCAGCATAAATCGTTTCTGTTGCAATTTCTTTGGGGTTAATCATAGGGTGACTAGACTACATGTGAACACAACATACATAGAGGGAAACACCAAACAACTTTACTGATAATCCATGTACATGTACCTTTAATCTATACCTGTGATACTAACAGATTAAATATAAAAAGCAATAATTAAGTTGTTATTTTGTACCTGTCAGTAGGTGAATCTATTGCAATAATGTAATGTAGAGATTATCATTGCTAGTTGTGTTGTGTATAGTGACTGTGAATGTATTACATGTACAGTATTTATATAGCAACTGTTAAAATATTGTATGTACATTATGTAGTGAGTGAAGACTTTGAATTTTTCATTTTTTATAGTACATGTCTACCTGTATGTGATTGCCGCAGAATGTCATGGTAGATAGGACATATATTTTACTGCATAAGAGACAGAAAGTATCATGGATCTGTATTCATTATAATTACAGATTTATTGACTTCACTTCTTGGTGTTTTAGGTTGGTTATGGAACAAGATAAGTTTCATTTTGGTGAAAAACTAATATGAAATTTATTCTCATTAAGTACTGAAATATTTTAAAACTTGAACGGATATTTTTTGGCCATAAGAAAAATATATAGTGCGACTCCATAATAGTTTACAAAATACTAATTAAAGCAACTATATCTGTAGATTTTTTACTCGTTAAATGCCGATTTCTTCTTACAGTGAAATGGGTTTAAGAAATAGCGACAGCTTATACTGTAGAAAATGTTCTATTAATATATGTTTACAAGTTTTAAAGCACTGTTCACCAGTTAAAGAATGCTACACAGAGTGACGCGTCTGTACACTGCACTCTGCTTACGAGCGGTAACACATCCATTGTTGGACCTTTCTAGGAGAAAGACTGTTTTGTACATACACCCTTGTATAGAATTGTAAATGAGGCTATATCATATCAAATTTTCCCAATTTATCAATGTGTGGACCACGAAGAATGCCCAAAAACCCCACAAAAACTATAGCAGTAATAATCTTCAAACAAACATAAAAAGTGAGTGTATGTTCAAAATTAAAACCTGCATTAACTTTATGGGATACATATCGTTATATATATCTTTATCAGTACAATATCTAAATGGTTTTGTCAGTACACAATTATGAATACAATACTGGAATTTGAACCTAAAGTAATGATTGTATACATTGTAATCAAATCAAGCTTCATACTATTGCCACTACTGACACATGTTTTAAAGTCAGCATAATATTTTGTTTCATACTGTTTACCAGGTTCTGATTTGTTAATACCCAGAATAGGACATCATTACATGTCATAGTAAACTTGCTTTTTTAAGTCTTTTTAAGTCTTTGTTGCAGTAGACTAATCTGTAAAAACTGGCACAAATTTGTGCTGATATATATTTATCTGTATACATTAATTTGTATGTACCTGATAGATAAAGAAAGATGAATTGATTCTTTGCAAAGGGAAATATTTTGTCTTTTCCACAAGGCCTTTCTGCCTTCCTAGACTTCTCCAGACAGACAACCACCTGAAGAGCTTATGAAGGCAGAAAGACCTTGTGGAAATCTTGAAACTTAAGGTTGCGCTCTCAATACACAGTACATATCTTCTCAACAGCCTTGGATAATGTCATGGCAAATTCAAAGTCTGCTAGCTAAGCTGATGCCTGTCCTTTGAAGATTACAATGTTCTGACATGACTGTATACCCAAACTAAAGCAAGTTTTACCTTTTTACTAACCAGTAGCTCACAATTACTTTCATTGAGGAGGTAAGTTTTCAGAGTCTTGTTACAGATTTGAGACTTGTCATCCTCAAGGTGGCACATATATTCCAAGAGTACAGAAAAACATGTATTTTTGGGAACCTTAAATTGTCTTTATGGTCAGGTGTAAAATACGTAGTTCATTCAGTGTAGTTCTGTTAACGATATAAAATACAAGTCTAACCTTTCCACAGGGGCCTGTAACAGACTCCTAACCTCATCAGTGTCAGGTGTAAAATATGTAGTTCATTCAGTGTAGTTCTGTTAACGATATAACATACAAGTCTAACCTTTCCACAGGGGCCTGTAACAGACCCCTAACCTCATCAGCCCATAGTATTGTATGTACCTGGTATCTAGACTACAGTGAGGGATAAGTTACATGTGAGATTTTCCTTCAGTAGACAGGTAAGTAGTCCGAGAGATGTTGGACTACCTTTCAAGTATATATCCGTTATATCTTATCTGTAAATAATGTAGCAGTCCGATTTGTGAGTATGTTTCAGTAGTGATCCTATAGATATTGTACCAGTGAGAAACCATTGTGGTTAGCCTGTGTTGGGGCTGAATGTGACAAAGTGTGTGGAAGTCAGAATCTGTTAAGGTGCGATTAATGTCTGGTGTGTGTGGACAACATGATACTGTTTCAATGTTAATTTACTAGTAACCTGATTTGTAGTGTGTCCATAATTATCATATGAATTATCTTCTTATTAGATCTGGGCGGTCATAGTGTGATAGCTATTTCTGCAGCCCCTGGTTTGCCATGTAATATTTACCAGCATATATACTATAAAAGGCTATATTTTAATTTGTGTGTATTTGACTGACCAGTGCAAAATCATGAGATGTCCGACCAGTACAGAATGGTGTGAAGCATGTTATAGTTTCAGTATGTAACCCATCAACCTTGCCTTAATCTTACATTGTTGTGATTTATACCAAGAATTGTTTACCTAGCTTTGAGATATCTATATAACCCCCTGTTAGGGACCACCCTATCACTTCGACCATACAATGCTTAACCATGCCGGGTTGTCTCCCTTGTATTGGTGACACAGTGAACTGGGACATTCTTGTTTATCAGTTGGACCAGAGTTGTTTATGAACGGACCTGGGGCCAGTTTCTTCCTTATCTGGAATTTTCATAGGAAACCATCACAGAATTTAAGGAATGTTCATTAACTAAGATTGTTTCTCCTCTGTAATGCTTTCCTATGGAAGTTGAGGGAGGTTGATGAAACCAGGACTTGGTGATTTTGTGTTGTTTACAAATGAGCCTTGACAAAGACTTCCAAGGCCTGTATTAACATCTTCAGGTCCATCAAGATCTAGGCCTAAAATACTACATCTATTAAAAAAAACCTTTCATCTTTAGAAACGATCAGGCCTCTAATGTCCAATATAGACAAGATGTATTGTACAGTAGCATATACATTTAATGATACACATTGCCTTCATTGGATCACAATATCATCATTCAATGCTGTATTATGATCTATAATCAATAATCCATCATATTACTTGGTAGAACTCAATGAAATGCTGTAGGAAGTTCTTGCACAATACATTTTCTAAGGTAAAGGTTATCGGTGTACTCGTAAATATGAAGATACGAAAAAGAGTAAATAGCTAATCATTATATTGAGTCTGTTTCATTTTGATGTTGTGGCAATTTAGTTTCTGTATAGTAACTTGTGTAAGATACCCGGTGTAAACTGATACGTCCCCGTCACTGTAGTTCATTTTCCCCTTAAGCGTTCAGTATATGTCTCCGATTCATATTGCACACTTTCATGGATAAAAATAGAATATTTCAGACATGTAACAATAATGTCATCTTTTAATATAGTGGTGTCTGTTAACTGTGATATATAAAATCACTTCTGTTGTATCAAATCCTTTCAGTACCTGTGTTCAGATAAGACTAACACTATGATTTACAACGTAAAATGTCCAATATTTACTACCTGGTACTGTTACTTAAAATTCTCATATATACAAGCCTATACAGTACATTGTACCATGGTATCACAAACTGAAGACTAATCGGAGTGAGGTCCCCTCCCCAATTTTAGCCGTCCTTGAGAGGACTAGAGTTTAATATGAGGATATATACGGTAATACTGACAGGAGTATCAATATTCTATCAACCTTTGTTGTACATGTAACCTTGGTGTTGTAATCAAGCTGATTTGAGGTACTTCATATAATTTATGCTTTTATGTCCAACATGACCATATCCCTAATCTAGTTTGTGTTTTAATCACTTCTTGTCTTTCATTTTGCACATGTTGTCAGACTGGTGCTATGTGGTAAGTTGCACTTATACTGTGTGTGTGCTCGTCATATATTTACAGACATCTCGTTTCTGGTCCGATATTGACATTCTGTTTATTACAGAATAAAATCTTTTAAACAAAATCTGTTTTACTGTCTTGTTATTAAAAAATTCATCAAGGGTAAAATCAGATTGATGCCATGTTTACCAATGGGTTTCAGTGGTTGCCTTTAAGTTTCTGACTAATGACTTAATTGGTAGGCAAAATTGAGTATAAATTTCTGAAAGACTATTCCTTCGATATGGCTCTACAAATTTTAACTATTTGGAGTGGGTCATATCTCCTGGGCACAGTGACAAGAACCCTAATAGAGTACACTTCAAATTATATACATTTTGTATCGTAATTAACTCCAGAAGAATGGTTTTCATCAAAACAAGCAATACAAATCCCTTTGCATGCAAAGTATTCCAGCTGAAATATCCTGCAGTATGCCCTCATCAGATTTGACCAATATACAAATGTATGAAGTTTGAGCCAATTCTGTTTTAAATAGAAGTCACTAGAGCTTTTCTAAAGATTTTCTATAAATAGTATCGATGACCTTACCTAATTGGCACCCTGAAACACGACTTGTTCAAGGTTTCTCGTACTTAACCATTATGTGAAATTTGATCAAATCTGTTAAAAAAATGAAGTCGCTGGAGTGTTAACAGAACATTAAGATACAAAGGGAACACCATATATACCTGGTATTCCTTCCCAGACTTTATATCACAACTTTGAACCCCCACTATATGTGTTCATTGACCTTTTGACCTGAAGAAGAAATTCTGGAAACAACCAGTCCTACCAGTAATAAAGAAGTGTGAAGTTTGATCAGCCCACTTGAATCATTGCCTGGAAACCAAATTTCTATTTATAGTAACAGTGACCTTATCCTTTTGCATTTTGACCTAAAAAAGATATCCCAAGCAAGCACTCTTGAAAAGAAATCAGTTTAGGAAGCTCAAGTCTAATCGGTCCACCTACTTGAGTTATAGTCAGGAAATGGTGATGTTGACAGTTGGAATGACGGATGGACGACAGCATTACAATATCCTCTTCTGATCTTTAATTAACCCTTGAGATTCCTTAACAAATAAAAATCAAAAGACTGGTGCTAATCGCTTCTACATGGGCAAAATCATCTTCAGGGGAGCCGGTCATTTGATCAGGAAGTTTTCAAATCATATACGTTGGCTATATGCAATATGGTGAGAGGGAATGCTTTAAATCAAGTTTTTTGTTTGTTAAAAAAAATCATTAAATCACTATTTTGTGAGTTGTCCACAATCACATAAAGATACATACATGTATATAACATAAATTACATAAAGATACATATACATGTACATGTATATAACATAAATTACATAAAGATACATGCATGTATATATCATAAATCACAAAGATACATATACATGTATATATCATAAATCACAAAGATACATACATGTATATAACATAAATTACATAAAGATACATACATGTATATAACATAAATCACAAAGATACATACATGTATATAACATAAATCACATAGATACATTCATGTATATAACATAAATCACAAAGATACATACATGTATATAACATAAATCACAAAGATACATAGACATTTATAAAATCATAAATGTAGGACAGTGGCATAGCTACCAATGACGCAAAAATGCAGCTGCATGCACATCAATTTTGGAAATAAAATGATGGACTAAAACAATCAAACTCCTAAAAATATTGTTAAGGTGATTAGACACTAAGCCCGAGTGTGAAACCTATTATTGAATTATTATGTTAATTAAATTATTATATTTCAAAGCACTGATTTTCCGGATTATATTTATTTACATGTTTAATCGTTCCGGAATTCTCCTTAATTCCGTGTTCGTTTCAAAGCCTATAATGGACAACAGTAGTTGTTATTACATCATATTCCAAGAAAACTACTAACATGAAGAAAGCGGCGAAATCTTGACAATTGAATTTTCTTTTCCCAATTTAAGTTGTATGTAAAGAGCCTAGTAGTTCTAATGAAAGTCCAGGATTAGCATTTTCCTTTCACTACTCAGCAAATGAAATGGGGAAATTTCAAGATGATCTTAACAAAAATGGAGATGCAGCACTGGAATCACTTAAATGAAAAAACTAAGATCAAATACTTTCCAAAACAAGATGGTTCAGCTGAGCCGATTCCCTGTGCACTTTCAATCAGATCGTCTCTCCATATTCAAATACTTGCACCTGCGGCACTCATTTGCGTGCACTTCAAATTCCATCTAGCAACATCACTGCAAGCTGTGAGGTGTTGTGAACAACAGAATCCCAGGTTAATTAAGGGCAGATAACTGGACAAGTGTTCAAGCACTTAAAGCTATCTGATCATTACAACAAACAAGATAATAGAATATTTGTTTCAACTTCATCCAGTATTGTTCATTGGATGCTATCATTGACTAATTTTATTCTATATTTTCATCTGATACAATTGACAAAGTGCAGGACGTCTCTCTACTTATAAAGCCATCAACTTGTGACAATAGTCCGGCTTATATATTATTATTTTTGCATAATCAAGATGTTCCAATCAGGCCAGTGGGGGAATGAGACAGCTAATCAAACTCTCTGCCTATGAAAAACCGGCTACATCCGATTGATTAGAAGGCAAAACAACACCAGCATGCTGGTATCTAAGACAGCTGACCATATGTACAGTATATTGGTATCTAAGACAGCTGACCAGATGTACAGTATATTGGTATCTAAGACAGCTGACCAGATGTACAGTATATTGGTATCTAAGACAGCTGACCAGATGTACAGTATATTGGTATCTAAGACAGCTGACCATATGTACAGTATATTGGTATCTAAGACAGCTGACCAGATGTACAGTATATTGGTATCTAAGACAGCTGACCAGATGTACAGTATATTGGTGTCTAAGACAGCTGACCAGATGTACAGTATATTGGTGTCTAAGACAGCTGACCAGATGTACAGTATATTGGTATCTAAGACAGCTGATTTGATGTACAGTATATTGGTATCTAAAACAGCTGATTTGATGTACAGTATATTGGTATCTAAGACAGCTGATTTGATGTACAATATATTGGTATCTAAGACAGCTGATTTGATGTACAGTATATTGGTATCTAAGACAGCTGACCAGTATATTGGTATCTAAGACAGCTGACCAGATGTACAGTATATTGGTATCTAAGACAGCTGACCAGATGTACAGTATATTGGTATCTAAGACAGCTGATTTGATGTACAGTATATTGGTATCTAAGACAGCTGACCAGATGTACAGTATATTGGTATCTAAGACAGCTGATTTGATGTACAGTATATTGGTATCTAAGACAGCTGACCAGATGTACAGTATATTGGTATCTAAGACAGCTGATTTGATGAACAGTATATTGGTATCTAAGACAGCTGATTTGATGTACAGTTCATTGGTATCTAAGACAGCTGATTTGATGTACAGTTTATTGGTATCTAAGACAACTAATTTGATGTACAGTATATTGGTATCTAAGACAGCTGATTTGATGAACAGTATATTGGTATCTAAGACAGCTGATTTGATGTACAGTTCATTGGTATCTAAGACAGCTGATTTGATGTACAGTATATTGGTATCTAAGACAGCTGATTTGATGTACAGTATATTGGTATCTAAGACAGCTGACCAGATGTACAGTATATTGGTATCTAAGACAGCTGATTTGATGTACAGTATACTGGTATCTAAGACAGCTGACCATATGTACAGTATATTGGTGTCTTAGACAGCTGACCAGATGTACAGTATATTGGTGTCTAAGACAGCTGACCAGATGTACAGTATATTGGTATCTAAGACAGCTGACCAGATGTACAGTATATTGGTATCTAAGACAGCTGACCAGATGTACAGTATACTGGTATCTAAGACAGCTGACCATATGTACAGTATATTGGTGTCTTAGACAGCTGACCAGATGTACAGTATATTGGTATCTAAGACAGCTGACCAGATGTACAGTATATTGGTGTCTAAGACAGCTGACCAGATGTACAGTATATTGGTGTCTAAGACAGCTGACCATATGTACAGTATATTGGTGTCTTAGACAGCTGACCAGATGTACAGTATATTGGTATCTAAGACAGCTGACCAGATGTACAGTATATTGGTATCTAAGACAGCTGACCAGATGTACAGTATATTGGTATCTAAGACAGCTGACCAGATGTACAGTATATTGGTGTCTAAGACAGCTGACCAGATGTACAGTATATTGGTATCTAAGACAGCTGACCAGATGTACAGTATATTGGTGTCTAAGACAGCTGACCAGATGTACAGTATATTGGTATCTAAGACAGCTGACCAGATGTACAGTATATTGGTATCTAAGACAGCTGACCAGATGTACAGTATATTGGTGTCTAAGACAGCTGACCAGATGTACAGTATATTGGTGTCTAACACAGCTGACCAGATGTACAGTATATTGGTATCTAAGACAGCTGACCAGATGTACAGTATATTGGTATCTAAGACAGCTGACCAGATGTACAGTATATTGGTGTCTAAGACAGCTGACCAGATGTACAGTATATTGGTATCTAAGACAGCTGACCAGATGTACAGTATATTGGTGTCTAAGACAGCTGACCAGATGTACAGTATATTGGTATCTAAGACAGCTGACCAGATGTACAGTATATTGGTGTCTAAGACAGCTGACCAGATGTACAGTATATTGGTATCTAAGACAGCTGACCAGATGTACAGTATATTGGTATCTAAGACAGCTGACCAGATGTACAGTATATTGGTATCTAAGACAGCCGACCAGATGTACAGTATATTGGTGTCTAAGACAGCTGACCAGATGTACAGTATATTGGTATCTAAGACAGCTGACCAGATGTACAGTATATTGGTATCTAAGACAGCCGACCAGATGTACAGTATATTGGTGTCTAAGACAGCTGACCAGATGTACAGTATATTGGTATCTAAGACAGCTGACCAGATGTACAGTATATTGGTATCTAAGACAGCCGACCAGATGTACAGTATATTGGTATCTAAGACAGCTGACCAGATGTACAGTATATTGGTATCTAAGACAGCTGATTTGATGTACAGTATATTGGTATCTAAGACAGCTGACCAGATGTACAGTATATTGGTATCTAAGACAGCTGACCAGATGTACAGTATATTGGTATCTAAGACAGCCGACCAGATGTACAGTATATTGGTATCTAAGACAGCTGACCAGATGTACAGTATATTGGTATCTAAGACAGCTGATTTGATGTACAGTATATTGGTATCTAAGACAGCTGACCAGATGTACAGTATATTGGTATCTAAGACAGCTGACCAGATGTACAGTATATTGGTATCTAAGACAGCTGATTTGATGTACAGTATATTGGTATCTAAGACAGCTGACCAGATGTACAGTATATTGGTATCTAAGACAGCTGACCAGATGTACAGTATATTGGTATCTAAGACAGCTGATTTGATGTACAGTTCATTGGTATCTAAGACAGCTGACCAGATGTACAGTATATTGGTATCTAAGACAACTGATTTGATGTACAGTATATTGGTATCCAAGACAACTGACCAGATGTACAGTATATTGGTATCTAAGACAGCTGACCAGATGTACAGTATATTGGTATCTAAGACAGCTGACCAGATGTACAGTATATTGGTGTCTAAGACAGCTGATTTGATGTACAGTATATTGGTGTCTAAGACAGCTGATTTGATGTACAGTATATTGGTATCTAAGACAGCTCATTTGATGTACAGTATATTGGTATCTAAGACAGCTGATTTGATGTACAGTATATTGGTATCTAAGACAGCTGATTTGATGTACAGTATATTGGTATCTAAGACAGTTGATTTGATGTACAGTATATTGGTATCTAAGACAGCTGATTTGATGTACAGTATATTGGTATCTAAGACAGCTGATTTGATGTACAGTATATTGGTATCTAAGACAGCTGACCAGATGTACAGTATATTGGTATCTAAGACAGCTGACCAGATGTACAGTATATTGGTATCTAAGACAGCTGATTTGATGTACAGTATATTGGTATCTAAGACAGCTGACCAGATGTACAGTATATTGGTATCTAAGACAGCTGATTTGATGTACAGTATATTGGTATCTAAGACAGTTGATTTGATGTACAGTATATTGGTATCTAAGACAGCTGACCAGATGTACAGTATATTGGTATCTAAGACAGCTGATTTGATGTACAGTATATTGGTATCTAAGACAGTTGATTTGATGTACAGTATATTGGTATCTAAGACAGCTGACCAGATGTACAGTATATTGGTATCTAAGACAGCTGACCAGATGTACAGTATATTGGTATCTAAGACAGCTGATTTGATGTACAGTATATTGGTATCCAAGACAGCTGATTTGATGTACAGTATATTGGTATCTAAGACAGCTGATTTGATGTACAGTTCATTGGTATCCAAGACAACTGATTTGATGTACAGTATATTGGTATCTAAGACAGCTGACCAGATGTACAGTATATTGGTATCTAAGACAGCTGACCAGATGTACAGTATATTGGTATCTAAGACAGCTGACCAGATGTACAGTATATTGGTATCTAAGACAGCTGACCAGATGTACAGTATATTGGTGTCTAAGACAGCTGACCAGATGTACAGTATATTGGTATCTAAGACAGCTGACCAGATGTACAGTATATTGGTATCTAAGACAGCCGACCAGATGTACAGTATATTGGTGTCTAAGACAGCTGACCAGATGTACAGTATATTGGTATCTAAGACAGCTGACCAGATGTACAGTATATTGGTATCTAAGACAGCCGACCAGATGTACAGTATATTGGTATCTAAGACAGCTGACCAGATGTACAGTATATTGGTATCTAAGACAGCTGATTTGATGTACAGTATATTGGTATCTAAGACAGCTGACCAGATGTACAGTATATTGGTATCTAAGACAGCTGACCAGATGTACAGTATATTGGTATCTAAGACAGCTGACCAGATGTACAGTATATTGGTATCTAAGACAGCTGACCAGATGTACAGTATATTGGTATCTAAGACAGCTGATTTGATGTACAGTATATTGGTATCTAAGACAGCTGACCAGATGTACAGTATATTGGTATCTAAGACAGCTGACCAGATGTACAGTATATTGGTATCTAAGACAGCTGACCAGATGTACAGTATATTGGTATCTAAGACAGCTGACCAGATGTACAGTATATTGGTATCTAAGACAGCTGACCAGATGTACAGTATATTGGTATCTAAGACAGCTGACCAGATGTACAGTATATTGGTATCTAAGACAGCTGATTGATGTACAGTATATTGGTATCTAAGACAGCTGACCAGATGTACAGTATATTGGTATCTAAGACAGCTGATTTGATGTACAGTATATTGGTATCCAAGACAACTGACCAGATGTACAGTATATTGGTATCTAAGACAGCTGACCAGATGTACAGTATATTGGTATCTAAGACAGCTGACCAGATGTACAGTATATTGGTGTCTAAGACAGCTGATTTGATGTACAGTATATTGGTGTCTAAGACAGCTGATTTGATGTACAGTATATTGGTATCTAAGACAGCTGATTTGATGTACAGTATATTGGTATCTAAGACAGCTGATTTGATGTACAGTATATTGGTATCTAAGACAGCTGATTTGATGTACAGTATATTGGTATCTAAGACAGTTGATTTGATGTACAGTATATTGGTATCTAAGACAGCTGATTTGATGTACAGTATATTGGTATCTAAGACAGCTGATTTGATGTACAGTATATTGGTATCTAAGACAGCTGACCAGATGTACAGTATATTGGTATCTAAGACAGCTGACCAGATGTACAGTATATTGGTATCTAAGACAGCTGATTTGATGTACAGTATATTGGTATCTAAGACAGCTGACCAGATGTACAGTATATTGGTATCTAAGACAGCTGATTTGATGTACAGTATATTGGTATCTAAGACAGCTGATTTGATGTACAGTATATTGGTATCTAAGACAGCTGACCAGATGTACAGTATATTGGTATCTAAGACAGCTGATTTGATGTACAGTATATTGGTATCTAAGACAGTAGTATATTGGTATCTAAGACAGCTGACCAGATGTACAGTATATTGGTATCTAAGACAGCTGACCAGATGTACAGTATATTGGTATCTAAGACAGCTGACCAGATGTACAGTATATTGGTATCTAAGACAGCTGATTTGATGTACAGTATATTGGTATCTAAGACAGCTGATTTGATGTACAGTATATTGGTATCTAAGACAGCTGATTTGATGTACAGTATATTGGTATCTAAGACAGCTGACCAGATGTACAGTATATTGGTATCTAAGACAGCTGACCAGATGTACAGTATATTGGTATCTAAGACAGCTGATTGATGTACAGTATATTGGTATCTAAGACAGCTGACCAGATGTACAGTATATTGGTATCTAAGACAGCTGATTTGATATACAGTATATTGGTATCTAAGACAGCTGACCAGATGTACAGTATATTGGTATCTAAGACAGCTGATTTGATGTACAGTATATTGGTGTCTAAGACAGCTGACCAGATGTACAGTATATTGGTATCTAAGACAGCTGATTTGATGTACAGTTCATTGGTATCCAAGACAACTGATTTGACGTACAGTATATTGGTATCTAAGACAGCTGACCAGATGTACAGTATATTGGTGTCTAAGACAGCTGACCAGATGTACAGTATATTGGTATCTAAGACAGCTGACCAGATGTACAGTATATTGGTATCTAAGACAGCTGATTATTGGTATCCAAGACAGCCGATTTGATGTACAGTTCATTGGTATCCAAGACAACTGATTTGACGTACAGTATATTGGTATCTAAGACAGCTGACCAGATGTGCAGTATATTGGTATCTAAGACAGCTGATTTGATGTACAGTATATTGGTATCTAAGACAGCTGACCAGATGTACAGTATATTGGTATCTAAGACAGCTGATTTGATGTACAGTATATTGGTATCTAAGACAGCTGACCAGATGTACAGTATATTGGTATCTAAGACAGCTGACCAGATGTACAGTATATTGGTATCTAAGACAGCTGACCAGATGTACAGTATATTGGTATCTAAGACAGCTGACCAGATGTACAGTATATTGGTATCTAAGACAGCTGACCAGATGTACAGTATATTGGTATCTAAGACAGCTGACCAGATGTACAGTATATTGGTATCTAAGACAGCTGACTTGATGTACAGTATATTGGTATCTAAGACAGCTGACCAGATGTACAGTATATTGGTATCTAAGACAGCTGACCATATGTACAGTATATTGGTATCTAAGACAGCTGACCAGATGTACAGTATATTGGTATCTAAGACAGCTGATTTGATGTACAGTATATTGGTATCTAAGACAGCTGATTTGATGTACAGTATATTGGTATCTAAGACAGCTGACCAGATGTACAGTTCATTGGTATCCAAGACAACTGATTTGATGTACAGTATATTGGTATCTAAGACAGCTGACCAGATGTACAGTATATTGGTATCTAAGACAGCTGATTTGATGTACAGTATATTGGTATCTAAGACAGCTGACCAGATGTACAGTATATTGGTATCTAAGACAGCTGATTTGATGTACAGTATATTGGTATCTAAGACAGCTGACCAGATGTACAGTATATTGGTATCTAAGACAGCTGACCAGATGTACAGTATATTGGTATCTAAGACAGCTGACCAGATGTACAGTATATTGGTATCTAAGAAAGCTGATTTGATGTACAGTATATTGGTCTGTTGATGTCAAATGACCGTTAAGGCCCATGGACCACGGTCTGTTGATGTCAAATGACTGCTAAGGCCCATGGGCCACCGTCTGTTGATGTCAGATGACCGTTAAGGCAAATGGGCGACTTGTACTTATCCATAATCTTGTTTTTACTCCACAAACAAACAAACAAAATATAAACAAAAGTTTGACATTTTGAATAAATTTAATACAAAACAGAAGATGATTCTCATTAACAATTTGTATAGCATATCACAAATCACCTGTAATCACACAATATACTTAACTAGTATCTAGATTTGATAAAAACTAAGAAATATAACAAAACAATCATTAACAATAATAAAACTACTGATTGTTGATTTTTTCCAATAACAACACTCCTGGTAAAAACAGAGCTAGCTTCATTTTAGCTTCTAGTCTAGTAAGGTGAAATGAAAATTTCATGAAAATTAGCACAAACTTACTTTAAAGATTACTTTCATCACTTCAAGACACTTTCAGAGCTCAATGGTAAACCAATGCTTTTTGCAAACAAATTCATGACTACAATTATAATCAGAGTGAATCAAATTCTATATAAACCAACATAGATAGTTACTGTAATATAAAATACCACCAACTTAAAACAACATGGAATCCCAGAGAATCTACGCATGAAGTTTGAGAAATATCCTACCAGCACTTATCAAGATATAGCAATAACAAATTTTAACTGTCAAAATCCAAGATAGCAACCTGTCAGCCAATTTGTTTTCCTAATTAAACTCAAAATTTAATAGACACATCTAGGGAGCGAAGGGAACCATCACATCAAGTTACGACAATATCCTTCCAGTGCTTCTCAAGAAATAAAAATAACGAACTTCAACTTTCAAAATCCAAGATGGCTGCCTGTCAGCTATTTAGTTTTCCCAATCATTCTCTGGCTCAATTAGGGACCAACGGGAACCTATGCTTGAAAAATATCCTTTAAGTAGTTTTCAAGAAATAGCCATAACAAGGATAGTTTACCGACATGAATGTAGGGTGGTTGGTTAAATATATAACACTTTTATGGACCCTTTTTTGATAAAGATAATATTTGTTTGCTTTGAAATGCTTGCAATCTAATGGTAAATGTGTAGATATCTTAGCTGTTCAGAAAATTTCACTCTGAAGACCTTTGGTCAAGGTAATTTAGTTTTAAATTTTCTAGTCTTATGCCACAATGCAAATGTCCAAATACAGAGAAACCTGATTTTACCGAGCACTAACTTTAAACAACATAAATTGCAACTAGAGCTGTCACCAAGGGGGTGACAAGTAGACCCCCCGCTTTTCCATGATTGGTTTGGATACTTTGTGAAGCTGCCTATTTATGGTACTATAACCAAATCAAACATGTTCTATGTTTAGGTAAGAACTAAGTGAATGCATAGCCGAACAAAATTTTGCTCGTTTTTAAAGAAAAAGGGGCATAACTCTATTAGAACTGGTAATTCGGCAAAATCTTTGCATAGATCTAAGCCTCATAGAGTCCTCTAACTACATACCAAATTTTAGTAAAATCCATTGAAAACAAAGCAAATGCATAGCCGGACAAGCTAGTAACTATTTTTTACATAAAGGGGCATAACTCTATAAAAAGGGTTTTTTCGGAAGAAGCCGGTACTGGAGACACAACTTCATGTCATTCTTTAACTCAGTATACAGTTTCAAGAAAATCTATCAAAAACTAAGTGAATGCATAGCCGGACAAAATTATGACACATTTTGTATGAAAAAGGGGCATAACTCTGTTAAAAAGGGCTAAATCGCAAAATCACTGCAGGGGACACAAGATCATATAGTCTTCTAACTATATACCAAATTTGAGTGAAATCCATAAAGAAATGAGCGAATGCATAGCCGGACAAATTTTGTGACAGACAGACGGACGGACGGAGGGACGGAATTTTTGTCAATTATACATCAGAACTGACTTTACCGACACACTGTCTTGTCTGACAACTGGACTTGTTTCATAGTGTGTCCGTAAAGTCAGATTTTACTGTATCATGAACCTTAAGGCATTTCATTGATCACAAGTGATTGTTTTAGCATATCAACAAATTTGATTGGTGATATAATTATGTCTAAACCAACAAAATTAAATCTTTTCTGAGTTTAGTTTTCGAATGCTTCCATCACTTGAATACAATTACAAGGAAAAGGATATTTCATGTTGCATTTAACTTCAAATACAATTAATTAATTGTTAAATACTTCAATCAGATTTGGAACATTTTCTAATCTACCTAGGGCCATTCATTCTAACCAGAGAATTAAACCTTGACTCCTTCACCTATCACAAGAATATACATAAATTGAAAGGGAATAGAACATTTTCTCGTCTGCCTACCTTAGTATTTACTCATAAATCATTCTCCTAGCATTGTTATTGACTTGTTTTATAATCCTGCCCCCAACATTATTACTATCTACCTCACTATTTCATAAACAAAATCACTACTTACCACAATTCCCTCTCAATAATATAACAGCTTTCTTAAACGACTACATCCCCTTCCGATTCATAACTATTACCTCCTTGATTCCCTCCCCACCCACAGCCATCATTATCATCAACCTTGATCCCCTCCCCACCCACAGCCACCATTATCATCAACCTTGATCCCCTCCCCACCCACAGCCACCATTATCATCAACCTTGATCCCCTCCCCACCCACAGCCACCATTATCATCAACCTTGATCCCCTCCCCACCCACAGCCACCATTATCAACCTTGATTCCCTCCCCACCCACAGCCACCATTATCATCAACCTTGATCCCCTTCCCACCCACAGCCACCATTATCATCAACCTTGATCCCCTCCCCACCCACAGCCACCATTATCAACCTTGATTCCCTCCCCACCCACAGCCACCATTATCATCAACCTTGATCCCCTCCCCACCCACAGCCACCATTATCATCAACCTTGATTCCCTCCCCACCCACAGCCACCATTATCATCAACCTTGATCCCCTCCCCATCCACAGCCACTGTTATCATCAACCCTGATCCTCTCCCCACCCACAGCCACCATTATCATCAACCTTGATTCCCTCCCCACCCACAGCCACCATTATTATCAACCTTGATCCCCTCCCCACCCACAGCGGCCATTATCATCAACATTGATCCCCTCCCCACCCACAGCCACCATTATCATCAACCTTGATCCCCTCCCCATCCACAGCCACCATTATCATCAACCTTGATTCCCTCCCCTCCCACAGCCACCATTATTATCAATCTTGATCCCCTCCCCACCCACAGCCACCAGTATCATCAACCTTGATCCTCTCCCCACCCACAGCGACCATTATCATCAACCTTGATCCCCTCCCCATCCACAGCCACCATTATTATCAACCTTGATTCCCTCCTCACCCACAGCCACCATTATTATCAATCTTGATCCTCTCCCCACCCACAGCCACCATTATCATCAACCTTGATTCCCTCCCCACCCACAGCCACCATTATTATCAACCTTGATCCCCTCCCCACCCACAGCGGCCATTATCATCAACCTTGATCCCCTCCCCACCCACAGCCACCATTATCATCAACCTTGATCCCCTCCCCATCCACAGCCACCATTACCATCAACCTTGATCCCCTCCCCACCCACAGCCACCATTATTATCAACCTTGATTCCCTCCTCACCCACAGCCACCATTATTATCAATCTTGATCCCCTCCCCACCCACAGCCACCATTACCATCAACCTTGATCCCCTCCGCACCCACAGCCACCAGTATCATCAACCCTGATCCTCTCCCCACCCACAGCGACCATTATCATCAACCTTGATCCCCTCCCCATCCATAGCCACCATTACCATCAACCTTGATCCCCTCCCCACCCACAGCCACCATTATTATCAACCTTGATTCCCTCCTCACCCACAGCCACCATTACCATCAACCTTGATCCCCTCCCCACCCACAGCCACCATTATCATCAACCTTGATCCCCTCCCCACCCACAGCCACCATTATTATCAACCTTGATCCCCTCCCCACCCACAGCCACCATTATCATCAACCTTGATCCCCTCCCCATCCACAGCCACCATTATCATCAACCTTGATCCCCTACCCACCCACAGCCATCATTATTATCAATCTTGATCCCCTCCCCACCCACAGCCACCATTATCATCAACCTTGATTCCCTCCCCACCCACAGCCACCATTATCATCAACCTTGATCCCCTCCCCATCCACAGCCACTGTTATCATCAACCCTGATCCTCTCCCCACCCACAGCCACCATTATCATCAACCTTGATTCCCTCCCCACCCACAGCCACCATTATTATCAACCTTGATCCCCTCCCCACCCACAGCGGCCATTATCATCAACCTTGATCCCCTCCCCACCCACAGCCACCATTATCATCAACCTTGATCCCCTCCCCATCCACAGCCACCATTATCATCAACCTTGATTCCCTCCCCTCCCACAGCCACCATTATCATCAACCTTGATTCCTTCCCCACCCACAGCCACCATTATCATCAACCTTGATCCCCTCCCCACCCACAGCCACCATTATCATCAACCTTGATCCCCTCCCCACCCACAGCCACCATTATCATCAACCTTGATCCCCTCCCCACCCACAGCCACCAGTATCATCAACCCTGATCCTCTCCCCACCCACAGCGACCATTATCATCAACCTTGATCCCCTCCCCATCCACAGCTACCATTACCACCAACCTTGATCCCCTCCCCACCCACAGCCACCATTATTATCAACCTTGATTCCCTCCTCACCCACAGCCACCATTATTATCAATCTTGATCCCCTCCCCACCCACAGCCACCATTATCATCAACCTTGATCCCCTCCCCACCCACAGCCATCATTATTATCAATCTTGATCCCCTCCCCACCCACAGCCACCATTATCATCAACCTTGATCCCCTCCCCACCCACAGCCATCATTACTACAACCTTGATTCCCTCCCCACCCACAGCCACCATTATCATCAACCTTGATCCCCTCCCCATCCACAGCCACCATTATCATCAACCTTGATCCCCTCCCCACCCACAGCCACCATTATCATCAACCTTGATTCCCTCCCCACCAACAGCCACCATAATCGTCAACCTTGATCCCCTCCCTACCCACAGCCACCATTATCATCAACCTTGATCCTCTCCCTACCCACAGCCACCATTATCATCAACCTTGATTCCCTCCCATCCACAGCCACCATTATCATCAACCTTGATCCCCTCCCCACCCACAGCCACCATTACCATCAACCTTGATCCCCTCCCCACCCACAGCCACCATTATCATCAACCTTGATCCCCTCCCCACCCACAGCCACCATTATCATCAACCTTGATCCCCTCCCCACCCACAGCCACCATTATCATCAACCTTGATCCCCTCCCCACCCACAGCCACCATTATCATCAACCTTGATTCCCTCCCCACCCACAGCCACCATTATCATCAACCTTGATCCCTTCCCCATCCACAGCCACCATTATCATCAACCTTGATCCCCTCCCCACCCACAGCCACCATTATCATCAACCTTGATCCCCTCCCCACCCACAGCGGCCATTATCATCAACATTGATCCCCTCCCCACCCACAGCCACCATTATCATCAACCTTGATCCCCTCCCCACCCACAGCCACCATAATCATCAATCTGGATTCCCTCCCCGACCACAGCCACCATTATCATCAACCTTGATTCCCTCCCCAACCACAGCCACCATTATCATCAACCTTGATCCCCTCCCCACCCACAGCCACCATTATCATCAACCTTGATTCCCTCCCCACCCACAGCCACCATTATTATCAACCTTGATCCCCTCCCCATCCGTAGCCACCATTATTATCAACTCTGATCCCTTCCCCACCCACAGCCACCATTATCATCAACTTTTATCCCCTCCCCATCCACAGCCACCGTTATCATCAACCTTGATCCCCTCCCAACTCATCATTATCATCAACCTTGACCCTTTAACTTTAACACAATTCCTCAATGCCGAAACATTACCTCAATCTCCCTATCCCAAATAAATATCCCTAACATTACCATTAACCATGGATTTCATTTTTTGAAATTGCCTTTAAACATTATCTCAGACCTTGAGCCCTGCTTCAAACATTTCACTGAAATTGATTCCTCTCTCAAGCGTTATCATTGACCTAGAATCATACCTCAAACATTATCACTGACCTCGAGTCCTCTCTCGAACATAATTAATGACCTCAAGTCCTTTTTCAAACATAATCAATGATTTAAAGAATCCCCCTCAAACATTATCCTTGACCTGGAGTCCCCCTCAAACATTATCATTGACCTGGAGTCCCCCTCAAACATTATCCTTGACCTAGAGTCCCCCTCAAACATTATCCTTGACCTAGAGTCCCCCTCAAACATTATCCTTGACCTAGAGTCCCCCTCAAACATTATCCTTGACCTAGAGTCCCCCTCAAACATTATCCTTGACCTGGAGTCCTCTCTCAAACATTATCCTTGACCTAGAGTCCCCCTCAAACATTATCCTTGACCTAGAGTCCCCCTCAAACATTATCCTTGACCTGGAGTCCCCCTCAAACATTATCCTTGACCTAGAGTCCCCCTCAAACATATCATTGTCCTCGATATAACATCAATATTATTTACCCTCGGTACTCTTAAAAGAAAATTTGTTCTGATGTATCTTGTATTAGATTTACTGGCATTTCGCTACCAATCTAAACATAATCAAAGAACCAATTTGTAAACATTTATGGAAATATAAAGATGGGGCATTTTCTGGTTTCTAATCAAAGGACCAGAGTTCTGGGTGTGGAGTGTCCCCTCGGAAACTTTCTGGAGACACTGGGCCATACAGACTGAACTCAGAGAGGACACTGGCAGTCATATCAATTTGTCGAATAGATGAGCCACTTTCAAATGACTCGAGGGATTCAGTGTCAGAGTGCTGAGTGGTTCTTGTCGACCAAGTATCATCATCAGTAGAGCTACCAACATAACCAACATAACTGCTAGGGGTTTGAACCGGAGTTGTTTCCCTCCCAGGTCTGAAGTATTGTTTCAGTCCTAAGTTCAACAAAGAATTGGAATTGGCTTCTTCATTTCTAAATCTGTTGCTGTCATCTGCTAAATTCTGAAGAGAGTCTGCGGGAGAGGAGCTGAACAGGAGATGGTTAACATTCCATAACCTGAAGTCCTTATTGAGGGAGAACTGCCAGGGGAGGATGTTGGGAGGAGTTCTATGGGATACTGTGGAGTAAGGAGTTCTATGGGATACTGTGGAGTAAGGAGTGCGACAGGCAGTATGTGTCATATGTTGCGGTTCTGCTGGATAATATTTCTGTGGATTTGCAAATGTTGAATCCCCATGATTATTCACACTCCGATACTGAGAAGCTAGAAACTGTCGATCAACATCATGATCCAAACCTCCATAGCTCTGCTCACAACGCGTAGCACTGGTATGAGTCTGCATGCGATACGAGGACAACTGTAGCTGTCCAACATTCAGTAACACATCATACATTGGGTTGTAGTTGTTATCCGAGAATCCCGACACTCTGTTATTGTTAGTACTTACTAAAAACATTGTGTTATCATCAACACTACATGTATTTCTATCTGTAGCGTACATATTGTAATCACCAGGAGAATATCCTCCTGTCTGTTGCCCAGATAAGGGCGTCGCAGTGATGTTCCCCCGATTCTGTGGAGAGAAGACTGTACCATGTTGATGTGGATGGTTCAGTGGTTGATGGAACGTGTAACCCATGGCAGTAGGTGTGTCACATCTCATACAAGCTTGTTGGCTGCCTTGATCTGATGACCTTGGGAAGTACTCATCCAGTGGATCTCTACTAAAACAAGATAACAAAATATATTTCAAAGTTGTTGTGGAACTTGAATTTGATCATTTTATGATTTGTTTTATTAAAATACATTTATTGTAGTGTATTTTTTACCAATGAGGCCTTTTCTTTGTTGACATCCCTTATAACAAACATGTAAGCACTCAGTTTGTCAACTTAACATACAGGATTTCAGATCACTTGAGAAGGGACAGGGGACTTATATGTAGTCTATAAGTACATTCTTATATCACTAGATGAGGATGCATCTAATTAAGTATGGTTGATACCCACCCCCTAGTTCCAGTGCCTCCTACCCATGGGCATTCAGCCACTCAGTTTGGAATCCCCACTAGGGACAAAATTGGTATTTCATTTCTACTGTTTAAGAGTTACTGGAAGAAAATTGTTGATAGATGAAAGACTGATATCATAGTACAAGAGGCCCAATGGGCTTGTATCCCTCACCTGGCTCTACAGCAATTCTGAAGTTGATCTAGATCATTTCTAGATACTTTGCTGATTTCCACTTATTCAAATATCAGAGTAGGCTAGGTTTATTCATGTCAATAAATTTTCTAATCCTTCATTCCAGCATACTATTGGCCAAATATCAGCATACTATTGGCCAAATATCAGCATACTATTGGCCAAATATCAGGTCTTGGAGATTTTTGTGCTATTGAAAACTCTTAGTAGTTCTACACCCCAGCATGCTACAGGCCCAATATCAAATCCCTGGACCTCTTGGTTATTGATAAGAAGAAGTTTAAAAGATTTCAACCTTTTTGACCACTGTTACCTTGATTGTAGGTCAAGGTCATTCATTTGAACAAAGTTGGTAGTCCTTTACCCCAGCATGCTACAGGCACAATATTGACTCCCTAGGGCTCTTGGCTATGAGAAGAAGTCATTATAAATATTTTAGCCTATTTTACCCCTGTGACCTTGAATGAAGGTCAAGGTCATTCATTTGAACAAAGTTGGTAGCCCTTCACCCCAGTAAACCACAGGACTAATATCAGGTTTCTGTGTCTCACAATTATTGAGAAGAAGTTGTTTAAAGGAAAAAGTTGACGACAGAAGCCGCACCACGGCATAAGCTCACTTGCCCTTCAGGCAGGTAAGCTAACAATATAAGCTTCCCTTGAACTTTGTATGAGGTATGCCAACAAGTCTCTCTGTGACCTATTGGACCTGTACAGTTATGAACTTACCCAAGAGATCTGACCACTTTGGGTGTCATCACTGGATGATGGTATAGAGTAGAATACACAGTCTGACTGTCACAGTTCATGCACGCCTGATTGGTAGTGGACGTGTGGGTGGTGTGGGCAACTGACCACTGCCTTAACCCCCTCTCACTGCCACACCCATGTACTTCTGTAGGGGCCTCTCCCTGCCAGTCAGGAGATTGTTCCCTGGCCTCTCCCCGCCAGTCAGGAGATTGACCCCTGGCCTCTCCCCGCCAGTCAGGAGATTGTTCCCTGTCCACAGGGTCAGTGCCTGTGTGATGGTAGGTCTTTTTTTGTCTGGCTTTCCTTTGCCTTGATCTTCTATTCTGAAACCATGTCTGAATAAAAATATTTATTTAGAGTTTGATTCAATAAGGCAAGAATACGCTTTATTTCATGGAACACAGAGTGAGCGGGGCTCACATAGATCTCCACTTCCCTCATCAATAAAATCAATCTGTCCAGAGCTTTTTGAGATAGCATGTCCTACTTTTTTTAAAGCAGTCAAGTGAGATGTTTGATGTTCTACCTTAACCCATGACCAACAAACACTAATCACACGTAGAACTTTATGCTGTTATGTTACGGTGTGAATATACTAAATCTGTCCAATAAAATTTTATACAAGTCTTTTCTAAATCTGTCCAATAAAATTTTATACAAGTCTTTTTGATTTCAAAAGGTGTCAAGTGGGACATTTTAACCTTGACCAATAACAACTGAAATCTAATCAGATGTAGAAATTGTTGCTGTGATGGTGTGAATATGACATCAATCTCATTATCTGGCCAGTGGTCGTGAGATATTGTGTACACAATAAGCTTTGCATTTTAAGATTTCTTGACCAATGACCACCACAATAATATCAAGTGTGAACCTAGATGGTGTGTATGTGAACTTAAATTGTCACCTCTGGTAACCCTTTCAACTGGTGTCAACTCTAGTCACCCTATCAACAGATGTCACCTCTAATCACCCTTTCAACAGGTGTCACCTCTAGTCACCCTATCAACAGGTGTCACCTTTAGTCACCCTATCAACTGGTGTCACCTCTAGTCACCCCATCAACAGGTGTCACCTTTAGTCACCCTATCAACTGATGTCACCTCTAGTCGCCCTATTAACAGGTGTCACCTCTAGTCACCCTATCAACAGGTGTCACCTCTAGTCGCCCTATTAACAGGTGTCACCTCTAGTCACCCTATCAACTGGTGTCACCTTTAGTCACCCCATCAACTGATGTCACCTTTAGTCACCCTATCAACTGGTGTCACCTCTAGTCGCCCTATTAACAGGTGTCACCTCTAGTCACCCTATCAACAGGTGTCACCTTTAGTCACCCCATCAACTGATGTCACCTCTAGTCACCCTATCAACTGGTGTCACCTCTAGTCACCCTATCAACTGGTGTCACCTTTAGTCACCCCATCAACTGATGTCACCTCTAGTCACCCTATCAACAGGTGTCACCTCTAGTCACCCTATCAACTGGTGTCACCTCTAGTCACCCTATCAACTGATGTCACCTCTAGTCACCCTATCAACTGGTGTCACCTCTAGTCACCCTATTAACTGGCATCACCTCTAGTCACCCTATTAACTGATGTCACCTCTAGTCACCCCATCAACTGATGTCACCTCTAGTCACCCTATCACCTGGTGTCACCTCTAGTCACCCTATCAACTGATGTCACCTCTAGTCTCCCTATCAACAGGTGTCACCTCTAGTCACCCTATCAACTGACGTCACCTCTAGTCACCCTATCAACTGGTGTCACCTCTAGTCACCCTATCAACTGGTGTCACCTCTAGTCACCCTATCAACTGACGTCACCTCTAGTCACCCTATCAACTGACGTCACCTCTAGTCACCCTATCAACTGGTGTCACCTCTAGTCACCCTATCAACAGGTGTCACCTCTAGTCACCCTATCAACTGGTGTCACCTCTAGTCACCCTATCAACAGGTGTCAACACTAGTCACCCATCAACAAGTGTCACCTCTAGTCACCCTATCAACTGATGTCACCTCTAGTCACCCTATCAACAGGTGTCACCTTTAGTCACCCTATCAACTGGTGTCACCTCTAG
This sequence comes from Pecten maximus, assembly GCF_902652985.1. NCBI lineage: Eukaryota > Metazoa > Mollusca > Bivalvia > Pectinida > Pectinidae > Pecten > Pecten maximus. Next base: position 49,143,207 of record NC_047017.1, read on the forward strand.
TCACCCCATCAACAGGTGTCACCTTTAGTCACCCTATCAACTGATGTCACCTCTAGTCATCCTATCAACTGGTGTCACCTCTGGTCACTCTATCAACTGGTGTCACCTCTAGTCACCCTATCAACAGGTGTCACCTCTAGTCACCCTATCAACAGGTGTCACCTTTAGTCACCCCATCAACTGATGTCACCTCTAGTCACCCTATCAACTGGTGTCACCTCTAGTCACCCTATCAACTGGTGTCACCTTTAGTCACCCCATCAACTGATGTCACCTCTAGTCACCCTATCAACAGGTGTCACCTCTAGTCACCCTATCAACTGGTGTCACCTCTAGTCACCCTATCAACTGATGTCACCTCTAGTCACCCTATCAACTGGTGTCACCTCTAGTCACCCTATTAACTGGCATCACCTCTAGTCACCCTATTAACTGATGTCACCTCTAGTCACCCCATCAACTGATGTCACCTCTAGTCACCCTATCACCTGGTGTCACCTCTAGTCACCCTATCAACTGATGTCACCTCTAGTCTCCCTATCAACAGGTGTCACCTCTAGTCACCCTATCAACTGACGTCACCTCTAGTCACCCTATCAACTGGTGTCACCTCTAGTCACCCTATCAATTGGTGTCACCTCTAGTCACCCTATCAACTGACGTCACCTCTAGTCACCCTATCAACTGACGTCACCTCTAGTCACCCTATCAACTGGTGTCACCTCTAGTCACCCTATCAACAGGTGTCACCTCTAGTCACCCTATCAACTGGTGTCACCTCTAGTCACCCTATCAACAGGTGTCAACACTAGTCACCCATCAACAAGTGTCACCTCTAGTCACCCTATCAACTGATGTCACCTCTAGTCACCCTATCAACAGGTGTCACCTTTAGTCACCCTATCAACTGGTGTCACCTCTAGTCACCCCATCAACAGGTGTCACCTTTAGTCACCCTATCAACTGATGTCACCTCTAGTCATCCTATCAACTGGTGTCACCTCTGGTCACTCTATCAACTGGTGTCACCTCTAGTCACCCTATCAACAGGTGTCACCTCTAGTCACCCTATCAACAGGTGTCACCTCTAGTCACCTTATCAACAGGTGTCACCTCTAGTCACCCTATCAACAAGTGTCACCTCTAGTCACCCTATCAACTGGTGTCACCTCTAGTCACCCTATCAACAGGTGTCACCTCTAGTCACCCTATCTCAGGTGTCACCTCTAGTCACCCCATCAACTGGTGTCACCTCTAGTCACCCTATCAACAGGTGTCACCTCTAGTCACCCTATCAACTGATGTCACCTCTAGTCACCCTATCAACAGGTGTCACCTCTAGTCACCCCATCAACTGGTGTCACCTCTAGTCACCCTATCAACAGGTGTCACCTCTAGTCACCCTATCAACTGATGTCACCTCTAGTCACCCTATCAACTGGTGTCACCTCTAGTCACCCTATCAACAGGTGTCACCTCTAGTCACCCTATCTCAGGTGTCACCTCTAGTCACCCCATCAACTGGTGTCACCTCTAGTCACCCTATCAACAGGTGTCACCTCTAGTCACCCTATCAACTGGTGTCACCTCTAGTCACCCTATCAACAGGTGTCACCTCTAGTCACCCTATCTCAGGTGTCATCTCTAGTCACCCCATCAACTGGTGTCACCTCTAGTCACCCTATCAACTGGTGTCACCTCTAGTCACCCTTTCAACTGGTGTCACCTCTAGTCATCCTATCAACAGGTGTCACCTCTAGTCACCCTATCAACAGGTGTCACCTCTAGTCACCCTATCAACTGGTGTCACCTCTAGTCACCCTATCAACTGGTGTCACCTCTAGTCAATCTGTCAACTGGTGTCACCTCTAGTCACCCTATCAACAGGTGTCACCTCTAGTGACCCTATCAACAAGTGTCACATCTAGTCACCCTATCAACTGGCATCACCTCTAGTCACCCTATCAACTGATGTCACCTCTAGTCACCCTATCAACTGGTGTCTTCTCTAGTCATCCTATCAACTGGTGTCTTCTCTAGTCACCCTATCAACTGGTGTCACCTCTAGTCACCCTATCAACTGGTGTCTTCTCTAGTCATCCTATCAACTGGTGTCTTCTCTAGTCACCCTATCAACTGGCATCACCTCTAGTCACCCTATCAACTGGTGTCACCTCTAGTCACCCTATTAACTGGTGTCACCTCTAGTCATCCTATCAACTGATGTCACCTCTAGTCACCCTATCAACTGGTGTCACCTCTAGTCATCCTATCAACTGGTGTCAACTCTAGTCACCCTATCAACTGATGTCACCTCTGGTCACCATATCAACTGATGTCACCTCTAGTCACCCTATCAACTGTTGTCACCTCTAGTCACCCTATCAACTGGTGTCACCTCTAGTCAATCTGTCAACTGGTGTCACCTCTAGTCACCCTATCAACAGGTGTCACCTCTAGTGACCCTATCAACAAGTGTCACATCTAGTCACCCTATCAACTGGCATCACCTCTAGTCACCCTATCAACTGATGTCACCTCTAGTCACCCTATCAACTGGTGTCTTCTCTAGTCATCCTATCAACTGGTGTCTTCTCTAGTCATCCTATCAACTGGCATCACCTCTAGTCACCTTATCAACTGGTGTCACCTCTAGTCACCCTATCAACTGGTGTCACCTCTAGTCACCCTATCTCAGGTGTCACCTCTAGTCACCCTATCAACTGGTGTCACCTCTAGTCACCCTATCAACTGGCATCACCTCTAGTCACCCTATCAACTGATGTCACCTCTAGTCACCCTATCAACTGATGTTACCTATAGTCACCCCATCAACTGGTGTCACCTCTAGTCATCCTATCAACTGATGTCACCTCTAGTCACCCCATCAACTGGTGTCACCTCTAGTCACCCTACCAACTGGTGTCACCTCTAGTCACCCTATCAACTGGTGTCACCTCTAGTCACCCTATCAACTGGTGTCACCTCTAGTCATCCTATCAACTGATGTCACCTCTAGTCACCCTATCAACTGATGTCACCTCTAGTCACCCTATCAACTGGTGTCACCTCTAGTCATCCTATCAACTGTTGTCACCTCTAGTCACCCTATCAACAGGTGTCACATCTAGTCATCCTATCAACTGTTGTCACCTCTAGTCACCCTATCAACAAGTGTCACCTCTAGTCACCCTATCAACTGGTGTCACCTCTAGTCACCCTATCAACAGGTGTCACCTCTAGTCACCCTATCAACTGATGTCAACTCTTCACATCCAGGTTTCGCAGGACAAAATTGGCAGTAAAGCAGCACAAATGGTTTTTTATCAGTTATTACGCATTTCTATACAATATATATTTTGCTTTTTTCTGATTGGTCAAGACCAGTCCTACAGGTATTAACAAATTGCAATATTCACTGCATAATAAAGCATACCAGGTTTTCATTACTTTTTTCAACTAGGTTGCCTCATACCCTCAAACAGAAAGGGAAACCTGCTTTAGTCACTAAATGAAGTTTCACGTTTTTTTCAGCTGTCGAATATGAATGGGTTTTTTTTTCTGTAAATCTAAACAGTAAAAACCTGAAATAAAGACAGAAAAGTAGAGATCACAAACTTTAAATATATATATATATATATCAGTCATAAAACATATCCACTGCTATATAATCACTAGCAGTTCTTTTTTAGTCATATAATCAGCCAAATTTCTAGGGTTGATAAATCCTGATGTTAACCTCATCCAAACTGAACAATATAATGATGATACAGCCTCACCTTCATCCTTCCAACAGGTATGTCTAGAGTTTTGGAGAGCTTGTCCATCAACTTGCGCGACGGATATTGGTTTTCAAAGAAAACTTTCTCAAACTCCTTGATCTGTGTCTGTGTATAACTTGTTCTTGTCCTTTTTGGCTTCTGTACACTGTCTGTTGCCGTGGTAACTGGACAAACTGGACACATGGTCAATGTCCGTAAGGTGCTGTAGGATACCCCATCTGTAATTAGTCATTTATATGTAATTGTGACGTAGAGAAATTCACCATTGTAACTATAGCAACAGGAGATTGAGAGTCACACCTCTATGCTGTAATTAAAGCCAATATTTTGTATCCCTGCACTGTAAGTTGATATTTACCCATCTAATTGAGATATCTGTATTAATATCAAATATATCTGTTGACAAAATATTATTTCTAAATTCAGATACCGGTATTTTAATTAGAAATATTAATTTATATTAAATTATAAATATCTTTAATAAAATTAACAATGTAATACATGTACCATTTTTACATCTCAATCATACCCTACTGTCAGAATTTCAAATGACAGTAAATTCTGTATCTGATCACTATAAACTATGGTAGATTATAGATCTGCTAGATTGGACATTTTGGACATTTCGTATTTATTATCTGTATCAAAATGCATAAATTGAAAACAGAAAAAAAGTTCAGTCATGTCAGAGACGTAAATAACACTTGGCCTGCAAGTATCTAATCGTGTAGACAAATCGTCCGCTCCAGAACTTCATCGTCCAGCTCCCGTCCACGCTTCCATCAGACTTCGTCACACTAATTTTCTGTTGATACGTCAGTTTTGCTGATGCAGAATGTAGCCTCAATATTTTTCTAACGTCTCGTGGAATGGCATTCATGCTAAAACTGTTTTGTACGTCAAGTCTAACAAAACTTACGTGATATTGGAGCTAAAAGCATTTCTTTTTATTCGTTTGCTCGTTATAGTTTCAGCTTTATACAATGTCGTGGCGACCAGTCCACTTCAAGATGCTGACAGACACTAGCTTCGATGTCGACCAACAGGTCATGCTTTTAACCTACTAAGACTACTTTAGCACGGGCACTGCTTGCTCATGCGCACTATTCGCATTGCATGATTTTCCGGTTGAGTGGTACCTTGCCCGCGCAAATTTAAACTTTACAAATGTGATAATGTATTCAATTCAACTTTATTCGCACTTTTGTAGTTACAATGTAACTTTAAGGCTAACATAGGACCACAGGACTTGACACGAATTTTCAACCCACGGTACTAGTCTGTATCTTATTGTATTGTCTAGTACTGTTTATATATCATGTGATTGTATTTGTATTATTGTGTCTTGATAAAGGGGCAGATTTCCTCGAAATTTTGACATTTTTCATGTCCACACTGTTAGAATAACTTCTTTGCCCCATATGATCATAAAGTATACACAGAATTGTATGTGCCGCAAAGATAAAATATCAATAATGATGTCCATTAACCCGTCGTTTGGCTCCTCTACTGTAAATGTGTAACCATCATTCTCCCACGCGGGCCGAAAATGCATGTATATGGACCGTAGGTTGGGAAATAGTTTCAAGTCTATGTGATGGGATCCATACTATTGAATGTGGAAAACATTACTGCTGATATGACGTTAATATCTCTAAAAATCAGAAAGCTTAGTTTAAGTCGTACGCCTGTGAATTTGTTAGTACATTGTATATCATGTATATTATCCCAAGGATAAGTTTCCCGCCAAAAAATAAGGTTTCAGACCGAATATTATAAATGTGTATGTTATAATGAACCAAAAATATACATAGTATGATATAGAGTTTGATTATGGAAGACATTATTAGAAGATATAGGTCTGTATCAAGATATCTGACATGTGTGACATTTTTATTACCCCCAGTGTCAACAATAGATAAACTTATAACTCGGCACAACAACATGATGTGATTAGTATGTCTATAATACAGGACTGGGGTAATTACCAATAAATTACTTTATTTTGGGAAGAAAATACCTCGAGTCGTATCAATGAACTATACTGTACATTATTTTTATCTATTTTTTCCCATTGAGTAAAATATGCGCGTTAAAGGCGCAATTTAGACAAGTTTGTTTACTTTTTTATCATGTCACAAAGATGTGGGCCTAATTTTGACATACATTAACCCATCCTCGATACGGATTACGTTCACTAGCTCTCTGCCCAGCGACAGGGAACATAACTTCGGGTATCACGGGTGACATTTGAAGACGTGTATCTTTATATCGTTCTGGCGTTAATGCTTGAAATTATAAATAGATGTTTACTCGTATATTATGTTTGAAATCTGTGTAAGGAACCGAAAGTCTTCATAAAAACAGTCAGATTGATAGGTAAGTATGATACATTTTGAGTTTGGCGAATTTCATCGACACATTATGGTAGTACAAACCATGGGAGGTAACTGGCTGATAAAGAACGATCAAAACAAACAATTCTGTAACATGTACGGTACACATTGAGTGTATTACGGAGTTTATTTCCCTTTCAATATCAAATATTTCACACAACATTTCAGGTTAATTTTGATTGTCCTAATTTCTACCGAGGTTTCTACATTCTGGCAGTACTGATGATACAGTTTAATATGTTTTTCGGTACGTACTGCATGTATCTATAATCAAAAATCTTATATTTAAATGTGCTTAGGAAGGTCTAGTAGATAAAACAGTTTGACGGTAAACCCGATGAAGTATTTAATTGAGGACATCCATTAACTTTGTGATAGAAGTTGGACTTTCCCGGTTACATGTACTACATAATACTAAATACACTATGTAAATGGACTATTCCGTCGGCCGTGCCGTGCTGTCAGGTTCAGTGATAACTAACTTCGGTATGTTAACGCGATCATATAGGTAATGGAGACGATGTAGGTAATGATGATGACATAGGTAATGGAGATGATGTAGGTAATGGAGACGATGTAGGTAATGGAGACGATGTAGGTAATGAGGATGACATAGGTAATGGAGATGATGTAGGTAATGGAGACGATGTAGGTAATGGAGACGATGTAGGTAATGGAGACGATGTAGGTAATGAGGATGATGTAGGTAATGAGGATAATGTAGGTAATGAGGATAATGTAGGTAATGAGGATGATGTAGGTAATGGAGACGATGTAGGTAATGGAGACGATGTAGGTAATGGAGACGATGTAGGTAATGAGGATGACTATCAGTGGCTTTAATGGATAATGGAGGATAATGTAGGTCTGGACGTGTAGGTACTTGAGGCTGGTGTGGTTATGGAGACGATGTAGGTCTGGAATGGTGTAGGTATGAGGATGTGTAGTATGAGCGATGTCGGTAATGCGGATAATGTAGGTAACTGGAATGATGTAGGTAATGGAGACGATGTAGGTAATGAGAATGGTGTAGGTAATGAGGATGGTGTAGGTAATGGAGACGATGTAGGTAATGAGGATGGTGTAGGTAATGGAGACGATGTAGGTAATGGAGACGATGTAGGTAATGAGGATGGTGTAGGTAATGAGGATGGTGTAGGTAATGGAGACGATGTAGGTAATGAGGATGGTGTAGGTAATGAGGATAATGTAGGTAATTGAGACGATGTAGGTAATGAGGGTAATGTAGGTAATGGAGATGATGTAGGTAATGGAGACGATGTAGGTAATGAGGATGGTGTAGGTAATGAGGATAAGTAGGTAATGGGAGGATGTAGGTAAGGAGACGATGAGGTAATGTAGGATGGTTAGAATGAGGATAAGTAGGTAATGGGAGATTGATGTAGGTAATGAGGATGAAATAGGAATGAGGATGATGTAGGTAATGGGGGGTAATTGTAGGTAATGAGATTATGAGGATGGAGACGATGTAGGTTATGAGGATGATGTAGGTAATGGAGACGATGTAGGTAATGAGGATGACATAGGTAATGAGGATAATGTAGGTAATGGAGACGATGTAGGTAATGGAGACGATGTAGGTAATGAGGATGACATAGGTAATGAGGATGATGTAGATAATGAGGGTGATGTAGATAACGGAACAGAACAATTACCAATGACATAGAACATTATTTAATTTAATCTTGAAGTCTTTAGAATTTGTGGTTATCTATGATTCTACCATGTTTGCTGTGCAACGCCAGTTTTGATTGGTTTAAAACCATGTATTATTTTCCAATAACCCACGCTCGTGCCAATAATACACGAGCGTGAGTCACAGCTGTTACAATTTTATATACCTAATATTCACCCGCTTTATAAAAGGTTACTATAGCCGAGTGGGCTAATGGGTTAGTCTTTCAATACATTTTTATCACGACGCGAGTTCGAATCCTACGGAGGCCCCCCCTTTTTACTTTTTCTTTTTCTTTTTTTTTAATCCTTTATTTTAAATTTTCAAAATCAATGCCATATGGTAGATGCTCTTGATCGTAGTACTGTATTGCCTGTATATTTCATCAACAAATAATGCAATACTCAAGAAATAAATTACAAGGTTTTCTCGGGGTTTCCTTGCTGTTTTTCTATTAGAAAGAGGTCGATCTCAGAACTAAATAGTACATGGTAGAATAGAAATAATCAACTTTGACTCGTGTATTGTTGCAGGATATGAGGGGCCGCGGTGGCCGAGTGGTTAAGGTGTCCCGACACTTAACACTAGCCCTCCACCTCTGGGTTGCGAGTTCGAAACCTACGTGGGGCAGTTGCCAGGTACTGACCGTAGGCCGGTGGTTTTTCTCCGGGTACTCCGGCATTCCTCCACCTCCAAAACCTGGCACGTCCTTAAATGACCCTGGCTGTTAATAGGACGTTAAACAAAAACAAACCAAACAAACCAAATGTTGCAGGATATACAACTCGGACTCGGATATTTTGCAATTTTAATTTATAACGAAGGCCGCAGGCCTTCGTTATTAATTAATTGCAAAATATCCGAGTCCGAGTTGTATATCCTGCAACAATACACGAATCATCGTTAATTATTTCTTAAATCAACGGCCAGGAAATTTCATCGAAAATCAGTCATAATTATGCGTAGATTAACATGCTCTAAGTTATTTTAATTGGAAGGAAGTAAACGACAACAAAGAGAAAACAATAAAATTTTCGTTGTTTATACATTAATATATAGTTTTATTAAAACAAACATGGCGTAAACATAAACAAGAATAACAGATAGCACCTGAGATTGTCGAGTTGAAATATGTCTATTTCCGGTTTCACCGGAAGGCACCAAACTCGAATGCCTTATTCCATCAAAGGAATAAGAAAACGTCCACACTCCAATTACACAAAGTCTTGGTCAAACAGACCACGGGACTCGACGCGGAAAATAACTTGGTACCCTGTCCTTGTTAGAACAGTTTCAAGAGGATGCAGTCGAGTATGGCATAGTAAAAGGAAGAAACAACACATATCACTGTTGTCATGGATAAGGTGAAAGTGTGTTCCATATTTTGTACCAGCCGGCAATTATCAGCGTCGAGAGGACTAGTTGTATTTTCGGAGAGCAATTCAGCATATTGTGATGATGGCATGTGATAACACAGCATTATGTGTAATGTCGCTTGCTCGCATGAGGGACATTTGGAGTGGCGATGTCGTGTGTGTGAGCACAGTGTTGAATATGACATCTCTGCGTGATCCTTCAGCATCATAACTGCTGGAATGGACCGTTACTTTCGGCACTCGAATTGTGTTGTGACCAGGGTGATGTCTGTGAGTAGTAGGGATTAGCTAGAGATGTGATGTTGTATGGCTGGAACAGGGTGTAGTCTTCATTGTAATGATGACCGCCTGGATACTGTGGCTGGGGGCGACAAGGCTCCATGTTGTGACGTAACGAGGAGAACAACATGGGGTGCTCAGCAATAAATGGGAAAGGGTACACACGACTGAGAACTGCGGAAGACATCGGCATGGACGGTTGGCCATTTCTGACATTTGGATAAAAGCCACTGTTCGGAGAGGTATGATTACTGTGGTGATGCATCATGGGAGGTTCGCTTACTCGTTGCAGATGTTCCTGTGGGCGTGAACTGGGTGTTTCACCACCCGCCTTAGTGTAGTTCAGCAGGTCAGAAAGAACGGGCATATCGCAGCCAAGTGAAGCATTCACACTAGGGTGTCCCGCGGGCATATCTCGCATCGGTACTGATGACAACATTGAGCTGGTCAGAGGATTTCCGTAACCTTCCATGTAACTAACCGGACGCATCCCCTCCTTCGGAGTGCCAAATGCCGACATATCCTCGGAATGGTTGAACTTGGTGGTCCCTGTCACCTTTGGGGGAGCCGATGCTATGACCTGGTTTGGTGGTGATATCATGTCGTACCCACTACCGAGCAGCATACTCTGAAACTGTTGTGTGTTGACGACTTTTTTCGCTTTCTTTCTAGATGCTTTCATTTTCTTTTTCAATTTCTTTGACTTTACTGGTTCCTTCTCAAACTTGTGTAATTCTGCGATAACACTTTTCATAACCACTTCAGGTACCATGAGGGCTCCGTTCTCCTCGCTCACGCCAGAATCACTGTCACAGTTGTCGCCCTTACTTTCACCGTTGTCACTCCTGGTATCGCCGTTGTCACTTCTGGTGTCGCTGTGATCGCTCTTACTACAGTCAGATTCGGATCCATCTTTCTTCTTGCCGACAACGTCTTTTCGTCGTCTATTTTGAAACCAAATCTGCAATTCAAAAGGAATTGTGAACTTTTGTATTGACTATATACAGATGATCTGTTACCTTCCCCTTTCTCCGTGATAATGATTATCTTGGTCAATAAATACGTTTATACCGGAGTTACGAGTACCTTGCAGTCAGTATGCTATGAATAGTTAAGAACGTTGTAAACCTCCATTGTATCAGGTCTATCCCACAGGACTAAATAATATGACAGAACACATCATTGACATATCAGATATTGGTAGAAATGCGTGAGAATAAAAACTGAAAGTTTAGCTGAGACAAATCAAACACTGACCATGACGTGTGAATTTGGGATGTTTGATGAGTATGGCCCGTACACGGCAAAGTTAGTATATCAACGTTTACCTTGACTTGTTCTCTGGTGATGCCGACCCGTTTTGCAATCAGGAGTTTCTGTGTACTGTTGGGATAGCGGACCCGGATGTAGATACCGTTCAGCATTTCCAGTTGGTAGCGGGTGTAACTGAGCCGTTCCCTGGGTGGGGGTGGGGTGAACGGACGGCAATCTATAAGTAAAGGTAATCATACTTAGTTTCGAAAATAATTTCACTTTAAATATCTTTTCTTCTTTTAAGATGGTCGATTCTCATTTCTTAATTTTGTATTTTGAAAAAAAAACAAGAAACATTAATATAGGGAATTCGATAAGACCACACCTGTCCTTGACCCCGCTGTCCGACATGAGTCACAAGATTTCAAGATTTTCAAGATTTCTCTATTCATTCTGACACACAGCGTGTGTAACAAGAGGTCAAGACAGTGCTGTTTGCATGGGGTGGTAACAGATATGACGTCCATATACCCACGCTGATTGGTCAATTCCTACTAGTTCATTTCAGTTTTTATAACAAAGATTATAACCGTGTAAATATAATTATCTTATAGACACGATTTATGCGTGAATGATCGCCCGCATGACGGTATCGGGGCAACCCTATACAATACGGGCACTGACTCGTAAAATCAGATGTCCGTGATTTAATACTGGTCACAAGCTCAGGTACCGCTCATTTATTGGACGGATTTCTAATGGATGGATGGATTTCTAATTAGAACAACGGAATAGGTTCAATATAAACAAGTATCCCCATGCGTTTTTTATATTCCTATTTGCCTATAAAGCTTGTCCACTAATTAGCGGTATGACGCTACACTTTGAGGAGTTGATAATTCTTACATCTGGTATCGCCTTATTTTCGTGTCACAGACCAATGAAAATGGGATAATTTTCCTAGACAAGTGTACAAATGTAGTGTCATGTACATTTAGCACCTGATCAATGGACGAAGGCCTGATATGTTAAATATACCACGCTGAGCGTGTGTAGACTGTGATTAGGACCCTTTTTATCATTCCCTGTGGGAGCCACAGTGGCACTATATACTACCAGTGATCAGGCCCGGTGTGACTGGAGATTATAGATGGTGCTAAGTCGTATCAACACACATATACTGTCATGAAACACTATTAATTTATACAGTCACAATGGGACAACATGCCCTGCTTACACCGAGTATTTACAGGGGACGGAGTACGGAACTTAATTCATTGTTTGAAATATATATATATATATATCATATTTGTCCACTTTTCAGAACAGAGACCTATATAAGATATACAATATAACATCGATATACTATAGTCAGATAGCATGAGAATTAGCCATTGTCATACCTCATTTCCTGGTATTGTACACCAATGGTATTAATATATTATGTTCTTCCGTCAATATGTTAAAGTGGAGACTTATTTCCAAAGGCAAAATGAAATGTGTGTATATAGGTACAATGGATAAAAATAGGGGAGATAACTCTAAGGCAAATCACTGGTATGTCATGAATTGTAGCATAATGCCTTAACCTAAAGTTGGATAAATACCCAATATCGAAAAAAATGACAGGCGTATTATTCGTGTAGAAGCATTGTCGGTTGCATGACTTTGCATTCTTAATTGCGATCGCCTAACATTTAATTCACATTCCAGTGATGTAGAATTAGATAATATAAAACTGAAAACAACACGTACCATCATCGTCATCGTCTACGTCTTCGTCTGATTTGGCGCCATTTTCTGGTGTAGGAGAGACTGGAGTGGCGTGTGGAGGGGACCAGTGGACCAGGGGAGTCTGTTTCTCTGGTTTGTTGACTGCGGACATGGCGTGGTAGGGGTAAGGCTCGTGTAGGCCCCCGAGGTCGGGCATCTCTGACATAGGGACCCTTGGGTCATAACCTGTAAATAAAATGAAAATGTTATAAAAGAAATATCGCTTGTATTTTTAAAGGAAATAAAGGGATATAGTCGTTCCGATTCGACTTTTTTCTTGTCTGAATATTTTCTGATAAATTTTGGAGCACACTCGCACGTGAAGTAATAAGTTGGGTCTAAGTTCAATTATCTATTCACCCTAATAAACTCTATAGAATGTCGCTACGACTCAATCAAAATGTTCTTGTTAATGGAATGTTTACAGTCGAATACATACAACACTGTAGAAATATATTGCACAGTCAAATAATAATTTATATATCTTAGACAAACAGGTGTCGTGGATGTTAGTCTGGGTGACCCACCCGAGGTAGCGTCTGTCGGCCCTGTGATTGACAGGACAGTCGGGTGATAGCGAGGACTCACCAGTACAAAGTCAGATAACAGTAATTCACTTCTAGTTTTAATCTGTATCTGGTAAAACGTGATCTATCGAGTTGGGTACATGGAAAACTCCTTCGAGCAAGAGTTCGCGAGACAAAGTAAACATTGCGGTCGACATTCCATTCATATTACGTTATACAATTGGAAATACGGCGAATATTTAAAATAGAATTTTAGATATTTTCATCGATATGTTTTCTATTTCAAAACTATCACATGCCATTAAAATGTTCCTAGTGGGAAACGTTGCGCTAGTTGTCGCCTCCGTAATTAATCTGTAAACTAACGTAGATTACCTGATATACTCATTAGGGTAGGCCTTAGTCCAAATAAAGTGTAAATTGTATACGATATTTTACTATAGCTTCTAATACATTATATCTAGTTTGACCACAGACAAATCTTATTTTTACTGAGAAATTTATTTTTGTAACATAAATAGACTCTCTAGATACATCGATTGGTGTAATGCTGCATCCAATCGCCTTCAAATAAAACGAGTGTGGTGTTTTGATAAATGATTTGAAAAACTAAATTCAGTTACGATAAATTAAAAAAAAGTCCTTATAGCACAATGTTAGTGAGGACAGAAAATTCCAATAATTAGAAAAGAATCGCCTTAAATCACATCAAATTTCCCGTCCATTTTGGAAATTCATTCTCTGTAATGTTTTCTAACAAAAATTTAAAGCAAAAAACAATAATTAAAGTTTATATGTTAAATTACCTGTTGAATGGAACGTTCTGCGGTAACTGTCTACTTCCAGCATACTGTCAGATTGGCCGAATGATAAAACTGACCAACAACCGTGTAATAAAATCACAGCACACCACACAAATTTGACTTCAGTGTCTCTGTATATAATCCACGAGAAAATGAAAAGTGAAAATCATCCAACTCCACTTGAACGGGTAATAATGGGAATGATTTATTGACCCGCGTGCTCGCGTGTCACCTCCCGGTAAATGTTTGTTACACCTGCCCCTTGTTATAACTTTGGACAGCACCAAGGTCAGGTCCCTCCCATTGGGAAACTCAATGGACAACTATACACGTTCCTTTTCACAAAAACAGCAATAAAGCAACAACTATTGTAAAGTGAATGTCCACAAAATATGCTGCAATTTTCGGGTATATTATGATCCAATAGCAGACACTTTGCACCCAATTAGCGACCAGGTGTGTCCAAATTAACTGAGTCGATCCTCTTGGCCAGGTGTGCGATGACAGGTAAATATCTATATAGTTACTATACCACAGAGATAGCACTAACAATGTCTTATCAATGAGCAGACTTGAATCTTAAGGTACGGTAAGTTCTACAAAGCTCAGATTTGTTTCTGACCAAAGTAGATTAAAATCCAGTATATATACACTTTTGTATTCGTATGGTCAAACTACCAATGAAATCAAAACGCCAGTCATGCGTGGATAATAGACAGATTTCTTAAGACGTTAACGGGCTGTAATTATCAATGTAAGTAAATTGTACCTATTGTTAACTTAATACCTGTATTATAATGAAATGAGCAGTTAAATGATTATCGGGCGAACGTGTTTTGTTCTCACATTGTCCAATAGTGGTCATCTCTTTGTTAAATGAGTTGTACTGCCCGCGGGTCTACACCAGTCTTTGCCACCGTGTCCCTACCAGGTCGGAAATACGTTATGTAGCCCGACACCCCTAACATGTCCGGTTTTGTCCGAAGGTGTTGCTATTCCGCTAGGGCATATCCTCATCTACTAGGGTGACTAGTTTCCGGGACTAATGAACCCGACACGGTTCATCATTACAGTTCATCAAGGTGTCCTAATTATATAATTATAGGGGAATATTATAACCGTGAGAAAAACAATATCAGAATATGTTATTTTATTAATTAGACTAATTAACACAAGAAGGTAATTGTCTACATGACAGTCATCATTCAATTCAACTTTATTCCGTAAGTTTTAGGACTTATTGGTTAACATAGACAGCATGTTAAAATGTCGAGGTTTCGTGTGTTATTATCACTATATCATACAGTACTTCAGACCTGTAATGTCGTCAACATTGGGAATCCCTATATCCTAACACAATCCCTATATCCTAACACAATCCCTATATCCTAACACAATACCTATATCCTAACACAATCCCTATATCCTAACACAATCCCTATATCCTAACACATTCATCAGTTTTTGTCTTCAGTGAAACTGGGGTTATTCTGAGTCGTGATTTTGATATAACATGAACTCAGGAGAGCTGAATAAAGATATTTACATAGTTAACTAAATAGCTTGTAAATAATATATATCTGACATTTTATAATTATTGAAGATCATTCATATACTTTATATTATATTTTAGATAAATCGAATACTTGTTATCTTTTATAATTTGTTTATAAAGACAGGATTACATTGCTGCTGGAATAAATGTTGGTTTATGATGGTTTAAACATTCTGATATGATATCGTACTCTGGGGGGTAAATGTTGGTTTATGATTATTTAAACATTCTAATATGATATCGTACTCTGGGGGGTAAATGTTGGTTTATGATTATTTAAACATTCTAATATGATATTTCGTACTCTGGGGGGTAGTTGGTGATGATGGTTTAAACATTCTAATATGATATCGTACTCTGGCCAGTAAATGTTGGTTTATGATGGTTTAAACATTCTAATATGATATCGTACTCTGGGGGGTAAATGTTGGTTTATGATGGCTTAAACATTCTAATATGATATTTCGTACTCTGGGGGGTAGTTGGTGATGATGGTTTAAACATTCTAATATGATATGGTACTCTGGCCAGTAAATGTTGGTTTATGATTATTTAAACATTCTAATATAATATCGTACTCTGGCGAGTAAATGTCAGATGTAAATATAAAGTAAAATTTCAGCATTCGACGTCATACATGAGGCTGGTATATCAATCATTTAAACAGAATTTAATTACAAGTAGATTGATGTGCCATCAGGGCCCAGTTGTTTAAAAGGTGATTAGGCTAATCACATTTTCACAACATTTTTCAAATCCTGATACAATGATTTCTGGTCGAACTAGCTTGACAAAACTTTATGAAAATCTGTAATTCTTAATTCTCTTCCAACTGGCATAATTTAAAGATGATATACTCAAGGGTTTTGTAACAAATGAGAAATGAAATTTTCACTAATCAAGTGATTAAGCTAATCACCTTTTGAACAACTGGGCCCTGGTTTTAAGTTCAAAACAATTTCGCATAACATTTCCCCACCAATTAAGATACTGTAATAAGATGGAATTCGTTTTGTTTGCATTTTATTATAAAAAAATACGAGGGACAGATACCCAATCCAAACCAATGATTCCGTACACTGTGGTATTATTGGGACAGTGTTATACTGTAATATGTGGAATAGATCATACGTACACAAGGTAATACCTGTGTGATATCATCGTTATATATTATATTAACATGTCATTCTGTGACCTTGGACTGGATATGCCCACTGGTAAAGGTCAGGCATAGCCTTACATAAGTAACATTATCATCATTCTCGGTAATCTTTGTTCCATCTATATCTGTTTTTGTGTTACTCCGTTACTCGTTTTTGTGTTACTCCGTTACTCGTTTTTGTGTTACTCCGTTACTCGTTTTAGTCCAAATTCATTACTCATTTTTGTGCTACTCCGTTGCTCGTTTTTGTGTTATTCCGTCACTCGTTTTTGTGTTTTCCGTTACTCGTTTTTGGTAGTTAGATTCCAATTCGTTATCTTCCAACTGACCGTTAGTTAGTTAAAACTGTGTTTTATTTGTCAATTTCTATTTAACAATGTATATGCAACATATGATTATACAAAAAGTCAACAGTTAGTTGTCTTCCAGTTAACAGTTAGTTATCTTCCAGTTAACAGTTAGGTATCTTACAGTTTACAGTTAGTTGTCTTCCAGTTAACAGTTAGTTGTCTTACAGTTAACAGTTAGTTGTCTTCTAGTTAACAGTTAGTTGTCTTACAGTTTACAGTTAGTTGTCTTCCAGTTTACAGTTAGTTGTCTTCCAGTTAACAGTTAGTTGTCTTCCAGTTAACAGTTAGGTATCTTACAGTTAACAGTTATGTATATTACAGTTAGCAGTAAGTTATTTTGCAGTTGACAGTTAGGTATCTTACAGTTAACAGTTAGTTATCTTCCAGTTAACAGTTAGGTATCTTACAGTTAACAGTTAGTTGTCTTCCAGTTAACAGTTAGGTATCTTACAGTTAACAGTTAGGTATCTTACAGTTAGCAGTTAGTTATTTTGCAGTTGACAGTTAGTTATCGTCCAGTTAACAGTAAGTTATTTTGCAGTTGACAGTTAGTTGTCTTACAATTAACAGTAAGTTATTTTGCAGTTAACAGTTATTTATCTCCAGTTAACAGTTAGCTGTCTTATAGTTAACAGCTAGTTGTATTTTTTTAATTGGTATTTCGTGGTAAAACTATAGAGCATTTAGATTTCGACACAAGCTCTTATTGACCTGAATTTTTTTTTACGGCGGGCGGATTTTCTCGTGTTAATGAAATTCTTTTGTCAACCTCAAGACTATATTTTTGAAAATAAATCTCAGCAGCCTGTAAAGACTTTTCAGAATTAAATTTGCAGTATTATCTTATTATATGACTTTTGTAGTATTACACAGTATTACATGTATACAGGTAGGTAAATGTAGCACACAGGTAAACCATCGAATTAAATTTGCAGTATAATCTTATCATATGACTTTTGTAGCATTGTACAGTATTACACGTATACAGGTAGGTAAGTGTAGCACACAGGTAAACCATCGAAATAAATTTTATCTTAATTGTAAATCATTACGGAAACTCATCGCTTAATTTCAGGATAAAATCAAATCAAATTTTACTGCTAAGAAAATATCCTATTTATAACGGAATTAAAATAAGGAAATAGGATTCTGTAGTCATTACAATATATAAACGATATTTCGCAGAAACATTAGTATGGTTCGGAGATGTGTCAATCCGATAGTAATATAATCCTGTCCCTTTATAACTGACGTTTGTAGTGATAATCCGTTATCTTATAAAGTGTGTGGTCATTTACTGGCCTTGTTCACAGAGAAAAGATTTGTTGCCACGCTTTAAACATGTCATAACTTTAATATTAGATAAAATTGACAGCTCTGGTCAGTTTATTCCCACGAGTGGACAATGGAATGTCTCGGCCATCATTGTACATAGGTATATGGCTATTGTCATCTGCAGACTCGTGTCAAATTGTAGAATACACATACTTACTAACACGGTCGCTCAACCCGCCACCTCACAAAACTTACATTAATATCTTACGGTCATTTCTACTCAACCAAATTATAACTTCTGTATGATAAACCCAACGGTACTGAGTCCGTGTGGAAACTTTCATTAAGATTTTATTTTAATCTAGAGAGCACAACTTCTTCAATCCAACTCGTTATTTAACAACTAAGTTACCTTCAGTGTCTACCGATTTATCAATTAAACTGTTGTAGTATTGAAGTTCGTTCAACACTGGTATTCAAATTCGATCAGGGGACTATAAATAATATCATATTTATTAAGTAAAATAACTATCTGATTTAATTAATGTATACCTCATACACCAATTTAACTATAAGCACATTTTTCAGATGTTTGACTTGATGTTTATAGAACGATGTTTCCGGTACCGCAAATGGTGTCCTTCAAGACGTCCACGGAATCGTTATAAAAACGAATAGGAGAAAACCGAGACTTAAAAATGTGCAGTGGATTTACACTGTGTATATTGATGTTTGAACTTCCTATTACGATAATACTTCCTACTGGCTATAGCCACACCGGAGCCCGGGCCAGTGTGGACGCTCGTGTGAAGACTTTAATCCGTAAGGTCTTTAATTTAAACTCTACAAGCCATCATATGGCTGATGTAGGATCAATACAAGGTACGTACAAATCCACCCCGTAGTACAGTCTCTGTGTAGCGGCGAGTCTGTCGGTCCGATATCGTAAATACTTCATAAACAAACTTAATATCAATAGATTAAGATGGCTCTTTAGAAATGTCGCGGGGTGTTGTAAATGTGTGGAGGCCGCGGAGACTCCCAGCTCCACACGGGCAGGGATAAGCCCTCTATCTCAATGTTTTCATCACAAGTGTTATCGCGGACCATCAACGTGCCTTCGTGGTCAAGCTAGGCCCAGCTGACCAAAGGCCCGCTCCCGACTCGAGACACTCGCTTTACAGTGTCGAGACACTCGTACATCCGTTAACATTTCGTAATAATTATACAAACACATCGGTTAACTTCAGTAAATAAATATACAGTCTGCATCCCCCATCCCTGCTCCCGATTTCTTACCAACTGTATCGTCTAACACTTTAATGAGACCAAACTTTGATTAGCTTGGCCGACGATGTCACCGTGTACGGCAATTCTGTAAAAGATTAAATTGACATTTTCTAATTATCGAATTATTGCATTATTCCTTGTTCAGTTTGTGTTTGTGCTGTTTCACGACTTACCGACAGTTGAAGTCAAGGCGTTTAGAACTAAACATTTAATGTAAAAGGTTTGAATTATATATATATGCAAACGAATTCGTTTTCGAATAACATTTTAAAGTAAAGACCACTTGCATGATAATTCCTAAAGGTGTGACCCGATGTAGGTGTATGGTCTCGCGCTAACGAGAGAGGACAGCCTTTCCTTGGCGGTCTTTACGTAAATACTTAAATTGCTCACTGCAATCTTGAGAATATTGTCTTAAGAAGAGGGCGATTTGACCCTTGTCCGAAGTCCAAGACCTTGGTACCATGTAGGAATTTGTGAAGACGTACGTGATGTGATTATTTGTTAAAGTGCATTTAGGAAGTTTCATCTGACCCCTTGATTGCTATTTTCACTACCATGTCTATCTGTCTGTCTGTCTGTCTGTCTACATGTGATTCACCTTTTTACCTGAGTGTATCTATGGAATTTCTGTCAGAAAGTACTGATCGGTGGTTCAGAAGTTATTCTCTCGAAAACACGTGAAGAACAGACCTTCAGCATTGATTGGACAAGATAATATACAATTTTCTCTCCGAATGATAATATTATACATGTATGCAATGGTTTCTTAATAAAAACTATTTAGTCCTAAACAGTGCCAAGGTACCCTCAATTTCTTCATCGTATCACGAGACAGATGGAATTCACTAATTGAAAACCGTATCAAAACAACATGTTTATTTAAAAGATAAACGTTTTAAAACCTTTCATTTGAATTGGGTCGGTTCTTTAGTTAAGGTATTTGAAATGGGTATTTGAATTGCCATGGACCGGAAACTGACTAATATGCAGACAGAAGGGCGATGACTTGTCTAGGTAGAAGCAGCGTCGAGAGGCTCTTAAGGTTGTCGGAACACTTCGGTACTCCTCCAGACCGAGCCATATACAGCTGTCTCAACAAGTTGGTATAGCATGTGTTTATACCTATCATACTGAACGATCGAGGTCATACATCTCATATTGATAGATAAAACGATATACAGAGATGGTTCATAAACACTGAAAAAGTTATATTTTATCGGGTTGCACCAAAAATCGACAGATAGTTCAGCTCGTATTATGATTTTAAAATGATCTTAAAGCTTACGCCCATCGATCGCGATTTTTTTAATAAGACGACGTTATTTTTGTATTGATTTTTCTCCTGGAACAATTCCGTCAACAAAAATCCATGTTGTGTTCGATCTATCTACAGAACACGACATTGATATATGATGGACACGTATTTAACAGTCAGAGGACATTTCATTCACACAGACTGAAAATTTTAGTCTAAGAAACGGTCAAAATAAACCATCAAAACATTTACACTTAATAGGCTTTCATTTTTCAAAATACCATGATTAGAGATATACATGTTCGATACGTATATGATAAGCTTTTAATCCATACAAAGACAACAGAAAGAGACAGAATCCGTGCTTATTATCTACCTATATATAGTAGTCCAAGGCTCACGGCCCAATACCGCGGGGATGGGCGGGACCCATAGGAAGTATTGCCCTATCGTCAATATCGAGACTTTGTTAACATGTTGATTGGTATTTATCGGGCCGATTATAACCGGGTCAGTATCATCTTGATGTTGCCTGTTTATAGATAAACGTATTAAAACTAATTCCCGTATCTGCTGTATCGGAGTGTGGTGCTCGTTGTTAAGTGTTCTGTATGGGTCTTTGAGCGCGGTGGACAGACGTATCGCGTGTTTTCTGATTCTACCACAAACACCACCGATATCAAAGTGAGGTCCGCACCAACCGACGGAGACAACTCTACATGTAGTTTGTTCAACTTGTGAGTTACGTTTATGTATTGAAGGATTTTTAGATTTGCACTAAAAACAACTCCATATAGATTTCCTTGAGAAAAAGAACTTTTAGAAAACCTCACATTATTGTCGGCGATGTAGTATAGTTAAAACTTTACGAACATTTCACATTGTGGTCAGAGACGTGGTATATATAGAACATTTCACATCGTGGTCAGAGACGTAGTATATATAGAACTTTACCAACATTTCATATCGTGGTCAGAGACGTAGTATATATAGAACTTTACGGACATTTCACATTGTGGTCAGAGACGTGGTATATATAGAACTTTTAGAACATTTCACATTGTGGTCAGAGACGTGGTATATATAGAACTTTACGGATATTTCACATTGTGGTCAGAGACGTAGTATATATAGAACTTTTAGAACATTTCACATTGTGGTCAGAGACGTAGTATATATAGAACTTTACGAACATTTCACATCGTGGTCAGAGACGTAGTATATATAGAACTTTACGAACATTTCACATCGTGGTCAGAGACGTAGTATATATAGAACTTTACGAACATTTCACATTGTGGTCAGAGACGTAGTATATATAGAACATTTCACACCGTGGTCAGAGACGTGGTATATATAGAACTTTACGGACATTTCACATCGTGGTCAGAGACGTAGTATATATAGATCTTTTAGAACATTTCACATTGTGGTCAGAGACGTAGTATATATAGAACTTTTAGAACATTTCACATCGTGGTCAGAGACGTGGTATATATAGAACTTTACGGACATTTCACATTGTGGTCAGAGACGTAGTATATATAGAACTTTTAGAATATTTCACATTGTGGTCAGAGACGTAGTATATATAGAACTTTACGGACATTTCACATTGTGGTCAGAGACGTAGTATATATAGAACTTTACGGACATTTCACATCGTGGTCAGAGACGTAGTATATATAGGCGGCCACTTCAATGAAGAAGTGAGCCAATTTCGCCACTCATTTGACTGTCTTTGTTATTTTATTGTATCTAGCAATCCTGGTAGTAATATGCAAACAGAGCTTCACAGCATGGATAACTACATTTATACAAGCAGAGTTTCAATTCTCAAGTTATTGTAAGAGGGTCAGCACATGATATTTAAAACTTTTCTTTATTATAATTGTGCAGTGAAGACAAAAATAGAACTTTATGGACATTTCACATCGTGGTCAGAGACGTAGTATATATAGAACTTTACGGATATTTCACATTGTGGTCAGAGACGTAGTATATATAGAACTTTACGAACATTTCACATCGTGGTCAGAGACGTAGTATATACAGAACTTTTAGAACATTTCACATCGTGGTCAGAGACGTAGTATATATAGAACTTTACGGATATTTCACATTGTGGTCAGAGACGTAGTATATATAGAACTTTTAAAACATTTCACATTGTGGTCAGAGACGTAGTATATATAGAACTTTACCAACATTTCACATCGTGGTCAGAGACGTAGTATATATAGAACTTTACGGACATTTCACATCGTGGTCAGAGACGTAGTATATATAGAACTTTACGGACATTTCACATCGTGGTCAGAGACGTAGTATATATAGAACTTTACGGACATTTCACATCGTGGTCAGAGACGTAGTATATATAGAACTTTTAGAACATTTCACATCGTGGTCAGAGACGTAGTATATACAGAACTTTTAGAACTGCCAGAGACGTAGTATATATAAATCGATGATCGTAAGATTAATTTTCTTTTGATTTTAAAATTATGCGATGCCCGGTAATTTGTAGTCTTGGATTACGAATTAATTCTTGAACGGATGAGACCGTGAAAAGATGCAAAAATACCCCAGCCTCAACAATCCCGCCTCTCTCTCTCTTGTACACCAGGTTCAATCGTACAGACCGGGCGCCGGTGCTTACACCTGGGCGTCGATGAATTTTACACCCGGCAACGATAAATTCCATAGAAAATGTACGCCGAAGGCGGGATAGGAAGAACGGTTGAGATATGTTTTCTTTCTTTTTGATGTGATAATGCTGTCCTTCAAAGAAAATAACCTGACTACGGAACAGTATGATAAATTGGCTATAACTTGCAAGGATAACGGACAGGAAAAACACTTCTCATTTTTTGCTAATTTTCCCCACAGTGTAGGCGGGTATGACCAAATTATGCCCCAATCCACGAATTATGCAACAGATACAGCAAAATCCGCGATCGAAATGACTGTAAATCTCACAGTTTATCGGAACTATATATTTTGACATTATCAAGTCTTATTGGATTGATTGGTAATAGTTAAATAGGAAAATTAGACATTTCTGTATTTTACACCTGTGGTAACGAAGACGCTCTGGAGCTTTACACCCGGGCGCCGCAATATACTGACGTGGTAGTGATGTAAAAATGACCAGAGTTGGCCTTTTGGTGATTTTCGTTGATGTATTTTTTGCATTTATGCTTCCCGATAAAAACGTTACAGTTCATTAACGGACAGGCCTCTTTAAAGAGTCGATGAAACGGTAGTTAACACAGAAAAACCTACCTACGCCAAGTTACATGCATCTTATTTACACTAGCCCATGCTGACAAATCAAAACTGCTTAAACACCAGCGGAGAAATCAGGTGTACCGGATTGGTTACCATCCAATATGCTCATGGCATAGGTGCAAAAATCGGTTTTTTTTCCTGAATTCAGCAAAGCCTGACTTATCAACTTAATCGAAAACTCCTCTTTAAATTGAAAACAAAAACAACAAGAGCTGTTGGAGAACAGCATAGCTCGTCTCGCAAATGTTTGTCAATAAATAATTAAAATATATTAATTGGAACGGTTTCGCAAATTGCATTAATAATATTTATATATTAATATCAATTTTCAAAACCATACCAATTTTTATATGTATAAATTATTTATTGACAAACATTCGGGAGACAAGCTACGCTGTTGTAGATTAAATGAATATATTAAATACAAAGGTAATTGCTTTTGAACATATTTCTTCAATTTTTTGACAAAATATTATCCTAATGAGAGTTGTCTCCCTTGAAAAATGTGGACTGGTATAAATTGTCTATTGTGAGCATTTTCACATTGTTTTATTTTCAGTTTCATCCCAAGAAGGGATAGTGTAACTCCATAGGGACTCTTTCACCCAATATCAGCACCCTAGTACAATTATTAAGTGATGTATTAATACCTTTCAACACTTGCACCAAAAACTTAACGCAGAAATATTCTAAGTCCAAAAATTTGAAAATTCTGTTTTTTTCCCAAAAAAACCTTTTAGTTTAACTCTGGCAGGGGATAGTTTTACCCGAGAGGGACTTTATTACCAAATATCAGCACCCTAGTACAATCATAAAGTGATGTGTTAATAGCTTTCAACATTTGCACAAAAAATTTAAAAAATTTGTTTTTTCCCCCAAAAAATCTTTCAGTTTAACTCCGGCAAGGGAAAGTTTAACCCCCACAGGGAACCTAATACCTTGTATTACTATGCCTTTCAACACTCACAACATAAACTTAACACAAAGTCCAAAGATTTAAAAACAAAAACAAACAAAACACAGATTAAAAAAAAATCCAATTTTTTTTAAAAAGTTTTACTCCAGGAAGGGATTGTCTTACTCCATAGGGACTCTATTGCCAAATATCAGCACCCTAGTACAATTATAAAGTGATGTATTAATACCTTTCAACACTTGCACCAAAAACTTAACGCAGAAATATTCTAAGTCCAAAAATTTGAAAATTCTGGTTTTTTTCCCAAAAACATCTTTTAGTTTAACTCTGGCAGGGGATAGTTTAACCCGAGAGGGACTCTATTACCAATTATCAGTACCCTAGTACAATTATAAAGTGATGTATTAATACCTTTCAACACTTGCACCAAAAACTTAACGCAAAAATTTTCTAAGTCCAAAAATTTTCAAAAATCTTTTTTTTTTTTCTCAAAAAATCTTTTAGTTTAACTCCGGCAGGGGATAGTTTGACCCCCACAAGGACCATATTACCATAAATTACTAAGCCTTTCAACACTTGCACCAAAAATTTAACATTAGAAAAACCAACGCCGACGCCGGAGTGACGACATAAGCTCTCACTCTTCTTCGAAGAGACGATCTAAAAACGGACAGCGACAAAACCGCAATATCTCAAAACCATCTAGATTATTTAGCACGTTTGAACACTGATTCCCCAATACATAAGGGAAGAATTGACCCCCAGGACCACCCCCACCCCCACCCCCACCCCCGTCACCTGGATCCGCTAGTGTAGGATGAGTCACACAGACCACTTGGATACAGAGGATACATCTGGTCACACAGACTACAGTAAAACCTGGATATAACGAACCACAGGGACCATGCAATTTTTTTCGCTATATGCAAATTTCGTAATATGCATTTCAACATTCAGAGGTGTTGCATCGTAGCATATAGTACTGCTTATCCGTGTACATATCAATCGGAAAATATTATATATATGTGTTTGTAACAAATCAAATAAACATGTGTATATCACTGTTAAATATTAATTTTATTTATTTTAATTATTTGAAAAAAATATCAATACACAAATTCCATTTCACAATCTATATACAAAGTTACGTTTATGTAACGGTAGGCCTATTACCAATGCGCACAGGTCATGCGCAGGTATGTATACAAATTCCGGTGGTGTGACAATCATGAGACGTTCAACTGGTAATGTCTGTTCACATGATACACCAACTGCATTTGGCCTTCCATCACATGATGTATGGTGTCAACGGTCCAACGGCGAAAAACTACAATATACGTATATCCTAATTCAATAATTATCATACATATTAAGCCACAGCATTACTCGTTTTTTCTCATTCTGAAAAGAAGGAAAAAAAATCACTCAATAGTTGCAGAGGTCATTAATTCAGAAAACACATTTAATCTCGCAAAGAGGATTCCTTGTTCTCCATCCCTATCACAAGTGTAATGTTAAGAAACACCTTAAAGCCTTATCAAATATGCGCATAATACAAACTATATCGATATGTAATTTTTTGGGGTTTTTTAAACATGAATATGAACAATCCACATGATAAAGGACTTGTGGTAAGACTTTTGCTGAATTCAGAAAAAAGTACGTAGGTTTTTCTGTTTTTACTTCCGTTTCCTCGACCCTTTAAAGAGGCCTGTCCGTTAATGAACTGTAACGTTTTTATCGGGAAGCATAAATGCAAAAAATACATCAACGAAAATCACCAAAAGGCCAACTCTGGTCATTTTTACATCACTACCACGTCAGTAAATTGCGGCGCCCGGGTGTAAAGCTCCAGAGCGTCTTCGTTACCACAGGTGTAAAATACGGAAATGTCTAATTTTCCTATTTAACTATTACCAATCAATCCAATAAGACTTGATAATGTCAAAATATATAATTCCGATAAACTGTGAGATTTACAGTCATTTCGATCGCGGATTTTGCTGTATATGTTGCATAAATTGTGGATGCTTTTGTGCATACATGCATGCTTTGGTCATACCTGCTTACACTGTGGGCGAATTAGCAAAAAATGAGAAGTGTTTTTCCTGTCCGTTATCCTTGCAAGTTATAGCCAATTTATCATATTGTTCCGTAGTCGGGTTATTTTTCTTGAAGGACAGCATTATCACATCAAAAAGAAAGAAAACATATCTCAACCGTTCTTCCGATCCCGCTTTCGGCGTTCATTTTCTATAGAAATTATCGTTGCCCGGATGTAAAATTCATCGACGCCCAGGTGTAAGCACCGGCGCCCGGTCAGTACGATTGAACCCGGTCTTGTAGGCTACCTTCGTCAAAAAACGGAAGGATTTTTCATATCATCTACTATTCCTTTTTTTCTGGTGACAGCACGATTCATTTACAATGCTGAACCCCTTAACAGTTACACGGATATGAAATGAAAATTCCGTTCGTGAAGTTAAGAGTATTTTTGTGAAGGATTTCAACCCCATTACCGGATATTTGGATTATGGATATTTCTTTAAACTATTCCCTTATTCGTTTTAGCTGAAAAATGATATCCAATTGTTTTATTTAAAAGAATAATAATGAAAGAGTAAAGAGAACACAACAAAGTAAGAAACTATATCAGTATTAACACGTTATTACCCAGAATAGAGAGTGTCATATTAACTAACAGCACGTCAGTTGACGAAGACCACAGTAAGTTTTACAGCCGATATCGTGATATCACGAGAGAAGACACGCCCAGTGGCTCTGTTGTCACCACATGTTTATACCGAGGATGTGACTTACCCGGAATAAAACATAAGACACGCCCAGTGGCTCTGTTGTCACCACATGTTTATACCGAGGATGTGACTTAATAAAACATAAGACACGCCCAGTGGCTCTGTTGTCACCACATGTTTATACCGAGGATGTGACTTACCCGGAATAAAACATAAGACACGCCCAGTGGCTCTATTGTCACCACATGTTTATACCGAGGATGTGACTTACCCGGAATAAAACATAAGACACGCCCAGTGGCTCTGTTGTCACCACGTGTTTATACCGAGGACGTGACTTACCCGCAATAAAACATTAGACACGCCCAGTGGCTCTATTGTCACCACGTGTTTATACCGAGGATGTGACTTACCCGCAATAAAACATAAGACACGCCCAGTGGCTCTGTTGTCACCACATATTTATACCGAGGATGTGACTTACCCGCAATAAAACATTAGACACGCCCAGTGGCTCTGTTGTCACCACATGTTTATACCGAGGACGTGACTTACCCGGAATAAAACATTAGACACGCCCAGTGGCTCTATTGTCACCACGTGTTTATACCGAGGATGTGACTTACCCGGAATAAAACATAAGACACGCCCAGTGGCTCTATTGTCACCACATGTTTATACCGAGGATGTGACTTACCCGGAATAAAACATTAGACACGCCCAGTGGCTCTGTTGTCACCACATGTTTATACCGAGGATGTGACTTACCCGCAATAAAACATTAGACACGCCCAGTGGCTCTGTTGTCACCACATGTTTATACCGAGGATGTGACTTACCCGGAATAAAACATTAGACACGCCCAGTGGCTCTATTGTCACCACGTGTTTATACCGAGGATGTGACTTACCCAGAATAAAACATAAGACACGCCCAGTGGCTCTGTTGTCACCACATGTTTATACCGAGGATGTGACTTACCCGGAATAAAACATAAGACACGCCAAGTGGCTCTATTGTCACCACATATTTATACCGAGGATGTGACTTAATAAAACATAAGACACGCCCAGTGGCTCTGTTGTCACCACATATTTATACCGAGGATGTGACTTAATAAAACATAAGACACGCCAAGTGGCTCTATTGTCACCACATATTTATACCGAGGATGTGACTTAATAAAACATAAGACACGCCCAGTGGCTCTATTGTCACCACGTGTTTATACCGAGGATGTGACTTAATAAAACATAAGACACGCCCAGTGGCTCTGTTGTCACCACGTGTTTATACCGAGGATGTGACTTAATAAAACATAAGACACGCCCAGTGGCTCTGTTGTCACCACGTGTTTATACCGAGGATGTGACTTAATAAAACATAAGACACGCCCAGTGGCTCTATTGTCACCACATGTTTATACCGAGGATGTGACTTAATAAAACATAAGACACGCCCAGTGGCTCTGATGTCACCACATGTTTATACCGAGGATGTGTCTTACCCAGAATAAAACATAAGACACGCCCAGTGGCTCTGTTGTCACCACATGTTTATACCGAGGATGTGACTCACCCGGAATAAAACATAAGACACGCCCAGTGGCTCTATTGTCACCACATGTTTATACCGAGGATGTGACTTAATAAAACATAAGACACGCCCAGTGGCTCTATTGTCACCACGTGTTTATACCGAGGATGTGACTTAATAAAACATAAGACACGCCCAGTGGCTCTATTGTCACCACGTGTTTATACCGAGGATGTGACTTAATAAAACATAAGACACGCCCAGTGGCTCTGTTGTCACCACGTGTTTATACCGAGGATGTGACTTAATAAAACATAAGACACGCCCAGTGGCTCTGTTGTCACCACGTGTTTATACCGAGGATGTGACTTAATAAAACATAAGACACGCCCAGTGGCTCTATTGTCACCACATATTTATACCGAGGATGTGACTTACCCGGAATAAAACATAAGACACGCCCAGTGGCTCTATTGTCACCACGTGTTTATACCGAGGATGTGACTTAATAAAACATAAGACACGCCCAGTGGCTCTGTTGTCACCACGTGTTTATACCGAGGATGTGACTTAATAAAACATAAGACACGCCCAGTGGCTCTATTGTCACCACGTGTTTATACCGAGGATGTGACTTAATAAAACATAAGACACGCCCAGTGGCTCTGTTGTCACCACATGTTTATACCGAGGATGTGACTTACCCGGAATAAAACATAAGACACGCCCAGTGGCTCTGTTGTCACCACATGTTTATACCGAGGATGTGACTTACCCGGAATAAAACATAAGACACGCCCAGTGGCTCTGTTGTCACCACATGTTTATACCGAGGATGTGACTTACCCGGAATAAAACATTAGACACGCCCAGTGGCTCTATTGTCACCACGTGTTTATACCGAGGATGTGACTTACCCAGAATAAAACATTAGACGCTTGCCCTCCCGGAACTCCTATTCTTGGTCTTCTGTAGTTTTCAACGTGACCATGTAAAGCTCTTTATTGTGTGTACTTTGCCTTCGTTTTATCGATTTTGAGTTAAAATAACGGGTTTGTTTGATTGATTTTTAATCAGAATTACGGTTTCTTTTGATCAATTTTGTGTTAGAATTGCGGTTTCGCTTTCTGATTTTGTTCGGTAATTACATTCAGTAGAGATGAAGGAAAGACGGGTTTTTCATAGTCATAACAGGACGGGAAGAAAGAATAAAAAAAATAAAATAAAGAAAACAGTACAAGTATCGGATTTAAACCGTTATTAGTTTGTAAGCTCATAATAGATCGTTATTGTCTCAATACAAACCAAGCATATTAATCAATTTAAAATACTGTTCGTTTCTTAAATAAACGATAAAACGGTTCAGAATTAAATCGAGTGTGTAAAAGGATCATTGAAAAGGGAGCATATCCACATTATCATTAACGGATATTTACTATTCAGAAAACTAACTGACCACGAAATGTACTTCTGACATGGAGCTTGTCCGTAATCTCCGATCAACTGCTATATTATTTCTGGGTGGTGAGTGTGAAATTGAAAGTGTTACTCAGACTCGTTAGAAGCTTACCGACGCTATCGGACCACCATCTAACGCCGTGATCCCGTAATGATCGACACGCTTAAAGCTTAGTGTAATTGTCACTACAAGTTCTACCAAGTTTCACAATAAAAGAATCCTTATTTATATTATTGTAATAAACATTGATAATAACACGATATT
The DNA here is from genome assembly GCF_902652985.1 of Pecten maximus. NCBI lineage: Eukaryota > Metazoa > Mollusca > Bivalvia > Pectinida > Pectinidae > Pecten > Pecten maximus. The sequence goes on from NC_047017.1 coordinate 49,174,208, forward strand.
TTATATCGGAACGTTCGTGTGTTTGTGTTTTACAAGGTCATGTGTTTTACAAAGTCATTCACTCAGAAATGTTCAAACGGTAATAATTATCATCTTTAAATACAGCGATGTAGCTATTTTTATTCAAGAAAGAACACTTATTTAACGATCTAACATTACTGGTTTGGGGTGTAGTATACAAGGTTACTATGGTGACTGATATAAGTGTAGAGTACACCAGTGGTATCAGAGGAGTTCCTGGTGTAGAGTACACCAGTGGTATCAGAGGAGTTCCTGGTGTAGAGTACACCAGTGGTATCAGAGGAGTTCCTGGTGTAGAGAACACCAGTGGTATCAGAGGAGTTCCTGGTGTAGAGTACACCAGTGGTATCAGAGGAGTTCCTGGTGTAGAGTACACCAGTGGTATCAGAGGAGTTCCTGGTGTAGAGTACACCAGTGGTATCAGAGGAGTTCCTGGTGTAGAGTACACCAGTGGTATCAGAGGAGTTCCTGGTGTAGAGAACACCAGTGGTATCAGAGGAGTTCCTGGTGTATAGTACACCAGTGGTATCAGAGGAGTTCCTGGTGTAGAGAACACCAGTGGTATCAGAGGAGTTCCTGGTGTAGAGTACACCAGTGGTATCAGAGGAGTTCCTGGTGTAGAGAACACCAGTGGTATCGAGGAGTTCCTGGTGTAGAGTACACCAGTGGTATCAGATGAGTTCCCGGTGTAGAGAACACCAGTGGTATCAGAGGAGTTCCTGGTGTAGAGTACACTAGTGGTATCAGATGAGTTCCCGGTGTAGAGTACACCAGTGGTATCAGAGGAGTTCCTGGTGTAGAGTAACACCAGTGGTATCAGAGGAGTTCCTGGTGTAGAGTACACCAGTGGTATCAGAGGAGTTCCTGGTGTAGAGAACACCAGTGGTATCAGAGGAGTTCCTGGTGTAGAGAACACCAGTGGTATCAGAGGAGTTCCTGGTGTAGAGTACACCAGTGGTATCAGAGGAGTTCCTGGTGTAGAGTACACCAGTGGTATCAGAGGAGTTCCTGGTGTAGAGTACACCAGTGGTATCAGAGGAGTTCCTGGTGTAGAGAACACCAGTGGTATCAGAGGAGTTCCTGGTGTAGAGAACACCAGTGGTATCAGAGGAGTTCCCGGTTTAGAGTACACTAGTGGTATCAGAGGAGTTCCTGGTGTAGAGTACACCAGTGGTATCAGAGGAGTTCCCGGTGTAGAGAACACCAGTGGTATCAGAGGAGTTCCTGGTGTAGAGTACACCAGTGGTATCAGAGGAGTTCCCGGTGTAGAGAACACCAGTGGTATCAGAGGAGTTCCTGGTGTAGAGTACACCAGTGGTATCAGAGGAGTTCCTGGTGTAGAGAACACCAGTGGTATCGAGGAGTTCCTGGTGTAGAGTACACCAGTGGTATCAGAGGAGTTCCTGGTGTAGAGAGCACCAGTGGTATCAGAGGAGTTCCTGGTGTAGAGTACACCAGTGGTATCAGAGGAGTTCCTGGTGTAGAGTACACCAGTGGTATCAGAGGAGTTCCTGGTGTAGAGTACACTAGTGGTATCAGAGGAGTTCCTGGTGTAGAGTACACCAGTGGTATCAGAGGAGTTCCTGGTGTAGAGTACACCAGTGGTATCAGAGGAGTTCCTGGTGTAGAGTACACTTAGTGGTATCAGAGGAGTTCCCTGGTGTAGAGTACACCAGTGGTATCAGAGGAGTTCCCGGTGTAGAGTACACCAGTGGTATCAGAGGAGTTCCTGGTGTAGAGTACACCAGTGGTATCAGAGGAGTTCCTGGTGTAGAGAACACCAGTGGTATCAGAGGAGTTCCTGGTGTAGAGTACACCAGTGGTATCAGAGGAGTTCCCGGTGTAGAGTACACCAGTGGTATCAGAGGAGTTCCCGGTGTAGAGAACACCAGTGGTATCAGAGGAGTTCCTGGTGTAGAGTACACCAGTGGTATCAGAGGAGTTCCTGGTGTAGAGTACACCAGTGGTATCAGAGGAGTTCCTGGTGTAGAGTACACCAGTGGTATCAGAGGAGTTCCTGGTGTAGAGAACACCAGTGATATCAGAGGAGTTCCTGGTGTAGAGTACATCACTAGTGGTATCAGAGGAGTTCCTGGTGTAGAGTACACCAGTGGTATCAGAGGAGTTCCTGGTGTAGAGTACACCAGTGGTATCAGAGGAGTTCCTGGTGTAGAGTACACTAGTGGTATCAGAGGAGTTCCTGGTGTAGAGTACACCAGTGGTATCAGAGGAGTTCCTGGTGTAGAGTACACTAGTGGTATCAGAGGAGTTCCTGGTGTAGTACACCAGTGGTATCAGAGGAGTTCCTGGTGTAGTACACCAGTGGTATCAGAGGAGTTCCTGGTGTAGAGTACACCAGTGGTATCAGAGGAGTTCCTGGTGTAGAGTACACTAGTGGTATCAGAGGAGTTCCTGGTGTAGAGTACACTAGTGGTATCAGAGGAGTTCCTGGTGTAGAGAACACCAGTGGTATCAGAGGAGTTCCTGGTGTAGAGTACACTAGTGGTATCAGAGGAGTTCCTGGTGTAGAGTACACTAGTGGTATCAGAGGAGTTCCTGGTGTAGAGTACACTAGTGGTATCAGAGGAGTTCCTGGTGTAGAGAACACCAGTGGTATCAGAGGAGTTCCTGGTGTAGAGAACACCAGTGGTATCAGAGGAGTTCCTGGTGTAGAGTACACTAGTGGTATCAGAGGAGTTCCTGGTGTAGAGAACACCAGTGGTATCAGAGGAGTTCCTGGTGTAGAGAACACCAGTGGTATCAGAGGAGTTCCCGGTGTAGAGAACACCAGTGGTATCAGAGGAGTTCCTGGTGTAGAGTACACCAGTGGTATCGAGGAGTTCCTGGTGTAGAGTACACCAGTGGTATCAGAGGAGTTCCTGGTGTAGAGTACACCAGTGGTATCGAGGAGATCCTGGTGTAGAGTACACCAGTGGTATCAGAGGAGTTCCCGGTGTAGAGTACACCAGTGGTATCAGAGGAGTTCCCGGTGTAGAGTACACCAGTGGTATCAGAGGAGTTCCTGGTGTAGAGTACACCAGTGGTATCAGAGGAGTTCCTGGTGTAGAGTAACACCAGTGGTATCAGAGGAGTTCCTGGTGTAGAGTACACCAGTGGTATCAGAGGAGTTCCTGGTGTAGAGTACACCAGTGGTATCAGAGGAGTTCCTGGTGTAGAGTACACCAGTGGTATCAGAGGAGTTCCTGGTGTAGAGAACACCAGTGGTATCAGAGGAGTTCCTGGTGTAGAGTACACCAGTGGTATCAGAGGAGTTCCTGGTGTAGAGTAACACCAGTGGTATCAGGAGTTCCTGGTGTAGAGAACACCAGTGGTATCAGAGGAGTTCCTGGTGTAGAGTACACCAGTGGTATCAGAGGAGTTCCTGGTGTAGAGTACACCAGTGGTATCAGAGGAGTTCCTGGTGTAGAGTAACACCAGTGGTATCAGAGGAGTTCCTGGTGTAGAGTACACCAGTGGTATCAGAGGAGTTCCTGGTGTAGAGTACACCAGTGGTATCAGAGGAGTTCCTGGTGTAGAGTACACCAGTGGTATCAGAGGAGTTCCTGGTGTAGAGAACACCAGTGGTATCAGAGGAGTTCCTGGTGTAGAGTACACCAGTGGTATCAGAGGAGTTCCTGGTGTAGAGTACACCAGTGGTATCAGAGGAGTTCCTGGTGTAGAGTAACACCAGTGGTATCAGAGGAGTTCCTGGTGTAGAGTACACCAGTGGTATCAGAGGAGTTCCTGGTGTAGAGTACACCAGTGGTATCAGAGGAGTTCCTGATGTAGAGTACACCAGTGGTATCAGAGGAGTTCCTGGTGTAGAGTACACCAGTGGTATCAGAGGAGTTCCTGGTGTAGAGAACACCAGTGGTATCAGAGGAGTTCCTGGTGTAGAGTACACCAGTGGTATCAGAGGAGTTCCTGATGTAGAGTACACCAGTGGTATCAGAGGAGTTCCTGGTGTAGAGTACACTAGTGGTATCAGAGGAGTTCCTGGTGTAGAGAACACCAGTGGTATCAGAGGAGTTCCTGGTGTAGAGAACACCAGTGGTATCAGAGGAGTTCCTGGTGTAGAGTACACCAGTGGTATCAGAGGAGTTCCTGGTGTAGAGTACACCAGTGGTATCAGAGGAGTTCCTGGTGTAGAGTACACCAGTGGTATCAGAGGAGTTCCTGGTGTAGAGAACACCAGTGGTATCAGAGGAGTTCCTGGTGTAGAGTACACCAGTGGTATCAGAGGAGTTCCTGGTGTAGAGAACACCAGTGGTATCAGAGGAGTTCCTGGTGTAGAGTACACCAGTGGTATCAGAGGAGTTCCTGGTGTAGAGAACACCAGTGGTATCAGAGGAGTTCCTGGTGTAGAGAACACCAGTGGTATCAGAGGAGTTCCTGGTGTAGAGAACACCAGTGGTATCAGAGGAGTTCCTGGTGTAGAGTACACCAGTGGTATCAGAGGAGTTCCTGGTGTAGAGTACACCAGTGGTATCAGAGGAGTTCCTGGTGTAGAGAACACCAGTGGTATCAGAGGAGTTCCTGGTGTAGAGAACACCAGTGGTATCAGAGGAGTTCCTGGTGTAGAGTACACCAGTGGTATCAGAGGAGTTCCTGGTGTAGAGTACACCAGTGGTATCAGAGGAGTTCCTGGTGTAGAGTACACCAGTGGTATCAGAGGAGTTCCTGGTGTAGAGAACACCAGTGGTATCAGAGGAGTTCTTCAAGTAACCTATTCTATGTGCTGTAATATGGCTTAGTCAGTATCATTGGGACAGGCTGATTACCTTCTTGTACTGATGAATGTGGTTTTTATAATCTGTCATTAAGTATTTAAATGCAATGACCTATTAAATTTCCACCTTCTATTGAGACATAATGTACTTCAACAGAGACTAATTACTTTTAATATATCGAAAGTTAAGCATATTATAGTAATTCAACATGGTTATATCACAACTTCTTTTATTAGCACTTTGAGAAGTATGCCAGCTGTAGGTGATCTTGAACTGTTTGTGTGACTATTGTAAGTAATACACATACCTGAGTGTGTCAGAGATAGAAAATCTGACAAATCAAAGTCACATTATGTACCACAAAGGTTAACAGCCATTTGATATTCAAAGCAAATACAATCTTTTCTGACAGAAAAAAACCCTTAAATGATTGCTTCAAATACAATAAATAAACTTGACAAAATGTTTAAAATCGATCAGAATAATCTAATCCACTACGTTGATAGAGATTAGTCAACAAGAGGGCCAAAGGGGCCTCTATAGCTCACCTGGATATTGCAGTGAATATAGGGAAACACTTTACAGTACAGTTCTACAAAATAAAAGGATTCAAAAGAATTCCCCGTATTTCCCTCATTGGGCCCTGCTCCTCAGGCCTTGGGGGCCAGATGCACCATTTCCAAAAATTGCTTCCCCTTCACCCAAGGATGCTCCAAACCTTTGGTTAAAATCTGATGATTATGACCTGCCACCATCTGATGATGATGACCTGCCACCATCCGATGATTATGACCAGCCATCATGTGATGATTATGACCTGCCACCATCTGATGATGATGACCAGCCACCATCTGATGACGATGACCTGCCACCATCTGATGACGATGACCTGCCACCATCTCATGATGATGACCAGCCACCATTTGATGATTATGACCAGCCACCATCTGATGACGATGACCTGCCACCATTTAATGATGATGACCAGCCACCATCTGATGATGATAACCAGCCACCATGTGATGATGATGACCAGCCACCATTTGATGATGATGACCAGCCACCATCTCATGATGATGACCAGCCACCATTTGATGATGATGACCAGCCACCATCTCATGATGATGACCAGCCACCATGTGATGATGATGACCAGCCACCATTTGATGATGATGACCAGCCACCATCTCATGATGATGACCAGCCACCATTTGATGATGATGACCTGCCACCATCTGATGATGATGACCAGCCACCATCTGATGACGATGACCTGCCACCATCTGATGACGATGACCTGCCACCATCTGATGACGATGACCTGCCACCATCTCATGATGATGACCAGCCACCATCTCATGATGATGACCAGCCACCATCTGATGATGATGACCAGCCACCATTTGATGATGATGACCAGCCACCATCTGATGATGATGACCAGCCACCATCTGATGACGATGACCAGCCACCATCTGATGATGATGACCAGACACCATCTCATGCAGATCAGCAAATAATAAAGAAAAAAACAGTTATATAAAAGTTTTCTCACAATATTTAATATTTGAATTAGAATTTGATTCTTCTATATGAAATATGTTACAGCTAAATATACAAAATCTTCCAAGAAATCACATCTTGATTATCAAGGTATAGCAGTGATGGACAATCAGTCATCATGAAAAACATTTATTTTGTTTACCGAGTCTTTTTTCAATGGAAAACATTTCATAATTTTCAAAAGTTGGTATGACATTAGAACTGGTTTTCAAATTTTGTTTTGAATATTATATCTCACTTGCTACTGAAAGAGAAGCACTTGTTGTCAATTAAGAATTCTGTATACTGTTATAAGTACTTTCTGAGCCAGGCAGAGTTTAAGACCACATAAACAACATAGACAAAATTTTACATCGATACTTGTAGATTAAACAAATCATTTATCATTGGATGCATAAATAAGGTGAAATTCTCTACTATTGTGGAGGAAATCATTCAAACAGTGTCATTTCCACAATAACAGCTAATCAACAAACAACACTGTTGAATAGCTACTTAAATAACATCCTCAGTTTTGTCAGTTCAGAGTGAAACAGATAATTTTCTGCTACACTGCTTCATGGCAAAGTTCGATAATGAATGAACAGGGTTTTGTATTACTATTTACAAACACAAGTCATAAGCTTCACATCATCCTTCCTTAGCGGGTGTGTTATTGCCTCGTTTCCGACCTCTGCCCCTGTTGGATATAAGAATAAATTGTTTTAAATACACAGATACATGCAGGTATATTTTTGATGTCATCAATAAACAAGTATTTCTTTCCTAGACAAAAGTGTGAGTCATTAAATTAAGGGAAATTAAGACTGAAAGGTCAGAATTTTGTATTAAATACTAGATACATTATATACTGTTTATAGATAATCCAAATCTATATCTTTTGGTAGATTTCAACTTTTAAAAAGAGCTGTACGATATATCAGCCTTGCTATGGCACTGACCTGATCTTAGAGGAGGATTTTGGTGTCCGAGGAGTGTCAGGAGATTTACAACTACGACATTTCCACTGTCCATTAGGGATGGACCGGAGACCAACACAGAATGTGTGGTAGCCACGATCACAGCGGTCACAGAATATCATCTTGTCCTGTCAACAGATACCACATACAACACATGTAATAGTGTAACAGATACCACACACAACACATATAATAGTGTAACATACACCACAGACAACACATGTAATAGTGTCACAGATACCACATACAACACATGTAATAGTGTCACAGATACCACATACAACACATGTAATAGTGTAACATACACCACATACAACACATGTAATAGTGTAACATACACCACAGACAACACATGTAATAGTGTAACATACACCACATAAAACACATGTAATAGTGTAACATACACCACATACAACACATGTAATAGTGTAACATACACCACATAAAACACATGTAATAGTGTAACATACACCACATACAACACATGTAATAGTGTAACATACACCACATAAAACACATGTAATAGTGTAACATACACCACATACAACACATGTAATAGTGTAACATACACCACATACAACACATGTAATAGTGTCACAGATACCACAAACAACACATGTAATAGTGTAACATATACCACACACAACACATGTAATAGTGTAACAGATACCACACAACACATGTAATAGTGTCACAGATACCACATACAACACATGTAATAGTGTAACAGATACCACCCATAACACATGTAATAGTGTAACAGATACCACACACAACACATGTAATAGTGTAACAGATACCACATACAACACATGTAATAGTGTAACATACACCACAGACAACACATGTAATAGTGTAACAGATACCACATACAACACATGTAATAGTGTCACAGATACCACATACAACACATGTAATAGTGTAACATACACCACAGACAACACATGTAATAGTGTAACATACACCACAGACAACACATGTAATAGTGTAACAGATACCACATACAACACATGTAATAGTGTAACATACACCACATACAACACATGTAATAGTGTAACAGATACCACACACAACACATGTAATAGTGTAACATACACCACATGTAATAGTGTAACAGATACCACATACAACACATGTAATAGTGTAACATACACCAGACAACACATGTAATAGTGTAACAGATACCACATACAACACATGTAATAGTGTCACAGATACCACATACAACACATGTAATAGTGTAACATACACCACAGACAACACATGTAATAGTGTAACATACACCACAGACAACACATGTAATAGTGTAACAGATACCACATACAACACATGTAATAGTGTAACATACACCACAGACAACACATACAACACATGTAATAGTGTAACAGATACCACAGACAACACATGTAATAGTGTAACATACACCACATACAACACATGTAATAGTGCAACATACACCACAGACAACACATGTAATAGTGTAACATACACCACAGACAACACATGTAATAGTGTAACAGATACCACACACAACACATGTAATAGTGTAACATACACCACAGACAACACATGTAATAGTGTAACATACACCACAGACAACACATGTAATAGTGTAACATACACCACATACAACACATGTAATAGTGTCACAGATACCACATACAACACATGTAATAGTGTCACAGATACCACACACAACACATGTAATAGTGTAACATACACCACATACAACACATGTAATAGTGTAACATACACCACAGACAACACATGTAATAGTGTAACAGATACCACATACAACACATGTAATAGTGTAACATACACCACAGACAACACATGTAATAGTGTAACATACACCACAGACAACACATGTAATAGTGTAACATACACCACATACAACACATGTAATAGTGTCACAGATACCACAGACAACACATGTAATAGTGTCACAGATACATGTCATCAGGTAACATTACAGTCACAAGTTTTACTTACCCCATCATATGGGTCCATACACTCCACATAAGTTTTACTTACCTCATCATACAGGTCCATACACTCCACACAAGTTTTACTTACCTTGTCATACAGGTCCATACACTCCACACAAGTTTTACTTACCTCATCATACGGGTCCATAGACTACACACAAGATTTACTTACCTCATCATACGGGTCCATAAACTCCACACAAGTTTTACTTACCTCATCATACAGGTGCATACACTCCACACAAGTTTTACTTACCTCATCATACAGGTACATACACTCCACACAAGTTTTACTTACCTCATCATACAGGTCCATACACTCCACACAAGTTTTACTTACCTCATCATACAGGTCCATATACTCCACACAAGTTTTACTTACCTCATCATACAGGTGCATACACTCCACACAAGTTTTACTTACCTCATCATACAGGTGCATACACTCCACACAAGTTTTACTTACCTCATCATACAGGTCCATACACTCCACACAAGTTTTACTTACCTCATCATACAGGTGCATACACTCCACACAAGTTTTACTTACCTCATCATACAGGTGCATACACTCCACACAAGTTTTACTTACCTCATCATACAGGTCCATATACTCCACACAAGTTTTACTTACCTCATCATACGGGTCCATACACTCCACACAAGTTTTACTTACCTCACCATACAGGTGCATACACTCCACACAAGTTTTACTTACCTCATCATACAGGTACATACACTCCACACAAGTTTTACTTACCTCATCATACAGGTCCATACACTCCACACAAGTTTTACTTACCTCATCATACAGGTCCATATACTCCACACAAGTTTTACTTACCTCATCATACAGGTGCATACACTCCACACAAGTTTTACTTACCTCATCATACGAGTCCATACACTCCACACAAGTTTTACTCACCTCATCATACGGGTCCATACACTCCACACAACTTACGTACCTCATCATACAGGTCTATACACTCCACACAACTTACGTACCTCATCATACCGGTCCATACACTCCACACAACTTACGTACCTCATCATACGGGTCCATACACTCCACACAAGTTTTACTTACCTCATCATACAGGTCCATACACTCCACACAAGTTTTACTTACCTCATCATACAGGTACATACACTCCACACAACTTATGTACCTCATCATACAGGTCCATACACTCCACACAAGTTTTACTTACCTCATCATACGGGTCCATACACACCACACATGTTTTACTTACCTCACCATACAGGTCCATACACTCCACACAAGATTTACTTACCTCATCATACGGGTCCATACACTCCACACAAGTTTTACTTACCTCATCATACAGGTCCATACACTCCACACAAGTTTAACTTATCTCATCATACCGGTCAATACACTCCACACAAGTTTTACTTACCTCATCATACAGGTCCATACACTCCACACAAGATTTACTTACCTCATCATATGGGTCCATACACTCCACACAAGTTTTACTTACCTCATCATACAGGTCCATACACTCCACACAACTTACGTACCTCATCATACAGGTCCATACACTCCACACAAGTTTTACTTACCTCATCATACGGGTCCATACACTCCACACAACTTACGTACCTCATCATACGGGTACATACACACCACACATGTTTTACTTACCTCATCATACAGGTCCATATACTCCACACACGTCTTACTTACCTCATCATACAGGTCCATACACTCCACACAAGTTTTACTTACCTCATCATACGGGTGCGTACACTCCACACAAGTTTTACTTACCTCATCATACAGGTACATACACTCCACACAAGTTTTACTTACCTCATCATACGGGTCACTACACTCCACACAAGTTTTACTTACCTCATCATACGGGTCCATACACTCCACACAAGTTTTACTTACCTCATCATACGGGACCATACACTCCACACAAGTTTTACACTCCATACAGGTCCATACACTCCACACAACTTACTTACCTCATCATACGGGTCCATACACTCCACACAACTTACGTACCTCATCATACAGGTCTATACACTCCACACAACTTACGTACCTCATCATACCGGTCCATACACTCCACACAACTTACGTACCTCATCATACGGGTCCATACACTCCACACAAGTTTTACTTACCTCATCATACAGGTCCATACACTCCACACAAGTTTTACTTACCTCATCATACAGGTACATACACTCCACACAACTTATGTACCTCATCATACAGGTCCATACACTCCACACAAGTTTTACTTACCTCATCATACGGGTCCATACACACCACACATGTTTTACTTACCTCACCATACAGGTCCATACACTCCACACAAGATTTACTTACCTCATCATACGGGTCCATACACTCCACACAAGTTTTACTTACCTCATCATACAGGTCCATACACTCCACACAAGTTTAACTTATCTCATCATACCGGTCAATACACTCCACACAAGTTTTACTTACCTCATCATACAGGTCCATACACTCCACACAAGTTTTACTTACCTCATCATATGGGTCCATACACTCCACACAAGTTTTACTTACCTCATCATACAGGTCCATACACTCCACACAACTTACGTACCTCATCATACAGGTCCATACACTCCACACAAGTTTTACTTACCTCATCATACGGGTCCATACACTCCACACAACTTACGTACCTCATCATACGGGTACATACACACCACACATGTTTTACTTACCTCATCATACAGGTCCATATACTCCACACACGTCTTACTTACCTCATCATACAGGTCCATACACTCCACACAAGTTTTACTTACCTCATCATACGGGTGCGTACACTCCACACAAGTTTTACTTACCTCATCATACAGGTACATACACTCCACACAAGTTTTACTTACCTCATCATACGGGTCACTACACTCCACACAAGTTTTACTTACCTCATCATACGGGTCCATACACTCCACACAAGTTTTACTTACCTCATCATACGGGACCATACACTCCACACAAGTTTTACACTCCATACAGGTCCATACACTCCACACAACTTACTTACCTCATCATACAGGTCCATACACTCCACACAACTTACTTACCTCATCATACGGGTCCATACACTCCACACAACTTACGTACCTCATCATACGGGTCCATACACTCCACACAAGTTTTACTTACCTCATCATACGGGTCCATACACTCCACACAACTTACGTACCTCATCATACGGGTCCATACACTCCACACAAGTTTTACTTACCTCATCATACGGGTGCGTACACTCCACACAAGTTTTAATTACCTCATCATACAGGTACATACACTCCACACAAGTTTTACTTACCTCATCATACGGGTCACTACACTCCACACAAGTTTTACTTACCTCATCATACGGGTCCATACACTCCACACAAGTTTTACTTACCTCATCATACGGGTCCATACACTCCACACAAGTTTTACTTACCTCATCATACGGGTCCATACACTCCACACAAGTTTTACTTACCTCATCATACGGGTCCATACACTCCACACAAGTTTAACTTACCTCATCATACGGGTCCATACACTCCACACAAGTTTTACTTACCTCACCATACGGGTCCATACACTCCACACAAGTTTTACTTACCTCATCATACGGGCCCATACACTCCACACAACTTACGTACCTCATCATACAGGTCCATACACTCCACACAAGTTTTACTTACCTCATCATACGGGTCCATACACTCCACACAAGTTTTACTTACCTCATCATACGGGTCCATACACTCCACACAAGTTTTACTTACCTCATCATACGGGTCCATACACTCCACACAAGTTTTACACTCCATACAGGTCCATACACTCCACACAACTTACTTACCTCATCATACAGGTCCATACACTCCACACAACTTACTTACCTCATCATACGGGTCCATACACTCCACACAACTTACGTACCTCATCATACGGGTCCATACACTCCACACAAGTTTTACTTACCTCATCATACGGGTCCATACACTCCACACAACTTACGTACCTCATCATACGGGTCCATACACTCCACACAAGTTTTACTTACCTCATCATACGGGTCCATACACTCCACACAAGTTTTACACTCCATACACTGCCAGGGATATGTTTTGATAACAGTCACCATCTCCACTGTCAGATCCAGACAAGTAGGGTGGCCTGAAAAAAAGTTTGAGAATTAAAAGTTTAATGAACATTGGAATAACAATATCATGGTATGTTTAATTCCCTCTCTACACTCTGAAATACACATACTATCAGAAGGAGATACATTGTATGGTAGTTTATGCTAGATCATTTACACTAATGGAATAATCAGGAACCAATCAGAATCAAGAACTGTAATAAAATACCTCAATATCAGGAGAAAGGTATGTCACAGTTTACTTACCAAACTTCTTGCATTCTGAACACTGAACCATATCTTCATCTGTCTCCCCTTGTTTTTCACACATACGACACATAAGGTCATCGTCCCCCTGGACAACAGAAATGATTTACACACATGGACAAACTTTGAAGACATAATTGCAGTTATGATAATATACAATCTGCAGTTTACAAATCAAAGGAAAGTTCACAGATATTGAACCTTTGTTGAAAATAATACACTAACCTTATCACCTTTGGCCAGATCTTCTACCATCTGACCACTGTCCTGTCCACTGCTGTCGTCCGACTCTCCACTGCTGCTGTCATCGTCACTGTCCGAGTCTGAACCACCACCTGCCTGTAACATATGATCCGTAAGACAAATATGTCTTATAGACGACCTGCTAATTCTTAAACTTCCTGTAAATTCTTGTATAAAGGCCATCTACTAATTCTCCATAAGAGACCAACTCCAATCTCTACAACACTAAACATTCTTCTGTGATCCGGACGTAATTTGATCCCAACATAATTCACTCTTTGTTACAAAGTTTTGACCTTGACCTACCATTGAATGTTGACCTTGACCTTACCTCTACATCTTCCTCGGAAGCATCCTCAGATAGGACCTCCTGGGGGTTGGCCAGACTATTACCCAGCTGTTTTGGAGGATTAAACAGGGCAGTGTTGAGGGGTAGGTATTTCAGCTCTTCAGGGGAATGGCTGTCAGGAGAAAACTGACATGTATCAACACTGTTTTTACATATGACAAATGAAAAGTTGGCAATTACAATCCCTGTAGTTTGAAAACATTATGCTGAAGTGATTCATTAAGACACTACACAGCTCTATTAACAGGTACCCTTGATATTTAAGTAACAGGTACCCTTGATATATAAGTAACAGGTACCCTTGATATATAAGTAACAGGTACCCTTGATATTTAAGTAACAGGTACCCTTGATATATAAGTAACAGGTACCCTTGATATTTAAGTAACAGGTACCCTTGATATTTAAGTAACAGGTACCCTTGATATTTAAGTGACATACTTTTTGTAGTAATCCTGGTACTGGCCTGGGATCAATGTAACAGGATAGGGACTGGGTGATGTCAGGTCAGGAGGCAGTACCTTATACCGGCCAGCAGGATAATGTACATTCTGAAAAAAATATTTGCATATATAGATTTTATTAACTGGAGTGTGACTTGATTGATGCAAAACATTTAATTTTCATCAGAGGGAGATGTGAATAACTTACAAATGTCTGAAGATCAAAATATGCCCTGCGCTCCTCCTTCCTCTCGCGGAGAAAGATCGTGTTCCATTCTGACGCAGACTTCATTGCTTTCTTTATATACTCTGTCATCTTGCTCTTCTCTAACTTGGGCTGAAATAGTGACTCAAAATATTACAAGATACCCACTTGATGTGGCTAAATCCTTGCCAAAACTAAGACTGATGAATAAGGCAAGTTTTGAGAAAAGAGAAGATTTTAACCTTTATGGATTTGAGTATATTAAATTTTGATGATGATATGAGGGATAGCATTGCGATGGTTGTGATAATATTGTGAATCATAAGTAAATTATAAGGATTCAGACTTGCCTCATTTTTACTGGATTCAAAACTTTATAAAGATTCTCATAAACAATGTTTTATTGATGGCTTGGCTAGTTGCACAACCTAGCATTATTCTATCTTCCTATCTTCTGACAATAATTTTTGCACTATTAAGTCAAATATGTTATATATTCCAGAAGTGAAATGAATGGAATATGGATTTCGAAAAACTCCCAAGTGAATCCATATCTTAAAATGAACATGAATCGGTAATATGCTTGAGAAAGAAATATATTCCAAAATACTACTTTAGTTATTCGAGTCGAGACAAAATGCAAGGGATGTTTAATATTTAATGTTGAAGTCTAAACAAACTTTAGTAGATTTTTGTGTCAAGCAGTGTTCTTCCATTGTTAAATGTTCTTAGTTTGAATAAACCGTTGAAACCTTTGAAAAAACGCTCACAAAAGTGATTTCACGATCAGGTAAACATTAAGATACCAGGCATTGTAAACAGTATTATTACATGATTGTGATACGCCCCATTCCTTCTACTACCATACTGATTCAGGTCGTCAGTGTCTTGTAAAATCAAAAATGGATGATTTTCGAATTTAAAAATAGAATTGATATACAGTCAGTTTTATCTGCGTGGGATGGTATGATCTCAGGATTAGTCCAGTTAGACCTGATTAGACCAGTAATTGGATGGTCACAGCCTACATGCATCAAATCCCGGCAGGGACTGTCAAAGTTGTTAAATAATTTTTTTTAATGTTTTTGCGTCTCCCTCAATTGAAATGCGTCTTATCATTCCTAAAGTTTAAAAAAAAACCACACATGACATCGTCTTGATATGCAATTAAATTATCAATTATATCCCTCATAGTTGCTCAAATGTCACCTCTGTGTATCTAGAAATACCAAAATCCAACCAGGCTTCCACTTTCATTTAGGTCTGAATACTCGCCCGATATGATAAGCATGACAGTTTCATTTTCTCTACTTTAAATTCTCCATTTGCTGACTGTAACATTCCTGCTTCCTCAAACTACAATTTGTACATGTCACCCCTGATTTGATGTTTTAAAGTGTGTAATGTTATGTCATGGCACACGGCTTCAAGAGATGCAGTTTTGTGAAGGCATTGGGAAAGTATTTTTGGTTGTAATCAAGAACTCATTGGAGAATATTCTTTATGTGTGATATCAAGTTTGGTATGTTGATGTTCATCACTTTAGTGGTCACTATTTCCAGATCTCAATTATGATGACTCGGCCAACAATAACTTTATTAATGATTTTGATTACATTGTGAAGACTTTGATGACATTTTAACACCTTGATGAGATGATAATTGTAACCATGTAACCTGGTGACATGGTAATGGTTTCATTGACTGATGACATGGTAATGGTTTCAATGACTGATGACATGGTAATGGTTTCATAGACTGATGACATGGTAATGGTTTCACTGACTGATGACATGGTAATGGTTTCAATGACTGATGACATGGCAATGGTTTCATTGACTGATGACATGGTAATGGTTTTATTGACTGATGACATGGTAATGGTTTCAATGACTGATGACATGGCAATGGTTTCATTGACTGATGACATGGTAATGGTTTCATTGACTGATGACATGGTAATGGTTTCAATGACTGATGACATGGTAATGGTTTCATTGACTGATGACATGGTAATGGTTTCACTGACTGATGACATGGTAATGGTTTAACTGACTGATGACATGGTAATGGTTTCATTGACTGATGACATGGTTATGGTTTCATTGACTGATGACATGGTAATGGTTTCATTGACTGATGACATGGTAATGGTTTCAATGACTGATGACATGGCAATGGTTTCATTGACTGATGACATGGTAATGGTTTCAATGACTGATGACATGGTAATGGTTTTACTGACTGATGACATGGTAATGGTTTTACTGACTGATGACATGGTAATGGTTTCAATGACTGATGACATGGTAATGGTTTCAATGACTGATGACATGGTAATGGTTTCAATGACTGATGACATAGTAATGGTTTCATTGACTGATGACATGGTAATGGTTTCATTGACTGATGACATGGTAATGGTTTCATTGACTGATGACATGGTAATGGTTTCAATGACTGATGACATGGTAATGGTTTCAATGACTGATGACATGGTAATGGTTTCATTGACTGATGACATGGTAATGGTTTCAATGACTGATGACATGGTAATGGTTTCAATGACTGATGACATGGTAATGGTTTCATTGACTGATGACATGGTAATGGTTTCAATGACTGATGACATGGTTATGGTTTCATTGACTGATTACATGGTAATGGTTTCAATGACTGATGACATGGTAATGGTTTTATTGACTGATGACATGGTTATGGTTTCACTGACTGATGACATGGTTATGGTTTCACTGACTGATGACATGGTAATGGTTTTATTGACTGATGACATGGTTATGGTTTCATTGACTGATGACATGGTTATGGTTTCATTGACTGATGACATGGTTATGGTTTCACTGACTGATGACATGGTAATGGTTTTATTGACTGATGACAAGGTAATGGTTTTACTGACTGATGACATGGTAATGGTTTCATTGACTGATGACATGGTATGGTTTCAATGACTGATGACATGGTAATGGTTTCATTGACTGATGACATGGTAATGGTTTCAATGACTGATGACATGGTAATGGTTTTACTGACTGATGACATGGTAATGGTTTTACTGACTGATGACATGGTAATGGTTTCATTGACTGATGACATGGTAATGGTTTCATAGACTGATGACATGGTAATGGTTTCATTGACTGATGACATGGTAATGGTTTCATTGACTGATGACATGGTAATGGTTTCATTGACTGATGACATGGTAATGGTTTTACTGACTGATGACATGGTAATGGTTTTACTGACTGATGACATGGTAATGGTTTCATTGACTGATGACATGGTAATGGTTTCAATGACTGATGACATGGTAATGGTTTCAATGACTGATGACATGGTAATGGTTTCAATGACTGATGACATGGTAATGGTTTCAATGACTGATGACATGGTAATGGTTTCAATGACTGATGACATGGTAATGGTTTCATTGACTGATGACATGGTAATGGTTTCATTGACTGATGACATGGTAATGGTTTTACTGACTGATGACATGGTAATGGTTTCATTGACTGATGACATGGTAATGGTTTCAATGACTGATGACATGGTAATGGTTTCATTGACTGATGACATGGTAATGGTTTCAATGACTGATGACATGGTAATGGTTTCAATGACTGATGACATGGTAATGGTTTCATTGACTGATGACATGGTAATGGTTTCATTGACTGATGACATGGTAATGGTTTTACTGACTGATGACATGGTAATGGTTTCAATGACTGATGACATGGTAATGGTTTCGTTGACTGATGACATGGTAATGGTTTCATTGACTAATGACATGGTAATGGTTTCATTGACTGATGACATGGTAATGGTTTCACTGACTGATGACATGGTAATGGTTTCATTGACTGATGACATGGTAATGGTTTTACTGACTGATGACATGGTAATGGTTTCATTGACTGATGACATGGTAATGGTTTCATTGACTGATGACATGGTAATGGTTTCATTGACTGATGACATGGTAATGGTTTTATTGACTGATGACATGGTAATGGTTTCATTGACTGATCACATAGTAGTGGTTTCATTGACTGATGACATGGTAATGGTTTCAATGACTGATGACATGGTAATGGTTTCAATGACTGATGACATAGTAATGGTTTCAATGACTGATGACATGGTAATGGTTTCATTGACTGATGACATGGTAATGGTTTTACTGACTGATGACATGGTAATGGTTTCAATGACTGATGACATAGTAATGGTTTCAATGACTGATGACATGGTAATGGTTTCAATGACTGATGACATAGTAATGGTTTCAATGACTGATGACATGGTAATGGTTTCAATGACTGATGACATAGTAATGGTTTCAATGACTGATGACATGGTAATGGTTTCATTGACTGATGACATGGTAATGGTTTCAATGACTGATGACATGGTAATGGTTTCAATGACTGATGACATGGTAATGGTTTCAATGACTGATGACATGGTAATGGTTTCATTGACTGATGACATGGTAATGGTTTCATTGACTGATGACATGGTAATGGTTTTACTGACTGATGACATGGTAATGGTTTCAATGACTGATGACATGGTTATGGTTTCAATGACTGATGACATGGTAATGGTTTCATTGACTGATGACATGGTAATGGTTTCAATGACTGATGACATGGTAATGGTTTCATTGACTGATGACATGGTAATGGTTTCAATGACTGATGACATGGTAATGGTTTCAATGACTGATGACATGGTAATGGTTTCATTGACTGATGACATGGTAATGGTTTCAATGACTGATGACATGGTAATGGTTTCATTGACTGATGACATGGTAATGGTTTTACTGACTGATGACATGGTAATGGTTTCAATGACTGATTACATGGTAATGGTTTCAATGACTGATTACATGAGGCCCTGATGATTTGTCTCACCACTTCATAGTCTTTATGTTTCTCCTTGATGGTCTGCCTTTCTCTCTCATGTAGAACTGCTGCATACTCCTATAGGTATAAAGTCACCAAGTTAGGGATAAAACACCTACTAAAAGTGTGGTACACAGGAAAATCTTATCAGATTGTAACAACTATAAAACATAAATGATCACCGGTCAATTACAAATACACTTAATTAATTCCCTAATGTAAAAATTCATTTAATGAATAATTAAGCAAATGTAATAATGTTGCTAAACATGTGTAGGTGTTTTGGTTGGTAAAGTGTTGTGGTTTAAACTTACTTGGTTGGTGAAGTGTACCCGCCCCTTGTTTTTGTATGGACTCTCACATGTACCTGCCCCTTGTTTTTGTATCGACTCTCACATGTACCTGCCCCTTGTTTTTGTATTGGCTCTCACATGTACCTGCCCCTTGTTTTTGTATCGATTCTCACATATACCCGCCCCTTGTTTTTGTATCGACTCTCACATGTACCTGTCCATTGTTTTTGTATTGACTCTCACATGTACCCGCCCCTTGTTTTTGTATTGACTCTCAAATGTACCTGTCCGTTGTTTTTGTATCGACTCTCACACGTACCTGCCCCTTGTTTTTGTATGGACTCTCACATGTACCTGCCCCTTGTTTTTGTATTGACTCTCACATGTACCCGCCCCTTGTTTTTGTATCGACTCTCACATGTACCAGCCTCTTGTTTTTGTATCGACTCTCACATGTACCTGTCCATTGTTTTTGTATCGACTCTCACATGTACCCGCCCCTTGTTTTTGTATCGACTCTCACATGTACCCGCCTCTTGTTTTTGTATGGACTCTCACATGTACCTGTCCATTGTTTTTGTATTGACTCTCACATGTACCTGTCCGTTGTTTTTGTATTGACTCTCACATGTACCCGCCCCTTGTTTTTGTATGGACTCTCACATATACCTGTCCCTTGTTTTTGTATGGACTCTCACATGTACCCGCCTCTTGTTTTTGTATGGACTCTCACATATACCCGCCCCTTGTTTTTGTATCGACTCTCACATGTAACCGCCCTTGTTTTTGTATTGACTCTCACATGTACCCACCCCTTGTTTTTGTATCGACTCTCACATGTACCCGCCTCTTGTTTTTGTATCGACTCTCACATGTACCTGCCCCTTGGGGCCGCGGTGGCCGAGTGGTTAAGGTGTCCCGACACTTTATCACTAGCCCTCCACCTCTGGGTTGCGAGTTTGAAACCTACGTGGGGCAGTTGCCAGGTACTGACCGTAGGCCGGTGGTTTTTCTCCGGGTACTCCGGCTTTCCTCCACCTCCAAACCTGGCACGTCCTTAAATGACCCTGGCTGTTAATAGGACGTTAAACAAAAACAAAACAAAACAAAACCCACCCCTTGTTTTTGTATTGACTCTCAAATGTACCTGCCCCTTGTTTTTGTATCGACTCTCACATGTACCTGTCCATTGTTTTTGTATCGACTCTCACATGTACCCGCCCCTTGTTTTTGTATTGACTCTCACATATACCTGTCCCTTGTTTTTGTATTGACTTTCACATGTACCCGCCCCTTGTTTTTGTATTGACTCACAAAAGGACATATACATGTACCGGCCCTTTGTTTTCGTATTGACACACAAAAGGACATATATATGTACCTGCCCTTTGTTTTCGTATTGACACACTTACAGCATACTTATCTGGGTAGTCCCTGTGCATTAAGTCGTACACCTCATCACTCCGAATGGCTGTTAATCCTAAAACAGATCAAACAAAACATGACGTCAAACTCTCATCTGACTTACTTAACCAGAGATCAATGCTGGACAAAAACAACGTCAACACACCCAGGTCATTTGACCTTTCGGAGATTAAAGTAGGCAGAGAATCCTGTTACAGTAATTGATATATCTGGAGTATTTACATGTATATGAGACGATGTGGGGTGGACATCTGTTAACAGGAAGGTAGAGGCCTAAGCTATTATGTACTGTTTCAATTCACTTGATACAGAGGGATTCCGTTAGAACCGTCTTATGTGACCTTCCTCGATTTTTTGTTGGTTTGATATTTAAAATATTCTTGAACTTGATAATTGTCCCAAAATGTAAAGTTAGAAACAAGTTCAAATAAATAGAATCACATATTTTGGTTCACAATATTATAGTCTGTATGTATTTGTTTCAACAATAGAAGTATAAAAAGCTAATTTATATATATAAAAATTTGTTTTAAAGAGTTTGTTGTGATGAACCATTTCAATTTACTGTCAGATTGCTTGTAGTTTGTCGGGTGGGGTCACAATGGTATGTATCCCAGTCAAGAGAAAACCAATAAGAGTACAGCCTTGTGTAGTTAAACATGAATACTATACCAACCCACCAGGTATTACATGGTTTGTTTATAAGTGATGAACAACATACAAGGATAAATAGATCGCGCCAGACACAAGTTACAATTACAATACCAGCAGTTAGGACCAAATTACCAATTATTGTATTTGTATGTCTGACTGTTAGCACAGGTAGAGAGAGCAGGTGTCACAATTTGTGAAAAATTGGATGGAGATTACTAAACGCTCTTTATAAATATCACATAACAAGATGAAATGCATCTACTCTAATGACAACAGTGTTTAGGTGATGGGTGTTGTTGGTACTCAGTAGGGTATTAGGTTACTGGACAGCAGAAGTGTTACCTGTACCGACACTGAAAGGCTTCAATGTGACAAGTAATCAGCTTCCACAGCAGGTATCTGATAGTCCAGGTAACCCTATACTGCACCACCTATTTGTATAGATCTTATTTACCAGCTGGGCACAGCACCACCAACCTCCAGGTACGCTCCTCATTTACCTGTAATTAGCATACTCTCTAACCCTCTCTTTTTAAGAACAGGATTTTCAGTTTTAACCCTAGATTTTGATATGAACCAGTTATTATCTTATTGTTCATAATTTTGGATTCAAATTGGTCCAACAAGAAGAAACGTTGTACACAGAGTGCTTTTGAGCGTCTATCAAGAGTTTTCCTTTTTTTTTTTTTGTGATCAGTCACAACATTGCATTTGAACAATCAGGAAAAAAACAGCCTATAAATGTATTTGTGAAAAGAAATATCCTGAGAAAAAGTGAAAAAAAAACTCCAACTCATGATCAAAGATGGCACTCTGGTGGCCATTTTGCTTTTCAAATCAGTCTCAAAATTGAACAGGCAAAACAAGGTTTGAAGGGGAAATTCTATATGAAATTTGAGGAAGGTCAATCCAGTGCTTACAAAGATCCTAAGAAACAAGAGGACCATGGGCTTTAATGGTCACCTGTGTTTTGAAATATTTAAGCTAATTTAATTGACCCTTTTTGGCCCCGCCAATCAACCCAGGGAGTCAGTCAGGCCAACATGTGCATGCCATCAAGCTGTTATCCCATGCTGATAATGTTAACCAGGTTAGAATGAATTCCAATAGAAATTAAACTAATGACAGTCAAAAATGTAATTTCCCTATATAAACTTTAGTAAAAATTACCCCCTCCCCAGGGGCAAACGTGAGACCCCAGGGTCATGAAATTCACAATTTTGGTAAAGGACCTTAAGACCTTTCTATCTGTGAAGAGTATTTGATTTTACCATATCTGGGAGTTGGGAAGAAGATTTTTGAAATTTTAGTCAATTTGACCCTTTTTGGCCCCACCCCTCAGGCCCCTGGGGATTGGGGTTAGGATTAGGACCATATGATTCACAATTGTGGTTGACCTGTGGCCATGGAAGCTTCCAGTCCAATTTCATTGAATTTTTGTTCAGCGATTTTGGAGAACAAGAGATCCCAGAGGGATCTTGGCGCCCACCATTGAATGATCTTTATAGGTTCCATGTCAGATTGATCTTTTCTCTACTTTTCCCTTCCTCTAAGTCTTACTAATCTGTGTAAATTCAGAAACAGCCCTCTAGTACTTTTCAAACAAGGGGAACCTATATATGAAATTTAAGATTAAGCGATAATGGCTGTCTGTTGTTTTCAGATTGGTCCCAAAATGCAACACCAGGGACCAAGGGGAACCTACATATGAAATTTGAGAAAGATCCCTTCAGTACCTTCTGTAAAATAGCGATAACAAACTTCAATTGTCAAAATACAAGATGGCTGCCTGTTGGGCAGGTTGTTTTCTGACTGGTCTCAAAATCCAATATGCATAACTAGGCACAGATGTCAACCTACAAATGAAATTTCAGAAAGATCCCTTCAGCAATTTCTGATAAATAGCGATAACAAACTTCAATTGTCAAAATCCAAGATGGCTGCCTGTCGGCCATGTTGTTTTCCGATTGGTCTCAAAATGCAATATGCATAACTAGGCACCAAGGGGAACCTACATATGAAATTTGAGAAAGATCCCTTCAGCACTTTCTTAGAAATAGCGATAATAAGTTTCAATTGTCAAAATCTAAGATGGCTGCCTGTCGGCCATGTTGTTTTCCGATAGGTCTCAAAATGCAATATGCATAACTAGGCACCAACGGGTACCTATATATGAAATTTGAGAAAGATCCCTTCAGTACTTTCTCAGAAATAGCGATAACAAACTTCAATTGTCAAAATCCAAGATGGCTGCCTGTCGGCCATGTTGTTTTCCGATAGGTCTCAAAATGCAATATGCATAACTAGGCACCAAGGGAAACCTACATATGAAATTTGAGAAAGATCCCTTCAGTACTTTCTCAGAAATAGCGATAACAAACTTCAATAGTCAAAATCCAAGATGGCTGCCTGTCGGCCATGTTGTTTTCCGATTGGTCTCAAAATGCAATATGCATAACTAAGCACCAAGGGAAATCTACATATGAAATTTGAGAAAGATCCCTTCAGTACTTTCTCAGAAATATTGATAACAAACTTCAATTGTCAAAATCCAAGATGGCTGCCTGTCGGCCATGTTGTTTTCCGATTGGTCTCAAAATGCAATATGCATAACTAGGCACCAAGGGGAACCTACATATGAAATTTGAGAAAGATCCCTTCAGTAAATTCTCAGAAATAGCGATAACAAACTTCAATAGTCAAAATCCAAGATGGCTGCCTGTCGGCCATGTTGTTTTCCGATTGGTCTCAAAATGCAATATGCATAACTAGGCACCAAGGGAAATCTACATATGAAATTTGAGAAAGATCCCTTCGGTACTTTTTCAGAAATAGCGATAACAAACTTCAATTGTCAAAATCCAAGATGGCTGCCTGTCGGCCATGTTGTTTTCCGATTGGTCTCAAAATGCAATATGCATAACTAGGCACCAAGGGGAACCTACATTTGAAATTTGAGAAAGATCCCTTCAGTACTTTCTCAGAAATAGCGATAACAAACTTCAATTATCAAAATCCAAGATGGCTGCCTGTCGGCCATGTTGTTTTCCGATTGGTCTCGAAATGCAATATGCATAACTAGGCACCAAGGGGAGCCTACATATGAAATTTGAGAAAGATCCCTTCAGTACTTTCTCAGAAATAGCGATAACAAACTTCAATTGTCAAAATCCAAGATGGCTACCTGTCGGCCATGTTGTTTTCCGATTGGTCTCAAAATGCAATATGCATAACTAGGCACCAAGGGGAACCCACATATGAAATTTAAGAAAGATCCCTTCAGTACTTTCTGAGGATTAGCGATAACAAGAATTGTTTACGGACGGACGGAGGGACGGACGGACGGACCACGGACCACGGACGCAGGGCGATTTGAATAGCCCACCATCTGATGATGGTGGGCTAAAAATTGAAATAAAAATTGTTTATGGACTAATAAATCTTCAACTAGTATCAAACTGAAGATGGCCATCTGTCAGCACCATTGTTTTTTTTTAAATTTTCAACTGGTCTCAAATTTAATACACAACTAATGACTTATAGAGACTGATATTCTATATGTATATTTAAAATTGATGTGTGTTCAAGAACTTCCTGAGAAGGAGGAATCAATCTTAAAATGTTTAAGTCCAAAATGACTGCATGTCAGCAATTTTGACAACCTACAAAATAAATTCGAGAAAGATTCTTCCAGTACTTCTCAAAAAATAGCAACAACAAGAATTCTTAGACATCAAATGACAAAGAGCAATTTGAATTGCTCCTCATTAGATGGTAATGAGTTAAACATTTGTATGGAACCACTGTACTTCAATTAAGTAAATTAAGCCATGGCCAACAGAGACAATAAAGGTAAGGAAGGGACAACAGACGAAATACAGGTAAGGATGGGACAACAGACGAAATACAGGTAAGGATGGGACAACAGTGGAAATACAGGTAAGGAAGGGACAACAGTGGAAATACAGGTAAGGAAGGGACAACAGTGGAAATACAGGTAAGGATGGGACAACAGTAGAAATACAGGTAAGAATGGGACAACAGAGGAAATACAGGTAAGGATGGGACAACAGGGGAAATACAGGTAAGGATGGGACAACAGAGGAAATACAGGTAAGGATGGGACAACAGTGGAAGTACAGGTAAGGAAGGGACAACAGTGGAAATACAGGTAAGGAAGGGACAACAGACGAAATACAGGTAAGGATGGGACAACAGTGGAAATACAGGTAAGGAAGGGACAACAGTGGAAGTACAGGTAAGGACGGGACAACAGTGGAAGTACAGGTAAGGAACGGACAACAGTGGAAGTACAGGTAAGGAAGGGACAACAGTGGAAGTACAGGTAAGGAACGGACAACAGTGGAAATACAGGTAAGGAACGGACAACAGTGGAAATACAGGTAAGGAACGGACAACAGTGGAAATACAGGTAAGGATGGGACAACAGTGGAAATACAGGTAAGGATGGGACAACAGTGGAAATACAGGTAAGGATGGGACAACAGTGGAAATACAGGTAAGGATGGGACAACAGAGGAAATACAGGAAAGGACGGGACAACAGACGAAATACAGGTAAGGAAGGGACAACAGTGGAAATACAGGTAAGGAAGGGACAACAGTGGAAATACAGGTAAGGAACGGACAACAGTGGAAATACAGGTAAGGAAGGGAACACAGTGGAAATACAGGTAAGGATGGGACAACAGACGAAATACAGGTAAGGATGGGACAACAGTGGAAATACAGGTAAGGATGGGACAACAGACGAAATACAGGTAAGGAAGGGACAACAGTGGAAGTACAGGTAAGGAAGGGACAACAGTGGAAATACAGGTAAGGAAGGGACAACAGTGGAAATACAGGTAAGGAAGGGACAACAGACGAAATACAGGTAAGGAAGGGACAACAGTGGAAATACAGGTAAGGAACGGACAACAGTGGAAATACAGGTAAGGAACGGACAACAATGGAAATACAGGTAAGGATGGGAAAACAGTGGAAATACAGGTAAGGATGGGACAACAGACGAAATACAGGTAAGGAAGGGACAACAGTGGAAATACAGGTAAGGAAGGCACAACAGTGGAAATACAGGTAAGGATGGGACAACAGTGGAAATACAGGTAAGGAAGGGACAACAGTGGAAATACAGGTAAGGAACGGACAACAGTGGAAGTACAGGTAAGGAAGGGATAACAGTGGAAATACAGGTAAGGAAGGGACAACAGACGAAATACAGGTAAGGATGGGACAACAGTGGAAATACAGGTAAGGAACGGACAACAGTGGAAATACAGGTAAGGATGGGACAACAGTGGAAATACAGGTAAGGAAGGGACAACAGACGAAGTACAGGTAAGGAAGGGACAACAGTGGAAATACAGGTAAGGAAGGGACAACAGTGGAAATACAGGTAAGGAAGTGACATCAGACGAAATACAGGTAAGGAAGGGACAACAGTGGAAATACAGGTAAGGAAGGGACAACAGTGGAAAAACAGGTAAGGAAGGGACAACAGTGGAAATACAGGTAAGGAAGGGACAACAGTGGAAATACAGGTAAGGATGGGACAACAGTGGAAATACAGGTAAGATATGACAAACAGAGGAAATACAGGTAAGACATGGAAAACAGAGGAAATACAGGTAAGATATGGCAAACAGAGGAATTACAGGTAAGATATGGCAAACAGAGGATATACAGGTAAGATATGGCAAACAGAGGATATACAGGTAAGATATGGCAAACAGAGGAAATACAGATAAGACATGGCAAACAGAGAAAATAATGGTACAGATTTAAATCTGTAGAGAGCTAAATTGGATCTGAAGTGATTTAATCCATTTAGTAGAAATGGAGGTTTTGTCCCCACCCTGGAAGGCAGAGTGACCAATCACATGATGGAAATAGGGGTAGGTGTATACCTATATTTAAACCTTTTTCCTTTGACATTAGTACATAAAAGGAGTTTGGTGCTTATTATTTGGAAAATCTATAAATGAAGGTGGCAGGTAAGGTCACCTCAAGATAATATTTTATTTAACTGTAACTGTTCATATATCCAGGATATGCAATGCAGGTCCTTTTTGCCTCTTGCTTTTTGATACCAAAGGTGTTAAACATATAATGCTTAATCCTCCAAATGACGCTCAATGGTGTTGGAAACTTAAACCAGCACGATTTTTTAATTGGCAGGAGTGAAGTACAGGTGTGACCACAGTTGAGATAATCATCACCTCATCCTGCTATTGTATTCTCTTACGAAAAAAAAATCAATAATTTGAGGTTTTTCTCTCCAGAATTTGATAGTTATTTCAAAAGACTTTTTCTCTAATTTTTAACTTGTATATGAATATCTTGGAATTAATATTAAATACAAAAAACTTGAATTTATAGAAAGCTTGTCTGTATCAGAATCATGCTGTCAGTATCCCTAACAACTGAACCCTACTGGTCAGTGATGGCCAATCAGAAGCCACTGTTTCCTCTATTACTGGCATTTGTTAATAGGAATGAGCATTGTGTTGACCAGCAGTGACCAATGACTTACCGTTACAACAGAAGAATGACTGCTGAATCCCAACATCACTTCAGCTACGACACACACGGTAAGAATAGCATTCTGAATTTTGTAAAATTTGCCTTTTCTTAGTTTTAGGTGTATCTAATATGCATTACGATATAACATTTTCTTTTATTACTTTTTAAATTTTATGCAAATGATACTATATGCCCCTTTCTGTTTTTGAGGCTAATGTGTAAATCGTGAAATTTGGTCCTGTTTTACTTACCTTATGTGTACATGGTACATTATGATGTAAAGTTTGTTTCTTTGCACTTTTTGAAATTTTTGTGTGCTTTCTTTTAATATATTCCGGATCTGTTTTTCTTTATGTAGAAAAGTCTGTCTCACTGGAGTCTTATAGAACTTAAACAAGAACTATTTTTCTTTATGTAGAAAAGAGCTTGAACTTGAACTTAAACAAGAACTGCAGTCCCATTCATAAGAATCTAATCTCATGACATCTCCTGAATTCACTTATGCATACTTATGATACACACATTGGCTTCAGCTTATATAACTTATGAAACTCCGAAATACAAATGTATATGATATTTTCCTGTATGAGTTCAGAAATGATATGCCTTTAATTTGGGCGTTACATACCTGAAATTAATAACTATCAAAATTCCTCGGGCAGGGGTATTTTTGTGTCATCAATTCTATAGCACACAATGATGATTCTTAGCTTTTCACAAATGATAGAAAAAGGTTATTCAAAGCATTAAAAACAACAAAACCTTGTTATCCCATTTAAAACAGGAGAGCATTTTACCCTAACAAATTAGTCAAAACAAGATAATTGTAAAAATTTTACCAATTTTTCCTGGTTTTAAAGAGAAAGTTGAAAACTGACATCTCCAGGAAACCGAAGTTTACGAAGGAATGACATACTATATCACTCCTGTTGTTATGACATTTAACGTGTGAAAATAAAGCTCATGGACAACAATGAGGAGATAGAAGGCCATCAAACAGTCAACACACTGATGTATACATCTGGACATCAAATGGTCTACATACTGATGTATACATCTGGACATCAAACGGTCTACAGACTGATGTATACATCTGGACATCAAATGGTCTACATATTGATGTATACATGTGGACATCAAACGGTCTACATACTGATGTATACATCTGGACATCAAACAGTCTACATACTGATGTATACATCTGGACATCAAATGGTCTACATACTGATGTATACATGTGGACATCAAACAGTCTACACACTGATGTATACATCTGGACATCAAACGGTCTACATACTGATGTATACATCTGGACATCAAATGGTCTACATATTGATGTATACATGTGGACATCAAATGGTCAACACACTGATGTATACATGTGGACATCAAACGGTCTACACACTGATGTATACATCTGGACATCAAATGGTCTACATATTGATGTATACATGTGGACATCAAATGGTCAACACACTGATGTATACATGTGGATATCAAATGGTCTACATATTGATGTATACATCTGGACATCAAATGGTCAACACACTGATGTATACATGTGGACATCAAATGGTCAACACACTGATGTATACATCTGGACATCAAATGGTCAACACACTGATGTATACATCTGGACATCAAACGGTCTACACACTCATGTATACATCTGGATATCAAATGGTCAACACACTGATGTATACATCTGGACATCAAATGGTCAACACACTGATGTATACATCTGGACATCAAATGGTCTACATACTGATGTATACATCTGGACATCAAACGGTCTACATACTGATGTATACATCTGGACATCAAATGGTCAACACACTGATGTATACATGTGGACATCAAACGGTCTACACACTGATGTAAACATCTGGATATCAAATGGTCTACATACTGATGTATACATCTGGACATCAAACAGTCAATATACTGATGTATACATCTGGACATCAAACAGTTTACATATTGATGTAAACATCTGGATATCAAATGGTCTACATACTGATGTATACATGTGGACATCAAACGGTCTACCTACTGATGTATACATCTGGACATCAAACGGTCTACATACTGATGTATACATCTGGACATCAAACCGTCTACATACTGATGTATACATCTGGACATCAAACAGTCTACATACTGATGTATACATCTGGACATCAAACAGTCTACATACTGATGTATACATCTGGACATCAAACGGTCTACCTACTGATGTATACATGTGGACATCAAACGGTCTACACACTCATGTATACATCTGGACATCAAACGGTCTACACACTGATGTATACATGTGGACATCAAACGGTCTACACACTCATGTATACATCTGGACATCAAATGGTTCTACATACGATATGTAACATCTGGATATCAAACGGTCCTACAAACTGATGTATACATCTGGACATCAAACCAGTCACATACTGATGTATACATCTGGACATCAAAACAGCAAACATATGAGTTATACATCTGGACATCAAACAGTCACATACTGATGTATACATCTGGACATAAAGGTCTACATACGATGTATACATCTGGAATCAACAGTCAACATACTGATGTATACATCTGGACATCAAACAGTCAACATACTGATGTATACATCTGGACATCAAACGGTCTACATACTGATGTATACATCTGGACATCAAATGGTCTACATACTGATGTATACATCTGGACATCAAACGGTCTACATACTGATGTATACATGTGGACATCAAATGGTCTACATACTGATGTATTATACATCTGGACATCAAACAGTCTACATACTGATGTATACATCTGGACATCAAACAGTCTACATATTGATGTATACATCTGGACATCAAATGGTCTACATACTGATGTATTGGTCAGGACATCAAACAGTCAACATACTGATGTATACATCTGGACATCAAATGGTCTACATACTGATGTATACATCTGGACATCAAACAGTATACATACTGATGTATACAACTGGACATCAAACGGTCTACATACTGATGTATACATCTGGACATCAAACAGTCTACATACAGGTTTGGTTTATTATGTAGGTTTCACAATAGAACAATACTTAAACTAACAAAATGATACATACATCTTAATTTTTTACATTATTATGAAATCGCCATTCCTCTACAAAGTACTGTGGACATTTACTTGGTGACAGCTCTATACTTGTTAAACAATATTGTAAAACAGAAACAAGCTTATTCAAGGAATTCATATTCCCCGCTTTTAAATGTGTCATTGTAGCTCGACAGAATGATAAAATCTGTTGAGTCATAATAAATTGCTTGAAATTTGAAGAAGAAGGTAAAGCCTTCCACAGAAATTATATGTTCATTTGAACACGTATTACGAGATAATGACAAAACCCTATCATGAATTTGGTTGAGCCCTAATACATTGAATCCTGTTCCTAGGTTTGAAGACTTTGGGAAAATATTTATTTAACTGCAAATAACAACATTTTTCAAAAATCAAGGAATGATAGCTCTGTTACTAAGTTGGCTTAATAATTGGATAATGTTTGTAGGAGTAAGTGTATTGGATAATGTTTGTAGGAGTAATTGTATTGGATAATGTTTGTAGGAGTAATTGTATTGGATAATGTTTGTAGGAGTAATTGTATTGGATAATGTTTGTAGGAGTAATTGTATTGGATAATGTTTGTAGGAGTAATTGTATTGGATAATGTTTGTAGGAGTAATTGTATTGGATAATGTTTGTAGGAGTAATTGTATTGGATAATGTTTGTAGGAGTAATTGCATGGAAACTCAGGAATCTAAATTTTTCGTTATTCAAGGGGCCATAACTCTGCCAAATAACATAAGGCAGAAGTGCCGATGAAACTTGGCCAAGCCCTTAAGGCATTTAACCTTGTTATCAAGTTTGAAGAAAACTCAGTCACAAACTGTCCTGACTTCCTGTATTAAGTTCTGTATGCACTCATTTACAAACAACAGAAAATTAGTACCACAAACTGAGTATCAATCAAATCTAACATCATAAGTTGGGAATTAGGAAAGGTTAAATCACAGATAAACAACTCACCTAGGTCACACTGTGTCTCCGTCACGGCTCCCTTTTCTCGTAGAAACATTCTCTCATTCATCTCCACTGGTCTTCTCTGTAGCTCTGATACCAAATCAAACAAAGCTTAATACACTTTTGTGAAAAATAAAAATCAATATCATTTTGCTATAATGGCAATTGACTGTTTACAACTGATTTAGTTTTGTTAGGAAATGATGAACTTCCCTTGATGAAAATGTTACATTATTTTTATGTGTAAAAGCTTTCATTATTAACTCCAAATGATTTAACTGAGGTCTTTCTTTCAGCCATCCTTATTCTATGCCAGTTGTTTTCACACAGGAAATCCTACATCTTTCACATCCCTCCAACCCAACCCCTGCCCACATACCCCCTCCCTCTCACTCTTCCACACCCCAACCTCATCCCTATCTCACATCCCTTTTACACTCAGCACAACCTCTCAAACTGTGTTTAAAAATATTTCCAATAGTACCAAACCTATGCCATCATGTCTAATGTTAAGTTAAGTATTTACTATTAGAAACGGATTAATATGAATTTTCTAAAACTTGTTACCGGATCCTAATCATGTATATTTTGTCTGTACTGTTGTAATCATTTGTAATATGCTTATTGTAATGAAATAATGTTAACATCAATTGACTGTTATAATCTCATATTTTATTTACCAGTATGTATTTTTTTTCAATATTACTGGTAATTATGGTAATGTCATTTATTTTCCATTAATTCTGGTAATGTGGCTTATTTTACATTAATTCTGTTAGCAGAATTAATTTTCCATCAATTCTGGTAGTGTGATTAAACTTCCATTAATCATGGTAATGTGATGATTTTTTCGACATCCTCTAACCTCACTGATTTTCCCACTAATCCTAAAATTATTTAAAATTTTCCATCAATTCCTGAAGTGTGATTAAATTTCTATTACTCCTGCCCTGCTAATGGGATTTATTTTCCAATACTTTTAGCAATTGTAGGGTGCTTTAATTTCCACTAATTCTGGTAATGTGATGATTTGTTTTTTATTCAACCAGGTAGTGTGATATTTTTTACATTCAAGTAGTAGGACTAATTTTCCATTATTTCTAGTAGTGTGACTAAATTTCTGTTCGTTCAGTACTGAGAATTATTGCTCCGGTTTAAACAATATAATTTCTATTAATATCGGCCATGGTAGTGTGTTTAAATTTCCATTAATTCTGGTAATCATAATGTAATTGTTGTTGATTTTTATTTACTCTGTAGTGTGATTTTTTAATTAATTTTAGTAGCAGGGATAATATACATTTGTATGTAATTTTTTAAATCAATTTTAGCCATTGTAGAGTGTTAAGGTTTCAGTAAGTCTAGTTATATGTTTTTTTAATTGATTCAAGCTGTGTTTTATCATTAAATTTTTCAATGTTATTTCCTTTTCAAACAAATTTGCAACATGAAATAGACTAGGTAAGGCTGACTGGTATGGATGCAGTACTTTAAATGTATGCTTTGAAACCTTCTTGTGACTAAAATGACAGTAACACATAATGTGTAATTAGTAAAAGAATATGATGAATGTTTGATAAAATGCCAAAACATGAATTTTAAAGGCTTGACAACAAGTCCTATTTTCTAGAATGTACCTGGATATTTCCTTTTAAAAGACTTGACACCGAGGAACTCGCTAATCTGCTCCTGTAGCATGTAGTACTCTCCACTGGAATCTTTGGGCCATTGGTACTCAAATACCTTTGAGGCTGGAAATGTATGACTACAAAAAATGTTTTCAAATTAAAAATAATATTTTAAAAAGGAGAAAGTTCAATCTAAAAGGTTTTGAATGATAAATCACTTAAGCACAATTATTGATTCCACTCAAAGGTATTATGACACATTAATTTATCATATTGAAGGGGAGATAACCTGTACAGTAAAATAAACTCACTGTTCTATTTCATCAGAGACAGCCTCCACATTAGCACTACTACCAGTACTGTTCTGGCGAGACCTTTTTGATGGTGTAGGGCCTACAGACACTGAACCTGTGTCTGCAATACTAGAGGCTGGGGTCGCTGGTCCAGGTGTATCATACATAGCATTTTCTGACTGTATTGATTCATCATCCACTTCCATGGGAAGCTGCAGGCTGTCAGTAGAAATTAGAGCACTTTTATAATTTGGACCTGTTTCATTGACATTATTTTCTTTCTTGGAACCAAGAGAAGAATCAGATGAGGCTCTTTTTAAAGTCTCATCCACTAAATTACTATTCTTACTATTCACCAGATCGTCTTGTTTGTCTGTACCATTGTCAGTCTTGCTCTGATTGCAGTTAGGCTCTGGTATGTTTTGTGATACATTCAATGTTTCTTCTTCACATCCTGCAGCTTCAGCAGCATGATGCTTTAATTCAGATTGATCAGTCATTTCTATATCTGTTGTGTTAAGCTCCTCTTGTTGATTTTCTTTTTCATTTGATCCTATCCCTGAAGTTGTGCAAATCAATGGATCCTGTTCTGGCAGAAGTTCTTTTGTAATTGGTGTTTGTTCTGTATCCTCAGACTGAAGAGCAGTGTTTAGATCTTCCTCTGTTTTCTGTGTTGATTCAGCAATAGAATCCACTTGGTGTGTCATTTCTGTACCACACACCTCTGTTTCATCTCTTACATGAATTTTAGTATTTGTCTCCATAATTTCATCTGTTATTTCTGTACATGGTCCTCCATCTTTGTCCGCTATTTCTGAACTAGCCTCTCTTGTTTTGTCTATAATTTCTGCACTTGACTTTTCAGATTCATCTGCTACCTCTGCACTAGACAACACAGTTTCGTCTACTAATTCTGTACTGGTCTCTCCTGTTTTACTGAATATTTCGTCACTAGGTCCTCTAATGTTGTCTGTTACCTCATCTGGCCCCTTTGTTTTCTCTAATATTTCTGTATCAGGTCCCTTTGATGGTCCCTTTGTTATGTCTAATATTTCTGTATCAGGTCCCTTTGATTTTTCTGTTTCTGAATTCTGTGATTGTTCCTGTTCTTTGTTTATTGTTTCTATTCCTACATTACATATTTGTTGCGTGGCAATTTGAGATTGCATAAACTCTTCTACACTATCCTTGGCATCTTTGTCCCCCTTAGAGAATCCACTCGATGGATCTTCATCTGTGCAATCCTCTGTGACATTTGAATCATTAAAATTCTTTTCTTTTTGAGCAGCAGTGTCTGGAAGTGTTGCGCACTGAAATACAGGAAAATAAAATAAATCAAATAGTTATCAAGGATATGGTCAGGTCAATCAAATTGGATAAGTTTATTTCCAGTTCAGGACTTATATGTAAAAATCCTCTATACCAGAATCAAAAAGTACATACAATGTATTATTATGCATGTTATATAGTAAGAAAATTGTATGACTGTAGCTCTGTAATTTAAAAAAAGTTGTTGATTTTTCCAGTGTCAATCTAGTTCATCAAAAGTCAAGATGACCTATAGTCATTGTGTTTCATCTGCCGTGCACAGTCCGTAAACTTTTCACATTTCAAACTTCTTCTTAAGTTCCAACAGTGGGACTGAGCTGTAACATAGTCCTGACCCAGTGTTTTTATTTTTTGGGTCGATCCGAAATCCAAGATGGCCACCATCTTGAAAAACACATTTTAAACTTCTTCTCCAGTTCCACTGGTACCATAGAGCTGAAAATTGGTAGGAATGTTAAGGAAGGGGAGCCAACAAAGTGTTGTTATATTTCAACCTCATAAAAACTTTGACATGACAGCAACAGTGGTTATTTTTTGTAACATGGTTTACCGTCATGTTTTCCTGAACATCACCTATTTCCAACTTCTTCTCAAGTTTATCCAGTGGAATTCAGCTCGTCCTTAACTGAAATGATTCTGAGATGGTTCTGACTAAGTGTTGTTAAATTTCAGTTCAGTCCAAAATCCAAGATAGCCACAATGGCAGCCATCTTGAAAAACACATTTTTTAACTTCTTCTACAGTTCCACTGGTGCCATTGAGCTAGAAATTTGTTGGAATTTTAAGAAAGGGGGCCAACAAAGTGTTGTTATTTTTCAGCCTGATCAAAGCTTCGACATGGTAGCCATGTTGGACAATTTGTAACATGATTAGGCAATCATGATTTTCCTGAACAACACCTAATATAATTCTCAAGCTCCACCAGTGAGATTCAGCTTTTTCATTCCTGAAATGATCCTGATATGGTCCTGGCAAAGTGTTGTTATCTTTTTTCGGGTCTGTTGAAAATCCAAGATGGCCACCAGTTCCATTGGTGATATGGTGTCTTCCCACTTTGCCAACATATCCTATTCTAACATTTGATTGGGGCACAGGTAGTGTAGTATTGTTATTGGGAGAACAATAGGTGCTAATTACAGGTAAGGCTATAGCCTGTTTCAGGAAAGTGGCTGAATGATTGGTGATCATTTACCTGAAAGTATATTTTACATGTCTTCTGTGCATTTATGCATGTACTACAATATATTATTATATGGTCTAGATCTGTTGATGTCAGATGACCGTTAAGACCTAGCTGTGGGCCTCTGTATAATTTGTTAACATTATTTACTGAAGTAAGATATCCAGGTATATGTAGTTCATGCCATGTTGATGACGATCTTATTGGAAAAGTGTTTTGTTATACTCCAACAATCACCTAGACTTGCAAAGTAATTTAATACCAAATAATATCTGATTGACAGTCGCAGTAAATTTGTACACTGGTGAACAAATAAGAACTCATGTACATAGATAAATACTAATACAATGACATTATTGTAACTGTTTAAAAAAAAACATTTTAGATGAGCTCTCTGAATTCTGTAGTTTTACATTACACACAAAAATGGCGTGTAAGTTATAACCAGACATAGGTAAGGGTGGTGGCTAACCCGTGTAGACTTATTCCAGGTGAGTCTTGACACGGACGCCCAGATTACATGTGCGTTGCCATTCAGACCAAACCTTCGTTGGCTTGTTAACTTTTCTCAAATTTCGTACACAAGTTTTTTTGTCAATTACTCATGATCAACACCAGTCATTTATTGATATCAACTAGTTGGCAAAGGATTCCGTTATCATATTTGATGATATTTAATATTTATGCTGGCGTAAAATGGTATCATGATCCACCTTAAATCTCAATGTATTTGACATTGCAATGATTGGAACATGTATATTTATTTCAGTTGTATAAAAATATATTAAAAACTGTCGTAAGTGAATTTCTTTATTCGGGATATTTGGTACGTTGCCTGTTGTGTCTGTTGTTCAAATATATTTTTGTTGGATCAAAACATGTATTACTAACGGAACATTTCTTTGTTCGCGTTCCAAATAGCAAATGAGAATTTTTATCAGGATATTGCGACAGTCTGAAATTTTAATGACAATAGTAACGCACTACGCTTCCATCCTTCAAAAGCGTCATCCGGGAAAAAAAAGTTGTTGTGAACAAAGAACGGGCGTTATTTTGTGTACATCCTTCATAAAAAGGGACTTTAAGTTCCTACTCAAATGATCAGGAAGAAACCGTAAATGTTTAAAATTGTGCATTACCTCTGTTTTTGGTATATCGTCGCTCATTTCATCAATAATACTCTTTTCTTTGTCGTTTTCGATTTTGCCGGTTACAATGTCGGCCATTGTTGCAATAATTGATGTTTTCAACACAAAAGAGTTCGAAAAACCTCGTTTTCTTCAATATTTTGTTTATGGTGTAAATGAATATCAACTCGTTACTGAAAAATGAAAATATGGTTATAAGAAATGTCAAGAAAACAATAGCTGGTTTCACAACGTAATAATATTATACAAAAGCGATATAGTCCAATCGTACCACCATTCAGGGGACATAACTCTCAGATCGAGACTGTCCATCGCTGCAGGCTGGAAAAGGTCACGGAATACGGGACACTGGCTACCCAGTCACACCCGGCGTTGCGGATGGCTCGCGTGAGCTTTGGGGCATCGCCTGGCTACAGCAGCGCGTCGCCAAACTAGACGGGTGCGTTAAGGTCTGCTAAAATTCCTGTATATTTCTGGGTAGTCATTTAGACAATTATTTGTTGTCTTGTCTGGGTTAATATCCTAATTTGTTAACACTTTTGTTTACATTTTACAAAAGATTTTAACCATCGGGATAAAAATACAAATTATAAATATGTTTAAACTATCAAAAATGTCTAACCGATGATATATTCGCTTTAATTTATATTAAATGGCATTAAATTGTAGGGTAATCATGGTGATTGCATGCTTAAACAAGAGTTTATTATTTTATTTTTAATAATTTTAAAAAAATAAGCGCACCTGGAATATTGGTATATAATATATATTCGCTATATCATTATACTTAGAAATATTTTGATGTTAGTGCCAATATTTTGTTGAATAACATACACAAACATCCTCCTTGCCAACCCCTACAGAATCAATTGAAATAGTTATTTACTAAGCAGTGACATATCGTCAAGATAATTATTTTAAAAAGGTCATAATTTATTACTAAACCTTCGTAAATGTATATTACCGTAAAGTATTTACAAATATCTATATTCACCTCTATATGTGGATATCTGCTTCATATGAATTAGCTGTGTATGAATTCTGCATGCTCAACACATCCTGATAGAGATCCACTGAATAATTTCCATCATTGAAATATAACCCAAATTAGCATCCCCTCGAACGTCTAGATGGTGTCACAGTACTACATAACACCTCACAAATATCTGTAATATCTTAGGTCGAAGTTGACTTTCTTTGTGGTGTATTGCAACACCCAGGACCTTTCAGCACAATTTCCACAGTATATGTAATTGTTTGGCGTTGTGATCCTTGTAATTATTACATTCTTAAATCAGACTTTTATTTGATGTTGAATCTTCTTGTCTATATAGATTGTGAAATACGATTTTGTTATTTTCAAAATACCATTGGTATTTTTTATGATTCAACTAACATGTGGAACTATGTTAAAATCAACACATACTGTTTAAATTAATTTCAATAGTATCTGTTTGTGATCCTTAAAAAGATCTTTTATCTTGTTCCCGTTTGTGAAAATGATAATAATGTGCATTAACAAAACCAGTATGTAAAAAAGAGACACATACATGAATTATATTACACCCACATTTTTTAATGTCTTCCCGGAAACGAAAGTACAGCCATGTGTCGGTGACTTCGGCTCGATGTGTACATGTCGTGTTAGTATCGTTTCCCCAGACTGTAATATTGTTGTACGGTTGAGGATTACAATAGGCGAAAGATGTCAAATCAGTACCTATCAAACTTCACGCGACCGATGTATATATATATATATATCAAGTTCTGTGTTGTGTTTTCTGGGCTGTGACTTAGTTTGGATTCACTTAATAAAAATGTGTCCCTTCCCTATTTTGTTTTTGTAAGAAAATCTCCAATACAATCCCCCGGATGGACCATCCCTACCTCATATCCACACTTCTCAGATCAGAGCCCGTAGCAGAGATGTGTATTTTCGTTTTTTCCCATGCATAATAATCTGCACCATTTTAACGATAAAAAAGGATATTTTTACATGCATCTCTTGAAATCCATTTGTAAAATTCACGTAAATGGAACATTTGCCCTGCTAGTTGGTTTAAAAACGTGCAAAATGATATCCTTTTTCTATTATTTAGAAGAGAGATTTATTTTATGTTTAAGCCATATATGTTTGACACGTATGTCAACCTTAGTGGGGACGTCTGGAATATTAATTAGTATAAATAAAATTGTAACGCGAACTTCCGCTATAGCCGCCGACTGGGTAGGTGTGACAGCCAGTATATTGACTGGTACAGTCTGGCTTCCCGACACAATCTATCATCCTCATGACCATTCTAGCTGGTCAATGTCTGATGAATCATGTCAGTCTTACGGTCAGCCATCTAGTTCAGTCACGCGCTCACGTCTTGACCATCATAGACATTTTATTAAATTTAGACACAGTTTATAGGTATATTGGGCCTTCTCTAGTACATTTTCAGATGTGTTATTTTTACCGAAAATGTGTAATATGCCAGGGAAAGTCCAAACACACAGGCCCCTGTGGTGAAAACATAGCTTTCAGTCTGTATAGACCAGACTAAACATGTATTTCTAACAAAAGACGACATATTGCAGATAATTGGCAGTAATTGTATATATTAGTATGCATATTGATTGTCATCCAGAAAAGTGTTCAGTTAGCAGTTTCTGAACTTCTTGATTTCATGTGTGGAAGTGGTGTCTGTGTGTTTGCCTACGTGTATTATATGTCATTGCTCTGCCTATGCATACACATGATATAATGATAAGCGGTCTAGTGTAGGTAATACAATAAACTTGATACACTACCTTACATATTTGCCTGATCTACAACCTTTGATTTTTGTATAAATATTTTTGGACTAGATTTGTGTCCCAATAGCAATAATTTAAAAACTTTTTGAACAAAAAAAACTGAATAGATTCCAATCTATTTGTAGGTGTTAAACAACCACGGATGTATTTGAGGTTAGGTTCATAAATCAGACACTGGCTGCAATTCAGAGTTTATATTCTTTATGGAATTGAGTTTGGAATATCATTATATATGTTTTTTCTTTTGTTTTATTTCGGTATATGATTGACATTTGAGAAAGTGATTGACAAAACTTGATGAATAATTAAATTAGAAATATCTGATATATTTGATCAACATGAACATGTTTTTGTAAGGTGTTAGTTGTGTTGTTCATGTATCAATAAATACATATGTGTATACTACTGATACTTTAATAACACGCTGAAATGATATACTGTTGTTCATGTGTCAATAAATACATATGTGTATATTACTGACGCTTTAATAAACACGCTGAAATGATATACTGTTGTTCATGTATCAATAAATACATATGTGTATACTACTGATAAATACATATGTGTATACTACTGATACTTTAATAAACACGCTGAAATGATATACTGCTGTTCATGTATCAATAAATACATATGTGTATACTACTGATACTTTAATAAACGCGGTGAAATGATATGAAAATAATCATTGCATGAAAAATAGACATATACACTTATAAAGTATACATAAAGTATACAGACAAACATTGATGTTATTCATGCAAATATACTTAACTTATCATTGGCAATATTCAGAAACTAATACAACTATTCGAAAAAGGTTTTGTATAGACACAGAAAACAAAATAAAACAGGCGAGGCAAGCATGTGGGTGATATTTAATATTTACATATGTCAAAAATATTGCTCATGAAACATCAAGACAAGAATATTAAAATAAAGTTATTTTCTAAAAATCAGACTGATGTTTCGTGTGTGTGCTCGACATTCTAAAATATGGCTAAGCCAGTGGTCAACCAATGACCAAGTTTGAGAATCATAATTAGGAATTATCTTACAGCTGCATGTTAAATAAAGAGTATGATATATGTCGCCAAATATAATATGCAATGTAACACGTGAATGTAAGTTGATTTTATATGATGATATTTAACCGTGTAATCTATTCCAACTGCAGTTTCAAACTACCTTTTTGTAAATTTCTTACTAAATATGCATGTCCTATCAGTCGGTGGTGAACAAGCGACCCGGTAGGTGTGTACAAAAGCGCATATTATTGAGAATGTATGTCAAGGCCAAATCCTCGATCTGTAAACGATACATGTATGGCTGTTTGACATCGCGTCTGTCTGCATAAAAGGCATGTCTAGTGCATGTGTGCGTCAGTCAACTGTTAAAAATCAAAGGGAAGTAACTTTTGTCAAATACTGGCTGTTTGACGGGGACGGCGAATCGTCTATTGTCGCTTTCTGTTATATACATTTTATTATGTCTTCTGATTGTCAAAAACTATTTTAAAATCACCCCCATAGCCGAAATAAATAAATAGAAGTCTAGTTACTTATTCACTAGGGCATGTTCATTTCCTGTGTTAATAACTGGAACCAACGGGTGTAGGTTTAACTTTATTTTATCAATATAAACACCTATGGCATATAACAGATAAGACACACGTTAGTGGAAACATTACACAACTTCTCTCTTAAATCAATGTCTGTGTTCAGAAATGCATGTTAATGAATAAATAAATCGTTGAGCAACCCCGTCTTTCTGGTGTATGTATACCGTTTATGGTCTCACGGTCACCTGTCAGGTGTTGTGTGTACCGATAACACATTGTAATACATTACAAACCGTCTTTCGGGTTCTGACCCGACCCACATCTCAATGAGTCAAAGATCTCTCTTTTTTTTCTTCTGAAATGAAACATTTCGAGAATGTCCTCTCTCCCTTGTCGTTATAATGATATAAATCCTGCTCCGGGACCCAGACTGCGCGTTCTTGACAAACGGATATTTCTTACCTCCCGAACAAGATGCTGAGTGTGACAACAATGGAAGAGAATTAAACCCGGGTGGCGAATCGATCGTCCAGAATTTATTTTCAAC
Source organism: Pecten maximus (assembly GCF_902652985.1). Taxonomy (NCBI): domain Eukaryota; kingdom Metazoa; phylum Mollusca; class Bivalvia; order Pectinida; family Pectinidae; genus Pecten; species Pecten maximus. The sequence goes on from NC_047017.1 coordinate 49,217,579, forward strand.
ACATTCAATTATCGGATTTAATTATGAAAAGCTTTTATTTGAAATCACAGGATGTACCTTACACGAAAAATGCATAATTTATTGAAAGAAATATCCTCGATGCCGTACATTCTTTCTTCAAGTAATTACGTCTTCCGCAAAATAGGGATGGCGATATAAGGTAGTGTTATTAGAAATTAATTAATGTCTTTGGAAGAAAGCTTAACATTTTGAAAGAATTTATTATAATAACAAATATATAATCAAATGACTGACTAAGAATCTAATATCATTTGGATTGCCATTAGCTACAGGAACCTTACTTCGCTAGTCCGTACGTATCAGAAACTATGTTTGTACGTTCAAGGGGACCCTTATGGCACGTCCATGGTATGTACGCTTAGTAACAAATATGTTAGTTAAATTTGATTAATCTACGGAGTTCTCGTGAATTGTAATAAGCTACAACATATGTATATATATGTGTATTTTTTTTATCTTTAACAATAAAACGTACTTATTATTTTCTGTTTCAATTAGTATTTTGATGAAAATTTAGGGAAAAAACATTTTTCATTATGCAAGTACACGAGACATCAAAAATCGTATGCCGATTCAGAAATCCTACACATGAGAATAAGGCCGAGTAAAAATTCCGACAAAGCCTCTATTTCTGTACTTTCGGGATAAATAATACATAGGTATAAGCAAGCTTACACTAAGTTTAAACATTGTTAAACGCAGCGAGGAAAGTCATGGTCACTTTAAAAAGGCCAGATTTTGCGTTCTTGATGCATATAGCGACTAAAGGCATCGTCCGAGATTGTGCATGTATTGTGGTAGTAATAAACATGAACGCGTGAATAACATTAATTACTATGCGATCTTAGCATAGTTCCGTGGCCTTAAATCGTTTTAAATATTACTGTATTAATTAGGAAATGCTTGGGTAACAGCTTGAATCCGAGATTTCAAGTGTTTCTGAGCTTATTTATATGCTTTAGTTTTCATGTTGCGCGGTCGTGTTGGCTAGAAGGAGTCTTTGGTAACAGGATGATATTGAGAGACCGAATAGGTCGTGAAATGTCGGAGAAATGGAGAAAATCCTCATAATGAGATCTATACTGCATCATCTTTACATCGGAGTATTTCCTGTAAATAATCACTTTGAAGCACATATTTGAATTCTTCAGGTATAGGTATTACGAATGTATTTAAATGTCTGATGTTAGACTGAAAATTTGAAGTAGCGGTGCTGGGCAGCAATTAATCATTATTCTCTTATATTTTCAGGAATGTCTGCGGCACATTTTGAGGATAACACCAGCATTTCCAAGTTGATGGCCGGGGCACTTTTAATGGATAATGAATGCAATGAACTTCCGTTTACATGGCCTGACAACGCCGTCACTTCGTCGTCAAACGTCAAAAATGAGCGGGAAACCAACAACTTCCCGCCAAATGTTGACTGTTGGCAGATGCAAAACCACACATCAGCATTTTCAAATAACTACCCGTATATTCAACAACCGAATAATGGATACGTCCAACACAATGGCAGCTTAAATACAACCACCACCACCACCACCAATGGCGACCAAGGCCATGGTCAAAATGGACTCGTGTCCGGCAGTAGTGCATTAAAGCCAGTGCAGGACCAATATCGTCATAAGTACGGCACTTACGGTAACGAAAAGTATCCCGACTATAATATAGCTGTGAAAGCTGAAACGTGTGATACCAGTAAGTGGAGTCCATGTGCTGTTAACTCGACTCCGAACTTCGATCAGTCCAGAAATGTCCATAGTAACGTACTGGGCGAACAGTTCTCACCCAAGTCTTTCAAATCCTTAGATAATGGAGTCGGAGGAGGCAGCATTGGCGGTAAACAGACGCCAGGAGGGTCGTCAGCAGACCTTTCCGGGAAAAAGAGACCATTCGAATTAGTAGAATCGGACGACAGTGATTCGAAAGCAAGCGGAACGGATGGCAGCCAAAGCGGCGGAAACGGAAGTCGACCTGATTGGCAGTGCTACTGCGCACCTGTAGATATCAACGTCAACCAGATGATCACCAGCGGCGTGACAGTGGCTGGTTACAAACCAAGGAAAGTGATATGTAAACGGAAAAAGGCATGCGTGCCCTCGGAACAGAAAGATAACGGATACTGGGAGAAAAGGAAGAAAAACAATGATTCTGCTCGGCGTTCCAGAGAGGCGAAGAAAGAGAAGGAGCGCAACTTTTACAAACGTGCGCTTGAGTTGGAATATGAAAACCATTGTTTGAAAGAGAGAATTGCCTTTCTTGAAAGAAAACTAGAACTTTCGATGCAACAAAATACTAATTTTAGTTGCACTGACGCATAGTGTTCCTGTATATATATATACTTGTGTATACCTAGATTTATTCCAAAGACGAGGTCGTCCATTTTGGAGGACACGCTCCTAAAATGGCATTGGTCACCGATATATACTACGTTATTCGCGAGAAGTGTTTATGTAAGTAGGTATATATATAGAGAGACAAGTGTTCATTATTGTTTAGCTTTTGTACGTCCGTCCACAAAGAATTGAGACAGATATCAAAAGAAAGTCGATATGCTCGGGCGTATTCTTTCTGATGGATGGCACTAACCCTTTCTATACATGTTTTAATATTTTCTATCCAACATGGCATCAAATGCTGTGTTATCCTAGATTTTTTTATTCTTGTGCTCTCTGCCTTTTTCCCTAGAGTCTTTGTACCATTTTGGCGAGGATTTGTGTGTTTTAGTAGACGATATGTGGTAGCCCTAGGTATCCTTTTCATATCGAAGACCTTCATTCCTATAGTGTAGTTAGATGTTTATTGTTTCCCAATATTACCCTTTGTGAATGGAAGTTCAAAACTTTCCTTGTCTTTGCATCAATTCATGTATTGCCCATGTCGCTTTCCGTATTTGTGATCGTGCACGCGACTGTGTGTTTAAGCCAAAGTTTTAAAAACTTATATGTTCAACTTATGCTTTTTAATGTTTGTTGCTTTTTAATAATGTATTTAAGATACAAGTCCAACTTATAAATCTGGCGTTTACTTTTATATTTACGATGTTGAATCGCATATTTAACATGTAAGATTTGTTTTTGTTAGATGTATTATAGGTGCTATCAAAGATACCAGGATGTATGTTTTGAGTTGATATGCTAAAATACCATTTAAAAACGAGCATGGTAATGTTTTTTTTACATGTGAATAGAGAATTAGGAACTATATTGTTGTTTTACGTAGATCTTTGACCCTTTTAGTGTTCAACTTGCAATGTACGTTTTAAATGATATGCACATATGCATATTTAACCATTTCCCAACTAAATGAATGTAATATTAGAATATTTGAATTTTTGTTATCAAGATACATATTATATTAGAATCTGTACGTTTTGATAGATATTGATTTGGTATACAGTACTGTAGTTGGAAGGGGGTAATGGGGATTTCGACTTGATTATTCGTGTATGTCAAATAATATTCAATGCAATGTTAAACTGGCAACAACTTTTTACTCACTGGTAAGTATAAGAATGAAATCGAAATAACGTCATTTGTTTTAAGGCGTATCACATTCAATGTGTTAGAATTGAATTTGAGAAATCTGTATTAAGGTTGGGACACGGTTGAATTGTGTTACTATCATTTTACATTACATGTATTTGATTTTGACTGTCCTGTACGGGGGAAGTGTTTTGTTTTTTTCTGTCAGTTCGCCTCTTATCTTTTAGTTGTACCAACATCTACAGGTGATGTTTAGCATAATATGAACTGACACACTTAGCCGAAAATACCTTGTCGTGTTAAACAGTCTAGAGCCTCATTTATTTATGAAGAATCAACAGTATACATATACTACAATGTTCAGTCGCCTTTCGCTGAAGTCAAGGCCACATCCATTCGGCTCAAAGTACCGTCTTAACTGAAAGTTTTAGGTCATTTCATTACTGAATCCATTTCCCATATTAGATAGTTTCCAACCAGCTAATGTGTAAAGTAAAATAGCTGTTTATCACAGAGGCGTTGGTGGTTGTGACACTTTCATGTGAGAGAGATTAATGTTATGATACTGTTGATTATTGATTTCATTATGTTATATTAATATCATGAAATTTGGTTGTCGAATGTTGTTTAGCTATGCATGTAGCTTATGTTTCATTATTGTTTTTACCAATTATGCCAGATGCGAGATCGTGCTGTTGACACATTCTGATCCATAGGTTGAGTTATCTCCCTTCGTCCATAATACTGCAGTTTTGGCACCTGTCATTATAATTGCTTTGGTAAGTAAATGGCAATGTATCTTCAAGACGGCAGCAACACAGTTTTTTTTAGATTGTATATGAGCCGTGTGTTAGCCCGACGTAAATGTTACTGCCGGTCCTGACACCCCCTACTTACCACTTGTATATAACATGATAATGTGAAGCTAAATATATCGATTTTCTAGTCATGTTTGTATTTAGTTACACCAGTACAGGTCATAATTAATGTGTAAAATAATCATTATACCCGACCTAAATCAACTTCATCGACGGCCGAGTCTATGACTGGCAAAAATCAGACAAAATGAAAAAAGGTTAAAATGAGAAAACTGAGCACTGTTTGACACGCATATCTTAAAGAATCATAATTCGTTACTATTGGTTTTAAAAGACAAAATTTTGTTTAAATGACATCATCAACCGAAAGCCCATCAACATCTCTCTTCTTTATGCGGCGATTCTTTTAGCACTCATAAATACATTTTCAGAAAGCCAGTTAGTCGCGTGTTATATTAGTAATCTGTACAGGAATAACACGTGTTGTTAAATTGATGAGGTATACACTCTCAGTTAAGGTGACATCATGACATTGGGTACCTTTTGCAAGTGTGACGTCAACAGAAATTGTGATGTCACGCGACGTAAGGTAAATTAATTTTTTGATTTAAGAAAAGAATGTTGATCTTGGGTACACAGTGTGTTGCACGTGTATGTAGTGTACATGTATAGTGAGTGTACGAGTATTAGCTCTCATAGCGTTAACTGAAGTAAATACATTTGTAAACATGAATAACGTTGACGTAACATACTTCCATGCATAGTTATTCCAAAGTCTCATTCGCGTGGGTCCGTTCGTCGTTTTGTGCTGTTTCAACCTTGGACGTTTTAGAAGTGTTTTATTATTTTGATAACTCCGCAATTAACATGTTATATACTGCCAATCCACGTAATAACCTTCCCTGTATGTGTAGTTTATATATGTGTATAATCCCCATTCGACACTACCCAGAATTGTCGCTCTGTACACTGACATTGAGCAGGACGACAGCTCTGGGGAGAGATTGCTAATTGTGGTGTTCCTCTGTCAGGTGAGACTACACCAGGTGTTCCGAATGCCTTGGACACGTGACTTATAACACGGTTATACACCAGGTATTCGGAATGCCTTGGACACGTGACTTATAACACGGTTACATGTCATGGGACACATACATGTATCCATTATTTTAACCTGTTATATATATCAAATATTTCATTCTTGCTTCCTCCACTTTTTTCAGTTTTTTTATTTTATTATGTTCATTCCATTTTTAATTCCAGTATATCTGTAACCAGACTTATGTTGCTCTGTGTATGATTTCGATACCTGTGTACCCGTGGTAGATAACCTCAGATTAAGATACAACTTAAAACAATGCTAAAAGTGTTTATCGCTAGCGGACTTCTTTAATTGTATTCCCAAGCACACACAAAAAAAACAACGAAGAAAACAATACCTATGGCAGTGCTTTAAATGTAGCGATTTCCCCGTAATTAGCCTAACATAATCTACCTGGCTCTCTGGAGTTTTTTACCATTGTTTTCGCAATTTCATGCATCAGACATTTTGAATATCGTGTAAATTCCGGGGCATCCTTTTCTCCAGCGTAGTTTTTCACGGTGATTTAAATAAGCGAACTGAGCACGAGTATAAAATTTATAAATCTTAACACAAAACTTTATAGTAAATGTATGCCCTGTATTTACACTCTGTAGTATCATAATATCAAATGCTGCATGTTATTACATGTTACGTTACTAACAGATGTAAGAAATCATGTTTTCTGATTCAAATATTGTACTGATGAAAATAGTGCGTTTCAGCTTTTCAGTTCAGCTTATATGTTTACATAATGCGTATATAATCGGAGTTGGACCTGATCCTGCCAGCCATTTTATCGCATTCCCTTGATACTTTTCACTCATAACTATCTCCCCTTAAACGTCGTCTATGCCGACGATGCCAAGGTTACGGCAGTATGTTAAAATATATTGACCATGTAGATGATATCGCGACTGCCGTTTTCATTAATTTACCACACAGAAAATTTCATGCGGATATCGAGAGAAAAGCTTATAACGAACTCTGTAAATCACAGAGGGGAGATATCTTGTGTTAGATTTGATGACTGTTGTCGCCATCATCTTGTGAGATCGTGTGTTCAGGATAGAGACTGATCTAACCCTTATTGATTTCTAAAACACCCATGACCGCGGCTCCTTTTTCCAATGTCTGGATGTTGCTGTTTGTCCTGTTTGGCTTCGTCGATTTAATGTTTTTCGTTTAATTTGAATAAAATAAATTGATTTCTGTTTGGTGTAGAGCTAACTAATGCCACCGAGTCTGAGTCTGTGGCACTAGTTCATTATGTCATTAAGTCTGTGTCTGTGATACTAGTTCACAATATCACTGAATCTGTGTCTGTGGTACTAGTTCATAATGTCATTAAGTCTATGTCTGTGACACTAGTTCACAATATCACTGAGTCTGTGACACTAGTTCACAATGTCACTGAGTCTGTGACACTAGTTCACAATATCACTGAATCTGTGTCTGTGGTACTAGTTCATAATGTCATTAAGTCTATGTCTGTGGCACTAGTTCACAATATCAATGAGTCTGTGACACAAGTTCACAATATCACTGAATCTGTGTCTGTGGTACCTTTTCATAATGTCACTGAGTCTGTGACACTAGTTCACAATGTCACTGAGTCTGTGACACTAGTTCACAATGTCACCGAGTCTATGTCTGTGACACTAGTTCACAATATCACTTAGCCTGTGGTACTAGTTCACAATGTCAGTGAGTCTGTCTGTGACACTAGTTCACATTGTCACTGAGTCTGAGTCTGTGACACTAGTTCAAAATGTCACTGAATCTGTCTGTGGCACTAGTTCACAATGTCACTAAGTCGGAGTCTGTGGCACTAGTTCACAATGTCACTTAGTCTGTCTGTGACACTAGTTCACAATATCACTGAGTCTGTGTCTGTGGCACTAGTTCACAATGTCAATGAGTCTGTGGCACTAGTTCACAATGTCACTGAGTCTGTGGCACTAGTTCACAATGTCAATGAGTCTGAGTCTGTGACACTAGTTCACAATATCAACGAGTCTGTGTCTGTGACACTAGTTCACAATGTCACTGAATCTGTAACACTAGTTCACAATATCACTGAGTCTGTGGCACTAGTTCACAATGTCACTGAGTCTGTGTCTGTGACACTAGTTCATAATGTCACTGAATCTGTAACACTAGTTCACAATATCACTGAGTGTGTGACACTAGTTCACAATATCAACGAGTCTGAGTCTGTGGCACTAGTTCACAATGTCACTGAGTCTGTGTCTGTGACACTAGTTCACAATATCAATGAGTCTGAGTCTGTGACACTAGTTCACAATATCACTGAGTCTGTGGCACTAGTTCACAATGTCACCGAGTCTGTGAAACTAGTTCACTGTATCACTGAATCTGTGACACTAGTTCACAATATCACTTAGTCTGAGTCTGTGGCACTAGTTCACAATGTCAATGAGTCTGTGACACTAGTTCACAATGTCACTGAGTCTGTGACACTAGTTCACAATGTCACTGAGTCTGTCTGTGGCACTAGTTCACTGTATCATTGAATCTGTGACACTAGTTCACAATATCACTGAGTCTGTGACACTAGTTCACAATATCACTGAGTCTGTGACACTAGTTCACAATATCACTGAGTCTGTGACACTAGTTCACAATATCACTTAGTCTGAGTCTGTGGCACTAGTTCACAATGTCAATGAGTCTTTGGCACTTTTACTCTTCAATGATTTCCTCTGTCTGAATTAGAGGACAACTTCCTATAAAACGGATACCGTGTCAACAGAATTTTCTGTCAATGGTAGATAACTATAATGCATTTCCAATCCAAGCGAATTTAGGCGAAGCTATGATAATACTACAATCAAAAGATATAGAAGTTACTTGCTATTGTGCCCCGTGTAATTTGACATGATGTCGTTCCGAGTCCCACCCCGACCCTTTGATATCGATTATGTACTCATTGTGGATATATGTCCCATAAGGTTGATACTCGACACACATGGTTTCTACACATACTGGAAACACCAGTGACATCTCACTCGGTCCCTCACGGAGGGATATACTGCCCAAACATATTGTACTCCGCATAATTTACGTACTAAAACAGTGATTTTACCACTAAATATATAGATTAAAAACATTGCCATGCATTGAAAACTAGCTATTGATAAATCGGTCGGTTATTTTTGTTTTGGGGGAAGGTTGACATTATGTATAAGGGAATATGAAATAACGATTTCTGAGTGATCCTATTGTGGCGAATTTAAATTTTGAATCGAAAGTTAGCGGAACCCTGTGTTGTAATATTTGTACAGTACTGTGCCTATTTGGGTAGTTTATCTTTTATGTAACTATGTTTTATATGTATACGCCAACTTAAACTGGCAATAAGTGAAACATCTTTGGTATTTTAAAATATAGAATCACTTCGGAAGTCACTAGAACCATCTTTTTTAATAAACATATACCAACCTGATAGCTAGTGGAACTATATTCTATGATTTACATACGTCATCCTTAATGAACAGAATGTCATAACTAACCACGCTGACATACACCTTGACAGTCAAATTCATATGCTCCTTAGAATGACGGAAAGGCCCGAATGGGTTTCCGATTGCACTCGACTTTGAAACTTTGTTCAGTTCCGTCTCGACTCGAAATCATAACCAACTGAACGTATACAAATAAACATTCTTCATTGTTGTGTCCGTACGAATCCGCCTATGTTTGATGTTGAAGTTTGACTACCTAAGCATCCCACCATCATTGTGTTGACTTAGCCTATACTGGATTTTCTACCCCTAGTTAAGTACAGGTGAAGCTGACTTTGTGTGTGAGATGACATTAGTTATGTACCCTTTACAGTGAGTGTCCATATATTGTACACGGATTTCAGAGCTTCTATTGAAATCCGAAGTTTGAAAATGTGATGATAATGAATAAACCTTATTGTTTCAATGTTGTCTTTGTTTATTTCCTACATTTCTACTTAACCTGGATTTGACATAGATTTGCACGTGGGTGCCGTCGATAAAGCTGGAAACTCTGTTTCTGAACGGACAGCCATTTGTAGAAATGTCACTTGTTAAGTTAAGTCGTGGAGTCGTACATGTCGGTACGACCGGGTACTCGTCATTTCTACCATACAAGATTAACACGTATAAATGGTACAGCGGCCTTACAACGGTTCGCTAGAACACTCTTCTTAATGTGTATATATATATATACATATATACAATTCTTTGTTAGGCACTATTTGGACCATCTCTTGCGAAAACAAATATTCAATTCGATTCAGACTAAACATATATACGAGATTTTTTTCGCTTTATAGTGCAATAATTTAAATAAAATTGGTAGGCCCCCCTATACCCATTTCCAATTGGGATGGGTGTATTACGATCATTGGTACCGCACGGTTTTATATTTAATGTACACTTTTATGTAAATTCATGATGAGAAAAGTTCCGACTAATAATTCACACCTGCTTTGTTATCAATTTCTCTCTACTGGCTTCTGTACTTACATATGGCACGCACGTATACTATAGGGGTCTTTAAACTATTCAATCAACACCAATTCGAAGTACAATGTGGATTCAAATGGCATAGACTAACAAAATAGCTACGATTATAAGGCGCACTGGATACCACTGAGGAGGTAGTGAGTATAAACACCCTCACTATACACAATCGGTAGGCCACATATACCATTTACTCTGAGGATTTTAAACTACACAAAAGGAACGCTTTTAATAATACGATTTAGGGTATGCATCGTAACACTGATCTATGGATTAAACGATTATAATAAATGTTCTCCTTGTATGCTGGGTGTAAAATGGCGGACAGGTAAACCTAGATACCTGGTCTATGGAGAGGAGTTTGCCAAACAAATGACTTATGTGATGGATTTTACACCGTATCCATGACTGAGGCTTGGGATAAGATCATGGACGATTCGTCAGACTCCAGTGACGATGAACCTGCCGCGGAGTTGATAAAAAATGACACAAAAGCAGACAAGAAAAAAGAAGAAAAGAAAAAAGAGGACATGAAAAAGGATTCCGCACGTTCAAAATTCAAAGACAACAGGTTTACTTCATTTGGTGGTAAGTATGGAATGTTTTAGTAAACACCACACATCAGAGTCAACAAGGGCCAACACTATGGATGTCTCATACACACTCGGTCTTCTGTGTACCGTTTATAAGCACAAACAAATGCCGAGCAGTTCTATACCAATGGTACATTAGTGGGTTTTTTTTCGATGATAATCTAGTCCCCGACGGATTCATTCCCCGATGATAATCTAAGTCCCCGACTGGTAAAGCCAGATGATTCATTACCCGCCCGTCCACCCATCTGGTCCGGATGGGATGTATTCTTTTTATTTCTCTACAAATGCCCATGACGATCCTGTTATTGACACATCTAGTGCTAATGACTGTAAATGTCAGTGATGATCCTGTGTTACCACACGAGTCTAGTTTGTGTTGACTCTGTTTAGTTGTCAGTGATGACCCTGTGTCACTTGTGTTGACACTGTTTAGTTGTCAGTGATGATCCTGTGTTACCACACGAGTCTAGTTTGTGTTGACACTGTTTAGTTGTCAGTGATGACCCTGTGTCACTTGTGTTGACACTGTTTAGTTGTCAGTGATGATCCTGTGTTACCACACGGGTCTAGTTTGTGTTGACGCTGTTTAGTTTTCAGTGATGATCATGTGCTATCACACACGTTTAGTTGACTGTTTAGTTGTCAGTGATGATCCTGTGTTACCACACGAGTCTAGTTTGTGTTGACACTGTTTAGTTGTCAGTGATGATCCTGTGTTACCACACGGGTCTAGTTTGTGTTGACACTGTTTAGTTGTCAGTGATGATCCTGTGTTACCACACGGGTCTAGTTTGTGTTGACACTGTTAAGTTGTCAGTGATGATCCTGTGTTACCACACGGGTCTAGTTTGTGTTGACACTGTTTAGTTGTCAGTGATGATCCTGTGTTACCACACGGGTCTAGTTTGTGTTGACACTGTTAAGTTGTCAGTGATGATCCTGTGTTACCACACGAGTCTAGTTTGTGTTGACGCTGTTTAGTTTTCAGTGATGATCATGTGCTATCACACACGTTTAGTTGACTGTTTAGTTGTCAGTGATGATCCTGTGTTACCACACGAGTCTAGTTTGTGTTGACACTGTTTATTTGTCAGTGATGATCCTGTGTTACCACACACGTCTAATTTGTGATGACACTGTTTGTTAAGTTGTCAGTGATGATCCTGTGTTACCACACACGTCTAGTTTGTGTTGACACTGTTAAGTTGTCAGTGATGATCCTGTGTTACCACACGGGTCTAGTTTGTGTTGACACTGTTAAGTTGTCAGTGATGATCCTGTGTCACCACACACGTCTAGTTTGTGTTGACACTGTTAAGTTGTCAGTGATGATCCTGTGTTACCACACACGTCTAGTTTGTGTTGACACTGTTAAGTTGTCAGTGATGATCCTGTGTTACCACACGGGTCTAGTTTGTGTTGACACTGTTAAGTTGTCAGTGATGATCCTGTGTTACCACACGGGTCTAGTTTGTGTTGACACTGTTTAGTTGTCAGTGATAATCCTGTGTTAGTTACCACACACGTCTAGTTTGTGATGACTCTGTTTAGTTGTAGTTTGTGATTTTGTTAACACATTGTATCCTATGCTGAGGGCAGACGACACAGTCAGGAAATAATTAACCGATTGTTATGCAATTTTTAGGCATTTTTTTTATTTCATCAAAATATGGGCATTTTAACATTCTTGGAAAACAACATTAATGAAACCGTCAACGTGTTTTAGTAGTGATAGATTAGGGTAGATATTATCTTAACCGTCGACGTGTTCTAGTAGTGATAGATTAGGGTAGATATTATCTTAACCGTCGACGTGTTCTAGTACTGATAGATTAGGGTAGATATTATCTTAACCGTCGACGTGTTCTAGCAGTGATAGATTAGGGTAGATATTATCTTAACCGTCGACGTGTTCTAGTAGTGATAGATTAGGGTATATATTATCTTAACCGTCGACGTGTTCTAGTAGTGATAGATTAGGGTAGATATTATCTTAACCGTCGACGTGTTCTAGTAGTGATAGATTAGGGTAGATGTTATCTTAACCGTCGACGTGTTCTAGTAGTGATAGATTAGGGTAGATATTATCTTAACCGTCAACGTGTTCTTGAGATTAGGGTAGATATTATTTTATTGAAGATGAAATATGACCTTACCATGGGAATAAAAATAATACAAAACATTGTTGTAGGTTTTCTTTTTATCACATATTTGTCGAGCTGTTTTGTCTTTTTCTCGCTGTCAGAGCCCAACATACCTCCTGACTAGATCTAATATTGTCTGACTCACGAGATAGCATGTCCCATTAACACACATTTATAGTTTATATTGACACCGTTTTGTTAGTAACGCGATATCACGCTTAGCATGTTGGTGTTGAATAACATTTTATTTAAAATTACCGATGATATAACATAATAAAATGTATCGGATCTGTAAAGGAAGTGATCTATATAGACAAGATGGTGGTAATATATATGCGCATTAATCATTTACTATCTCTGCCATCTGTTGATTCACTTACAAACCATATTTAGCGATGTCATTATGAATTGATGAGGCAACACACTACATATTTTTGAAATGTTAATTAATTCATTCACATTCAGATATATATACATGCGGCTAAAGAATTTAAAGGTCACTATTACGTGTACTATCTAGTCAGTCTACATCCAGTTTCACAGTCTATAACTAAATTCAAGGTCCAGAAGTATTTTTATTCAAGTGTATGTATACTGTATTAGAACTACATTAGTTTACCAATCCTTATATCCAGTCTACTATATCTACTATGAACCTTACCGAGCAGGCGCGGACCCAGGATTTTCGAAAGGGGGGTTCAGTAATTTAGTGATAATGCGAGCGCCGTAGGTGCGAGCCGAATTTGTTTTTCTTTTCTTTTTTTCTTTTTTTTTTTGCGAGGGGTCTGGGGCCGCAAAGGCATTTTAAAGGCTATAACCCCCCCCCCCCCCCCCCCCCCCCCCCCTAAGTGTCTGTAGGGAATGTCACTATGGTGGTACCGACCCCCACCCTAGTGTCTGTAGGGAATGTCACTATGGTGGTACCGACCCCCACCTAAGTGTCTGTAGGGAATGTCACTATGGTGGTACCGACCCCCACCTAAGTGTCTGTAGGGAATGTCACTATGGTGGTACCGACCCCCACCCTAGTGTCTGTAGGGAATGTCACTATGGTGGTACCGACCCCCACCTAAGTGTCTGTAGGGAATGTCACTATGGTGGTACCGACCCCCACCTAAGTGTCTGTAGGGAATGTCACTATGGTGGTACCGACCCCCACCCTAGTGTCTGTAGGGAATATCACTATGGTGGTACCGACCCCCACCTAAGTGTCTGTAGGGAATGTCACTATGGTGGTACCGACCCCCACCTAAGTGTCTGTAGGGAATGTCACTATGGTGGTACCGACCCCCACCCTAGTGTCTGTAGGGAATATCACTATGGTGGTACCGACCCCCACCTAAGTGTCTGTAGGGAATGTCACTATGGTGGTACCGACCCCCACCTAAGTGTCTGTAGGGAATGTCACTATGGTGGTACCGACCCCCACCTAAGTGTCTGTAGGGAATGTCACTATGGTGGTACCGACCCCACCTTAGTGTCTGTAGGGAATGTCACTATGGTGGTACCGACCCCACCTAAGTGTCTGTAGGGAATGTCACTATGGTGGTACCGACCCCCACCCTAGTGTCTGTAGGGAATATCACTATGGTGGTACCGACCCCCACCCTAGTGTCTGTAGGGAATATCACTATGGTGGTACCGACCCCCACCCTAGTGTCTGTAGGGAATGTCACTATGGTGGTACCGACCCCCACCTAAGTGTCTGTAGGGAATGTCACTATGGTGGTACCGACCCCCACCTAAGTGTCTGTAGGGAATGTCACTATGGTGGTACCGACCCCCACCTAAGTGTCTGTAGGGAATGTCACTATGGTGGTACCGACCCCCACCTAAGTGTCTGTAGGGAATGTCACTATGGTGGTACCGACCCCCACCTTAGTGTCTGTAGGGAATGTCACTATGGTGGTACCGACCCCCACCTAAGTGTCTGTAGGGAATGTCACTATGGTGGTACCGACCCCCACCTAAGTGTCTGTAGGGAATGTCACTATGGTGGTACCGACCCCCACCTAAGTGTCTGTAGGGAATATCACTATGGTGGTACCGACCCCCACCTAAGTGTCTGTAGGGAATGTCACTATGGTGGTACCGACCCCCACCTAAGTGTCTGTAGGGAATGTCACTATGGTGGTACCGACCCCCACCTAAGTGTCTGTAGGGAATGTCACTATGGTGGTACCGACCCCCACCTAAGTGTCTGTAGGGAATGTCACTATGGTGGTACCGACCCCCACCCTAGTGTCTGTAGGGAATATCACTATGGTGGTACCAACCCCCACCTAAGTGTCTGTAGGGAATGTCACTGTGGTGGTACCGACCCCCACCTAAGTGTCTGTAGGGAATGTCACTATGGTGGTACCGACCCCCACCTAAGTGTCTGTAGGGAATGTCACTATGGTGGTACCGACCCCCACCTAAGTGTCTGTAGGGAATGTCACTATGGTGGTACCGACCCCCACCTAAGTGTCTGTAGGGAATATCACTATGGTGGTACCGACCCCCACCTAAGTGTCTGTAGGGAATGTCACTATGGTGGTACCGACCCCCACCTAAGTGTCTGTAGGGAATGTCACTATGGTGGTACCGACCCCCACCCTAGTGTCTGTAGGGAATGTCACTATGGTGGTACCGACCCCCACCCTAGTGTCTGTAGGGAATGTCACTATGGTGGTACCGACCCCCACCTAAGTGTCTGTAGGGAATGTCACTATGGTGGTACCGACCCCCACCTAAGTGTCTGTAGGGAATATCACTATGGTGGTACCGACCCCCACCTTAGTGTCTGTAGGGAATGTCACTATGGTGGTACCGACCCCCACCTAAGTGTCTGTAGGGAATGTCACTATGGTGGTACCGACCCCCACCTAAGTGTCTGTAGGGAATGTCACTATGGTGGCTGATTTCGGACACGTCGTATTAGCGTCCCCGCCACGTGAAGAGCGACAGTGAGTCATGTGACAAAAACACCCCGCCAGTGCGATATATTTTGTCGTATTGTCGCTCTTTGCAGGGCGCTCTTTGCTTTTCGCTTGACGGGTGTGACAGTGCGAAATGGCCGAAATCAGTCGTCATATGAAATCTGAAATTATGTAACTTAAAAAAAAGAAATATGAAACTTAAAAAAAATGATATCTGAAATTATCATTTATATAGCTGTCTTTGTCATCTGAGATTCATACTTATGTTTCATCTGTAATGAAATTGATAATTTGCATGTATTTAGTATGTATCCGTGTGGTCATTAAGACAGCACGGTGTAGATTATCTACATACAATATAAAATACATTCCGAACATTGTGTAACCCAGTCCTTACATGTTGGCGTCGCATGTGAAAATTAATTCTGGATTCCGCACCCACAAAATAATGAAGTTCGGCATAAATAATGTTTATTATACGCGGTAAACAACTCATATGTGTATTAATGTCTACCAGTATTAAATGTACCCAGTATGTGAAATTCTAATCCCAATTTGTTTAATTGTGATTAGATATCACGTAATCGTTTCCTATAAAGCCTTTAGAATTTAGAATTCTTAATGCTCATTGCCAAAGATAAATTCCATGAACCTTGACACAATACCATAGGACATAATTTAGATCGGCCAATATTTTAAAGTGATACCGCCTTTGTAAGTTCGTCTTTGTAAAATTTGACTTTGTAAAGTTCGCCTCTGTAAAATTCGCCACTGTAAAAAAATGATCTTGTCAAATTCGCCTCCGTAAATTTTGACTTTGGAAAATTTGACTTTATAAAGTTTACTTTTTAAAAGTTCGCCTCTGTAAAATTGTAACTTTGTAAAGTTCGCTTTCGGGAAGTTCGCCTTTGAAAAATTCGCCTCTGTAAAGTTTGACTTTGCCAAGTTTGCCTTTATAAATTTTGCCTTTGTAAAGTTTGATTTTTAAAGTTTACCTTTTAAAAGTTCACCTCAGGGGCCGCGGTGGCCGAGTGGTTAAGGTGTTCCGACACTTTAACACTAGCCCTTCACCTCTGGGTTGCGAGTTCGAAACCTACGTGGGGCAGTTGCCAGGTACTGACCGTAGGCCGGTGGTTTTTCTCCGGCTTTCCTCCACCTCCAAAACCTGGCACGTCCTTAAATAACCCTGGCTGTTAATAGGACGTTAAACAAAAACAAACCAAACCAAACTGTAGAAAAATTGACTTTGTCAAGTTCGCCTCTGTAAAAATTCAACTTTGTAAAAATCGCCTCCGTAAATTTCGCCTTTGTAAAGTTTGCTCTGTAAAGTTTGACTTTGTAACGTTTGCCTGTGTTAAGTTTGACTTTGTAAAGTTCGCCTCTGTAAAGTTTGCCTCTGTAAAAATTGCCTTAGTAAAGCTTGCCTTTGCTATTGATGGACAGAAACTATAATTCAGTGGACACTCGAAATAATTATGAAAAGTTTTATCATATCTTTTTTTAATAAATTAAAACGTCGTTTCCGCCGACAGCGGTGTGTAGCTTAACACAACAAGATAAAAAAATATCTTAAAGTAAATTTCAAAAATCTGTATTCAGTCTATACAGTAATTTTACCATAACTGACATCAAATAGACTTCCAAGATAAGATAATAATTGAAATTCAGTGACATGTGCCCGGAGTTACCTCCCTTCTACCGTGTGGATCGCTGTAGCATATCTTTGTCATCTTTGATGTGCGAGTATTTAATACATTGCGAAAGAGTGTCACAAAGCTCATTTTAGAATGCATTCACATACCGTTAATGATTAATGAATAAAAATGGAATATTCAGTTTATTCAAACTGTATTACGCGCCATTTCCTTTGACATATTGTATACAGTCGCTATAGTGATTGGATGCCTACGCAGTATGTAGTTAGACCTATATCCGCTATATCAAAGAGTCCTTCATAGATCAGTGTTTACGGCCAATATGGTTTAAGTGTAATTCCAAAATTTATATTTATGGATTTAAAAATCTAAATTGTATAATCCCTATAACTCTCTTAGGGCTTAATCGTGATTTTAACTAGGTCGTTGTAATGGAGAAACACTGGGGCTCCCAAAGGGGTAAACACGGTACGGTTAAGTCTTAAACTATTCAACACAAACTTCAGGTATTAATCGTTTAATTATGTAACGTGTATATGGACCAAAGTGGATTAAGATTGTGTCGTGAATTGTGTGTGGTCGTCGGAAATGACAGTAGTTATCAAACGAGTATTGCAAAGATCCCCCAGCAAAAATAGTTCTGGTATACACACGGTGATGGCTATCACCTGTACAGGTGAAAACTAACTTGTGACATGTGTTGGTTTCGTCTTCTTTGGGAAATATGTACATAGCGTTATGTACTCATGTGAAGTGTTAAGAACAATTGAGTGGAAAGTTATCTTATACCAATAAGGTTCCTTGGTGGATGACGGGGACAAGCAGGCTGGATGAACCTTATTGTACAGAGTAGGTATTCTGCAGGTGTCGAATGGTTATAACTGTACCTCAAATGTCAACTATCTGTATTTATAGTATTACACTTCAACGAGACGTCGTGTAACTTGTACCAACTTACCAAAAAATGGCAAAAATCGCTCCAAATACACTCACTTCTAATATATAGGTTATGTATTACTTAGGGCGCCTTATACTGTTTTAAAACTTGATACTTTATACAATTGTATTTATGTATATTTACCATGTCTGTTAATCAATTAGCTGTGCACAGGGTTGTGATAAGTAAATGAAAACATCTAAAATTATGTCACAATGAAATGCAAATCAACGTGCATATGTTGATCAATTACAATAAAATTATGTGATTATAGGTATAATCAGATTAGCCAAATCAGTCTTGTATACATTAGCTAGAGGGTACACGAACATATCATATTGCTGCCTATAGGTATAGGTCTCAAACCAACAACCCGAGTGGTCTAACCTGAGTGGTCTAGCCTGAGTGGTCCAAACAGCACATTATAATGACTGAGAATGATTTCTGGTGTACCTGTATCATCAGGTCATTGATGGAGTAGGTAACATTTGTCACCAGGTACCTGTATCATCAGGTCATTGATGGGATAGGTAACATTTGTCACCAGGTACCTGTATCATCAGGCCATTGATGGAGTAGGTAACATTTGTCACCAGGTACCTGTATCATCAGGTCATTGATGGAGTAGGTAAAACGTCACCAGGTACCTGTATCATCAGGCCATTGATGGAGTAGTTAACATTTGTCTCCAGGTACCTGTATCATCAGGTCATTGATGGAGTAGTTAACATTTGTCTCCAGGTACCTGTATCATCAGGCCATTGATGGAGTAGGTAACATTTGTCACCAGGTACCTGTATCATCAGGCCATTGATGGAGTAGGTAACATTTGTCACCAGGTACCTGTATCATCAGGCCATTGATGGAGTAGGTAACATTTGTCACCAGGTACCTGTATCATCAGGCCATTGATGGAGTAGGTAACATTTGTCTCCAGGTACCTGTATCATCAGGCCATTGATGGAGTAGGTAACGTTTGTCACCAGGTACCTGTATCATCAGGCCATTGATGGAGTAGGTAACATTTGTATCCAGGTACCTGTATCATCAGGCCATTGATGGAGTAGGTAACGTTTGTCACCAGGTACCTGTATCATCAGGCCATTGATGGAGTAGGTAACATTTATCACCAGGTACCTGTATCATCAGGCCATTGATGGAGTAGGTAACATTTGTATCCAGGTACCTGTATCATCAGGCCATTGATGGAGTAGGTAACATTTGTCACCAGATACCTGTATCATCAGGCCATTGATGGAGTAGGTAACATTTGTCTCCAGGTACCTGTATCATCAGGCCATTGATGGAGTAGGTAACATTTGTCTCCAGGTACCTGTATCATCAGGCCATTGATGGATAGGTAACATTTGTCTCCAGGTACCTGTATCATCAGGCCATTGATGGAGTAGGTAACATTTGTCTCCAGGTACCTGTATCATCAGGCCATTGATGGAGTAGGTAACATTTATCACCAGGTACCTGTATCATCAGGCCATTGATGGAGTAGGTAACATTTGTCACCAGGTACCTGTATCATCAGGCCATTGATGGAGTAGGTAACATTTGTCACCAGGTACCTGTATCATCAGGCCATTGATGGAGTAGGTAACATTTGTCACCAGGTACCTGTATCATCAGGCCATTGATGGAGTAGGTAACATTTGTCACCAGGTACCTGTATCATCAGGCCATTGATGGAGTAGGTAACATTTGTCACCAGGTACCTGTATCATCAGGCCATTGATGGAGTAGGTAACATTTGTCTCCAGGTACCTGTATCATCAGGCCATTGATGGGATAGGTAACATTTGTCACCAGGTACCTGTATCATCAGGTCATTGATGGAGTAGGTAACATTTGTCTCCAGGTACCTGTATCATCAGGCCATTGATGGGATAGGTAACATTTGTATCCAGGTACCTGTATCATCAGGCCATTGATGGAGTAGGTAACATTTGTATCCAGGTACCTGTATCATCAGGCCATTGATGGAGTAGGTAACATTTGTCACCAGGTACCTGTATCATCAGGCCATTGATGGAGTAGGTAACGTTTGTCACCAGGTACCTGTATCATCAGGTCATTGATGGAGTAGGTAACATTTGTATCCATTGATGATCTTTTTTAAACCCAATTGTCTTAATCGTCTTGCCTTGTTAGGTTTAGCCTTAGCTCCCTGTCTAGGTGTAACCCAGTTATCTTAGCTCCCTGTCTAGGTATAACCCAGTTATCTTAGCTCCCTGTCTAGGTTAGACACAGTTATCTTAGCTCCCTGTCTAGGTATAACCCAGTTATCTTAGCTCCCTGTCTAGGTATAACCCAGTTATCTTAGCTCTCTGTCTAGGTGTAACCCAGTTATCTTAGCTCCCTGTCTAGGTGTAACCCAGTTATCTTAGCTCCCTGTCTAGGTTAGACACAGTTATCTTAGCTCCCTGTCTAGGTTAGACACAGTTATCTTAGCTCCCTGTCTAGGTTAGACACAGTTATCTTAGCTCCCTGTCTAGGTTAGACACAGTTATCTTAGCTCCCTGTCTAGGTTAGACACAGTTATCTTAGCTCCCTGTCTAGGTTAGACACAGTTATCTTAGCTCCCTGTCTAGGTTAGACACAGTTATCTTAGCTCCCTGTCTAGGTTAGACACAGTTATCTTAGCTCCCTGTCTAGGTTAGACACAGTTATCTTAGCTCCCTGTCTAGGTTAGACACAGTTATCTTAGCTCCCTGTCTAGGTATAACCCAGTTATCTTAGCTCTCTGTCTAGGTGTAACCCAGTTATCTTAGCTCCCTGTCTAGGTGTAACCCAGTTATCTTAGCTCCCTGTCTAGGTTAGACACAGTTATCTTAGCTCCCTGTCTAGGTTAGACACAGTTATCTTAGCTCCCTGTCTAGGTTAGACACAGTTATCTTAGCTCTCTGTCTAGGTATAACCCAGTTATCTTAGCTCCCTGTCTAGGTGTAACCCAGTTATCTTAGCTCCCTGTCTAGGTTAGACACAGTTATCTTAGCTCCCTGTCTAGGTTAGACACAGTTATCTTAGCTCCCTGTCTAGGTGTAAACCAGTTATCTTAGCTCCCTGTCTAGGTGTAAACCAGTTATCTTAGCTCTCTGTCTAGGTTAGACACAGTTATCTTAGCTCCCTGTCTAGGTATAACCCAGTTATCTTAGCTCTCTGTCTAGGTGTAACCCAGTTATCTTAGCTCCCTGTCTAGGTGTAACCCAGTTATCTTAGCTCCCTGTCTAGGTTAGACACAGTTATCTTAATTCTCTGTCTCAATTTCACCCAGTTTTTCTCCAGTCCCAGCTTGGTCTAATGAAGTTATCTGCCTTAGTTTATAAATATTCCTCTAATCCTAGCTAACAACAGTCTCTAATTACAATATGCCTCTCAATCAAGCTAATTAACTTATCCAATGAAATGCAAGGTAGTAAAACAAGTTAATCAATATATGTTAACACGTGGGAACATCCTCTTCATCTACATTATATAATCACAGGGAGCCAGCGATAAGGCTTGTGGTATACTCACTGTTTAACTCCTGATCATTGATTAAATACTAAAACATTATCTGTCCTCTTTCTACTTTTATAGACATATTCCTGCTTACATCTTACAAAGAGTGTAAAATTGTGATAGGGAACAAAACTGTTGTGTCTATCCTTTTGGTAATTTTATTGAAGAGATTAATTAATAATGTCTCGCTGTGGAAGGAAGGGAGACATATTGTACTAGTATAGTTCTTCTGGTTCTTCTTCTAATAACAATTTCTTGTCCGGACGATGACCATAACTTTAATACTGTTAAAGATATTAAGTTGATGAAACTTGGAGGATCGATACTTGCATCACCAAAAGATGATGTGCATTGCACTGCAGTAATGTCACTGTGACCTTTACCTCAAGGTCAAACAAGTGAAAAACTTTCCACAAGTTGTTGTTCAGGCCACACTTTCTACACTTTTGTAGATGTGTTGATAAAACTTGTAGAATAGTTGCACCCTCTAAAGATGATGTGCAGTGCACTGCTGTAGGTCACTTTGACCTTGACCTCATAATCAAGGTCAATTGTCAAATAAGTACGAATTGCAGAGAAGCTAGCTATAATGAGATTGGTTTGTTTTTGTTTAACGTCCTATTAACAGCCAGGGTCATTTAAGGACGTGCCAGGTTTTGGAGGTGGAGGAAAGCCGGAGTACCGGAGAAAAACCACCGGCCTACGGTCAGTACCTGGCAACTGCCCCACGTAGGTTTCGAACTCGCAACCCAGAGCTGGAGGGCTAGTGATAAAGTGTCGGAACACCTTAACCACTCGGCCAACGCGGCCCCCTATAATGAGACGCTTTCGAATTGTTGGTATCAATTGTTGTATTAAAATGAAACTGCTTGATATTGATAAGTAGATTCACCCCTGCTCCACCTGTATTACTATAATGAGACAACCTGATATCTCACCTGTAATATTTTTGTGTAACATACCCCGTATTACTATAATGAGACAACCTGATATCTCACCTGTAATGTTTTTGTGTAACATACCCCGTATTACTATAATGAGACAACCTGATATCTTACCTGTAATATTTTTGTGTAACATACCCCGTATAATTACCTTAATGAGACAACCTGATATCTCACCTGTAATATTTTTGTGTAACATACCCCGTATTACTATAATGAGACAACCTGATATCTCACCTGTAATATTTTTGTGTAACATACCCCGTATTACTATAATGAGACAACCTGATATCTCACCTGTAATATTTTTGTGTAACATACCCCGTATTACTATAATGAGACAACCTGATATCTTACCTGTAATATTTTTGTGTAACATACCCCGTATTACTATAATGAGACAACCTGATATCTTACCTGTAATATTTTTGTGTAACATACCCCGTATTACTATAATGAGACAACCTGATATCTTACCTGTAATATTTTTGTGTAACATACCCCGTATTACTATAATGAGACAACCTGATATCTCACCTGTAATATTTTTGTGTAACATACCCCGTATAATTACCTTAATGAGGAAAACCTGATATCTCACCTGTAATATTTTTGTGAACATACCCCGTATTACTATAATGAGACAACCTGATATCTTACCTGTAATATTTTTGTGTAACATACCCCGTATTACTATAATGAGACAACCTGATATCTCACCTGTAATATTTTTGTGTAACATACCCCGTATAATTACCTTAATGAGAAAACCTGATATCTCACCTGTAATATTTTTGTGTAACATACCCCGTATTACTATAATGAGACAACCTGATATCTTACCTGTAATATTTTTGTGTAACATACCCCGTATTACTATAATGAGACAACCTGATATCTCACCTGTAATATTTTTGTGTAACATACCCCGTATTACTATAATGAGACAACCTGATATCTCACCTGTAATATTTTTGTTTAACATACCCTGAAGCATGTTTCATTGGCTGTGCCAGTCAGAAATCGATTGCAGTTTCAAAATAATGACAATGATGACATTATGTCATGAACAGAACATGACACCAAAAATAATTGCTGCCTCTGTTTTATTTTGCCCAACACAAAATGCAAGTTTTTTGAGTTATGTGTTCAAAAGTATCCTAAACTGTATCTGTACTTGTCTCAGAGTTTAAGTTTTGCTTGCCAATTGCCTAGAAATAAAATGTTGAAAAATTAAAAAATTAAAATCTCAGATGAACACAAACTCCCCATTTTAGTTAGTTCTGTAAAAAAAACCTGTAGCAAGGGAACGTTTTAAAAACTCCCCATTTTAGTTACATAGTAACATGTTAAACTTCGTTTTTCTAAATGATTCTCAAATATACCCAGTATTACATGGTTCATTGAGCTGTTGCCAATAATCTACACATTATTATTTTTTACTGTTGTGTTATAGCTATATATAGTTTATGTTGCTTTACTCATCAGTTATTAGGTTGCCATCTTATTACTAGGTAATAGGGCTTAAATATTCATCACTTAGCTGGTGTTTCTCTAACACCTGTCGAGAACCAACTACCTAACAACATCACCTTGTTTAAACACTATTGTCGTCATGTATGGTGTCACTTCAGTAATAAACACATTAAACGGATATTTCACACAGGTTTGGACAATTTTGGCTGTTCTGTACCTTTTGTGGAACTCTTTCGAATGTCTTTTAAAACTACTATCAGTATCAAATTATATTTCCTGTGGTCAGTTTGGACAAGTCATATATAGTCTAGTCTTACATTGACCGGGGTATTCCCATCAATATTACTGTAATATTGATGGGAATACCCCCAGTCAATGTAAGATTAGACTACCTAAATAAAGCACATTGGAGAATCCTGAACTCAAAAAGGTCTGACTGCATGGAATCATAGATTTTTGGCAAAATATTGAGTAAATACCCAAGTACAATGTAGATGTAGCGGAACTGGACCGGGTCGATTGTCAGTGACCAGGTAGCTCAGTTGGTAGAGCATCTGGCTAGTGTTCGGAGGTCCTGGGTTCGAATCCCGGTGTGGCCTATACATATCCACTGTACACTTAGAATTTTTGCTGTTATCTTAGACTCATTTCTTGTTGTTTTTAAAGTGTACATAAATGTTCCACACTGTTTGTCTAATATAATGTCAACTAGTTGTGACATAATCGGGGTCAGGCAAACATTTGTAAATTGATCTAGGTAGACAGAATATCTACAAATTAAATGTCACATGTTTGATTATATGGTAATTGAGGCATGCAATATCAATAAGAACATAATGTGTGGAAAACCCCTTTTAATTTAGATACATAACATTGGAATGGACCTAAGACTGCTCATTAATACATACAGGTATAAACTTGTAAACAAAGCAAAAAATATTGATGACCAGTATATAAATCATGATCAAAGGTACACTACATTTTAATTTCATGGTGATTTTCATTGGTTGTAATGATGCAGGCTTTATAAATATCACTAAGAAAGGGGTCATTTGTATTGTAATTTCAAAGGATTTTCTAAATTGTCTATTATAATGGTGAAATGGTCCTCTGCCGAGTGAGACAGTTAGGCTGAAGGTTCAACTACTGTACATGGACTTGCTACTGCGGGGTTCAATTTGTTTGTTGGATCGTAGGACTTGATGGTTTATCAGTTTATTACTGTTAAGTACATGGTTAGACTTCATGGTTTATCAGTGTTAAGTACATGGTTAGACTTCATGGTTTATCAGTGTTAAGTACATGATTAGACTTCATGGTTTATCAGTGTTAAGTACATGGTTAGACTTCATGGTTTATCACTGTTAAGTACATAGTAAGACTCCATGGTTTATCACTGTTAAGTACATGGTTAGACTTCATGGTTTATCACTGTTAAGTACATGGTTAGACTTCATGGTTTATCACTGTTAAGTACATGGTTAGACTTCATGGTTTATCACTGTTAAGTACATGGTAAGACTTCATGGTTTATCACTGTTAAGTACATGGTAAGACTTCATGGTTTATCACTGTTAAGTGCATGGTTAGACTTCATGGTTTATCACTGTTAAGTACATGGTTAGACTTCATGGTTTATCAGTGTTAAGTTCATGGTTAGACTTCATGGTTTATCACTGTTAAGTACATGGTTAGACTTCATGGTTTATCAGTTTATCACTGTTAAGTACATGGTTAGACTTCATGGTTTATCACTGTTAAGTACATGGTAAGACTTCATGGTTTATCAGTTTATCAGTGTTAAGTACATGGTTAGACTTCATGGTTTATAACTGTTAAGTACATGGTTAGACTTCATGGTTTATCACTGTTAAGTACATGGTAAGACTTCATGGTTTATCAGTTTATCAGTGTTAAGTACATGGTTAGACTTCATGGTTTATAACTGTTAAGTACATGGTTAGACTTCATGGTTTATCAGTGTTAAGTACATGGTTAGACTTCATGGTTTATCACTGTTAAGTACATGGTTAGACTTCATGGTTTATCACTGTTAAGTACATTGTTAGACTCCATGGTTTATCAGTGTTAAGTACATGGTAAGACTTCATGGTTTATCACTGTTAAGTACATGGTTAGACTTCATGGTTTATCACGGTTAAGTACATGGTAAGACTTCATGGTTTATCACTGTTAAGTACATGGTTAGATTTCATGGTTTATCACTGTTGAGTACATGGTTAGACTTCATGGTTTATCACTGTTAAGTACATGGTTAGACTTCATGGTTTATCACTGTTGAGTACATGGTTAGACTTCATGGTTTATCACTGTTAAGTACATGGTTAGACTTCATGGTTTATCACTGTTAAGTACATGGTTAGACTTCATGGTTTATCACTGTTAAGTACATGGTTAGACTTCATGGTTTATCACTGTTAAGTACATGGTTAGACTTCATGGTTTATCACTGTTAAGTACATGGTTAGACTTCATGGTTTATCACTGTTAAGTACATGGTTAGACTTCATGGTTTATCACTGTTAAGTACATGGTTAGACTTCATGGTTTATCACTGTTAAGTACATGGTTAGACTTCATGGTTTATCACTGTTAAGTACATGGTTAGACTTCATGGTTTATCACTGTTAAGTACATGGTTAGACTCCATGGTTTATCACTGTTAAGTACATGGTTAGACTTCATGGTTTATCACTGTTAAGTACATGGTTAGACTTCATGGTTTATCACTGTTAAGTACATGGTTAGACTTCATGGTTTATCACTGTTAAGTACATGGTTAGACTTCATGGTTTATCACTGTTAAGTACATGGTTAGACTTCATGGTTTATCACTGTTAAGTACATGGTTAGACTTCATGGTTTATCACTGTTAAGTACATGGTTAGACTTCATGGTTTATCACTGTTAAGTACATGGTAGACTTCATGGTTTATCACTGTTAAGTACATGGTTAGACTTCATGGTTTATCACTGTTAAGTACATGGTTAGACTTCATGGTTTATCACTGTTAAGTACATGGTTAGACTTCATGGTTTATCACTGTTAAGTACATGGTTAGACTTCATGGTTTATCAGTGTTAAGTACATCGTTAGACTTCATGATTTATCAGTGTTAAGTACATGGTTAGACCTCATGGTTTATCACTGTTAAGTACATGGTTAGACTTCATGGTTTATCACTGTTAAGTACATGGTTAGACTTCATGGTTTATCAGTGTTAAGTACATGGTTAGACTTCATGGTTTATCAGTGTTAAGTACATGGTTAGACTTCATGGTTTATCACTGTTAAGTACATGGTTAGACTTCATGGTTTATCACTGTTAAGTACATGGTTAGACTTCATGGTTTATCACTGTTAAGTACATGGTTAGACTTCATGGTTTATCAGTGTTAAGTACATGGTTAGACTTCATGGTTTATCACTGTTAAGTACATGGTAAGACTTCATGGTTTATCACTGTTAAGTACATGGTTAGACTTCATGGTTTATCAGTTTATCACTGTTAAGTACATGGTTAGACTTCATGGTTTATCAGTTTATCACTGTTAAGTACATGGTTAGACTTCATGGTTTATCACTGTTAAGTATATGGTCAGACTTCATGGTTTATCACTGTTAAGTACATGGTTAGACTTCATGGTTTATCACTGTTAAGTACATGGTTAGACTTCATGGTTTATCACTGTTAAGTACATGGTTAGACTTCATGGTTTATCACTGTTAAGTACATGGTTAGACTTCATGGTTTATCACTGTTAAGTACATGGTTAGACTTCATGGTTTATCAGTTTATCACTGTTAAGTACATGGTTAGACTTCATGGTTTATCACTGTTAAGTATATGGTTAGACTTCATGGTTTATCACTGTTAAGTACATGGTTAGACTTCATGGTTTATCACTGTTAAGTACATGGTTAGACTTCATGGTTTATCACTGTTAAGTACATGGTTAGACTTCATGGTTTATCACTGTTAAGTACATGGTTAGACTCCATGGTTTATCACTGTTAAGTACATGGTTAGACTTCATGGTTTATCACTGTTAAGTACATGGTTAGACTTCATGGTTTATCACTGTTGAGTACATGGTAAGACTTCATGGTTTATTACTGTTAAGTACATGGTTAGACTTCATGGTTTATCAGTGTTAAGTACATGGTTAGACTTCATGGTTTATCAGTGTTAAGTACATGGTTAGACTTCATGGTTTATCACTGTTAAGTACATGGTCAGACTTCATGGTTTATCAGTGTTAAGTACATGGTTAGACTTCCTGGTTTATCACTGTTAAGTACATGGTTAGACTTCATGGTTTATCAGTTTATCACTGTTAAGTACATGGTTAGACTTCATGGTTTATCACTGTTAAGTACATGGTTAGACTCCATGGTTTATCACTGTTAAGTACATGGTTAGACTTCATGGTTTATCACTGTTAAGTACATGGTTAGACTTCATGGTTTATCAGTGTTAAGTACATGGTTAGACTTCATGGTTTATCACTGTTAAGTACATGGTTAGACTTCATGGTTTATCACTGTTAAGTACATGGTTAGACTTCATGGTTTATCAGTGTTAAGTACATGGTTAGACTCCATGGTTTATCACTGTTAAGTACATGGTTAGACTTCATGGTTTATCACTGTTAAGTACATGGTTAGACTTCATGGTTTATCAGTGTTAAGTACATGGTTAGACTTCATGGTTTATCACTGTTAAGTACATGGTTAGACTTCATGGTTTATCACTGTTAAGTACATGGTTAGACTTCATGGTTTATCAGTGTTAAGTACATGGTTAGACTTCATGGTTTATTACTGTTAAGTACATGGTTAGACTTCATGGTTTATCACTGTTAAGTACATGGTTAGACTTCATGGTTTATCACTGTTAAGTACATGGTTAGACTTCATGGTTTATCAGTTTATCACTGTTAAGTACATGGTTAGACTTCATGGTTTATCAGTGTTAAGTACATGGTTAGACTCCATGGTTTATCACTGTTAAGTACATGGTTAGACTCCATGGTTTATCACTGTTAAGTACATGGTTAGACTATATGGTTTATCAGTGTTTAAGTACATGGTTAGACTTCATGGTTTATCACTGTTAAGTACATGGTTAGACTCCATGGTTTATCAGTGTTAAGTACATGGTTAGACTTCATGGTTTATCACTGTTAAGTACATGGTTAGACTTCATGGTTTATCACTGTTAAGTACATGGTTAGACTTCATGGTTTATCACTGTTAAGTACATGGTTAGACTTCATGGTTTATCACTGTTAAGTACATGGTTAGACTTCATGGTTTATCACTGTTAAGTACATGGTTAGACTTCATGGTTTATCACTGTTAAGTACATGGTTAGACTTCATGGTTTATCACTGTTAAGTACATGGTTAGACTTCATGGTTATCAGTTTATCACTGTTAAGTACATGGTTAGACTTCATGGTTTATCACTGTTAAGTACATGGTTAGACTTCATGGTTTATCACTGTTAAGTACATGGTTAGACTTCATGGTTTATCAGTTTATCACTGTTAAGTACATGGTTAGACTTCATGGTTTATCAGTTTATCACTGTTAAGTACATGGTTAGACTTCATGGTTTATCACTGTTAAGTACATGGTTAGACTTCATGGTTTATCACTGTTAAGTACATGGTTAGACTTCATGGTTTATCAGTTTATCACTGTTAAGTACATGGTTAGACTTCATGGTTTATCACTGTTAAGTATATGGTCAGACTTCATGGTTTATCACTGTTAAGTACATGGTTAGACTTCATGGTTTATCACTGTTAAGTACATGGTTAGACTTCATGGTTTATCACTGTTAAGTACATGGTTAGACTTCATGGTTTATCACTGTTAAGTACATGGTTAGACTCCATGGTTTATCACTGTTAAGTACATGGTTAGACTTCATGGTTTATCAGTTTATCACTGTTAAGTACATGGTTAGACTTCATGGTTTATCACTGTTAAATACATGGTTAGACTTCATGGTTTATCAGTTTATCACTGTTAAGTACATGGTTAGACTTCATGGTTTCAGTTTATCACTGTTAAGTACATGGTTAGACTTCATGGTTTATCACTGTTAAGTATATGGTCAGACTTCATGGTTTATCAC
Source organism: Pecten maximus (assembly GCF_902652985.1). Lineage (NCBI taxonomy): Eukaryota > Metazoa > Mollusca > Bivalvia > Pectinida > Pectinidae > Pecten > Pecten maximus. Next base: position 49,247,859 of record NC_047017.1, read on the forward strand.
TGTTAAGTATATTGTAGACTTCATGGTTTATCACTGTTAAGTACATGGTTAGACTTCATGGTTTATCACTGTTAAGTACATGGTTAGACTTCATGGTTATCACTGTTAAGTACATGGTTAGACTTCATGGTTTATCACTGTTAAGTACATGGTTAGACTCCATGGTTTATCACTGTTAAGTACATGGTTAGACTTCATGGTTTATCAGTTTATCACTGTTAAGTACATGGTTAGACTTCATGGTTTATCAGTTTATCACTGTTAAGTACATGGTTAGACTTTATGGTTTATCACTGTTGAGTACATGGTAAGACTTCATGGTTTATTACTGTTAAGTACATGGTTAGACTTCATGGTTTATCAGTGTTAAGTACATGGTTAGACTTCATGGTTTATCACTGTTAAGTACATGGTTAGACTTCATGGTTTATCACCGTTAAGTACATGGTTAGACTCCATGGTTTATCAGTTTATCACTGTTAAGTACATGGTTAGACTTCATGGTTTATCACTGTTAAGTACATGGTTAGACTTCATGGTTTATCACTGTTAAGTACATGGTTAGACTTCATGGTTTATCAGTTTATCACTGTTAAGTACATGGTTAGACTTCATGGTTTATCAGTTTATCACTGTAAGTACATGGTTAGACTTCATGGTTTATCACTGTTAAGTACATGGTTAGACTTCATGGTTTATCAGTTTATCACTGTTAAGTACATGGTTAGACTTCATGGTTTATCACTGTTAAGTACATGGTTAGACTTCATGGTTTATCACTGTTAAGTACATGGTTAGACTCCATGGTTTATCAGTGTTAAGTACATGGTTAGACTCCATGGTTTATCAGTGTTAAGTACATGGTTAGACTTCATGGTTTATCAGTGTTAAGTACATGGTTAGACTTCATGGTTTATCACTGTTAAGTACATGGTTAGACTTCATGGTTTATCACTGTTAAGTACATGGTTAGACTTCATGGTTTATCACTGTTATGTACATGGTTAGACTTTATGTTTGAGGACCGTTTCTGTCAGAGTATCATGTCAGCTTGTAATTTGGTTCAGCATCTTCTCTGAATACTTGGTAATCATATTTTTGATAGAAGTATAAATGAGGCTGTTTAATATTAATATTTCATCTACATGATACAATTAGTCAGTGGTACAATATACTCTTCTATATGATGATCTGTTTTGTGGAATTGTGTACTATATACCATCTACACAATACTGATGTGTATATTCCATTGTCTGTTATAGGACCAATGTATCTGATGTTTTTATATTGTCATAGCTACCATCAACATATGTATACCCATTTTCTTTGTGTCATATCATAACTTGTGCATAACAATAGATATATACATTTCGACTGGCGATTCACTTATGTGTAAATTATGGAAAGTGGGTATTTCAGCAATTCAGGTTTGCTCTATAAGGGTAATTATAAATGAAGTGTTCTCAGATAAAACAGCCTGGCCCGTTCGTATAGTTTGAATGGACATCCTGAAGATAAGTTGGGTCCCTTTAATTCTGTATGTTTTTTTCAACACTCTGATCGATATATTTATTGACTGTACACCATAAACATAAACCATGTCTTGGATACATGTGTCTTTTTCAAAATCTATCGTAGATGAATCCATATCTTTAGGAAAGATTTGAATCCAGTTTTTCTTTGTAATATAATTTATGATCAATTGCCATATTGTGTTGGTAGTGGAAACGTTATAATAGAAACAATTACAGGGTGGACAGCTCTGAAAATTTATGTTTTTACTAATTCAAAAAATATCAACACATGAATTGACATATTGACACGCTATACGTATGAAGGTTTTCGTCAACACATATGTTCACACTACGTCCTATCATCCTTGTGATATGTGGAGGCAAAAAATTATTTAGACTGACTGTAATTATTGGATACCAATATCTGCCTTCAACTTAAAGATATTGCATTGTCAGATTTTCCTTTGCCACACAACTCCTTTTATATTGTAAATTTAGTTCTGTCATAACATATTTACTGTAAATGTACATTTTCAACAGTGATCTTTATTTTATTTTATTTTTTGCACTGAAAGCATTCCATTAAATTATGATTAGCTAAAGAGAAATTCCTAGTTAATGTGAGAAGTAGTAGTTGACCAGGATTAGGAAAGGGACCCTAGAACGTCACAAATCTCATAACCCTGCATATACGCAATATGTTTCCTATGTTAACCAGGGACCTAAATCATATTTGGGTGTCTGTTCGTGTGTTTTATTTTATTACGTATGCTGAATAAAAACTTTCCTGTTCTTCTTTTCCAGAATATCGTATTCTAGGGAAAAAGGGTGAAGGTACATTCTCAGAGGTTTTAAAATGTCAAAATATAAAAGATGGCACGTACTGGGCGTGCAAGAAGATGAAACAGACTTATGACAGGTGAGTTTCATAGCGATCAGCATTATCTATAGTGACAGATGGAGTTTCCTTAGTGATCAGCTCTGTCTAATGTGAGACTGAGCCACCCGACCAGGCATTTACACATTTAGTTCTGACTATTCTACATAGCATTATTAACCTCTACAATCGTTTTTTCCATACATTCTCCATTTCTCTGTATATACATTTTGTTCCCTTTTGCCATATGTCACATTGTGTAGATTCAACACAGCTGTCTATACAGACCGATATATTTTGTTTAATGGGTAATATACAGTGTACTTCATACAAACTGGGCCCTAATACACTGCCTCAAAAGAAGATTGGGTAAACAAATTCAAGACAAATAGTAGCAGGAAGTTTTTAAAATATTTAAAATGGTCATGACAATAACACAAATATATTTAAAAGGTGATTGGATTTTAGCCAGAAAATGTTGTCCCTGTATAGACTGGTTATAATACTGAATGTGGTATATATAGGGTGTATTTCATGTCACTTACAGGTAAATCTTAAACTCTGTCATACAGATGTAAATTGATGTGATATTTTATACTTCACATTTGGTTTACTCCATTTTGAATTAATGAGTCTTAAAACTTCAGAAAGATGTCTGTATATTACATGCAGATACATACTGGCAGGCAGATATTACTGTGTAGTGGGTCAACCAGTCATTAAAGTCTCTCTACTAAATGATGCATGGTTTTCCTACACGAAATCCTTGAAACTGCAGTATGTCACAACATATACATTGAAATGGATGACCTTGACGTGGTATACAGTGAAATGGATGACCTTGACATGGTATACAGTGAAATGGTTGACCTTGACATGGTATACAGTGAAATGGTTGACCTTGACATGGTATACAGTGAAATGGTTGACCTTGACATGGTATACAGTGAAATGGTTGACCTTGACATGTTATACAGTGAAATGGATGACCTTGACATGGTATACAGTGAAATGGTTGACCTTGACATGGTATACAGTGAAATGGTTGACCTTGACATGGTATACAGTGAAATGGATGACCTTGACATGGTATACAGTGAAATGGTTGACCTTGACATGTTATACAGTGAAATGGATGACCTTGACATGTTATACAGTGAAATGGATGACCTTGACATGTTATACAGTGAAATGGATGACCTTGACGTGGTATACAGTGAAATGGATGACCTTGACATGGTTCTGTGGCTCTTACATTTTGATGGCTGGTCTCTGTCACACTAAATCTGTTGTCATACTGAATCTGTTGTCACACCAAATCTATTGTCACACTAAATCTGTTGTCACATCAAATCTGTTGTCACACTAAATCTATTGTCACACTAAATCTGTTGTCACATCAAATCTGTTGTCACACTAAATCTATTGTCACACTAAATCTATTGTCACACTAAATCTATTGTCACACTAAATATGTTGTCACACTAAATCTATTGTCACACTAAATCTATTGTCACACTAAATCTATTGTCACACTAAATATGTTGTCACACTAAATCTATTGTCACACTAAATCTATTGTCACACTAAATCTATTGTCACACTAAATCTATTGTCACACTAAATCTATTGTCACACTAAATCTATTGTCACACTAAATATGTTGTCACACTAAATCTCATGTCATACTAAATCTGTTGTCACACTAAATCTATTGTCACACTAAATCTGTTGTCACATCAAATCTGTTGTCACACTAAATCTATTGTCACACTAAATCTATTGTCACACTAAATATGTTGTCACACTAATTCTGTTGTCACACCAAATCTGTTGTCACACTTAATCTGTTGTCATACTAAATCTGTTGTCACACTAAATCTATTGTCACACTAATTCTGTTGTCACATCAAATCTGTTGTCACACCAAATCTGTTGTCACACTAAATCTATTGTCACATTAAATATCATGTCACATTAATTCTGTTGTCACACTTAATCTGTTGTCACACTAAATCTCTTGTCACACTAAATCTCTTGTCACATTAAATCTGTTGTCACACTAAATCTATTGTCACGCTAAATATGTTGTCACACTAAATCTGTTGTCACACCAAATCTGTTGTCACACTAAATCTGTTGTCACACCAAATCTGTTGTCACACTAAATCTGTTGTCACACTAAATCTGTTGTCACACCAAATCTGTTGTCACACTAAATCTGTTGTCACACCAAATCTGTTGTCACATTAAATATCATGTCACATTAATTCTGTTGTCACACTTAATCTGTTGTCACACTAATTCTGCTGTCATACTGAATCTGTTGTCACATCAAATCTGTTGTCACACTAAATCTATTGTCACACTAATTCTGTTGTCACACTAAATATGTTGTCACACCAAATCTGTTGTCACACTAAATCTGTTGTCACACCAAATCTGTTGTCACATCAAATCTGTTGTCACACTAAATCTGTTGTCACACTAAATCTGTTGTCACATCAAATCTGTTGTCACACTAAATCTATTGTCACGCTAAATCTGTTGTCACACTAAATCTATTGTCACGCTAAATATGTTGTCACACTAAATATGTTGTCACACTAAATCTGTTGTCGCAACATGTAAGTGTTGTCCTGTAAGTTATCTGCTGAATGAAGATTTTATTTTACTGATTCCTGTCTTTGTAATAACATGTATCTATTGCATTGGTATTAATACACAACTAATGGTGAGTTGCACTGCTAGTCTACAGAGTGGTATTGGTTCTCTGACATTGAAGAAAGCTAGAATATCAAAGATCTGGTGTGCCACTGTATACCAATGTAATCAAATGTGGTAAATGTTTTTGTCTGTGTTCTACAGCTCAGCCCTCATCCTAATACTGTAATTATTTCGTTTAGTCTTTCTTTAAAACCACACCAGTAATTGAATTGTTTATTTTGTTTACATATTAACAACAATTGAACATTATATTTCAAAAGCATCAAAAACTATATCAGTAGAAGCACGGTGCAGACAGAATTGTATGGCATTCTCACTGTGTTCCTGCTACGTCAATGCAGTTCTCTCTATGACCTCACTATGACCTCTCTATGACCTCACTATGACCTCTCTGTGCTTATTCAATGACCATAGTTTAATATTTGATAACTTCCATGTTACGTTATTGAAGATCACATTAGGTTACGTTCAGGCCGTGATTACAACATTTATGACACATCCTTAGCAGGTTGTTGCTGCATGTAGGCCACATCCAGAGAATCGGCTTTAAAAATTCTGTATTCAAGTCAAACTTCTGTATCACTTTTGTTCCAACCACCATAAAAGATGACAACACAGAATCAAGGATTTCTGTACCTTAAACTATTCTGATTCAAGGACAATATGTTCTACTTTATATATGAGCTGCTGTTTTGATGTTGAGAAGAAGAAATAGAATTCGAAGACAACTAGGCTTTGTTGGGTTTGTCTTTTGCTGTCTGTTGATGACTTTGATTTGTCCTTTATGATAGCTTAATGATAGAACTTGTGGTGCACTCAGAGAAACATCTATGTAGTCATACCAAATAATGACAATGCCAACACATTGGAAGGAACTTAATATGAATGTCCGTTTTAACCACGTCTGCTACACATCTCGAAATTTTGACGATGCAATGTTGCCGTCATGGTCTTTGTCTGAGAGTGATGATCATGGTCTTGGTCTGAGTGTGATAGGGGCTTGAATAAGGTTGTAGAGGATGACACCACACACAAACATCTGCTGGAACGGGTGGTAGGATTTATTATTACATTGTATATATCGAATTGTCCAGATATCAAATTGGGGAAAAGCGATTTCACTATCTGTATACACGTTAGTAAATGGCACGGATTAAAGGAATTTTAATTGAACAGTTTTTTATGTGAGATCACTGTTAGTGAAATTCCTTTTCCACAACTTTTTGACCCTCCATGACACCTTGGTAACTGTTGCCACACGCCTGTCACCCTCCCCCGGCTCCTCTAATCTCTATCTGATATGACTACGAGGACCTGGAACATTGTATCGTTTCTGCCACCTGTCAACATGCTGTCACTTTGGGTGTTAGCCGTGGGGTCTGATTTATCTTACATGTCACCGTTGCTGTGACTTCATATAGCTCTATCCAATGTAACCTATTGATTCCACATTATATCATATCTGAATTATTGATTTTAGGATATATCAGCTCACGTATTTTAATAGTTATCTATAAACACAGCAGGTAGATAGAAATTGTTACCTATGATGTGTTTTACCTGTTATCAACAGAAACTAATCCGGGTAGTTGGTATCTACGCCTAGGTAATCACAGGATATGATCTGGCGATAACATGGATCTGTACAAAAATCAGTTATTGAAGAATCATTTAACTATAATACTTTTTTGGCAAAAAAAAACAAACAAAAAAACAATTTCTGATAGCTATATTATGAAAATACCTCTTAACTTACTTCCGTTTAGATCCTGTGTTGATTCGGTATCCCTCATCAACAGTGTGTGTTGTCCACAGATTTTCACACAATTATCTAAACCCTTGGTGTACATCCTTTATATACCACCATATATTAGGTCTGTTGTATTACAAACATTGCCAAACAGGTTTTTTACCTTGTTAGATTTTGGTCATTAATCATGGTAAGATAATAAAATGTCCAAGGTCGCATTTTTCCACTTTATAGAAAATGAAAAAACTTGTGAATAAGATATATTTTCATTGGCAAATTTTTTGCATTTTCACATCATAGTACAAGTGTATCATGTTTTTAGACGAAGTCTCGATTGACCTATTGCGATCGCCATTTGTCAGGCGTTGTCCGTCGTGCGTCTTAAACAATTTACATTTTCAACATCTTCTCAATTACCAACAGAACCAGAGACCTGATATTAAGTCTGTAGCATGCTGGGATGAAGGGCTACCAAGTTTGATCAAACGGATGACCTTGACCTTCATTCAAGGTCACAGTAGTCAACTATACTAAAATCTTTAAAAATGACTTCTTCTTGATAACCAAAAGGCCCAGAGACCCAATATTAGGTCTATAGCATGCTGGGATGAAGGGCTACCAAATTTGTTCAAATGGATGACCTTGACTTTCATGCAAGGTCACAGGGGTCAAATATACTAAAATCTTTAAAAATGACTTCTTCTTGATAACCAAAAGGTCCAGAGACCCAATATTTAGTCTGTAGCATGCTGAGATGAAGGGCTACCAAGTTCGTTCAAATGGATGACCTTGACCTTCATTCAAGGTTTGGTTTGGTTTGTTTTGTTAAACGTCCTATTAACAGCCAGGGACATTTAAGGATGTGCCAGGTTTTGGAGGTGGAGGAAAGCCGGAGTATCCAGAGAAAAACCACCAGCAAATGGTCAGTACCTGGCAACTGCCCCACGTAGGTTTCAAATTGGCAACCCAGAGGTGGAGGGCTAGTGATAAAGTGTCAAGACACCTTAACCACTCGGCCACTGCAGCTCCTCATTCAAGGTCACAGGGGCCAAATATGCTAAAATATATCAAAACTCAGGTGACTGTTAAGGCCCATGGGCCTCTTGTTAATACTACTAATAAGATTTCAATGATCATTTGTCAGGGGTAAAAGGTTGAACATACCACTTGATCATTTTGTGTAGGAAAACAAGATTCTGACAAACTAGTTAATAAAAACATATACTGTATTGATTATACTAGAGAATTGTCAATAAACAGTGGAATGTATTAGCATGCTGGACACTTGACCTTGGCACTGTCTGTTGGACAGTTCGATCCTTCTTAGAACACTGTCTGTTGGACAGTTCGATCCTTCTTAGAACACAGTCTGTTGGACAGTTCGTCTTCTTAGAACACAGTCTGCTAGGCAGCTGCCTATGTGAGAACAATTGCTCAATTAGAAGTTTTGTTGAGTTGAATACCGGTATGTATATACATGTACCATAATCACATAGTATAATCCACCTAAGCCATTTGCATGTTATAACCAGCAGTGAACATGCTTAGAACAAATTGAGCTGTTTGTGACACTTTGCCTTTTCTTTAAAGTTCAAATAAAGAGAAATGTTGATGCCCAAATCATATCTGTTTGATGTGTTTGTTATCAAATCTGCAATGGTAAACATATTAATTTTAGTCCCAAACTTACACCAAAATGTCCTTATACAATGTACTTTTCATTGATTAAACTATTTAAATATCCCAGTTTTACACCATAAAACTGACACCGTGAAAAGTAAATGATTAAAAATGTCAAGAGAGTGTTTCTTACCCAATAGGACTTGGCTCTTTATAAAACTCATTGATACCTGATGATCAATCTATTATTGTGTACTTGTATCCACTTATAAGGAGCTGTCAACTGGGACAGAGAAGTTTGTATAATGGTTTGACTAACAGAAGAAATATATTTATACTTTTACGTCAATCAATTTGTACCTCGTTGTTAATAGTAAATACTCGCATGACATGTGTTCTCCCAGTCAGAAAAGCTTTGTATTAAATTATTAGCTGTTTGCTGACCTGTTGTGAAGTTAGATTAGAATTTTGCTATTGTGACTGGAATGTTGAATTAAGGTGTTTGTATTGCGTACTGAGGTAATACTGATGGCTTATATCGTTTATAATATATACACTCCTCTTCATACCGAGTGTCTTAAAAATGATTGGTTGTAAGTCCATAGAACTATTTTACCCATGTATAAGTCTGTGTGTCTAATGATTGGTTGTAAGTCCATAGAACTATTGTACCCACGTATAAGTCTGTGTGTCTAATGATCGGTTGTAAGTCCATAGTACTATTGTACCCACGTATAAGTCTGTGTGTCTAATGATTGGTTGTAAGTCCATAGTACTATTGTACCCACGTATAAGTCTGTGTGTCTAATCCGTTGTAAGTCCATAGTACTATTGTACCCACGTATAAGTCTGGGTGTCTAATGGTTGGTTGTAAGTCCATAGTACTATTGTACCCACGTATAAGTCTGTGTGTCTAATGATTGGCTGTAAGTCCATAGTACTATTGTACCCACGTATAAGTCTGTGTGTAGTGTCTAATGGTTGGTTGTAAGTCCATAGTACTATTGTACCCACGTATAAGTCTGTGTGTCTAATGATTGGCTGTAAGTCCATAGTACTATTGTACCCACGTATAAGTCTGTGTGTAGTGTCTAATGGTTGGTTGTAAGTCCATAGTACTATTGTACCCACGTATAAGTCTGGGTGTCTAATGGTTGGTTGTAAGTCCATAGTACTATTGTACCCATGTATAAGTCTGGGTGTCTAATGGTTGGTTGTAAGTCCATAGAACTATTGTACCCACGTATAAGTCTGTGTGTCTAATGATTGGTTGTAAGTCCATAGTACTATTGTACCCACGTATAAGTCTGTGTGTCCAATGATCGGTTGTAAGTCCATAGTACTATTGTACCCACGTATAAGTCTGTGTGTCTAATGATTGGTTGTAAGTCCATAGTACAATTGTACCCACGTATAAGTCTGTGTGTAGTGTCTGATGATTGGTTGTAAGTCCATAGTATATTGTACCCACGTATACGTCTGTGTGTCTAATGATTGGTTGTAAGTCCATAGTACTATTGTACCCACGTATAAGTCTGTGTGTCTAATGATTGGTTGTAAGTCCATAAGTTTGTGTGTCTAGTGATTGGCTGTAAGTCCATAGTACTATTGTACCCACGTATAAGTCTGTGTGTAGTGTCTGATGATTGGTTGTAAGTCCATAGTACTATTGTACCCACGTATATGTCTGTGTGTCTAATGATTGGTTGTAAGTCCATAGTACTATTGTTCCCACGTATAAGTCTGTGTGTCTAATGATCGGTTGTAAGTCCATGGAACTATTGTACCCGTATATAAGTCTGTGTGTCTAATGATTGGTTGTAAGTCCATAGTACAATTGTACCCACGTATAAGTCTGGGTGTCTAATGCTTGGTTGTAAGTCCATAGTACTATTGTACCCACGTATAAGTCTGTGTGTCTAATGATTGGTTGTAAGTCCATAGTACTATTGTACCCACGTATAAGTCTGTGTGTAGTGTCTGATGATTGGTTGTAAGTCCATAGTATATTGTACCCACGTATACGTCTGTGTGTCTAATGATTGGTTGTAAGTCCATAGTACTATTGTACCCACGTATAAGTCTGTGTGTCTAATGATTGGTTGTAAGTCCATAAGTTTGTGTGTCTAGTGATTGGCTGTAAGTCCATAGTACTATTGTACCCACGTATAAGTCTGTGTGTCTAATGATTGATTGTAAGTCCATAGTACTATTGTACCCACGTATAAGTCTGTGTGTCTAATGATTGGTTGTAAGTCCATAGAACTATTGTACCCACGTATAAGTCTGTGTGTCTAATGATTGGTTGTAAGTCCATAGTACTATTGTACCCACGTATAAGTCTGTGTGTAGTGTCTGATGATTGGTTGTAAGTCCATAGTACAATTGTACCTACGTATACGTCTGTGTCCCCTCAGACTACTGTCTTTCACCTTAAACTACACAATTGTAATTGTGAGTGGCTCAATGTCTCCTTTCACCTTAAACTACACAATTGTAATTGTGAGTGGCTCAATGTCTCCTTTCACCTTAAACTACACAATTGTAATTGTGAGTGGCTCAATGTCTCCTTTCACCTTAAACTACACAATTGTAATTGTGAGTGGCTCAATGTCTCCTTTCACCTTAAACTACACAATTGTAATTGTGAGTGACTCAATGTCTCCTTTCACCTTAAACTACACAATTGTAATTGTGAGTGACTCAATGTCTCCTTTCACCTTAAACTACACAATTGTAATTGTGAGTGGCTCAATGTCTCCTTTCACCTTAAACTACACAATTGTAATTGTGAGTGGCTCAATGTCTCGTTTCCAAATATCTACAGGTTTTCATTCCCTGCTTTCACCGAAATGGAGGATATTAATTTGGGTTTGTCTGTCAGTTTGTCAGTCTGTCAGTCTGTCACACTTTACTTCCATGCAGAGCTGTCATTGTTACCAATAATATCAATGTATTGTCTATTGTCATCTTCCGATACAATATTGATTCTTTTTTCAGAGAATCATCATAAAGGTAGACAACTGTGGCGAAAACTGTATATGATGATAAAATGGTTATTTTACCGGATATCTCCGTCTTTCTACTCTTTGTAGCAAGCTTAAATGCCTTAAGGGATCAGCCAAGCTAGATTGACACTTTTGCCAGACTTTATTTGATGGAGTTATGGCCCTTTGATTAACTAAAAACATCAATGTCATTTTCTGCTGTTGCTGGCACTGATTTATGAAAAAGCATTGTTATTTGAATTTAAATAACTCTACCAAGTATTTTCCGGAAGTCTTCAAACTTAATTAGGAACAGGATTCAGTGTATTAAGGGCTCAGTCTAATTCATGATAGGGTTTGGTAATGGCAAATGAGAATAGAAGTCTTACAAAATCAGTTTACATTATCCCGATATACATGAACAATAAAACATCTAACTTCTGTATACGGCTTTACTTTTTCTTCGAGTTTCAAGCAATACATTATAGCTCTACAAATTTGCTTATTGGCCCTTACCCGATATTTTATTTGTACATAGTTATGGCCAATTATGGCCCATGTCTCTTCCTTTACATATAGAGCTATGTCACTTTTTTGAGTTTCGTCCATTTCTTATAGGCAGAGTTGTGGTCCTTTTATTTCTGTGTTTATCAGTTATGGTCTGAGGACTTCCTTGGATATTTTATCGTCTACAAGTTCCAAATTTGGTGAGTGAATGCCTGATAGCAGAGTGTCATGAACTGAAATCCTGATACGATCTATACATAGATTGTTATTATCATTTGTCTTTTTTCTGACATTTGGCCAGAGGTGGTGGACTAATTGGTATGTGTATGGACTGTTAGCTATACTCTGTCTTGCTCTCCCCATTACAGGTGTGTTAAATCTAGCATATCCTTAAAAAAATTGTCTTAAAAGCTAGATATTTGCCCATAGCAACCCTTCACAGTACATTTTACCTGGTGTAGGTAATAAGGATGTGTTTACATGCTTCTTGGAATGTGTTTTCGACAGTTGAATGTACTTGGTAGCCCCTGCTATTTACACCTGCCTCAGTAGGATCAATATGACTTTACCTTCCCAATACAAGTATGTACTACAATGTGGCCTGATTACGATCACAGTGAAAGGTAGCTGTAAGTAGCCTGTTTATTTTGTCAGCTTACAATGATCGTCAACTGTTTTCTTTAATAATTAATATAGACAGAGGCTAGCATGCTTGTATGGTTTTTGTAACTAAGTATGAGACAAATAATGATTTTCTTTTCTTTTCTACCAGTATATATGAACTCAATGATAAACAAAACAAATTTAAGTTTCCATATCAATTAATTTTTAACGAAAAAATTGCTGAGTGTTTATTGGAGTGATACGTGCAGGCCTTTTGTGCCTCTTGTTTCAATTTGACAAAACAATGAACATTACATTATTTCGATACCACTCCTCCAATATCATGATAATAACTTTTACATGTATAACACAGGTGTACTTTATAGACAGGTGTTACACAGTAGGTACAACACAGGTGTACTTTATAGACAGGTGTTACACAGTAGGTATAACACAGGTGACTTTATAGACAGGTGTTACACAGTAGGTATAAAACAGGTATACTTTATAGACAGGTGTTACACAGTAGGTATAACACAGGTGTACTTTATAGACAGGTGTTACACAGTAGGTACAACACAGGTGTACTTTATAGACAGGTGTTACACACTAGGTATAACACAGGTGTACTTTATAGACAGGTGGTACACAGTAGGTATAACACAGGTGTAGATTATAGACAGGTGTTACACAGGTATAACACAGGTGTAGATTATAGACAGGTGTTACACAGGTATAACACAGGTGTACTTTATAGACAGGTGTTACACACTAGGTATAACACAGGTGTACTTTATAGACAGGTGTTACACAGTAGGTCTATCACAGGTGTTCTTTATAGACAGGTGTTACACAGTAGGTATAACACAGGTGTTCTTTATAGACAGGTGTTACACAGTAGGTATAACACAGGTGTTCTTTATAGACAGGTGTTACACAGTAGGTATAACACAGGTGTTCTTTATAGACAGGTGTTACACAGTAGGTATAACACAGGTGTACTTTATAGACAGGTGTTACACAGTAGGTATATCACAGGTGTACTTTCTAGACAGGTGTTACACAGTAGGTATAATACAGGTGTACTTTATAGACAGGTGTTACACAGTAGGTATAACACAGGTGTACTTTATAGACAGGTGTTACACCGTAGGTATAACACAGGTGTACTTTATAGACAGGTGTTACACAGTAGGTACAACACAGGTGTACTTTATAGACAGGTGTTACACAGTAGGTATAACACAGGTGTTCTTTATAGACAGGTGTTACACAGTAGGTATAACACAGGTGTACTTTATAGACAGGTGTTACACAGTAGGTATAACACAGGTGTACTTTATAGACAGGTGTTACACAGTAGGTATAACACAGGTGTGCTTTATAGACAGGTGTTACACAGTAGGTATAACACAGGTGACTTATAATAGACAGGTGTTACACAGTAGATATAACACAGGTGTACTTTATAGACAGGTGTTACACAGTAGGTACAACACAGGTGTACTTTATAGACAGGTGTTACACAGATATTACCATTATGACCTTTGATCAGAAGGAGCTGACAAAAATAAAGGTTGCTTTTTACTTATCCTGACCTAGGTCATGCCCAGAGATAGTCTGAGCTAAAAATACAGGTATGATATCACTTGACTTATCCCACCCACAGTAACAAAATAGATCGCGTGGTCCATTGGTGCGCTGTGAACAAATCATGAAAACTAAACATTTTACATCAAATATATACTTGTATTGTTGAAAATATAAAGTATGATCAAGAAAATTAAACGGTAGTAAAAAATATAAAAAAAAAAAAAATGAAATTGGACATCTGTTTGAAAGCCATCACCTTAAGGTCGAAAACACAATAATATGTGTCATACCTCTTTGATATCAGATAATAAAGGCTACTAGTCTGCTATCAGGGGTATTTAAACTGTGGACATTAACCAAATGACTGCTGTTGTTATTTGCAAAAATATTTTTCAGGGTCCATGGTACAGTACATATATGTAATAAAATGTTTACCTGAAGTTGTCAATGGCTGTATTTGTGAGGAATGGAGACAATTATGACATTTATATAACCAGGGTCACTATTTACACAAATTATTGGATTTTTGTCCAGAACAATATTGGACAATAGATAAACCCAGACACACTGTTGTCATTGCTAGTGTCACCGGAAGCATATCAGGGCAGCAAGTTCATTTGGGATTCATTGAGAGAAATATAAGTGTGTACAATATGTTTCACATATTTATTTTGCTATCCAGAGATTTTCTGAGATGTACAATATTTGTAAAACCTGATTTTACCTCTGATAAAAAGAAACTTTTACCTATAAGTTATTCTTTTCAAATTGTTTGTAATGTTTTCATACATGTATTTATACTTGATTTATATATTTCAGTACTCATGTGCATAAATGTTCTGTATTCACTTACTGGAAGAACAGTTTAAATGATAATATGTATATAATATAACATGAAGTTAAAATGTATCCTTGATATATATAACTCAGTGTGTAGAACCTAAACATCATCATACGACAGTGATATGTACATGTAGCATTTGTGATTTTATAAATGTTCATTACAAATACTCCCCCTCAATGTAATGTACATTATCTCACACAACATTATAGTTGATACTGAGGAATAAGTCATCACTGGAAAATCACAATACAAAAACACTGAGGAATAAGTACAGACAATGAGGAATAAGTATTGACACTGGGGAATAAATATTGACACTGGGGAATAAATCTTGACACTGGGGAATTATATATATATAAATCTTGACACTGGAGAATAAATCTTGACACTGGAGAATAAATCTTGACACTGGGGAATAAGTCTTGACACTGGGGAATAAATCTTGACACTGGGGAATAAATCTTGACACTGGGGAATTATATATATATAAGTGTTGACAATGAGGAATAATTCTTCATACTGGGGAATAAGTATTGACAATGAGGAATAATTCTTGATACTGGGGAATAAGTATTGACAATGAGGAATAATTCTTGACACTGGGGAATTATATATATATAAGTGTTGACAATGAGGAATAATTCTTGACACTGGGGAATAAGTATTGACAATGAGGAATAATTCTTGACACTGGGGAATTATATATATATAAGTGTTGACAATGAGGAATAATTCTTGATACTGGGGAATAAGTATTGACAATGAGGAACAAGTCTTTTCTAGGTAATTACTACATAAAAACACTGAGAAATAAGTCTTCACTGGATAATCACTATACTAAAACACTGAGGAATAAGTATTGACAATGAGGAATAAAACTTTACACTTGAGAATAAGTATTGACAATGACGAACAAGTCTTCATTGGGAAATCACTATAAAAAAACACTGGGGAATAAGTATTGACACTGAGAAATAAGTCTTCACTTGGGTAATCACTATACATAAACACCATGGAATAAGTCTTCATTGGGTAATCACTATACATAAACACCTTGGAATAAGTCTTCACTTAGTAATCACTGTACATAAACACCTTGAGATAAGCCTTCACTTGGTAATCACTGTACATAAACACCTTGGAATAAGTCTTCACTTGGGTAATCACTATACATAAACACCTTGGAATAAGTCTTCACTTGGGTAATCACTGTACATAAACACCTTGGAATAAGTCTACACTTGGTAATCACTGTACATAAACACCTTGGAATAAGTCTTCACTTGGGTAATCACTATACATAAACACCTTGGAATAAGTCTTCACATGGGTAATCACTATACATAAACACCTTGGAATAAGTATTCACTTGGGTAATCACTATAAATAAACACCTTGGAATAAGTCTTCACTTGGGTAATCACTGTACATAAACACTTAGAAATAAGTCTTTACTAGGTAATCACTATACATAAACACATTGGAATAAGTCTTCACTTGGGTAATCACTATAAATAAACACCTTGGAATAAGTCTTCACTTGGGTAATCACTATACATAAACACCTTGAAATAAGTCTTCACTTGGGTTAAGTCTTCACTTGGTAATCACTATACATAAACACCATGGAATAAGTCTTCATTTGGGTAATCACTATAAATAAACACATTGGAATAAGTCTTCACTTGGTAATCACTGTACATAAACACCTTGGAATAAGTCTTCACTTGGTAATCACTGTACATAAACACCATGGAATAAGTCTTCACATGGGTAATCACTATAAATAAACACCTTGGAATAAGTCTTCACTTGGGTAATCACTATACATAAACACCTTGGAATAAGTCTTCACTTGGTAATCACTATACATAAACACCTTGGAATAAGTCTTCACTTGGGTAATCACTATACATAAACACCTTGGAATAAGTCTTCACTTGGTAATCACTGTACATAAACACTTAGAAATAAGTCTTCACTTGGGTAATCACTGTACATAAACACCTTGGAATAAGTCTACACTTGGTAATCACTGTACATAAACACCTTGGAATAAGTCTACACTTGGTAATCACTGTACATAAACACCTTGGAATAAGTCTACACTTGGGTAATCACTATACATAAACACCTTGGAATAAGTCTTCACTTGGTAATCACTGTACATAAACACCTTGGAATAAGTCTACACTTGGGTAATCACTATACATAAACACCTTGGAATAAGTCTACACTTGGTAATCACTGTACATAAACACCTTGGAATAAGTCTTCACTTGGTAATCACTGTACATAAACACCTTGAAATAAGTCTTCACTTGGGTAATCACTGTACATAAACACTTAGAAATAAGTCTTCACTTGGGTAATCACTATACATAAACACCTTGGAATAAGTCTACACTTGGTAATCACTGTACATAAACACCTTGAAATAAGTCTTCACTTGGTAATCACTGTACATAAACACATTGGAATAAGTCTTCACTTGGGTAATCACTATAAATAAACACTTGAGGAATAAGTCTTCACTTGGTAATCACTGTACATAAACACTTAGAAATAAGTCTTCACTTGGATAATCACTATGCAAAACCACTTGAGGAATAAGCTCTCACTTGAGAGGTACATCTCTTTAAAAACAATACTCCCTTAACAGTCTACTGCTACATATATATTCCCATGAGCATATTTTAATTTTTTATTTGCATTTTAACCACTATGTTACCATGAACGATATAAAAACCTGGATAATGGTAAAGTTTTTTATTGATCTCTCAGATAAAGAGTTTATCCTACCCAGCTACTGTTTGTAAAGGTTAACACTACCTGGTGGCATAGATGTGGATGTAGGTTTCATGACTGCAGGTACACACGCAATTAACCTTGCCTGAATGAACAATACATTACAGATAACTGGAACACAATGATATCTCAATGGTTCAGGCCTGTTCCAGAGACACACCCACTCGTACCCGACTCTGTCAGCCAGCACCACCAAAGAAAACTGCTCGGAAAAATTCAATTTCCTTATACAATTGGGAAAATATTGATTTCTTATCAAGCATACCATGCTCTCTACAAAATAAATATTGCAGTAATGCTTTAGAATTATTCACTCAATAACTGATGAATTTGCTTTAGATACATCAATATTTTTGCATTAGAATTGATATTGATACATTTTGTTCATGAAAGTCTATACATTTTTTTGTATTTTAATGTTGACAGTTCTAATATAGAATATGATCTAGGTCAAATGTTTTTCCACACAAATCAATTCATCCTCAGTATGATTACTGTGATACTTGTTCTGGGGTTTACAGGGTTCAATGAAAATGATAACAAATTGTGAGTCTTTCTCATACTTAGGGGTTATATATCTGTTACTGTCAACATCTGGAGTGGGAATTCTGTAATAGCTGTCATTATGTTGACACGTTCTCAGATATTGCCTGATTTGTAAATATAATTGTTAGGTTTTGACTAATTTGTGAATATAATTGTTAGGTTTTGACTAATTTGTGAATAGAATTGTTAGGTTTTGGCTCATTTGTGGTTTTGACTAATTTGTGAATATAATTGTTAGGTTGTGGCTCATTTGTGAATATAATTGTTAGGTTTTGGCTCATTTGTGAAGTTAAAGGTTGTATATTATTGACTGAACTGTAAAGTTTGTAGTTGTTACATAATTTGTTTAATGTTCGGTTTGTGAGTTAAGGCTCTGTATCATCTATTGTCACATAATCACATTTTCACAGTATATTTACACACAAATAAGGTAACCAAGGCAAGGTTGTTTTATTGGTCATTTTGGGAAGGAAGTGTGTATATTATGAACTATACAAATTTGGAGTATTTGACTTTAAGGATCCATCACCAGGTAAAACAACATCATAATCCCTGAAAACAGTGATAAAGAGACTTGTATATAGTACTTGACCACATATACATGTCTATAAAATATTGTTTTGTATACTGAACGTTATACACAAGGTATTTGGTAATGGATATGCATTATTATGCAGATGTATATATTCTAGTCAGACTTATAGTGTATCAAATTTCAATTTGACAATAATACCACATAGTAAACGCAAGACCAGTTGTAAATTAACATAGTCAGAAACTTGGCAGAGATTTTGACATCTCAATCAACTGCCTATCAGTTTGGTTGTAGGTGAGATCTGTTGCTGAACTTGTATGGTTAATTGAACAATCATGTACTAGTGGTGGGAATTAGCCTGGGGCCAGGGACTCAGTGTGGAGGGGGAATTAGACTGGGGCCAGGGACTCAGTATGGTGTGGGAATTAGACTGGGGCCAGGGACTCAGTGTGGAGTGGGAATTAGACTGGGGCCAGGGACTCAGTGTGGAGTGGGAATCAGACTGGGGCCAGGGACTCAGTGTGGTGTGGGAATTAGCCTGGGGCCAGGGACTCAGTGTGGAGTGGGAATTAGACTTGGGCCAGGGACTCAGTGTGGAGTGGGAATTAGACTTGGGCCAGGGACTCAGTGTGGAGGGGGAATTAGACTTGGGCCAGGGACTCAGTGTGGTGTGGGAATCAGACTGGGGCCAGGGACTCAGTGTGGCGTGGGAATTAGACTGGGGCCAGGGACTCAGTGTGGTGTGGGAATTAGACTGGGGACAGGGACTCAGTGTGGTGTGGGAATTAGACTGGAGACAGGGACTCAGTGTGGAGTGGGAATTAGACTGGGGCCAGGGACTCCGTGTGGAGTGGGAATTAGACTGGGGACAGGGACTCAGTGTGGAGTGGGAATTAGACTGGGGCCAGGGACTCAGTGTGGAGTGGGAATTAGACTGGGGCCAGGGACTCAGTATGGAGTGGGAATTAGACTGGGGCCAGGGACTCAGTGTGGTGTGGGAATTAGACTGGGGCCAGGGACTCAGTGTGGTGTGGGAATTAGACTGGGGCCAGGGACTCGGTGTGGTGTGGGAATCAGACTGGGGCCAGGGACTCAGTGTGGTGTGGGAATCAGACTGGGGCCAGGGACTCAGTGTGGAGGGGGAATTAGACTTGGGCCAGGGACTCAGTGTGGTGTGGGAATTAGACCTGGAGACAGGGACTCAGTGTGGTGTGGGAATTAGCCTGGGGACAGGGACTCAGTGTGGAGTGGGAATCAGACTGGGGCCAGGGACTCAGTGTGGAGTGGGAATCAGACTGGGGCCATGGACTCAGTGTGGTGTGGGAATTAGACTTGGGCCAGGGACTCAGTGTGGAGTGGGAATCAGACTGGGGCCAGGGACTCAGTGTGGAGTGGGAATTAGACTTGGGCCATGGACAACTCTGATTTAACTTTAACCTGTTCAATGCCCTGCCATGCTCCCTCATTTAACAGAAAGCCGAACAAATTTGTTAATGTCTGGCATATTTTGTGATTTTTATTACGTACCAAAGTCATACAACCATACAATATTCTTGAGTTGTGTGAAGGTCAACAAGTTCAAAAGTAGGTAAAAGAGACATTTGAATGTTGTGAACAGCCTGTGCGAAATGTCTTTAAAGGCTGATGAGACCAGGCACAATCAACATTATTCCATAACACTGCACAGAAGATATTGATCCCATTTAATGTATCTGATCATTTAGTCTCAAGTGAAAGGAATGGTTTAAAGCACCCATGGCCTTTCTGTTGATTCAAAGGTTTAAGTTGATAGGTGTCAAAAGGCTGTGTAGTTCAAACTTTTAACTGTTTATACCACTCATTCCTTCAATGTAATCTTAAGGGCACTGTATAACAGCATAATGGCCAACCAGATATTCCAACTTAAAACTAGTTGCTCAGTTTTACTGAAATAGAAATTCGTTGAGAGTCTTATCAAATGTCAGGTATATTAAAGTTTCAAATCTAAATAAAAATGTGCTGTATTTCAAAATTGCTTCAAGCAAGTTATTGTCATTTATTAAGATTATGTATTATACTCTCTTTTTAAACCAGTAATTATTCAAGGTAGAACCTTTAACACTGGGTTTCTGTCCCCATTGCATGATTTTAATACGCCACTAGATTTGGGATGTTATCTTTTCTGTTCTTTCTAAAACTTTTGTTTTTCCTAGTGTCTCCCTTGACACACACACCAAGTTTTTGCCTTTAGTTGAGCATTCCCCCTGTGAGGAATGCTTTCAGTTCTGTCTCCTGGCCAAAATATACTGAGGTCTATAAAAATGGAAGGTTCCCATGCCATATAGGGGTTCCCATATGCTACATTTGCCCACCATACATCTTGCTGCCATATCAACTATAACAACATTAAAACCACTGTTCATTGCTTAAATGTTAATTAAGTACCCAGGTCAGTCTGGAACTTTGTGTTTACTAACAAGTGTTAATTAAGTACCCATCAGGTGTATATTGTACTAGCAAGTGTTAATTAAGTACCCAGGTATGTACTAACAAGTGTTAATTAAGTACCCAGGTCAGTCTGGAACTTTGTGTTAACTAACAAGTGTTAATTAAGTACCCAGGTATATATTGTACTAACAAGTGTTAATTAAGTACCCAGGTATGTACTAACAAGTGTTAATTAAGTACCCAGGTTAGTCTGGAACTTTGTGTGTACTAACAAGTGTTAATTATGTACCCAGGTATATATTGTAATAACAAGTGTTAATTAAGTACCCAGGTTGGTACTAAGAAGTGTTAATTAAGTACTCAGGTGTATATTGTACTAACAAGTGTTAATTAAGTACCCAGGTCATTGGATCACAGAACAGAATATCCAATATGTAAGGATTCTATCAAGTTTAGAATTGGTACATTGGATTAATATACATAGGTTTTCTGCATTACAAAACGATTGAATAAGGCTTTAGTAGTATGAACATGATACACACTGGCTGGGATCTCTAACTAAGGCTCAAAGGATCGAGACCAAAGAATGAGGACACAGGTTTTTACTCTCCTATCACGAAAGATTGGCCAGAAACTGGTTAGATCCGAAACTTTGTTAAGGTTGGAGACATGGTTTACATGTTGAAAGTGTGGGAAGTGTTAGGCCTGTTCCATATATACAGTACGGGAAAAGTATAGTGAGTCACAAACACAATGATTGGTATATAAATTAATATGTTGTGTTATTGAACATTTTGATCACTAGTGTCAATAGACTGTCTGGGTTATAGAGGGTATTAGTTTTTCTGTAGACCTCATGTGTCAACCTAACGGATAGAAATAAATTTATAATCCTCTTGTTTCAACATATTATCCCCAGTATTGCTAGATGTCGAAATGATGACTGTTTTAATACTGTCTGATGTTCTCTACAAACATTTCTCTTTAAATAATGATCCCTGATGTTCTTACAAAATCAACCTGAATAAGACAGGTACAGATAATTCCATAAATACCTGGGTATAAATATAAATATCTTAATATATTTAGCAGATTTTCTGTTGTTTCCTCTATTTGGGGGAAGTTGAAGAGACCAAAATAGATCTCCTGCCCCCAATGCAACGCTTGAGATCTGAAATCTTTCTGTTCTTAACTCACTGTTCTGTCTTCCTGTGCTTTATTTACTTCCGTAGGTGTCTCCTTGACACCCGTCCTCATATAACCCTGGCTGTTAGTGTCACCTTGACACCCGTCCTCATATAACCCTGGCTGTTAGTGTCACCTTGACACCCGTCCTCATATAACCCTGGCTGTTAGTGTCACCTTGACACCCGTCCTCATATAACCCTGGCTGTTAGTGTCACCTTGACACCCGTCCTCATATAACCCTGGCCGTTAGTGTCACCTTGACACCCGTCCTCATATAACCCTGGCCGTTAGTGTCACCTTGACACCCATCCTCAGAGGACGCTGGCTGTTGTTAAAAACAATAAAAACAAATATTTTCCATGTTAATATATTAATGCAATTGAAATAATTTAGATCAAATTGTGTATGATATTTGGTAGAGTGGAGGGCTATGGGTGTTGTTTTATAGATTGTGTGTGACATTTGATACAGTGGAGGGCTATGGGTGGTGTTTGATAGATTGTGTATGACATTTGATACAGTGGAGGGCTATGGGTGATGTTTGATAGATTGTGTATGACATTTGATACAGTGGAGGGCTATGGGTGGTGTTTGATAGATTGTGTATGACATTTGATACAGTGGAGGGCTATGGGTGGTGTTTGATAGATTGTGTGTGACATTTGATACAGTGGAGGCTATGGGTGGTGTTTGATAGATTGTGTATGACATTTGATACAGTGGAGGGCTATGGGTGGTGTTTGATAGATTATGTATGACATTTGATACAGTGGAGGGCTATGGGTGGTGTTTGATAGATTGTGTATGACATTTGATACAGTGGAGGGCTATGGGTGATGTTTGATAGATGGTGTGTGACATTTGATACAGTGGAGGGCTATGGGTGTTGTATGATAGATTGTGTGTGACATTTGATACAGTGGAGGGCTATGGGTGGTGTTTGATAGATTGTGTGTGACATTTGATACAGTGGAGGGCTATGGGTGGTGTATGATAGATTGTGTGTGACATTTGATACAGTGGAGGGCTATGGGTGGTGTTTGATAGATTGTGTATGACATTTGATACAGTGGAGGGCTATGGGTGGTGTATGATAGATTGTGTGTGACATTTGATACAGTGGAAGGCTATGGGTAATGTACTCCATAAATATTATATGTCCCTGATTACTGTGACAGAAACACTCTATAAAATTGTTCCCCAGTGGTCCAGGATGCTGATTACTGAACTGTTTCCATTGTATTTTTCTTGCTTTCAGTTCTCCCTACAACCATCGGACATCTCTTAAAACATAATGTCAATGACCTGTCAGAATCACCAAAGAATATCGCTCCTTCACAAGTACTTTGATAACAGTAAACATCAATAGAATATCTAAAATTTGTCCTCAGTTTATTTGGGTGCTTTGGAGATTCTTACAGGAACATACAGTGAGCATCCCTCAGACAGTTTTTTTATATCCATGAGCATATATACTGTATATCAGTTAGATTTTAGAAATAATTTATTACATAAACTTGCCTCTTCAGAAATATTGGTGAATATATGATTTTGTTAACACTGATCTAGGAACGACTATAACTTTTGTGTATGATGACCTTTTACAGTCAAGGATTATACAGGACTCCTACATCAGTAACCAATAACTGGGCTGCCTCCTCAAGGTCTTATTTTCATAAAACATTCAAGAAGGAAATTTAATTCACAATTGTCTATCCGTGCATGGTAAATCTGAAAAATTACTTGATTTTTTGCAACGATACAGCAGAATTGTGTCAATATGAAATTTTATCATTTGAATTTTTCAGTGTGGAACAAGTAAATAATTTACGTGAGATCCAAGCCATGCGTCGCCTAAGTCCTCACTCAAATATACTGGAACTCCAGGAAGTCATATTGTAAGTATAAATGGACAACATATTATTTTCTGATAAGGTATGAATTTAACTAATATGTATAGGTCTGGAATAGTAGTGGATTTATCCTCAAATCCTCCCCTAGTGTAAAGTTTGAGGAGGGCTTACTATTTTTGTGAACCACTTTTAGCTTACACAGGGGAGACAGTATCAGTAATAGGTTTGTAATTAGTCGTTTACCTGTACTATAGGTAGGAACTCCAGGTAAAAATACCATTTTGTAAAGAAAAGTGAAGTATCATTGCTCCAGACCTATCACTAATTTGTAAACTAGATTATCATTGATCCATTTGTAAACTGGATTATCATTGATCCAGACCTATCACTAATTTGTAAACTGGATTATCATTGATCCAGACCTATCACTAATTTGTAAACTAGATTATCATTGCTCCAGACCTATCACTAATTTGTAAACTGGATTATCATTGATCCAGACCTATCACTAATTTGTAAACTGGATTATCATTGATCCAGACCTATCACTAATTTGTAAACTGGATTATCATTGATCCAGACCTATCACTAATTTGTAAACTAGATTATCATTGCTCCAGACCTATCACTAATTTATAAACTAGATTATCATTGCATGATCCAGACCTATCACTAATTTGTAAACTAGATTATCATTGATCCAGACCTATCACTAATTTGTAAACTAGAATATCATTGATCCAGACCTATCACTAATTTGTAAACTAGATTATCATTGATCCAGACCTATCACTAATTTGTAAACTGGATTATCAGAATTTCCATTTTCTGCTAGGAGGGTTAATAAATGTCGATTCTCCATTGTATACATTATTTGTAGCAGTGATCTAAGGTTATGTGCATGATCTTAAATGTTTTAGTAAATCAAGCCCTTGGAATTAATTGATATGCTAAACAAAAATTTCCATAGATAAATATATTGCTGTGCTATATATCATGCACCCCAAGTGTAATGTACATTCTGACAGGTGAGTGTGTATTACCAGGGATAATCGGTCTAATAAAACACTTCCTCATGAACTGTATTGACTAAATGAAGTGTTCGTAATTCAGCACATGTCAAGCCAATTTTGTTTATTGTGCCTCCCTGTTCAGGCTCCACATTACAAAATAATAATTAATGGAAAGTTAGCTTAAGCTGTTCAAATAATTGTGTGAGATTTTCTTTACATTAATAAAACCAATTTAAAGGTATCTGGTAGATGTAAAATAACGTAAATTGTACCAGAAAAGGGGACATAACCCTTGGTACTCCGCCACTAAAAACTATAAATGAGTGGCCTTGACATTTAATGTTTCTTTGTTTCATTTATGTCCTGATGTGTGAACTTCATCTTGTAGACTAGAGCTGATCAAGGACTGTTTTGTTTGATGTAGATGGCTTTTGTTATTGATGGATCAATAGTGTCCATACGCGGTTAATTTGACAGTAGAATTTGTATGTCCAGTTCTGTGTCCTGTATGTGACTGGACAGTAAGATTTGTATGTCCAGTTCTGTGTCCTGTATGTGACCAGCCAGTAAGATTTGTATGTCCAGTTCTATGTGTATCACACATGTACATTATCCACTTGACCACTGGACAGGGAGATATATAGGAATGGGCATTCCTAGGTGTACATAACTGGATAATTCCCTAGCACTTTGATAAATATTGACAGACCAGTGAATTAAAGGAACAAGGTTTACCTGGTAGACACTTCTACCCTCTCGCCATGTCTGTATTATCTCGTGTGGTGTAACTAACCTGATTAGGAGGTCTGTAACTACTGTGTATAGCCCAGGGTCCCTGTAAGGTGTAGGGACAGACAACATGGTCTCTGTAAGGTGTTGGTGTAGGGACAGACAACATGGTCCCTGTAAGGTGTTGGTGTAGGGGACAGACAACATGGTCCCTGTAAGGTGTTGGTGTAGGGGACAGACAACATGGTCCCTGTAAGGTGTTGGTGTAGGGGACAGACAACATGGTCCCTGTAAGGTGTTGGTGTAGGGGACAGACAACATGGTCCCTGTAAGGTGTTGGTGTAGGGGACAGACAACATGGTCCCTGTAAGGTGTTGGTGTAGGGACAGACAACATGGTCCCTGTAAGGTGTTGGTATAGGGGACAGACAACATGGTCCCTGTAAGGTGTTGGTGTAGGGGACAGACAACATGGTCCCTGTAAGGTGTTGGTGTAGGGGACAGACAACATGGTCCCTGTAAGGTGTTGGTGTAGGGACAGACAACATGGTCCCTGTAAGGTGTTGGTATAGGGGACAGACAACATGGTCCCTGTAAGGTATTTGTGTAGGGACAGACAACATGGTCCCTGTAAGGTGTTGGTGTAGGGGACAGACAACATGGTCCCTGTAAGGTGTTGGTGTAGGGACAGACAACATGGTCCCTGTAAGGTGTTGGGGTAGGGGACAGACAACATGGTCCCTGTAAGGTGTTGGTGTAGGGGACAGACAACATGGTCCCTGTAAGGTGTTGGTGTAGGGGACAGACAACATGGTCCCTGTAAGGTGTTGGTGTAGGGGACAGACAACATGGTCCCTGTAAGGTGTTGGTGTAGGGGACAGACAACATGGTCACTGTAAGGTGTTGGTGTAGGGGACAGACAACATGGTCCCTGTAAGGTGTTGGTGTAGGGGACAGACAACATGGTCCCTGTAAGGTGTTGGTGTAGGGGACAGACAACATGGTCCCTGTAAGGTGTTGGTGTAGGGGACAGACAACATGGTCTCTGTAAGGTGTTGGTGTAGGGGACAGACAACATGGTCCCTGTAAGGTGTTGGTGTAGGGGACAGACAACATGGTCCCTGTAAGGTGTTGGTGTAGGGGACAGACAACATGGTCCCTGTAAGGTGTTGGTGTAGGGGACAGAAAACATGGTCCCTGTAAAGTGTTGGTGTAGGGGACAGACAACATGGTCCCTGTAAGGTGTTGGTATAGGGGACAGACAACATGGTCCCTGTAAGGTGTTGGTGTAGGGGACAGACAACATGGTCCCTGTAAGGTGTTGGTGTAGGGGACAGACAACATGGTCCCTGTAAGGTGTTGGTGTAGGGGACAGACAACATGGTCCCTGTAAGGTGTTGGTGTAGGGGACAGACAACATGGTCCCTGTAAGGTGTTGGTGTAGGGGACAGACAACATGGTCCCTGTAAGGTGTTGGTGTAGGGACAGACAACATGGTCCCTGTAAGGTGTTGGTGTAGGGGACAGACAACATGGTCCCTGTAAGGTGTTGGTGTAGGGGACAGACAACATGGTCCCTGTAAGGTGTTGGTGTAGGGGACAGACAACATGGTCCCTGTAAGGTGTTGGTGTAGGGGACAGACAACATGGTCCCTGTAAGGTGTTGGTGTAGGGACAGACAACATGGTCCCTGTAAGGTGTTGGTGTAGGGACAGACAACATGGTCCCTGTAAGGTGTTGGTGTAGGGACAGACAACATGGTCCCTGTAAGGTGTTGGTGTAGGGACAGACAACATGGTCCCTGTAAGGTGTTTGTGTAGGGACAGACAACATGGTCCCTGTAAGGTGTTTGTGTAGGGGACAGACAACATGGTCCCTGTAAGGTGTTGGTGTAGGGACAGACAACATGGTCCCTGTAAGATGTTGGTGTAGGGACAGACAACATGGTCCCTGTAAGGTGTTGGTGTAGGGGATAGACAACATGGTCCCTGTAAGGTGTTGGTGTAGGGACAGACAACATGGTCCCTGTGAGGTGTTAGTGTAGGGGACAGATAACATGGTCCCTGTAAGGTATTGGTGTAGAGGACAGACAACATGGTCCCTGTAAGGTGTTGGTGTAGGGACAGACAACATGGTCCCTGTAAGGTGTTGGTGTAGGGACAGACAACATGGTCCCTGTAAGGTGTTGGTGTAGGGGACAGACAACATGGTCCCTGTAAGGGGTTGGTGTAGGGGACAGACAACATGGTCCCTGTAAGGTGTTGGTGTAGGGGACAGACTAATAGAATCTTTTATCCCTTTTGGGGTGAGATAGAGGGATCTCAACCCCAGGAGGGAGATTGTTAAATTCCTAAACACGAGGCTTGCCGAGTTACACATGTTATGGACACACCCTGATAATATTCTACCATTAAAAGTTACACACATTATGGACACACCCTGATAATATTCTACCATTAAAAGTTACACACATTATGGACACACCCTGATAATATTCTACCATTAAAAGTTATACACATTATGGACACACCCTGATAATATTCCACCATTAAAAGTTACACACATTATGGACACATCCTGATAACATTCTACCATTAAAAGTTACACACAATATGGACACACCCTTAATATATTCTACCATTAAAAGTTACACACATTATGGACAAATCCTGATAATATTCTACCATTAAAAGTTACACACATTATGGACACACCCTGATAATATTCTACCGTTAAAAGTTATACACATTATGGACACACCCTGATAATATTCTACCATTAAAAGTTACACACATTATGGCACATCCTGATAATATTCTGCCATTAAAAGTTACACACATTATGGACACATCCTGATAATATTCTACCATTAAAAGTTACACACATTATGGACACATCCTGATAATATTCTACCATTAAAAGTTACACACATTATGGACAAATCCTGATAATATTCTACCGTTAAAAGTTACACACATTATGGACAAATCCTTATAATGGTCTACCATTAAAAGTTATACACATTATGGACAAATCCTGATAATATTCTACCGTTAAAAGTTACACACATTATGGACACAGCCTGATAATATTCTACCATTAAAAGTTACACACAATATGGACACACCCTGACAACATTCTACCGTTAAAAGTTACACACAATATGGACACACCCTGACAACATTCTACCATTAAAAGTTACACACAATATGGACACACCCTGATAATGGTCTACCATTAAAAGTTACACACATTATGGACAAATCCTGATAATATTCTACCATTAAAAGTTACACACATTATGGACAAATCCTGATAATATTCTACCGTTAAAAGTTACACACATTATGGACACACCCTGATAATATTCTACCATTAAAAGTTACACACAATATGGACACACCCTGACAACATTCTACCATTAAAAGTTACACACAATATGGACACACCCTGACAACATTCTACCGTTAAAAGTTACACACATTATGGGCACACCCTGATAATATTCTACCATTAAAAGTTACACACATTATGGACAAATCCTGATAATATTCCACCGTTAAAAGTTACACACATTATGGACAAATCCTGATAATATTCTACCATTAAAAGTTACACATTATGGACACACCCCTGATAATATTCTACCATTAAAAGTTACACACATTATGGACAAATCCTGATAATATTCTACCATTAAAAGTTACACACATTATGGACAAATCCTGATAATATTCTACCGTTAAAAGTTACACACATTATGGACACACCCTGATAATATTCTACCATTAAAAGTTACACACAATATGGACACACCCTGACAACATTCTACCGTTAAAAGTTACACACAATATGGACACACCCTGACAACATTCTACCGTTAAAAGTTACACACAATATGGACACACCCTGACAACATTCTACCATTAAAAGTTACACACAATATGGACACACCCTGACAACATTCTACCGTTAAAAGTTACACACATTATGGGCACACCCTGATAATATTCTACCATTAAAAGTTACACACATTATGGACAAATCCTGATAATATTCCACCGTTAAAAGTTACACACATTATGGACAAATCCTGATAATATTCTACCATTAAAAGTTACACATTATGGACACACCCCTGATAATATTCTACCATTAAAAGTTACACACATTATGGACACACCCTTAATATATTCTACCATTAAAAGTTATACACATTATGGACACACCCTTAAAATATTCTACCATTAAAAGTTACACACATTATGGACACACCCTTAATATATTCTACCATTAAAAGTTATACACATTATGGACACACCCTGATAATATTCTACCATTAAAAGTTACACACATTATGGACAAATCCTGATAATATTCTACCATTAAAAGTTACACACATTATGGACACACCATTAATATATTCTACCATTAAAAGTTACACACATTATGGACAAATCCTGATAATATTCTACCGTTAAAAGTTACACACATTATGGACACACCCTTAATATATTCTACCATTAAAAGTTACACATATTATGGACAAATCCTGATAATATTCTACCGTTAAAAGTTACACACATTATGGACAAATCCTGATAATATTCTACCATTAAAAGTTACACACATTATGGACAAATCCTGATAATATTCTACCATTAAAAGTTACACACATTATGGACAAATCCTGATAATATTCTACCATTAAAAGTTACACACATTATGGACACACCCTGATAATATTCTACCATTAAAAGTTACACACATTATGGACAAATCCTGATAATATTCTACCATTAAAAGTTACACACATTATGGACAAATCCTGATAATATTCTACCATTAAAAGTTACACACATTATGGACACACCCTTATAATGGTCTACCATTAAAAGTTATACACATTATGGACACACCCTTATAATATTCTACCATTAAAAGTTACACACATTATGGACAAATCCTGATAATATTCTACCATTAAAGGTTACACACAATATGGACACACCCTGATAATATTCTACCATTAAAAGTTACACACATTATGGACACACCCTGATAATATTCTACCATTAAAAGTTACACACATTATGGACACATCCTGATAATATTCTACCATTAAAAGTTACACACATTATGGACAAATCCTGATAATATTCTACCATTAAAAGTTACACACATTATGGACACACCCTGATAACATTCTACCATTAAAAGTTACACACATTATGGACACACCCTTATAATATTCTACCATTAAAAGTTACACACATTATGGACACATCCTGATAATATTCTACCATTAAAAGTTACACACATTATGGACACACCCTGATAACATTCTACCATTAAAAGTTACACACATTATGGACACACCCTGATAATATTCTACCGTTAAAAGTTACACACAATATGGACACACCCTGATAATATTCTACCATTAAAAGTTACACACATTATGGACACACCCTGATAGCATTCTACCATTAAAAGTTACACACATTATGGACACACCCTGATAATGGTCTACCATTAAAGGTTATCATGAAGTATTTTGTTAGAAGTGATTTTAATCTAAGCTGATAACATTCCGTGTAGATGTATATTGACAGGACGTAACAAGATCAAACACCTGTTGATTAACCTTTATAGACTATGGTGTAACACCTGTAATTACCTGAGCAGTTGAACCTATCTACAGCATTAGAAGGTTCAGCAAATAGTCTGTATGTATATACTTCTATCTGTTATGTACACATGTACCCACTGTCATACTATGTAATTGTCAATTCATGTATATTTTATTTGGAGAGGGCCATGGAAGGGAATTAACAAGCATATTAACAAGGAAATACTATTTTTAGCTTACTATCATCAGATCTATTCAAAATTTTTGTATCCGTTGGTCCACGGTCCGTCTGACCTTCATCAGTCTGTAAACAATCCTTGCTATCGCTATTTCTCAAAATTAAAATACTAAAGAGATATTTGTCAAGCTTCATGTGTAGGTTCCCCTTGGTCCCTAGTTGTGCCACTGTAATTCAAATTTTTGGTCAGAAAAACAAAATGGCCAACAGGCAGCCATGTTAGATTTTGAGAATTGAAGTTGGTTATCTCTATTTCTTCAAAAGTTCTATAGGAATATTCCTCGAATTGCATGTGTAGGTTCCCCTTGATACCTAGTTGTGCCAATTCAATTTAGATTTTTGATCAGAAAAGAAATATGGTCGACAGACAGCCATCTTGAATTTTGAGAAATTAAGTTTGCTATTGCTATTTCTTGAAAAGAACTGGAGGGATGTTTCTCAGACTTCACATATGGGTTTCACTTGTTCTTGTTACCAGATTATTGAGAAAGAAGAAAAATGTAGAGAGAAGATCAGTCTGACATAGAACTTGTAAAGCTCATTCAATGGTGAGCACCAAGATCCCTGTAGGATCTCTTGTAGATTTCTAAACACCCACTTTAAGTTTTAATGAAATTCCTTATGGAAATTATTTTGAAAAATGACTTCTGAAACCTGTCGTGGTCTGATATTTTTTGTGTGAGCTATACATATAAATGCTGTGCAGGGCTGGTGAGGGTGAAAGGTTAATTATACCCCAACTTATCAGATGGATGTCACCATGATTTGGTCAATCAAATCAAATCAAGCACTCACATGTCAGTTATATTTAAAGGAGCATCATTTAAATGGTTCTAAGCTATCAAATTACAGAGTACATGAGATTAGATCAGATTCTCTAACTTCTCTACTGAGTTGGTATCTGTTACTGGGTGGTAATAGGAAGGTTTCTTTGGTTTCACTAATAAAAGAAATGTACCGTAGAATTAGTCCACCATGATCTTCTACTTAAAAAATGATATCAGATAATGATTAGTAAATTAATAAAATGTGGTAAATTTCTTATCAAATTCAGAAAATAATTTTTCACATGATTTTTTGCTGTTGAATGTGTATATATTGCAAGTAATGCTTTGTACATAGTTAAGATACATGTACGAAGGAGGATTTTGTTTAAGTGGGGTCATGGTTTCATTACAATTATATCATTATAATATCCACTTTAATAGTCACACAGACTTAGAATCCTTCTAATCTCAGCTTGTCTCTGACTCAAACATTTACATGTCTTTAATGTATGAAATCTCAATCCCAAAATCTTACAGGCTTCTAATTTCTGTAAAGTAAAATTAAAGCAATTTTCACCCATCATTTTCTTATAAAAAATCTTATTACAAAAAAAAATCCTAATCTCAGAATCATGTGGAACAATGATCGAAATTAAACTATGTAATAAATCTTAATCTTTTTCAGTGACAAAAAGTCCGGGACTTTGGTGCTGATTTGTGAGCTGATGGACATGAACATCTATGAATTGATACGAGGTACGTCTCTGATACATATGTAATCGTTAACTTTAATACCTACATTACTTATACAGCTGTTAGGTCTGTTGACTTGTGAACATTGTGTAATCGGACCACACCCGTCTGGTATCCAGTCAATATTTATGTGGTAATGACCTCGCATGCTGTTACCTGGTACTAGTTTTTGGTGACATCCTTTCAAAGGGACATGTATGTAACACATAAAGTGGTTTTCAAATAATTTTTGCTGTCATGAAATAAACTGCATTTAGTCTTAAACAGTCATCTGAAAGTTTTTGGTCAATTGCTTCAGTAAATATGGGAATTTATCAACCTTCAGATTATGTCACATGTATTGATTTCTTATTTGTCAATGTGACAATCATTAGGTTAATAAGTATCCATGTTCACCTCAGCAAAAGTAAAGTAATTGTATAATATTTTGACGCAATACATTGTATAGGTATCTCTTCAAACAGCTCCATCAGAAAGTCATATAGAGAGTCAATGCAGGTTTACTTATTCATAAGCGCTGACAACTTCTTGCAAACTATAATTATGTATTATATTGTTTTTTAATGACTGTCCGAAAGGTTTACAGTTCAGTTTTATAGCATGAAGATCAAATAACAAGCTTTGAAGCCAATGATTATGAGATCAGGATTTTTCACTTTTACCATGTTTGCCAGAGGATGAATTTCCTTGGAAAATTATAAAATCCCACTGGTTTTATTTCATATGCCATGTAGTTTTAGCTAAACATGTATCAATTTCATGTAAATGTTCCAGTTCACAACCAATATTGCCTATAGCTGCAATCAAGTCTCTATCTCAATTTTTATAGAAAACTTTATCTATCGTAGGCCATGGACGTTGATTGAAAAAATTGAACATTTCTTAGCTTGAAGGTGATTTCTATCTAAAGCGATATCCAAGTTCCCGCAGGTAGAAATGAAATAATAATCAGACATGTTCCAAGGTCTGTTTCAGTTATTAAAAGTATTTGGTAGTAAATCTGAACAATTTGAGCCAATGGCATGTTCATAGTTACTGGAAGTCGTTTTCATCTCAAGGTGGCTACAGCAAGTTTTGTAAGCTACTAGTAATAAATCCTCCCTCTGGGTGGAAACACGGTGGTGTAAATTATGCATCACTGCTGACAAAAATACATTGAACATAGTTACCACGAAAACATATTGACATTATGTGTGTTGGCTGTGTGCGTGAGTTTTTGATATTACCTTCCAACATCTTTAGCCCATGATAATGAGATATAACTTCATCAGTCAGGGTCATACTGACTCCATGTTTCTCTATAGATATGGGATAGGACAACCAGGGTCAAGGATACAGTATACAGTGGTTACCCTGTAATCAAGGGCTTCTGCATCTTCTGGTTTCTATAAAGTCAAGGGTTACAGTGTTTCTTGTAACTGTCTGTAGTCAAGGGTTACAGCATTTTCTGGTAACTCTGTAGTCAAGGATTACAGCATTTTCTGGTAACTCTGTAGTCAAGGGTTACAGCATTTTCTGGTAACTCTGTAGTCAAGGGTTACAATGTCTTCTGGTAACTCTGTAGTCAAGGGTTATAGTGTCTTGTGGTAACTCTGTCGTCAAGGGTTACAATGTCTTGTGGTAACTCTAGTCAAGGGTTACAATGTCTTCTGGTAACTCTGTAGTCAAGGGTTACAGTGTCTTCTGGTAACTCTGTAGTCAAGGGTTACAATGTCTCTTGGTAACTCTGTAGTCAAGGGTTACAATGTCTCGTGGTAACTCTGTAGTCAAGGGTTACAATGTCTTCTGGTTACCATATAGTCAAGGGTTACAATGTCTTCTGGTTACCATATAGTCAAGGGTTACAATGTCTTC
Source organism: Pecten maximus (assembly GCF_902652985.1). Classification (NCBI taxonomy): domain Eukaryota; kingdom Metazoa; phylum Mollusca; class Bivalvia; order Pectinida; family Pectinidae; genus Pecten; species Pecten maximus. The sequence continues at coordinate 49,283,222 of NC_047017.1, forward strand.
TGGTAACTCTGTAGTCAAGGGTTACAATGTCTTCTGGTAACTCTGTAGTCAAGGGTTACAATGTTTTCTGGTAACTCTGTGGTCAAGGGTTACAATGTCTCGTGGTAACTCTGTAGTCAAGGGTTACAATGTCTTCTGATAACTCTGTAGTCAAGGGTTACAATGTCTTCTGGTTACCATATAGTCAAGGGTTACAATGTCTTCTGGTTACCATATAGTCAATGGTTACAATGTCTTCTGGTTACCATATAGTCAAGGGTTACAATGTCTTCTGGTTACCATATAGTCAAGGGTTACAGTGTCTTCTGGTAACTCTGTAGTCAAGGGTTACAATGTCTTCTGGTAACTCTGTAGTCAAGGGTTACAATGTCTTCTGGTAACTCTGTAGTCAAGGGTTACAATGTCTTCTGGTAACTCTGTAGTCAAGGGTTACAATGTCTTCTGGTAACTCTGTAGTCAAGGGTTACAATGTCTCCTGGTAACTCTGTAGTCAAGGGTTACAATGTCTTCTGGTAACTCTGTAGTCAAGGGTTACAATGTCTTCTGGTAACTCTGTAGTCAAGGGTTACAGTGTCTTGTGGTAACTCTGTAGTCAAGGGTTACAATGTCTTGTGGTAACTCTGAAGTCAAGGGTTACAATGTCTTCTGATAACTCTGTAGTCAAGGGTTACAATGTCTTCTGGTAACTCTGTAGTCAAGGGTTACAGTGTCTTGTGGTAACTCTGTAGTCAAGGGTTACAGTGTCTTCTGGTAACTCTGTAGTCAAGGGTTAAAGTGTCTTCTGGTAACTCTGTAGTCAAGGGTTACAATGTCTTGTGGTAACTCTGTGGTCAAGGGTTACAATGTCTTCTGGTAACTCTGTAGTCAATGGTTACAGTGTCTTGTGGTAACTCTGTAGTCAAGGGTTACAGTGTTTTGTGGTAACTTTGTTGTCAAGGGTTACAGTATCTTGTGGTAACTTTGTTGTCAAGGGTTACAATGTCTTGTGGTAACTCTGTAGTCAAGGGTTACAGTGTCTTGTGGTAACTCTGTAGTCAAGGGTTACGGTGGTAATTGTTTAATTTTCATTGATTGAGCTGTAGATCAGATGTGTCAGCAGATTGTTGGAGTTTAGGTAATGTGTCAGCAGATTGTTGGAGTTTAGGTAATGTGTGTCAGCAGATTGTTGGAGTTTAGGTAATGTGTGTCAGTAGATTGTTGGAGTTAAGGTAATGTGTCAGTAGATTGTTGGAGTTAAGGTAATGTGTCAGTAGATTGTTGGAGTTAAGGTAATGTGTGTCAGCAGATTGTTGGAGTTTAGGTAATGTGTCAGTAGATTGTTGGAGTTTAGGTAATGTGTGTCAGCAGATTGTTGGAGTTTAGGTAATGTGTCAGCAGATTGTTGGAGTTGAGGTAATGTGTGTCAGCAGATTGTTGGAGTTTAGGTAATGTGTCAGTAGATTGTTGGAGTTTAGGTAATGTGTCAGCAGATTGTTGGAGTTGAGGTAATGTGTCAACAGATTGTTGGAGTTTAGGTAATGTGTCAACAGATTGTTGGAGTTTAGGTAATGTGTGTCAGCACATTGTTGGAGTTTAGGTAATGTGTCAGCAGATTGTTGGAGTTTAGGTTATGTGTCAGTAGATTGTTGGAGTTTAGGTAATGTGTGAGCAGATTGTTGGAGTTTAGGTAATGTGTCAGCAGATTGTTGGAGTTTAGGTGATGTGTCAACAGATTGTTGGAGTTTAGATAATGTGTCAGCAGATTGTTGGAGTTTAGGTAATGTGTCAGCACATTGTTGGAGTTTAGGTAATGTGTCAGTAGATTGTTGGAGTTTAGGTGATGTGTCAACAGATTGTTGGAGTTTAGATAATGTGTCAGCAGATTGTTGGAGTTTAGGTAATGTGTCAGCAGATTGTTGGAGTTTAGGTAATGTGTCAGCACATTGTTGGAGTTTAGGTAATGTGTCAGCAGATTGTTGGAGTTTAGGTAATGTGTGTCAGCAGATTGTTGGAGTTTAGGTAATGTGTCAGCAGATTGTTGGAGTTTAGGTAATGTGTCAGCACATTGTTGGAGTTTAGGTAATGTGTCAGCACATTGTTGGAGTTTAGGTAATGTGTCAGCAGATTGTTGGAGTTTAGGTAATGTGTGTCAGCAGATTGTTGGAGTCTAGGTGATGTGTCAGCAGATTGTTGGAGTTGAGGTAATGTGTCAGCAGATTGTTGGAGTTTAGATAATGTGTCAGCAGATTGTTGGAGTTTAGGTAATGTGTCAGCAGATTGTTGGAGTTTAGGTAATGTGTCAGCACATTGTTGGAGTTTAGGTAATGTGTCAGCAGATTGTTGGAGTTTAGGTAATGTGTGTCAGCAGATTGTTGGAGTTAAGGTAATGTGTCAGCAGATTGTTGGAGTTTAGGTAATGTGTCAGCAGATTGTTGGAGTTTAGGTAATGTGTCAGTAGATTGTTGGAGTTTAGGTAATGTGTCAGCAGATTGTTGGAGTCTAGGTGATGTGTCAGCAGATTGTTGGAGTTGAGGTAATGTGTCAGCAGATTGTTGGAGTTTAGGTAATGTGTCAACAGATTGTTGGAGTTTAGGTAATGTGTCAGCAGATTGTTGGAGTTTAGGTAATGCCAGACCAGTGATCAGATTGCCTAGAGAACAAATTGTTTGGTGAATCTGTTACTAGAAAGAAAAGGCTGATAATTATGTCAATGTAAAAGGCTTGGTATTTACGCTTAACCAATGTCAATTAGGATCCTTCCCTAAACAGCCCTACGGACTAAGTGAGAATATAGATTTTTCTCCCTTTGTTCTCATGCATCTTTGCTGATTTATTCTCCTAAGCAAATGGATTATTGCGTTTTTACTGGGTAGTAAATGCTTTCTGTGAAAGGAAAGGGTACTTATTCAAAGAGTTGAGTAATTTTACTCTAAATTAATAATAATTGATTGCTTATAGATATCTATTCAAACATTCCATTGACCATAAAAATCCATCAGCTGAAATAACTTCTAGCCTGATAATGCTTTCTAACAAACAGCAGCACCGTTAATGCCCGCCGTGATTGGCATCTTACATATATCACCTTGCTCCTGGTGTAAGGTAGACCTTTAAACTATGGTTTGGATACTGAAAATAATTTAAGTTCTAATGATTTTCAGAATGTATTAACATTAAAATTCTTTTTGATATTATCAACAATGTACCTATGGATTGATTTTCTCATTAGAACTTTTATTTGTGTCTGAATACATTGTTATATACACCAGTGGTAAAGAGTTCAGTGACTGTGACTAGTGTTTTCTGCACTATACGTTTTGATCATTGGACCATTGGGGCGATACTGTTAACGTATTGGAAAACTTTACTCAGTTAATAAAAGAAAGGTGTAATGCATTCAGTGCTGGGTTGGTTGCTAGTTGAAGATACAGGCCATTTATGCCTGGAAGGTGTCTGAAATCAGGCATGGTATCATTTCGGAATAATGTACCTGATTTTAGAACAAGTTTATCAACATTATGGGCAGCAGATTTCCCCTGAATATCAAATCAATATGTCTGTTATGTTTGTGAAATAGATTTCACATGTTCTAAAAAAGGCAGTCATATATATGTTGATATTGAATGCGGATAATTGATAAAGGTAGAAATTGAAGGTTAGAAATTAAATTATGTCTTAATATCAAGTCTTAAGGTCTGTGTGTGCTATACGATGTAAATGTCAAGGTCATAAACAAAGGTCACCAGAACAAATGCTCTCCAGGTCTATGTGTTGTATGATGTAAAGTTCAAGGTCATAGACAAAGGTCACCAGGACGAATCCTCTGAGGGTCTGTAAGTTGAGTAATGTAAAAGTTCAAGGTCGTAGACAAAGGTCACCGGGATAAATCATCTCTGGGTCTGTTATTTTAAGACCATATACATATGGAATCTTACCATGTATGATTTGATGATATTGAATATGTTGATGACTTAGTGACCATTGGTTTCATTTGTTCTATGTTAAGTGAGCTTTAGATAGCTTTCATGTTGTTGCTCTTCAAGCATATATAGCTAATTTAAATTTTTCACAAATATTTTTTGGTATTAAATGTATATAGGTATGATTATCTCTTAAAGTTTACTTCATTAATTCAGGTCACTGATTCATTAAGGTAATTTGTAGTTTGCTGTATGTTAGCATGTGGAAGGTCTATAAAACCCATCATGATTCTGTCTCATAAATTTGTAATAACTGTAATTGGTATCAAAAAATATAATTCTAAATTGTGTAGCTTTGAACTTAATAATCAAACAGTCTGGTGTACCCAGTGTTGACAAAATAAAGCAGGACCAAAGTTTATAGAAGTATTTAGCAGGAAATCTCCTGTGGTGTGATAAAGCTGTGTTAGAAGGTTGAGTTTCCTTATTTATAGGTGTTGGGTATCTCTGAGGAGGTCGTGTTGGTAGCAGTGCTGGGATAATGAGTTTACAATCTATATCTATCCAAAGTGTTTCCTGTCATCACAGCTGACATTTCATACTGTTCATATTGAAGAGAATTTTACTTTACTTCTTTTCTTTTTTTCTCAAAAAAAAAATAATAATGTGGACTTTTAAATAACAGTTTCATCCCCTATAGATTCAATATGGACTTCTTCTATATTGGAAAATATTTTTTCAATATTCTCTACCGATAAGAATTAAGCAACATTATTTACGCTTAGAGTGGTGTAAACACTGATACATGTACTTGTGTATTGTGAATATAATTAGATCATTATACGCTGGGGTGACTAGAAAAATCCACTTGAGGAATGAATAGGTGCATTTTGTGGTTTAATTACCATGAAATTTGATTTTAATGACATAAATCTATTAAAATCTATTATGTATAGACATAATACACTCATTTAAACCTCATATTTATGAGATGTCAGTGGCCTATGTATCTCATTAACTGAACATGAAATCAGATTTATTTGAAAATCTATCTTTAAATATAGCACATTATTAAATAGATGTATTCAACTTCACATATAATTGAGCATGTTTGTGAGAACTTTGGGTTCAATAGATAGTTATAACTCCTAATTTTCAAGGCGTGGTGGTCGTGTACAACTAGATAATTTCCCCAAAGGTTTGAAATGTTCTGTTAATACCCATAGGTGTCATGAAAGTATACATAGCTATTAATTAAACTCTCATCTCATTGATTATTAATGGAATGTCATAACAGCTGGAATTACCTCCCTTTACAGATGTTCTTTGTCAATAAAACAATGTAATATCAGCTGTAGTTACTTCTCTTTACAGATGTTCTTTGTCAATAATACTAGTTATCTCCCTTTACAGATGTTCTTTGTCAATAATACTACATAATATAAGCTGAAGTTACCTCCCCTTACAGATGTTCTTTGTCATTATAATACTATGTAATATCAGTTGGAGTTACCTCCCTTTACAGATGTTCTTTGTCAATAATACTTTGTCATATAAGCTGAAGTTACCTCCCTTTACAGATGTTCTTTGTCAATAATACTATGTTATATCGGCTGAAGTTACCTACCTTGACAGGTGTTCTTTGTCATTACACATACTATGAGGTAGCTTGGTGATAAGTCAAAGTTGAAAAAAACAACTTTGATATGATTTAAATTTGTTCACTTTCTTTTGCTGTTTATGATTGATTTTTAGGCTAACAGACTTTCCCTTTCAGCACCATTCTCCAGTACCTGTCTGGTTATACATATATGAATGCCATTCACACGTATGACCATAAAAATATCAAAAACACATGTATGCCCGCCATACAGAATATATTGTACCACATTTGATATTACGTTACAATGATAAAATTCCTGTCAGTTATAGTTTACATGTATGATACATGTATGATGAAACAGTCATACATTATAAAAAACATACTGTATACATATATCCCTGGCGAGATGTTCAGTCATACATCATAAAAAACATACTGTATACATGTACATATATCCCTGGCGAGATGTTCAGTCATACATTATAAAAAACATACTGTATACATATATCCCTGGCGAGATGTTCAGTCATACATCATAAAAAACATACTGTATACATATATCCCTGGCGAGATGTTCAGTCATACATTATAAAAAACATACTGTATACATATATCCCTGGCGAGATGTTCAGTCATACATCATAAAAAACATACTGTATGCATATATCCCTGGCGAGATGTTCAGTCATACATCATAAAAAACATACTGTATACATATATCCCTGGCGAGATGTTCAGTCATATATCATAAAAAACATACTGTATACATATATCCCTGGCGAGATGTTCAGTCATACATTATAAAAAACATACTGTATACATGTACATATATCCCTGGCGAGATGTTCAGTCATACATTATAAAAAACATACTGTATACATATATCCCTGGCGAGATGTTCAGTCATACATTATAAAAAACATACTGTATACATATATCCCTGGCGAGATGTTCAGTCATACATCATAAAAAACATACTGTATACATATATCCCTGGCGAGATGTTCAGTCATACATCATAAAAAACATACTGTATACATATATCCCTGGCGAGATGTTCAGTCATATATCATAAAAAACATACTGTATACATATATCCCTGGCGAGATGTTCAGTCATACATTATAAAAAACATACTGTATACATATATCCCTGGCGAGATGTTCAGTCATACATTATAAAAAAACATACTGTATACATATATCCCTGGCGAGATGTTCAGTCATACATTATAAAAAACATACTGTATACATATATCCCTGGCGAGATGTTCAGTCATACATCATAAAAAACATACTGTATACATATATCCCTGGCGAGATGTTCAGTCATACATTATAAAAAACATACTGTATACATATATCCCTGGCGAGATGTTCAGTCATACATCATAAAAAACATACTGTATACATATATCCCTGGCGAGATGTTCAGTCATACATCATAAAAAACATACTGTATACATATATCCCAGATGTATAGTCATACATTGTTGAATTAGATCAAAGACCTGTTACCATGTTTAATTAATGATGTGTATTTGTTCCAGCATATAGGACCCTCTGAATTGGATGTATTTCTTCTGCTCCCAGATCATGTAATACACAAATTATTGATTTTAGGAGCATATTCCTCGTTTTGTATTATTCATACCATTTTCTATAGAAAAGCTATAAATACACACTTCACTTTCGCAGAAAATTTTTCATTTCACATTTCAGTATGTTGTCTAGGGTAGCATTGTCATATCAAATTGATAATGGATATGTAGCATTCTTTATAAACCAAATAAGCCTATCTATATATATAATGCTGGTCATAACGTGTACGCATATAACTTGAGTTTCCTTAGGTCGTTTTAGCTTAATCTGCATATACAGTTTTATTACCGAAATTCATTGTTTGAAAATTTTGTAAGATCAAAGGTCAAGGTCATAATTAGTAATAAATGGTTCTCCCTTTAATCATGCAGTGTTACACGATCAAAAGCAGCTGTGCTCTTCAGGTCCCCAATCAAAATCTGACTGCATGCAGTGCTTCCTCACCTAAAGGTCTGAAAGTTAAAGGTCAAGGTCATCATCAAGGTCATCATTAGTTAAAACAAAGAATTGATTTCTTCATAAGTACTTAAGTAATCCCTTCAATTTTACTCAAACTTTGTACTTTTTTTTTACAAAGCACTTATTTGGAATAGTTTTACCTGACTGAATGGCAACAGTCATAATCAGTGTTGTTATAAATACAAAATTGGTATTCTGTAAATAATCTCTACTGTTGACCAGTAATCGGAAGCTATTGATATTTCATTTGTTTTAGTGCTTCTCCTTCAATAATTTTACTGGAATAATCCAAAGTGTATTTATAAGGTGAAAAACATCATATTTATCCAAAATAACACCTGCCCACAAATAAACCCCTTCTTCATTTTCGTAGAATTGTCTCTTAAGGTGGCTCACAAGCCCTCTCCAAACTTCAATACTAAATATTTACACTTGGGAAGGATTGCATTATAGATAAATAAGACAGTAGGTTATACGGTTACGGCATGGAATCTCCATCTTCATCACTAGAGATATATCTCCATGTCCAGTATATTATGTTTAAGTCTCCATCTTCATCACTAGAGATATATCTCCATGTCCAGTATATTATGTTTAACTCTCCATCTTCATCACTAGAGATATATCTCCATGTCCAGTATATTATGTTTAACTCTCCATCTTCATCACTAGAGATATATCTCCATGTCCAGTATATTATGTTTAAGTCTCCATCTTCATCACTAGAGATATATCTCCATGTCCAGTATATTATGTTTAACTCTCCATCTTCATCACTATAGATATATCTCCATGTCCAGTATATTATGTTTTACTCTCCATCTTCATCACTAGAGATATATCTCCATGTCCAGTATATTATGTTTAAGTCTCCATCTTCATCACTATAGATATATCTCCATGTCCAGTATATTATGTTTAAGTCTCCATCTTCATCACTAGAGATATATCTCCATGTCCAGTATATTATGTTTAAGTCTCCATCTTCATCACTAGAGATATATCTCCATGTCCAGTATCTTATGTTTTAACTCTCCATCTTCATCACTAGAGATATATCTCCATGTCCAGTATATTATGTTTAAGTCTCCATATTCATCACTAGAGATATATCTCCATGTCCAGTATATTATGTTTAAGTCTCCATATTCATCACTAGAGATATATCCATGTTTTTTTTTTTTAAAAAATTTTTGCCAAAAAACCCCCTTTATCACTAAGGAAAAAATAATTTTTTCCCATTTTGTTTTTCCAAATTTAATAAATTTTTTTAAATTTTTGGGTTTGTAATATGTTGATATTGAATGCGGATAATTGATATAGGTAGAAACTGAAGGTTAGAAATTTAATGATGTCAAGTCTTAAGGTCTGTGTGTGCTATACGATGTAAAGGTCAAGGTCATAAACAAAGGTCACTGGGACAAATCATCTCTGGGTCTGTTATTTTAAGACCATATACAGATGGAATCGTGCCATGTATGATTTGATGATATTGAATATGATGATGAGTTATTGACATTTGGTTTCATTTTTAGTTAAAACAACTGATACCCTTTGTTATATATGTTAACCAGCAAATGAGCTTTAGATAGCTTTCATGTTGTTGCTCTTCCAGCGTAGCTAGTTAATAAGTTTTTCAAAAATATTTTTTTGGTTTTAAAAATATATATATTGGTATGATTTACTCCATTTAGGTCACTGATTCACTAAGGTAATTTTGTAGTTGCTGTTTGTTAGCATGTGGAAGGTCTATAAAGCCTAGCTATTATGATTCTGTGTCATCAATTTGTAATAACTGTAATTGGTATCAAAAAATATAATTCTAAATTGTGTAGCTTTGAACTTACTAATCAGACAGTCTGGTGTACCCAGTGTGACAAAATAAAGCCGGACCAAAGTTTATAGAAGTATTTAGCAGGAAATCTCCTGTGGTGTGATAAAGCTGTGTTAGAAGGTTGAGTTTCCTTATTCATAGGTGTTGGGTATCTCTGAGGAGGTCGTGTTGGTAGCAGTGCTGGGATAATGAGTTTACAATCTATATCTACCCAAAGCGTTTCCTGTCATCACAGCTGACATTTCATACTGTTCATATTGAAGAGAATTTTACTTAACTTCTTTTCTTTTTTTCTCAAAAACAAAAATAATAATGTGGACTTTTAAATAACAGTTTCATTCCCTATAGATTCAATATGGACTTCTTCTATATTGGAAAATATTTTTTCAATATTCTCTACCGATAAGAAGCAACCTTATTTACGTTTAGAGTGGTGTAAACACTGGTACATGTACTTGTGTATTGTGAATATAATTAGATCATTATACGCTGGGGTGACTAGAAAAATCCACTTGAGGAATGAATAGGTGCATTTTGTGGTTTAATTACCATGAAATTTGATTTTAATGACATAAATCTATTAAAATCTATTATGTATAGACATAATACACTCATTTAAACCTCATATTTATGAGATGTGCGTGGCCTTTGTATCTCATTAACTGAACATGAAATCAGATTTATTTGAAAATCTATCTTTAAATATAGCACATTATTAAATAGATGTATTAAACTTCACATATAATTGAGCATGTTTGTGAGAACTTTGGGTTCAATAGATAGTGATAACTCCTAATTTTCAAGGCGTGGTGGTCGTGTACAACTAGATAATTTCCCCAAAGGTTTGAAATGTTCTGTTAATACCCATAGGTGTCATGAAAGTATACATAGCTATTAATTAAACTCTCATCTCATTGATTATTAATGGAATGTCATAACAGCTGGAATTACCTCCCTTTACAGATGTTCTTTGTCAATAATACAATGTAATATCAGCTGTAGTTACTTCTCTTTACAGATGTTCTTTGTCAATAATACTACATAATATAAGCTGAAGTTACCTCCCCTTACAGATGTTCTTTGTCATTATAATACTATGTAATATCAGTTGGAGTTACCTCCCTTTACAGATGAGCTTTGTCATTATAGATATTATGTCATATAAGCTGAAGTTACAACTTTGATATGATTTAAATTTGTTCACTTTCTTTTGCTGTTTATGATTGATTTTTAGGCTAACAGACTTTCCCTTTCAGCACCATTCTCCAGTACCTGTCTGGTTATACATATATGAATGCCATTCACATGTATGACCATAAAAATATCAAAAACACATGTATGCCCGCCATACAGAATATATTGTACCACATTTGATATTACGTAACCATGATAAAATTCCTGTCAGTTATAGTTTACATGTATGATACATGTATGATGAAACAGTCATACATTATAAAAAACATACTGTATACATATATCCCTGGCGAGATGTTCAGTCATACATTATAAAAAACATACTGTATACATATATCCCTGGCGAGATGTTCAGTCATACATCATAAAAAACATACTGTATACATATATCCCTGGCAAGATGTTCAGTCATACATCATAAAAAACATACTGTATGCATATATCCCTGGCAAGATGTTCAGTCATACATCATAAAAAACATACTGTATACATATATCCCTGGCGAGATGTTCAGTCATACATTATAAAGAACATACTGTATACATATATCCCTGGCGAGATGTTCAGTCATACATCATAAAAAACATACTGTATACATATATCACAGATGTATAGTCATACATTGTTGAATTAGATCAAAGACCTGTTACCATGTTTAATTAATGATGTGTATTTGTTCCAGCATATAGGACCCTCTGAATTGGATGTATTTCTTCTGCTCCCAGATCGTGTAATACACAAATTATTGATTTTAGGAGCATATTCCTCGTTTTGTATTATTCATACCATTTTCTATAGAAAAGCTATAAATACACACTTCACTTTCATGGAAAAATTTTCAGTTCAAATTTCATTATGTTGTCTAGGGTAGCATTGTCATATCAAATTGATAATGGATATGTAGCATTCTTTATAAACCAAATAAGCCTATCTATGCTGGTCGTAACGTGTACGCATATAACTTGAGTTTCCTTAGGTCGTTTTAGCTTAATCTGCATATACAGTTTTATTACCGAAATTCATTGTTTGAAAATTTTGTAAGATCAAAGGTCAAGGTCATAATTAGTAATAAATGGTTCTCCCTTTAATCATGCAGTGTTACACGATCAAAAGCAGTTGTGCTCTTCAGGTCCCCAATCAAAATCTGACTGCATGCAGTGCTTCCTCACCTAAAGGTCTGAAAGTCAAAGGTCAAGGTCATCGTTAGTTAAAATAAAGAATTGATTTCTTCATAAGTACTTAAGTAATCCCTTCGATTTTACTCAAACTTTGTACTTTCTTTTACAAAGCACTTATTTGGAATAGTTTTACCTGACTGAATGGCAAAAGTCACAATCATTGTTGTTATAAAATCTCTACTGTTGGCCAGTAATCGGAAGCTATTGATATTTCATTTGTTTTAGTGCTTCTCCTTCAATAATTTTACTGGAATAATCAAAAGTGTATTTATAAGGTGAAAGACATCATATTTATCCAAAATAACACCTGCCCACAAATAAACCCCCTTCTTCATTTTCGTAGAATTGTCTCTTAAGGTGGCTCGCAAGCCCTCTCCAAACTTCAATACTAAATATTTACACTTGGGAAGGATTGTATTATAGATAAATAAGACAGTACGTAGGCTCTACTGTTACATCATGGAATCTCCATCTTCATCACAGGAGATATATCTCCATGTCCAGTATATTATATGTTTGTTTAACCAAATAACATGTTGTTTGCAGGAAAAAGACATTACTTACCAGAACGGAAAGTAAAACACTATATGTATCAACTTTTAAAATCTGTTGAACATATGCATAGGTAAGGGGTATAACTGTTGTTGTTTAATGTTGTTGGCCAGAGATGGCAGCACTGTAGACCCGTCACCTCTGTAGTTATTCTTCCTGTTTTAGAGCATGTCATGATTCCTCCACAAGTACACCCACAAACAAATTCTGTTTCATTCTGAAAAATACTGTACCTCCCACAGGATAATTACAAAGAAAATTAACTGTTAGATATTAAATGGTTTGTGTAACTTTGAGGAAACATGACTGGTCTTTGTGCTAGAAATTTAGATTGTCAGACATGCCTTTTACAGGAGAAAGTAATGTTACAAAATGAAACTCTGATTAAAGAAATGTAATTGCTTTGTCAATGAATTGGAGTTAAAATACCTCTTTTGTGTTGACATTTCAAAATATCAAAAGTTTATTTCATTTAGTAAGAATTGGTGCATTTGTCCGTAGTAGGAAAATGCTATTTTCGTGTCTCATTTCTTTTTCTTTTTTTAAGAAAAATAAAAGAGACCTTTTATTGATAAATAAAATAATCAATTGACAAGGCAAGAGAAAGGAAGTTCTGTGTGAGTTGATGTGATGTGACCGTATTAAACTATAACTGCATTCTCTGCCATATTGGTTTCTCTTGGTTTGAAGTGATGTTATTTTGAAAGTTTACTCATTTTTATTGCTGTCCGTATAATTTGATAATCTCCTAAAATGAATTGTCAATCAAAATTAGAGGCATTCAAAAAAATTTGATATTATCATTTTACATATCATTTCATGCTTCACATACTTGGCCATGAGTATTGAAAATGCTGTCTTGAGGTTTTCTGATTAAACGAGTCGTACCCTGACAATGTCTGTCTGGATGTCCTTGAGCATTCTGTCTATCTTCTGTCTATAGAGAGGGCGATGATATAAAATCTATGGCGTGGAGAATGCAGTAAGGTTATAGGGTCATATGGTTCAGAGATCTTTGTCTTTTTCAACCCTTCACAAATCTTATCCATGGCATCTCTTTCTGTTTCCTTACAGATAAACGCCATTTTTTGCCCGAAACAACTGTTAAAAATTATATGTATCAGCTTTGTAAATCTGTAGACCACTTACATAGGTATGTAGCACAGAAATAGTTAGACCATTAAACCTCATATCAAGTCATTGATTGGTTAAAAATGTAACAACTTTTTAACCAATCAGGGAGGTTTTTGGTGAAAATTTGGCTCTGAATGCTTAGCTTTGCATGCTATCATACTTTATCAAATAACTAATGCTGATTCTTCATAGATACATGTCTATTTGGAAAAAAGAAAACATATTTATATTCAGCATATCATTGCTGAAATTCCAGGTTGAATACTTGTTGATAAATTTTCAAAAAATTCTGAAGGATAATTTCTTCAGTTATCATAATGGTACTTATTAAATGAATCCTAATTTTGATTTACAATATCTGGCTTTGCTTCAGATTAACATGCACGATATCCAATTCTAACACAATCAGGCTTATAAATACACAAGTATATCAAATGAAAGCAACAATATCAGGCCTATAAACTATCGGGCTCAGGAAGGCAAAACAAGTAAATACTCACTACCATATCAGTGCCAGTCGTTTAAATAGTTGGTCTGCTTGCCAAGTAGGTACCAATATTGATAGCACATTCAAATGCACAACATACTTCTTAAATATTTGAAGTCCTTTATAAATTTCTTAGCTAGTCAGTTTGATATGAGAATGATCAACACACCAATATGCATGATCCAGGGGTACATTATTCTTCTTAGACAACAGAATTTGAAACATTCTAGCAGGATAGATTAAACTGATACAAGAGCAAAAGAAAAGTAATATTTTCAACTTTATTTTTGTATCAATTACCTGGAAGTTTGCTATTATTAGTGACCCAGAATAAAATTTTATTTTGAATTAACAATAAAAATTTGGACATTGCCAACCTTCCGAAAAATCAGGATTGCTTGTAACACTTACCGTATTTTACCAGATATAAGCCCAGGGGGCTAGTGCACTGAAAGTGGGCAAAAGTCGGGGGTGGTTTATTCCCGGATAAGACCCTATGCAAGATCTAGAGGGGGAGAAAATCGCCCTCCATCTTGGATTATAATACGAAAGAGGATAGCCCGATCTACATCAGTAATTTATGACTGAAATATTTGTTCAAAAATAATACGATACATTGTTTGTTCCAACTAGAACTAAGAACTAAGAAATATATTGTAGAATATGTACTCACGGTACTGTACATCTGTCTACAGGTATGTACAACTTAAACCGTCTATGGTAGACTATATATATATATATACACGTGTACTCGCTTCATGAACAATACTGGTGAAATCTGCGTTTTGTATATCACTGGCTCAGGCTGATTGAAATTATACTTATTTGTCACATCACGATATCTGTTTAGCCCTAGACAAGAACTGTGACTCGCTGTTTCGGAAATGAATAGCTTGGATAGCGAGCAACAAACCCCAATCATGACTGCCAGGGTTACGTTCATAATGTGGCACAGACATCGGATTTGTTTCTATAACATGAATCAAGAGAGTATAATTGGTTATTAATGCTGTACATATACTTGTTGCAAACATAATTTCTTTATTAAGTCTTGAATAAATTACTTCGGCTTGTTTGCGTATTTGAGCTGGATTAAGAGAAATATACATACACTCGAGAAATCAAATAGGAATTTTCCGTGAAATTAAATAGGAATTTTCCGTGCCATTTCGTTGTCCATTGTATACATTTCTCCTCATAGCCTCGTTTTGAAATCTACTCTATCAATGTGTAATATTCGGATCATTGCGCTTTGCAACCAAAAATAAATGTTCAAAATATGAAAAAGAGATATATTTAAGTTTAAAATGTTTATCCAGAATAAGATAAAGTATCAATGATAATCTAAAAAGATCATTTTCATCCGAAAAAAAAAGATCATTTTTAATTTGGTTAAATGATCGGGGTTTTTTTCATAAAAATTTGTTTTTTACAGAAATAGAATCTAGATCTAGATTAATCTACTCGTTTTCAATACATATTTTTTCATTTCATTTTGATATAAAATCTTATTGTGGATTAGACATTCAAAAGTTAGGGGAGTGGGCTTATTCCCGAATATGAGACTATGCAGAAAAATAGTGAAAAAATAGGGTGTTGGGATTATCCCCGAGCATGGAATTATACCTGGTAAAATATGGTAGTATAACATGTTTCCACAGTTAAGGTTGTCAACCTTCGGGACAATCAGTGTTGCTGCCCACACCTAGTATTAGTGTGTCCACAGTGAACTTTGTCAACCTTCGGGACAACCAGGGTTGCTGGCCACACTTAGTATTAGTGTGTCCACAGTTAAGGTTGTCAACCTTCGGGACAATCAGGGTTGCTGCCCACACCTAGTATTACGTGTGTCCACAGTGTGGTTTTTGACAAGGCTGGTACATCTGTTATCATTGCTTCTACTTGTTTGATGTGTACATTGATATTGTTTTTACACCTTTGAAATGGTTATATCACAATGCCAGTACTTTGACCTTTAGATAAACCTTGACCTCTCAGCCCCTGCACCAACTTTGACCTCTCAACCTCTCCACTAATATTGATCTTCCTACTTCTGCAGTAACATTGACCTGACCTCTAAATTAACTTTGACCTCCTTACCTCCACACTAAAGTTGATGA
Source organism: Pecten maximus (assembly GCF_902652985.1). NCBI lineage: Eukaryota > Metazoa > Mollusca > Bivalvia > Pectinida > Pectinidae > Pecten > Pecten maximus. Next base: position 49,299,283 of record NC_047017.1, read on the forward strand.
GTAGATTTTTTTCTTCCAAAGCTATACACGTACACTGACCTTCGAACCTTACACTTACATTGACCTCCTGACCTCTATACTAATAGTGACCGTCTGATGTCTAAACTAATATTGATCGCTTGACCTCTGAAATACCATTGATATTTAGATGTTGTTTTTTCTGGCCTCTACAATAATGTTGACCTCCTGACCTCTAAGATAGCATTGATGTGTAGATGGCTTTTTTCTGACCTTCACACTAATGTTGACCTCCTGACTTCTTGACCTCTAAGCTAAAATTTTTGTATTGATGTTTTTTTTCTGACTTAGACACTATCATTGACCCCACGACCTCTACGCTACTGGTAACATCATCTCCTGACCATTAACTAACATTGTTGTGTGGATTTTTTTCTCAAACTCTATACCAACACCAACCTCTAAACAAACATTGATCTCCCAACCTCTAAACAAACATTAAAGTGTACCGCTAGATGATTTCTTTGACCTCTTTACTAACATTGACCTCCTTACCTCTAAACAAACATTAAAGTGTACCGCTAGATGATTTCTTTGACCTCTTTACTAACATTGACCTCCTTACCTCTAAACAAACATTAAAGTGTACCGCTAGATGATTTCTTTGACCTCTTTACTAACATTGATCTCCCAACCTCTAAACAAACATTAAAGTGTACCGCTAGATGATTTCTTTGACCTCTTTACTAACATTGACCTACTGACCTCTAAACAAACATTAAAGTGTACCGCTAGATGATTTCTTTGACCTCTTTACTAACATTGACCTACTGACCTCTAAACAAACATTAAAGTGTACCGCTAGATGATTTCTTTGACCTCTTTACTAACATTGACCTACTGACCTCTAAACAAACATTAAAGTGTACCGCTAGATGATTTCTTTGACCTCTTTACTAACATTGACCTACTGACCTCTAAACAAACATTAAAGTGTACCGCTAGATGATTTCTTTGACCTCTTTACTAACATTGACCTACTGACCTCTAAACAAACATTAAAGTGTACCGCTAGATGATTTCTTTGACCTCTTTACTAACATTGATCTCCCAACCTCTAAACAAACATTAAAGTGTACCGCTAGATGATTTCTTTGACCTCTTTACTAACATTGATCTCCCGACCTCTAAACAAACATTAAAGTGTACCGCTAGATGATTTCTTTGACCTCTTTACTAACATTGACCTACTGACCTCTAAACAAACATTAAAGTGTACCGCTAGATGATTTCTTTGACCTCTTTACTAACATTGACCTACTGACCTCTAAACAAACATTAAAGTGTACCGCTAAATGATTTCTTTGACCTCTTTACTAACATTGACCTACTGACCTCTAAACAAACATTAAAGTGTACCGCTAGATGATTTCTTTGACCTCTTTATGAACATTGACCTACTGACCTCTAAACAAACATTAAAGTGTACCGCTAGATGATTTCTTTGACCTCTTTATTAACATTGACCTACTGACCTCTAAACTAACATTAAAGTGTACCGCTAGATGATTTCTTTGACCTCTTTACTAACATTGACCTACTGACCTCTAAACAAACATTAAAGTGTACCGCTAGATGATTTCTTTGACCTCTTTACTAACATTGACCTACTGACCTCTAAACAAACATTAAAGTGTACCGCTAGATGATTTCTTTGACCTCTTTATGAACATTGACCTACTGACCTCTAAACAAACATTAAAGTGTACCGCTAGATGATTTCTTTGACCTCTTTATTAACATTGACCTACTGACCTCTAAACTAACATTAAAGTGTACCGCTAGATGATTTGTTTAACCTCTACACTAACATTGATGTGTTGATGGTTTTTTCCAACCTCTACACTAGTTTCCTGACATTTTGTTATCATAATGTGTGCTATAACTTTGTTTTAACAGTAAAACAATTGAAAATATCTTAATAGTTATAAACTTGTTGAAAAAATGCAAAAAGATTCTTTGATGCTAATGGAGTTTTGGACTTTTAGATCATGAAAATAAGTAAAAAGATGTTAAGTTGAAGTTATGTTGTTTAAAATGCTTTGAAATAATATACAATAACTCAAAACAAATATAACAATCTTTAATTCAGCTAAAATTCAATTTATTTCAGAAATGGTATATTTCACCGAGATGTAAAACCTGAGAATATTCTAATCAAGGTATGTAAGTGATATGTGTGACATAGCTGTACCTTATGTAGACAAGTGTGTCCTGTTATATAGAGTTGGTAGTGGGTGTAGAGTAGATACCTGTAGTAGACACATTTTTTTGTGTATCTTTTATTCATTAAAATCCATGATTCACTTTCATATTTACAGAAATGTGTGTCTCAGTTCTGATGCATTTTTCTTGCAAAATTTTAAAAGATGGAAGGTGAACTACATTATGTTCTAAAACATGGAAGGTGTACTACCATCATGTTCAGACCAGGGATCATCTTGGAGGGGGCCATGGGGCCATTGGCCCACAATTTTCCTCAATGACCCACATGATTCAGAAAAACCTTTAAATTTCTTTGAATGGCCCATAAATTATATTACAAATAGTTGTTTTCTTTAAAATCCATTTGGTAACCCAAAATAATCTGTATGTTCTAAAACATGGAGGGTGGTACTGGTATCATATACCAAAGGTAATGAACACTGATCACATGTCACCAACATATTACAATCAAACCGCTATCAGAACTATAGATACAGATTATGTAAATTATGACTATAGATAGGGTAAAGGTAGATATGGAGTGATCTCTCAGGGGAATTAATGTCTACATTCATGACTGTTCATCTCCATTTTTTGTGTAAAATGTTTATAAAGTTTACAGTTAAGATATTTGATTGTCTCTATATAAATCAAACTTTTTCTCATTCCAAATACTTTAACTCGTCTTGTTGATTTGCAGCTTGCGTCCAGTGATAAGGTGCTTGTTTTAATTTTCTCTGTGTGCCAATCACAGTTACACATATTTGTGTGTTTTTTACAATAGTGTGTCAATACCATATATTCACATACTCTATATCTGTTTGTGTCACCTCAGACAATGTGACCTATTCTGGTCACCTTTTGTCTGTTTGTCTGCCATCGTGCGTCGTCCGTCGTGCATCCATAAACAATTTACATTCTTAACTTCTTCTCAGAAACCGCTGACTCAATTTCAATGAAATTTCATAAAAAAAAAAAATTAAAAAATTCATGACCAAAGGTCAACAAAAATAGGGAATTATAGGAAGCCCAGGGGCCTAAGGGGTGAGGGATGGATCAAATGTACTGAAATAAAGTGGAACCAAACCCATATATGGTATTGGTCTTTGATTAGGTTCTTTACCACAATTGTGAATTTTATGATCCTGGGGTCATGCATTTCCCTTGGGGGGGATGGGGGGGCTTTACTATAGTATACAAGGGAGCATCATTTGTTGATTTGCCATTGGAAATAATTGAATTTGGGTAAAAATGGGTCAAAGTGACTGAAATATATATTATAAATCAGGTGACTGTTGAGACCCTATGTTAACTTTCTGTATTGTGTATGTATATGGTGACAAGATTCAAAGCTTTTGACAGCTTTAATTTGATTCGGTCCTGTAGCCGAGTGTGTTTATATAGTAGCTTAGGATGCTGGGATGCATGATACTTAGAAGTTTGTGATTAAAGCAATTGTATAAACATTAATTTCATTACTTCATGTCTTTAAGAAATATTGAAAATCATATAAACATATTAAGTACCACATTTATAAATGCATTGCCCAAGTTTCCTTTGTCCCCAACACCAGACATAAGACATGACTTCTCATTGCTATAAACTGTATATCTCCATTCAGGTCATTGTAAGCATTCCAATATTTTAATCTGCTTATATCTCTTTTTATAAATTGAATAGGTTATGGCATATGCACAGTTGGCTAACATAAGCTATGATTAAAATTGAATATTTATGAAAAATGGGACGATGTTATGTGACAGGACATCACTATAAGATGGCTAGTCCTGTTTATATTATTGGAGAATCCTGTGTTGGAATGTTCTTCAAACAAAATCCAAAATATATATATATAACTTTCTTATATTTCAGTATTTTGATATTAAAGACTATTGCTTCTGATCTGCTTCCCTTTTGGTTTTACTATTTAAATTGACACATATTAAGAATTATTTTATCAAGATTAAAGAGAAAAAAAATATTCTGTATGAGTATTACTTTTTTAAGTGGAAGTATAATCTATCAAATTTCTAGTCAATGTAGTAAAGTTTATAGCGGCCACATATCTGTAGAATATGTAAGACTTTTGTAGGTAGATTTTACTCAGTATATTATCACTAGTATCTATACCAAAATTTGCCCCATTTTCAGGAGGATGTGCTGAAGCTTGCAGATTTTGGATCTTGTAGAAGTGTGTATTCTAAGCAGCCCTACACAGAGTACATCTCCACGCGGTGGTAAGCTCATTAAAATATCATTTAAATAAAACATAAAAATGGGTGGAGACCCTGGTCTCATTGCTCTTTGTAGAATGAAATTTAAAGGAAAAGTTACATTTGAATAATTACATAGTCTTAAACAAAATAAAAGCTGAAGAAATACTTATTTTCCCCTTTCATCTCGCAGCCATTATCCCAGGAACACTATATCCTGTATTGAGTGTCATAAGGGATTCTGTTTGGTGATGATGTGGGGTGTGTACCCTAATGGTGTAGTGTGATAGGCCTAACTACAGACAAACACCTTAGCTTTCCAATGAATATTTTTCAAAGTTAATCAGAATAAAACAGAAATTGATTTCTCACCCTCAGGTACCGAGCGCCGGAGTGTCTGTTGACTGATGGGTACTATACTTACAAGATGGACATCTGGAGTGTAGGATGCGTGTTCTTTGAAATTCTCAGGTAAGTCTAAAATAGTCTTTGTTTTTACCTGTCAAATACAAGCATTTGAAAAGTGAATCAATTTGTAATTAAAAAATAAGTGAAGTAATAAAACCTGATATTGTACGTGATTTCTCTGTTTTTAGTCTTCACCCTTTATTCCCTGGATCTAACGAGGTCGACCAGATAGCAAAGATACATGACATTTTAGGAACTCCAGATCCCAGTGTTCTCAACAAACTCAAAAAGTAAGGCACAAATGATGTATCTAAAGTATATATCGGTATAAAAGTATATGTAAGGTATGTAGTATTTCTATAAAGTATATGTAAAGTATGTAGTATTTCTATAAAGTATATGTAAGGTATGTAGTATTTCTATAAAGTATATGTAAGGTATGTAGTATTTCTATAAAGTATATGTAAGGTATGTAGTATTTCTATAAAGTATATTAAAAGTATGTAGTATTCTATAAAGTATATTAAAAGTATGTAGTATTTCTATAAAGTATATGTAAGGTATGTAGTATTTCTATAAAGTATATGTAAGGTATGTAGTATTTCTATAAAGTACATGTAAGGTATGTAGTATTTCTATAAAGTATATGTAAGGTATGTAGTATTTCTATAAAGTATATGTAAGGTATGTAGTATTTCTATAAAGTATATGAAAAATATGAAATATATCTGTATAAAAGCTCCTAATAAACCTATATCATGGTGTGTAAAGTGATATTGTATTATAACGAATTATTTGAAATTATACATTAAATAATTTAAAAAGTCAAATATTTTTGAAGAAAGTATCTTTTGACTAATAATTCTTGATGCACTTGTACTTCCAGCTTCAATGTTAAATGTTATAAGATGTTCTTAAATAAATTCAACAGAACTTTTTGAGTAGTGATTGTAAAATAAAAATTTCTAAAATTAAGAAGTGGTTTAAATATGGATTTCCTTGTCACTTTCACATACTTACAATTCTTGTATCAGGTCACGTGGCATGAACTTCAACTTCCCCCACAAGAAGGGTACTGGTGTGGAACGCCTACTACCCCATGTGTCGTCCGAAGCTGTCGATCTGATCTACCAAATGTGTACCTATGACCCTGATGAGAGGATGTCTGCCAAACAGGCAATACGACATAGCTACTTCAAGGACCTTAGGTAGGCTACCGAGGTTAACGGTAATCCCACATGAGTTTTAACCTGTTATATCTTAAATAGAAATCTATCCTTGTTTTATTAATGCTGTGTTTTACCGGTGATAATTCCAATGTTAACAGGGACGCAGATAAGCGTCAGGCCATGTTAGCCAAGGCTAAGCAACAGGAGGAGAAGGAGGTGCGGGAAAGAAAGCCAGACGTCATTAAGGCACCACCGTCGGAAACGTCAGGGATAGAAGTGGATACGTCACGCACAGAGAAGAAAAAGACAGAGTCACAAAACGACAACCGCACAATGCCAAGTCTACCTAAAGCTCAGTCGCTACCTACTCACCCACACTTCTTTAAGGACAGAAGAAAGGTAGGGTTGTCTCCCCTTGTTACTGACAAATCATAGTAGACCATCCATTGACAAAACAAAATTGTGTTGTATTCCACGGAAGAGTATACTGGAATTAGACACAGCAGTGTTGTTATGGGTGTATATACATTGTACTCGTATACCTAGGAAAGTAGACGCATTGTACTTGATTTTTGTGTATTTTATGTCTAGTGAAAGCACACTCATCTGGTTGTATGTGCTCGATCTGCTTACACTGAATCTATCAAATATTTCTTAGATTTGAATGAAACCTTTTCCCATCTTTACAGTAACTTGTGTGTATAGGCATGGTAATTTAATGTATTGTAAATGTATAGGGGCGAGGTGGCTGAGTCGTTCAGGTGTCACAACACTTTGTCACTAGCACTTCACCTCTGGGTTGTGAGCTCAAAACCTGGTACTGACTGTAGACCAGTGGTGTTTCTCTGGGTACTCCAGCTTTCCTCCACCTCAACAACCTGACACATCCTTAAATGACCCTGGCTGTTAATAGGACGTTAAACAAACCAAACCAAACCTTAAATGTACAAGTATATTAAAAACCTGGTATTCTTTTGAATGAGAACCCTCAGGACTCGGAAAATAAGCATTCCCTGACAACACCCTCTTTTGAATGAGAACCCTCAGGACTCGGAGAATAAGCATTCCCTGACAGAAACCTCTTTTGAATGAGAACCCTCAAGACTCGGAAAATAAGCATTCCCTGACAACACCCTCTCTTGAATGAGATCCCTCAGGACTCGGAGATAAGCATTCCCTGACAACACCCTCTTTTGAATGAGATCCCTCAGGACTCGGAGATAAGCATTTCCTGACAACACCCTCTTTTGAATGAGAACCCTCAGGACTCGGAGAATAAGCATTCCCTGACAGAAACCTCTTTTGAATGAGATCCCTCAGGACTCGGAGAATAAGCATTCCCTGACAGAAACCTCTTTTGAATGAGAACCCTCAGGACTCGGAGAATAAGCATTCCCTGACAACACACTCTTTTGAATGAGATCCCTCAGGACTCGGAGATAAGCATTCCCTGACAAAACCCTCTTTTGAATGAGAACCCTCAGGACTCGAAGAATAAGCATTCCCTGACAACACCCTCCTTTGAATGAGATCCCTCAGGACTCGGAGATAAGCATTCCCTGACAAAACCCTCTTTTGAGATCCCTCAGGACTCGGAGAATAAGCATTCCCTGACAGAACCCTCTTTTAAATGAGAACCCTCAGGACTCGGAGAATAAGCATTCCCTGACAGAACCCTCTTTTAAATGAGATCCCTCAGGACTCGGAGAATAAGCATTCCCTGACAGAACCCTCTTTTGAATGAGAACCCTCAGGACTCCGAGAACAGAGATTCCCCGACTGGACTCACTATACCATAACTACCTGGAAGGGTTCACCACCATATCAAGTTAACTTTTCTCAGGGGTGGGGTAAACATAGGTACATATGAGTGAGTGTATATTGAAGTCAACCATACAATTATCTGAACAGTTGTATAGTTTTCACAGCTGTGTTCAGTGAGAACAGGACATGTTTACTACACATTCCTATATCAGGGTGACAACACTTATAATACCTTTAACTCAAACATTACAAACTGTTTCCTTGTCTGATCTCCAGTGTTGGTAACATATACAGCACAGTCAATTGATTTTATTTGATTTGGGAGAGAACAAACTGTTTCTTAATTAGGAATTATTACAAAAAACTTGAGATTTGACTTGTTTTAGTAACTAATTCAGTCATCACAAGTCTTTACTACTCGTCTCCTGATTGTTGTATTGTATAGTCATTAATTATACCATGATGCCGGATGTCATTTGAGATTTCGTTAATGCTATGATAGGTAATTTGAGTTAACATGTATTACTAATGGATTCTGACTTTTGTATTACAGAAGCGCCACAAACGGCTACTAGAGACCCACCATTTCTCCAATCATACTGGCCTTAATTTGCCAAAAGTTCCAATGCATGCCAACTCCCTAAACCCATCATTTCACGCCAGCTCATTCAGTTCCTACAACCATCCCCAGGGCACCACTAGTTTATCTCTACTTCCCAGTATCAACGCTACTTACAAACCTCACAAGGTAAGTACAACTACATCTCTACTTCCCAGTATCAACGCTACTTACAAACCTCACAAGGTAAGTACAACTACATCTCTACTTCCCAGTATCAACGCTACTTACAAACCTCACAAGGTAAGTACAACTACATCTCTACTTCCCAGTATCAACGCTACTTACAACCCTCACAAGGTAAGTAACTACAAGTCAGCAGTATATTATATGGGATACAAGTTCTGACCCCGGTTTCGTCATCATTTCTTAATCTAAGAAAGTCATATCATTATTGGACTTGAGGGAAAAAACTTACTTGAGGAAATTCCTTAATTCTGTAATGCTTTCCTATGGGAAATGTTTCAGGAATTTTCTTTAGTTAAGGGATATTGATGAAAATGGAGTCCAAGTCTTTGGTTGCAAATGATTCTATCAAAAGACAAGCATATGAATGCAACAGAAAATGCTTATTGTCGGGCTTATTGTAACAGATGTATCATTTGTTTGTCTTTTCAGCCAGCGAATAAAGCAACGAAGAACATTGTCGGTAGCTATCAACTACCTTCTCTAGATAGACGAGGAGGGGCCGGATTCTAGGTACAAAGGATGAACATGACATCATCAGCTGTCTGTGATATCATCAGGCGACCTTGACATCATTAGCCGACCTTGACATCATCAGCTGGCCGTAATATCATCAGGCGACCTTGACATCATCAGCCGACCTTGACCTCATCAGTCAACCTTGATATATTCAGCTGATGGTGATGATATCACAAGCTGGCTCTGGCATCACCAGTTGACTCATCATGATCTGTAGCTACGTCCAGAAAGTTTACACCAGTGGATTTAGTAAAACTTTAAAATGAATAAAAACCACAACAAGGGATTAAAGGACTTGTATTACAGTACTTTGTTAACTGGGTGAAATGATATATTGTTGATAAATGTAATCAAATGCATAATTTGCATATTGTGTTAATGGATATGTAACTATTTTTTGTGATATACCTATCTATACATGCCTATGTTGAAATATGCTTTTTGAAGAACTGTATTTATTTTGTTGTTATGATAACCTTGTTCTCACCGGGTAAGGTGTTATTTGTGTGAGAAGACTATCCTATTTCCTGAGGACTTCTTTAAACCATTTACTGACCAAGGGACCAACATGTTCGTACCTATCATTTTTTATGCAATACACATCTTTTACAATACTTTGAAGAGTGCATGGCCAATATGGGTGTTAGATGTTTTTGAAAATGAAAACAATGCTGATAGTATGTACACTTTTTATCAAAATTATCATTGACACAATCTGCACTTAATCTTCATTAAAGCACAATGATATACAATGTCCTGTAAGAGAATGCTGCTAGAACACTTTTCCATCAGGTGTAGCTAGCGAGAGATTTTATGTAGGCCCAGCTTGATTCCTGATACAACATTTTTTATGGAAAACCTGGCACCATAATGATCTGTTATGTCCGACTCATCATTACATTGTTATCACTATGACTATGTTATCAGTATAACCGTGTTATCACTATGACTATGTTATCAGTATAACCGTGTTATCACTATGACTATGTTATCAGTATAACCGTGTTATCAGTATAACATGTTATCAGTTGAATGATGTTATCGTTATAACCGTGTTATTACTTATAACCATGTTATCAGTTTATATGTTATCAAACAATGATAAAATATACTCCATACTAACTATCACTCACTTTCCAGTAACTGTAGTCCAATGTTTGTGTTGTAAATTTGACCCTTGTTTACATTTGTGATGGAATACGTGGTAAAGTTTGACCGTGTAAAACAGAATTGGAAATTTATATTGTACCTACACATGAATGAGAAAACCGATACACTATGAGGTAGAAAGAGAATGCTCCACTTGGCGATGTTGATCCTATATTTTTTGTATCCTGTAGTTGTTGATGTCTTCCATGATGTGTATTCCCCACAACAGAAATCAACAATTAAAAAAAAAACTGAGTATTCACAGTTTGGTGTATATGGAACTTTACAGACAGTTGTCTCCCCTTAGTAATGCATCACATTACCTAAACGGTATGGTATGTGTATTGTATAGATATCAATTTAAAGTATATTGTGATAGATTTAAAGATATTTTACAATTGTTTAATCAGGGTAAATCACACCTGTCACTTCAAACTTGTAACTTTTCAATTTAATTATATTCAACTTATGCTGATATATTTTCAGTAGTTCATATTTTCCAGGATTTAATGAAATTTGTAGGAAAAAGGATGTAATTTGCAATTGTGAAAAAATGTCTATATTTTTAAACAACTGAAGGTATATTTTCTTGATTTGAGTTGGTTTTTGTTTTTGTTTTTGTTTTTGTTAAATTGTACTTACATGATAGATATTAATGTGGTAGGAACTTTTTAAAACATTTGTTTTCCTGACTTAATTTTGCTCATCCTAGCTGCTTGACCTTGGTGCTTTGCTTTTATACACTTGTTTGGTGCATGTGTGATAAGCGTATGCAAGAGTACTGAAGAGGTGTAAATCTAGACAAATTAGACATTGTCTATGGGACATATAGTGTTTTGAATATGCAGCTTTGAAATTTTGTTTCTTGTCAGCAGAGCACTATCAGTAATGGGCTATTTTGACACTAATTTAGATAATATTCACCTTTAATACAAATCAATTATCATTTTTTAATTTGGTTATGAGAAATCCTTGACTTGAGAATTTCCTGGATCTGTAAATCCATTTCAAACAACATTAGGTACAAAATTGTATACTTTATTAATATTTGTCTGGTCTGGAGAATTAGTGATATCTTAAAATAGGACACTATTTATTTATTTATTTTTTTAAGAATCATTAACTGCAACTTGAAGTAATTTTCATAGCCCAATGATAAAAAGAATTTGACGATGTGATAAACATGAGACTAGTTAACAGCACGTGTTTATTGATATTTATGTTTTAGACACTTTATTTTAATCCACTCTTGATTCCTCCTGTATATTCCCCTTGTTTCCCTGCTGAATGACGTACACTTTATATAATGGACAAATGAAATCACAAATTGGATGATAACATATTTTTTTAATAAAAACTAAATATTTTGTGGTTTTATGCAGGAGAACAATATTTTTTTTTGTTTTTTTTTTTTCAAAACATGTAGTGCCAAATTATGTAACTTATTTCAATAGATATAAAAGCAGTAAATATGATTTGTACATGAGCGTGTATGAGGTGTAAATAAATGTGTATTGTTTAGTGTGGATCATTAATACCCTCTGGTAGACACCAGTAACTGTATACCATAGGAGGTCTCGCCGGGAGAATTAGTGATATTTGAAAATTTGCTTCGTTTTTCAATGTATCAATATTTACAGGTCTCTAACATACATAGGATGCTTCAATACTACAACTTTATCAATATGAAGTTTGTAGTTTTTGGAAAATAAATATATATAAGTAAATTTTGAAATTTGCTTAAAACTTCCCATACAAAGTGGTACAGGCTTAACATTTAATTATATCTTTATAACATGAATTATCAAGTATTTAAATAATACTGGGTAATTTCTGTACTGATAGAAATAGCACTTGATAATTTATCTTTTGACAGAAATAGCACTGGATAATTTCTGTGTTGACAGAAATAGTTTTGGAGAAAAGGTTTTTATTTATCTCAATTTATATTGAATTAGCTCTTTTATGAAGGTTGAAAAAAAATGTTAAATTGTAATTTGTAAAAATTTGCTGCTTTGAAATAAAAAGACAAAAAGGAATGATTTATAGGTACATGTATGTATAGATTTTCTAATGCATTATTTTTTGTAATTTACTTTTAAACATATTTCAGTATTGGACAAAGATTTTTTTTTTTTCTCTCAATAAATCTGTATTTTTTTTAATTCAAAAACTTTATGTGTGTTATGTATCACCTTCACAACTAAATGGCTACATTCTCTATAATTATGTCCTATCGGGGATTTTATGTGAATGTAACCCCTGGAATTTCAAGGATGATTATATATGCAATAATTTAATTACTGAATGATAAATGAAGATAATGTGTAGTTATCTTATTTTGATTTTTTTTTTTTTGTGTTTTGCTTTGTTGTAATCCATTTTTATCTCTTTCCAGTGCAGATATTCATGGAGTAAACAGAGATTTTCAGTTGAAGTTTTCAAAAAATATAATTCATTTTATTATCTGCCGTCTGCCTAATTAATGATAGACTTGATTGTAAGATAAAAACCTGACTTCAGCTGCTGAGTAAGAAAAGTTTTTTTAAATGATTATTTTTTGTTTGCTGTCAGCCTAGTCAATAACAGACTTATGTACTATGTACATTTAATGTATATATACAGATATGTTACGAGAGGGAGGTGAACAAATGATGTATGATATTCCATCAATTCAGTATGATATGTGTATTGATGCTGTATTTCGTCTGTAACTAGAATTGTGATAGCCGTGTTGGTTAACAGTGAGATCCCTTCAGTAACACTATTGACTTTTTGTGGTTCCGTGGCCTCAAGGAGTAGTCTCCCCTGTCACCTAGACAGATTTTGTCCAGGCTTGATACGAGGGAAAGTATTGTTGAGTTTTGTTATTCAGGTCTAAAACTATATATCAGATAACACTGGTAAACATATAAAACACATATTTGACACTTTTGTGCCAAATGTTTTTTTAGATAATACAAAGAAATTGATGTGATGTTTTAATTTTTCAGGGGAGGGTGGGGATGTTGTTCAGATTAATTAAGTCTGTGTGAATTCATCATCACATGAAAATATTTCTACATATTAACATTTACATGGCTACTACGTTATACACTAACTAGGAAGGAGAATGATTTAAATGGTTGTAAATAACATTCAGCTTGTGCCTGTTAAGACGCAATAATTATGCATCTAGGGAAGACGTTGAACGAATAAATTATATTACTTAATCTAATATAATCAGAATTAAGATAAGACAGCAAAAGTTGTAGTAAATTGAAATAGAAGAATTGACTCGGCCTTGCTGTGATGTCAGTATATTAACGACAGATTTTTTGTGGGCAAACATATCATATTGCGCTAGCAGGCAATACAATGTTTGCAGGAAAAGCTCTTTGGTTTATACTGACTGTGATTACCAAAGTGACAGTTCAGTGTTTAATATAGACATCTTCTCGTACGACAGCAGAATCTGATTCACTGTAGTCGGTATACAACAAGTAATATTAACTGCTTACAAGAAGTAATGAGTATACAGAATCCAGGAACCACTACTAATCTTATAAACAATTGGTCTTCTTGGGTGAGATAAGTAATCTTTGTGTTACCTGTCGTAGAGGTAAATCTTTGTGTTACCTGTCGGTGAGGTAATCTTTGTGTTACCTGTCGTAGAGGTAATCTTTGTGTTACCTGTCGGTGAGGTAATCTTTGTGTTACCTGTCGGTGAGGTAATCTTTGTGTTACCTGTCCTAGAGGTAATCTTTGTGTTACCTGTCGTAGAGGTAATCTTTGTGTTACCTGTCGTAGAGGTAATCTTTGTGTTACCTGTCGGTGAGGTAATCTTTGTGTTACCTGTCGGTGAGGTAATCTTTGTGTTACCTGTCGTAGAGGTAATCTTTGTGTTACCTGTCGTAGAGGTCTTTAACTATGCCAGTGGCATCTCTGATGCGTTTCCCTTTGTTGATATCTGTAATCACCACAAAGGATATATACATGACATCAAATTACCATCGTAAGATAAATTAAGTGTGTTCATGTGTTTATTTGGTAATATCTGCCACAATACTACTAACAGAATCTCTTAACTGTTAATCTTGATAATTTACAACAATTTTATATATGTATTTAAAATTTGACATTATTGATTAATCTTATTTATTTGTGATGGCTAGAATGTTAAACTGTTGGCTAGTTAGGTAGATAGCATAGATTATTAGTCCTTTTTGATGATCCAGTAGTATCAGATGGTGATTTGAATACATAATATGAAAAAGTATTGAAAGGTATTCCATCTACCTTGTATTGTACTGTGGTCAGTTGTTAACATTATTCTGATATTTTAAGGTCATTAGGTCATATCAGTGATATTGTGTTGAGTGATGACTTTGGAGTGTGTACAATGGGTACCCACATTACACCATGTCAGTAATTGACTTTCATATATTTGTTTATTTTTTAATCAGTCTTTTATTTAATGTGTAAATGAAGTTCAGATATAGTTTTATGATTATTATCAATTTTGTGCAGAATTTCTACTACATGTATTATGGTTATTCTAGTAAATATCACCACCGTGGATTTCGATACTCATGCAGCTGAGTTCTCCCCAGCTGAAGTAGCGTAGATCTCCAGACATATTTTATATATCAGTAGAGCCAGGGGCAATGCCAGCTAATAAGGAAAAATCAAGTTTGTTTGGTTAGAACAAAATAGACTGGGTAAGCTTATTAATATTCCATGTACTCCAACACCCACCTACATAGAATTTCCATGTGCTCCAACACCCACCCTACATAGAATTTCCATGTGCTCCCAACACCCACCCTGCAGAGAATTTCCATGTACTCCAACACCCACCCTACATAGAATTTCCATGTACTCCAACACCCACCCTACATAGAATTGTTTTTATTTTTGAAATTCTCCTGTGGGATTGTGAATTTACTGGAATAACCTTAAACTTTGACATGTCATCTCAATTGACCTTGCTCAGGACCAGGATCATAGTTTTATCAAATTTACATAGATAATATTTGTACTAAAGTCCTGTCAATAAAGGTGTGTGGAAATCACATCCATCAAAAATGGCACATTTCAAATTACAGGTACGATGTAACACTTTCCTTTCTGTAACTCATTTCTGTTGAATCCGTCCAAATCCTTTTCCTGTCTTTCAAGCCATTGTGATAGGTTTTAACATATATTATTCAAATCTGTAGAGAGTTGTACATAATTATTTTATTGGCATATCTGTTGTAGAACACTTTTTAAACAAAAAATCATGTAAACTTAAGAAAATAAAGAAAAAAATATCATGACAAATCATGTGTTCATTTTTCTGTTGAGCAAATAAAACTTCATCATAATGAAGTTAATGTTATGGTCTAGATGATAGGTAACATTTGTACTGTATAGTGGAGTTAAACCATTATGGTATAGATGATAGGGTAACATTTGTACTGTATAGTGGAGTTAAACCATTATGGTATAGATGATGGGGTAACATTTGTACTGTATAGTGGAGTTAAACCATTATGGTATAGATGATAGGGTAACATTTGTACTGTATAGTGGAGTAAAACCATTATGGTATAGATGATAGGGTAACATTTGTACTGTATAGTGGAGTTAAACCATTATGGTATAGATGATAGGGTAACATTTGTACTGTATAGTGGAGTTGTAAACCATTATGGTATAGATGATGGGGTAACATTTGTACTGTATAGTGGAGTTAAACCATTATGGTATAGATGATAGGGTAACATTTGTACTGTATAGCGAAGTTAAACCATTATGGTATAGATGATAGGGTAACATTTGTACTGTATAGTGGAGTAAAACCATTATGGTATAGATGATAGGGTAACATTTGTACTGTATAGTGGAGTTAAACCATTATGGTATAGATGATAGGGTAACATTTGTACTGTATAGTGGAGTTAATTAGTGGATGTTAAACCATTATGGTATAGATGATGGGGTAACATTTGCCAAGAGATCAAGTGTTAGATACATTTTGATATATCAAGAATATATTTCCTACCAACAACTAGCATTCTGTGGTCATATATATTTTGGTTTTAGTGTCAAACTTCAGTCCAACTTTTCTTTTTTGCCCTCGCACTTGATGAAAATTAGTTGAATATTAAACTGCAGAGAATGTTTCTCCATATGTATTTTGTAAGAAGTCATGGTATAGATGATAGGGTAAATGGCCATGACTTTGGTAAATTTAATATGATAGCAGTTGATAAAGATATATTCCCTGAACAAAGGAACATAAGTGGAGATTAATATTAAAAGTTTTGCAAAAATCAGTTATTCTTTGGGCGATGTAGTACATTGAAAGTATGTTGAATGGATTCCAAGTGAACTAAGGGACACAACTCTTTTGTGGTTTGGTTTTGTATAGTATTGTTTAACGTCCTATCAAAACCTATGGTCATTTAAGGACTATCTTTTGTGTAGTACAATATATGATTTAAGTATAGGACACTCCATCATGAAAGATTATATAAATACACCCAGAAGTGGATGCATGCATGGACTAAAATGTATTTTACTGCATTTATCACCCCATGAACAACCACAGTCTCCTTACTGAACAGCTGGTGTCTACCTCAACAAACATCAAATGTGGGAATCAGAATAGATTGTAATGTAAAGTCCAAATTCCCAAAGTTTTAATATTTTTTTGCAGATTTTATTCCCGTGACCCTGAATTTGATGTTCAACCAGCATGCTACAGGCCCAATATGAGGTCCCTGGGCCTCTTGCCTAGTGTGAAGAAGTTGTTTGAATATTTTTGCATACTTAACTCCTGTGACCTTGAATGAAGGTCAAGGTCATTCATTGGAACAACCTTGATAATGCTTCATCCCAGCATGCTACAAAGGGCCAATATCGGGTCTCTGGAAATCTTGCTTTATGGAAAGAAGCTGTTTGAAGATTTAAGCATATTTGACACCTGTGACCTTGAATGAAAGTCAAGGTCATTCATTTAAACAATCATGTTAGTCCACCATGCCACCATGCTATAGGCCTAATATCAGATCTATGGACTTCCTGCTTAATGAGAAGAAGTTGTTCAAAGATTTTAGCATATTTGACTCCTGTGACCTTGAATGAAGGTCAAGGTCATTCCTTTGATCATTCTTGATAGCCCTTAACCATGCATGTTATTGGCCAAATATCAGATCACTAGGCCTCTTGGTTATTGAGAAGAAGTCGAAAATGTAAATTGCTAACAAATGGAAGACGCACAGTGACGGACAAAAGGCAGTTAGAATAGGTCACTTATGACTTTGTCACAGGTGACCTGATAAAATCTGACTCAATCCAAAGTGTTTAAAGTCATTTATTGGCATCAGATATCAAGGTTATAAACTAAATGTATTTAAGAAAAAAGTTTTAAATACATCATACATAGAAATGATCACAGACATTCCAGCTTGTTTACATTAATAACAGGTAACTTATCATACATAAAATCAATATTTTATCAATTTTCTCTGAGAATGAGCAACCACTGCATGCAAGAATTGAGAAGTGCATATACAAATACATGTTTCATTTTAAAACTTAACAAACAGAAATATTTGTTTTCAGCACACAAATGTGCAAAAGTTAAAGAGAAAGGCTTTCTGTATAATGCTCCACCATATTGTTCTATCCACTGACATATTGTTGATATAAAAATAAAACTGATCAATCTATTCAATCTTTAAAGAAAATAAACAAAAAATAAATATTATTTTTTTAATCTTAAAATACATTAGACTTAAGGCATTTTTTCCAACAAAACACTTTAAACCTCAACTATACAGATATATATCTATATATTGAAATCTTAATCAGAAGGCACCTGCCTGATCCTTTCAGCAGTTAATAGGTTTAAAGTTAAAGGTCCTCCCAGTACTGTCACGTTACTACCTCCCAACTACAGGGTGTAGAATCGTAGGTAATATTCATACGATAGTTTTATAAAGATGACAGATACTTTGTATACATATCTAGTATGTACCTTTGATATAAATAACCTTTCTAAATGTCTATGTACTGTACTAGATTTCATAGGCCTTTGTATATCAAATTAGTTGATATTCTAAAGTTACCAAACCATTCGTAATTTTCCAAATTCCTTATGAACTGTAAACACTGTGTCACATAGAAAATTCTTGTTTTGCTTTTCATAAAAAAAAATCACATGCAATTTTCAAATGTGAAAGTTATGTCAAAAGTACATGTACATTTACAATGGCAGGATAACAATTATAGAAAAACAAGTTCATATATGTTGAGAAATTATATGATGGAAGCTTTTAAAGCTCCTTAAATTTCCCAACATGATTTACATAAGGCAGGTTTCACAGCTCTTACCATCTCAAGTTTTAATGTAACACCCATCCATACATTGTAAGTGAAAAGGTTATCAACAAATAACATATAACAGCACTCAAGGTCACTTAGGCCACTCAAGGTCACTCAGGTCACTCAAGGTCACTCGAGGTCCAGAGCTTGTACCGATACATCAACCTTTCGTGTAATTATCATAATAACATATGGTTTCATAAGAGGCTTTAAAATAAATCTTTTTATTTATTGCAAAATTAAGGCAAATAACAGCTTTAAGATGATTGATTTTTTTTTGTCAGCAGTTTCAAACAATGAATCTGGAGAATTGTGTAACTTATCACAGCATTATTACAGTTACAGGCACTCGTACTGAGAACCAGCATCTCATACACAAAGCAACGCATGATTGATGTACTCGGGCTATGTACAATATATACAGCTCATTACACTTGCACACTACTCCAGATAATATTTACAGAATATAGCAAAATAGTAGCTATCAGTGTATTCCAAAAATATTGACAGAAGACAGCATACTAACAGCTATACTCCAGAAAATGTTTGCTGAAGGCAGCATAATATTTATAGAAGACAGCAAGTCAACAGCTATACTCCTAAAAATATTTACGGAGGAGAGTATACTAACAGCAATACTTTAGTATACCTTAACAATATTTCAGCTGACTAGCAGCTCTGTTTATATATACAGTATGAGAGATTAATGGTACATCACTATTGTCTAACACAACCAATCAGCAGTTAAGTTGTCATTATGTAAATAAGAATGGTTAAATATATACAATAACAGATGAATAGAATTTGTACAAATTTTAACAAACGTTATCTTTATCTCAAATACAGTTTAATGGTTCTTTTGATATTGTTTCTATTGCAAGTTTGTGTCAAAATAGAAACCACACAGCCATATAAAATTTCAATTTCTATAAATAATATTGATATTTAATCATCGTCATCTCCCATGGCAATATTTTTTTTCGTTACATTTTTAAGGAAGGGCATTTCGAAGTCAGGAAAGTCCACTTCCCAACCATATCTGTCTCTGCGGACCTGCTTTTCATGGATTAGTTCCTGAGAGGTTGGCTGTTTTGTCCATGCTTTAAGTGGAACATATGTAATGTCCTCCTCTTCATCCACTCCGCTAGCTAGAGCAGATGCTGCCCGCAAAATGGACCCCTTCCTTTGACGCGATGGGAGGTCGTCACCCGAAGCACTGAATGGAATCTGTAATCAAATTCAATAGATTTTATATCTTGGTTCATTATAATTCTACACAAAATCACAATATTTTTTGCTTCTATTGGACAAAATTGCAGCAGACATTAGGTGGACAGTTATTCTATGTCATGCTGTAACTACTATTAAAATAATTGGAGTTCAAATTTATTTATAGATATATATTGAGCTAAATTCCTTGGTATCTTTGAATTGAGAAGAATTTGTTTGTAGTATATACATGAGATGATTGGTGATATATCTATAGTTATATATGTCTCTGTGACATTATCAAAGTACAGATTGTCATTTATGTTATGTCTCAGGTACAGGAGTAAGTTGACACAAAGTATTCTGGGGGTGCAGGAATGAGTTGAAATCAATATTGTGTGGTACAGGAATGAACTGACATGAATATTAGGGTGGAGGGAAACACAAGATTTAATTTACTAAAGACTTAATTAATATTTCTAGTATACATATCAATATAAATATTACCTCTGAATCACCATCAAATATTATTTTGGGATTAAAGTTGATAGAATGATAAGGATTTTTCAAATAGACATAAACTTTTATGTAGTCTTGTGATTGTGTTGATAATTTGCACATTGTATTTCATTAGAATACAACTGTGTCACACAAAATATACACATATACACACGGGGACATGTTAGAGTCACAGGTACCCAGGAGTTAGGGGGTGGGATCAGGTATAAAACAAAAGGTCTATCACATAATCCATGTACCTTTTCTGTATTTTCTGTTAACAGACTCTGTAAATTCAAAATAAACTTAAAATTGACCTTCAGAAGAATAATCCAGTCATTACACTCTGAAAAACTGATTCCGAACAAATAAGGACAATGGCAAAGTGGAATCAAGTCAGAGTTTACAAAACTGAACATACTAATAAGAAATAGCGATAGACAGCAGAACTTCACACAGGAAATTTAAAGCAATTTCTATGGATATATAGCTTCCTTCTCTTTAATGGGATTGATTTTGGTCACACACAAGCAGTACTGAATTTAGTTTTGCTTGTATCTAGTTTGCCAGGGATAAATTTCTATTAGAAAAGCCAAGCATTCTCAACACCATTAACTTCTTCTGTCAATTTTAAAGCCTTATAGCAGTAAATCAAAGTCTGATGTCTATCAACTTTTACAATGTAACAGACAGACAAGGAAAGATAACAACTATAATTCTAAAATCAAGTGTTGAACTTTAATATTAGGTGATGGTAACTTTTGGAGATGTAATATCATAATCAGATTATTATTAATAAGCTATAATATTCAAATCCACCACAGTTAATGATTATCTATACCAACTGGGTGACCCCATCAATCAGATCCTCTCTAGTACCTCGTTATGGAATTGTGATGTTAATATACAACAAAAGTCCAGTTGACATGACATCATTAGAGACGATCGTTCACACTAGTTGTTACCAACATAACAATGATAAAATGATGTCATTCATCAAATGGATTTTTGTATTTGTGGTAGATACAAACCTCTTTATAAGTAACTCTATCCCAGCATTTATTTTTTTAAGAATAAAATGAAATATAATTGTTTGCTTAGATTGTATTGTTTTAACATTTTTACATTGGTGCTGACTCAACAAAAGTGATAACAACATTGCCACACTCAACACACCTTAGTTTACATTTCTTTTCTGTAAATTACTTTAACTCGCTAATAATTCTTTGGTATGACAATAATATAAGTATTTTTACCTGGTGTTGCTTGAGTCTTGAGAATAAACATATGGACATATGTTATGCCTGAGTTTTATGTTAATAAAAGACCACATTTGAAACTTGACACCAGTTTGTTTATCAACAGAATTCTGATAATAAATGTTAAAACAAATATTAATGAGGCAGGCTTAACCCTGTCTCCCTGCTCCAGACCATAGAAATCTGCCCATTCTGATATTCTTTAGTTCTTACTGAGGTGTAAATACTAGGACAAATCACTTTCACTTTATGTTTTTAAAATGTAACAAATCAGCAAAAAGAAAAAAAGAAATAAATCAAAAATTGAAAATAATAAAAGGTCTATGAAATAAGTATACCAAGAGAGTTTCTTATTTTGATCTGTATCTACCAACTGTATTAGTTTGTGGAGAGTACAGGATTAGCGCTACACACAAAGATATATCTTCACATACTTAACAGATGCTAATCAATAGCGGAGGATGTTCTTGAGGGTACCTGTGTGGGAAAATTAGCCCAGTTACACGGCTATATTAACTAGTGATAGAAGCACGCTAAGCCAAGGACTAAAACATTCTTTAGGAATGATTCATTTTCAATTGCTACCTGTTTTTTTTACATCTTCACACGTCATTGTTTAACAATTGTAAAATTTTTTTCTTCATTTGTTTAATAAAATTTGATAAACAATATCATACATTCTTTTGAAATTTGTCTTTCTTCGTGAATTTATTTATTAATGGTTTTATTGGGAGATATTTTTCCTTTATCTTATTACAAAGCATATCAGTATCTTATTACACAGTCATTAAAGTGATGGTAGATAAAATAAGTAATGCAATTTTTCAATTTGATGGTGGAGTTTTTGAAAACTTCTAATTTGGAAATAATATTTCAAAAATACAAGTAACCTCCAACCATATGATAAATGACCTTACATATTTTTTCTTGAAATCCTATCCACATAAACTTTTATTTTACACTAATGCTAGGTAAAATGAAACCCTTCCACCTCTGAATCCCAAAACATGATTAAGTCATATCAAAAAATATTCCAAAAAAATGTAAATTCTAAAATATACACATGGGCAATCAATTTTTCTATTTTTCTCAATTCTACATCTGTTTTTATAGACTAAAAATTAAATGGCGGACTGATTTACATGGTCTGCAGGGTGAAAGGGTTAATACCGTAGTGGACACAATCAGGGGTTACGACTTACTGGTCCGGTGTTCTCCTTATCTGGGGGCGGTACAGATGTAGGCCGAGCCGATTTCTGACCTCCCTTGCCCTTGCCTTTCCCTTTGCCTTTCTTATCCCCAGTAGGCAAGCCTTCACACCTAGACTGCATGAACTCAAGGACTCGCGGGTCAGCCCATGCATTGGCTATGTCCAGGGGAGCATGACCTTCAGCACAGAAGAATCACAGATATGCAAATATATTAAAACATAACAAAAGGAAGACAAAATAAGATCTTTAACAATCAATAAAAATCTATGCTTTTAAGAAAATTTTAAAACTTCAAGTTCAAGATTCCTGAAGCAAAACAAAAGTTTGAACCAGCTGACAAAAATCAGTCAGTATTAAAACACAATATTTATAATTAAAACCGTTAATTCACTGTAAGTTGAATTACTGTAATAAAAACATACACAAAACAAGGTTACCATATTGTGACCATAATGTGTATGATGTATAATAAAAATTGATATTACATGTGGTACTTTAAAAACATGTGGTAATTTAAAAACAAAAAAAACAAAAAACACACAAAATGGATATTGATCTTTAGAGTAAGGTAATTTTCCCTCAGCCCCTGGAATTCTGAACTGATGCTGACCTTTCTTATTTTCAGTTTGAAGTTTGGCTCCGCGATCCACGAGGTATGTGACCAAACCCTCCCTAGAACTCTCTATTGCACGAGTCAGAGCTGTGCCCCCGTTCATAGTGTGGGCTTCCAACTCTGCTCCATTGTCCAACAGGAAGGACACAACATCAAGCTGACCCGAGTGACAGGCATGATGGAGAGGTGTCCACTTAAAGTTGTCTCTGGCATTGATGTAGGCCCTGTGGTGAGCAAAATGGAGCATTTTCTAAATAAGAAATATATCTAGAGATATATGTAGTGATTTTGATATACCAATGGTAACTAGACTTTCTCATTTTTTAAAGTTCACATTTATGTCTTTTAGGATAATTATTGTGTTCAAGAGACCTCCTTGCAATTTTTTTGTCTGGTAAGTCGGTGATTCCAGCGAGTCTGTGCATAGACACGATAGACAAATGGCAAGTTTGTCTTTTTTTTTCTTTCTATGATATAATGAGACCCCAGTGTTTATTTTCATATACAGCTTCACATGTTAACTGAACTTATAAGTCTATCACAAATGTCTTGAGCATGCTGACTTACTGGATAGTCCCTACATATTTATTTACCTCTTATAGTGTGATTTTTTTAATATTAAAGATTAAAATCCTGCTGCTGACAGATAACTACAGTATATCAGGAAAATCCCCAAAATAGTCAGGATGAAACATCAAACATTCCAAAATAATGTTTGGGTCTTTTTGGAGAGGGAAAGATACTTCCTTTTCATTTCAGAAATATTTTATTAACAATACAAATATAAATAAATACAAAGTAAGGGAAAGATACCTTGTACCTTGCTCTTTATAAGATTTTTTTTTTCATTCATGAAAATAAAACCTAAATGCATTTTTAAAAAAGCCTAAATGCTGCTATACTAACCCACTTTCCAGAAGGAACTTGACCATGTCGATGTTTCCAATGGCACATGCCACCATGAGTGGAGTTTTGTAATATTTATCTCTTGTATCTACTGGAGTACCTCTTTGGAAGGCACCCTTCAGAGAATCAAAGTCACCATTCTTAGTCGCATCATTGATATTGATGTACATCTTCTCTGGTTGCTGAAGATACCATGCAGAGTCGTCTTGTAGAGGATGTTTTGGAGGTCTGTCACGGTCAAAACGACCAGTGTCCGTAAAATGTATATGTCTTTCTATAAACATCTCTGGGGGAGCACCACCGTATGTCCGAGGTCCATCCTCCGAGGTACAAATTGGCATGGCCAACTTAAACTTACCTTTCTTACCCTTTCCCTTACCACCCTTCTTCTTTTTCTTCTTTTTGCCTTCAAATGCACTCATAAGATAATTTTTATTTATCCACTTTTTCCCGGTAAAAAAGTCGTTATAGTCAATATTTCCATCTCTTGCCTTGTCGTGAAGCGTCATCACTTTTGAAATGTCTGCCTCTTCCGCTGGAGCTGTCATTCCCACTAAAGTATCAGAAAACTCGTCCTTCTGAATTGTACCTTTTTCATCGGGATCATATCTTTTAAAGGCATTTAGGAGTTTTTGTGAACGCTCCATTACCCAGTCATATAACACTATAGCCCATGGTTCGTTGTTTTTTCCAACTTTTCCGAAGGATTTCTCTGCTTTTCGTAACTCCTTCCCTGCCTCTTTGTGTTCCTTTTCTTTGGCTAACGATTTTGCTGTCTCCCCATCATTATTCTTTGGTTTTGGATTACAACCTGTTTTTATAATAAATCAGAATATCAGTTTCAAATAAATGTACAATGAAAATAATTTGTTTTTATCTTTCATAATCTGTGAAATATGGTCAGACCATACTGTTTACTAATGTGTAAAAAATAACATCAAAATTTGTATGCCTGTAATCACGCATTAAAAAAATCAACATCGGTTGTAGGTTATTATTTTTCCAATGCCTCTTCTAGGGATCGAACCCAGGACCCCAAATTGGTCTGATGCTCTACTGGCGGGGACTAAGAGAAATTCTTCCTGTTCAAATCATGCAGTTGAAGGTGGCTTAATTAACCAGGGCAACATACAGATCAATCAACATATGAAGGCACATTTCTGTGACAATTAAAAACTGACAAATGTTCCAGAAAATTTGACAGTGAAATCTTACCTCTTTGTGACAGGAATTTACAACACATAGCATGGCCATTAAGGGCAGCATTGTGTATAGGGGTATTGCCTTTGTTGTTACATTGGTCAAACTCTGCCCCATATGCTGACATACAGGCCAGCACCTCAAACCCGCCTGTCAGGGCAGCGTAGTGAGCAGCATGTGTGTGCTGTATGTCTAGGACGTTCACATCACCACCTGCATCAAGGATTGCTCGGACAACCTTCACACTGCCGCTCAAGGCAGCAGCCATTAAACAGGTCTTTCCAGTTTTCTATTTAAGAAAAAAATGATAATAACAAGATCACAAAACTAATATTTAAAGTTTTTTTATACATGGAAAATATCAAAACGTGTTCAGGGACACACATCAAATTGTTTCTAATACCAATTTTAGCTGTAAGATCAACATATTTAAGTACCTCTTGTTTGCCATTTGGATCGGATCCCTTTTCAAGAAGCAACAAGCATGCATCTTCATTCTCTGCTGCTGTCTCACATGCAAACATGAAAACTGGAATTCCTTCTCGAGACACATTGTTAGGTTCAGCACCATTTAATACAGCTGATTCCAAACACTTGGCATGACGCTCCGTCGGAGATATACAGTAAAACAATATACCTGCAATGAAAAATGCAATTACATTATGGATATGCGTAACTATAAATTTGAAAATTTATAAATCTCGTTGTTTTTTTTTACAAAAAGACATGTTATTACAGCAGCAGATAATTCCTAAGAGAACTGACAGAATAAATGGGCATTACAACAATTACAATTATCTATAAGCACTTATTAAAAATATTGTTTAAGATCATAAAATCGTGCAATAGAATACCTTGTAATCAAAAATATCAAAATAATAGTTGATGTCAAATTATTTCATTTGAGATGTTATTTTAACAATCACCTTTTCCTTCTAAATCAATAGACTTCATGTCTGCTCCAGCTTTTGTCAACTTCTCCAGGCACTGGACATGACCAAACTCTGCTGCTCTCATAGCTGCTGTCCGTCCTTTGAAGTCTGGGACATCAGGGTGTGCACCAAGTTCCAGGAGAAACTCAATCATTTCATCATCATTTGCAGCAGCTGCCACTCCCAGCGCCGTCAGGCCTTCAGAGGCATCATTATAATTGATTAGGTGAGGGATGCCATTAACTGTCATCTTCTCTATCTTGTCCCTTTCTTTCATGCGAACACATTGTAGTAGTTTACAGACCTGTAAGGTCTCTAGTCTGGTCTGGGCGACAGGCATGGTGTCCGTTAACACTTGTATCGAAAGGACAACCACTTATATGTCTAACGTGCAGAAAGGCTATAAAATCTTTGCATGTTGTAGTCACAGAATCTGATGAATCCCTCTATAGCGAACGATCGCATTAATAATGTATGCAGATTATTCGTAGACAGTTGGTTACCAATAGCTGGTCATAAACACGGACGAGCGTCCTTCTTACAGCATTTTAGGGTTCTGTAATTATAATAAAACAGAAATTAATGTCATATAGTAACAAATGTGGATATAACAGGGGTATAAATTTGGGTTTCTAACATACATCAATAATTTACCAACGTCACGTATTAGAAATACTAATTAAGTAACGTTCTTTCGATCTAAAGAATATTTATTCTGGATGTGTCAGTTGAGTTAAGGTGGATACATAAAGTGCATTTTTAATATGTTGTCAATTCGTGAATTGTTAATGGAATACTTACATGTTAGTTGTATCCTAATCCAAGAGCACTCACTTGGCAGCCATTACTGTTTACAGTTACCAGGCGACACGCTAGCACCTGCTTCAACGAGCGCCCTCTGATTCAGGATCGATAACTCGTGATATTAAAAATGAGTTAACTTGCATAAAAACTTCAAACACGTGTCCAGTGTTTTGGGGAATTATCAATTGTACGACAGAATAAAAACTATTCTGTATTCTATTGAAAAATACAAGGGGTCATTTAACCTCACTACATTGAGAACAGTGGTTTGACATCGGAAATTATTAAAAAATGATTTACATTATGCTTAAACTCAATATCTTATATAATTTGGTTAAATACTGGATCAACATCTTATATGATTTGGCCAAATACTGGATCAACATCTTATATGATTTGATTAAATACTGGATCAACATCTTATATGATTTGATTAAATACTGGATCAACATCTTATATGATCTGGCCAAATACTGGATCAATATTGCTTTATCTTATAAAATTGTGTTAAGTAGATGCCAGCTTGACTCACCATAGTAACTCTTTAACATATAGCGTACCCAACTGAAACATACACCGGTGTTTTTCTTTAGTAAAAATTACATACACTATTCAAGATACATTTTTTCCGATGAATGAACAGCTAGGCGCATACCAGTCAACATTGTACCATCAGTGAAAATATTTTATCTGGCGGCTACCACTTATTTTCTGGCTGTTCAATTGTTTGTTCTGTCTACGGTAATCTGCTGGTTGTGTATATTTGCAACGTTGTCATTGTTCATAGACGAATGAACTAACAGAAAGACGGACGGAAGAACGTCGGCCGGACGGACTGAAGGACTGAGACGCAATACATGATAGACCTGTCAGGTCGATTGTATAAAAACGTTTTGATATAAACAGATCGTGTATGGTACAATAATATGGTTTCCTATCAAGTACAATAAATTCTACATTTGTACTTTTATAAGTCTTCACCAACCATGCATTGGGAATTGTAACATAGAATAATGGCTGGTAGATTACGAGATATCTATTAAATGTGGCGGCCACCAGATTATTAAGTCCCGGCTAGCAGATAATTATGTGGCGGCTACCTGATAATTATGTGGCGGACACCAAGTAATTATGTGGAGGCTACCAGAGTCATGTGGAGGCCACCAGATAATTATGTGGCGGCTACCTGATAATTATGTGGAGGCCACCAGAGTCATGTGGAGGCCACCAGATAATTATGTGGCGGACACCAGATAATTATGTGGAGGCTACCAGAGTCATGTGGAGGCCACCAGATAATTATGTGGCGGCCACCAGAGTCATGTGGAGGCCACCAGATAATTATGTGGCGGCTACCTGATAATTATAGGTCGGCCACCAGAGTCATGTGGAGGCCACCAGATAATTATGTGGCGGACACTAGATAATTATGTGGAGGCTACCAGAGTCATGTGGAGGCCACCAGATAATTAAGTGGCGGCTACCAGATAATTAAGTTCCGGCTTGCAGATAATTAAGATAAGATAAGTTTTATTCTGAGTCAGGACTATTTAAATCTCATTGTTCCCAGTGATTGTCCAACTTATTTTTAATAGAATTGATATTTATTGCTGACACGACATGTTCTGACAGTTCATTCCAAATTGTTACTGTTCTGATCGAAAAAATAGTTTTTCTTAGCATTGTAGTTACTCTTTTAGGAAATATTCTTTTTGTGAAGCATCTTTCGAGTGATATGACAGTAAAGCATTATTTATCATAAAGCGGACTTGTTATTTTTTAAAATTCAATCACATCTCCTCTGAGTCTCCTAAAGGCCTCCTGATATAAATATCACAAAAGGTGCATAATAGATAATAATGTGGCGACAACCAGATTATTATGTTGCAGCCGCCAGATTTTTTTTTTCGCAGATGGCACTAACAGGCTTCCTTGGCAATAGTACTGGCATATTCAATTCAATTCAATTCATTTATTGACTTTAGGTCTATGACCCATCAGTACATAAATTAATATACATGTATATATAGATGTATATATAGGGGGCAAAGAAGTAATTCAAACAGTGTAAACAATAAGGTTTGTTAAATTTTCGAGGCAATCCGCCCCTTTATCAAAACACAAAAAATCACAAATACAATCACATAATATATATAAGAAGTACTGGAAATACAATAAAATACAATAAAAATGTTTTAGTAACTGGAGAAACCACAATGAACCCTTCGGCAAACGTGGGCCGAAGGCGGATACTAGCGTGACTGCATCATGTTCAAACACTAGAACGCTATGCGACCAACGGCAGAGATATTTTGAATTCCCCCGCACGTGAAAGTATTCCGAAGAGTTCAAAGACGATTCGTCCCTAAACACTGCTAGTGGACGACATTGCATTTATATAAAAAATGTTGCATTATCGTCTCTACAGTGATTGATTAAATATCGTGTACAAAGTCTGAAAAACTTTAGAAAAATATGTGTTAGATCATAAGAATTATAGAGAGTGGTGTGAAAAAACTGCTACAAATATTTATCAAGACTGAAAATATCAGAAATACGAATGCCGAAGTGTCCCTACAGGACGCTACGGGAAACAGACGATTCGGACCAACTCGGACCAAGATGCTGTTGCATGATGGCGGGAGGCGACTAAATGTGAGTCTCAAGATGCTGTTGCATGATGGCGGGAGGCGACTAAATGTGAGTCTCAAAGAGCAACAATGAATAGATGCCCCAAAAAGTACAGCAATTATGAAAAATTTAACAAATTGAATAATTAACTACATGAATAGTTAGATATAATGGTCAGATGGAGAGTATATACAGAAGACGTCTTTAACGTTCGTTCATACCCCGAGGGTAGCAGGTTTGGAGATTGGTGATCCAGTATCTTTCTCTGGAACGACGTTTCGTTTCATTCCAGGTAGGACAGTGATCAATGGCGACCACCTGCATATCCTTCCAACTGTGACTAGGTAAATTGAAATGCCTTGCCACAGGAAAGTCTGGTCTGTTTTGCTTGATGGAGCAACGGTGATTGTTGATTCTGATGTTGAGCTTTGTGCTGGTTTCTCCAACATACTGCATTTTGCATTTTTTGCAGGAGAGGAGATATACAACATTGGCTGATGTGCATGTCAGTGTTTGTAAAATGTGATAAACACGGTTGTTTATTACACATTTAAACGTGTCTGTGGAGTCAGTGTATGGGCACAATTTGCACGTTTTTTTGCTGCATGTGTTGAAGGAGCCTGTTGTACCGACAGAGGCAGATGAATGTAATTTGCTGCTCACCACCAGATCTCTATATATGTAGATGTATATATATATATATATATGAATACAACATGTATTATAATAAAATTACAAAACGTAATTGACTTATTATAATTAAATACGGAAACCGATTAACCAACATATGCACTATATTATGAGGAATATTAATCAACCATATTGTCTACTGGCAACATCAGCAAAAAATACATTGTATTCCACTTAATCTTACAAGGGCTGCGCCCAATCACAGAATTGATACTAATTATAATACACTGTTACAGAATAAGGATTCTAGGAGAACTTTTATAACAGTCAGTCAGAGAGACATGGGGGGAAAAAAAAGTATCAGATAATACCATTTGGTAAACACGACAGACGGACACCGGGAGGTTCAACAATTATTAGTACACTATTATGCAATAACGTGTTACATCAAAACTCAACACCTACACAAACCGAGTATATTTACACAATTCTGCAACTAAAAGCTTCTTTGATAAATCTTCCTAGCAAATTCAATTCTTTATGACTATTTGTGTTCAGTAATTCTATTACTTTGAAGACTGAAGGTTTTTTTCCAAAAATATTTCTTTATATATTTTCCTCTAAGAGTTGAATATTTTTGACATACGAGTAAAAAATGAAATTCATCCTCAACTTCTAAAGAATTACTGTTAATGCAATACCTATGACACCTGGGAATATTCTTATACCTTCCTGATTCTATAGCTAGATTGTGTGCTGAAAGTCTCAATTTTGTTATTATTTTTCTCAATTGACTTGGTAATGATTTGGTGAGGTAGAATTGCAGTGTTACTTTATTAACCATATGTTTGTATAGATCACATTTACTCGACATATGTAATGAGTTAAACAATGTCTGAGAGGCCTGGTCATTAATTCTTTCTTTTATAATAGGCATATAAACAATATCAGAAGGTAACTGACGTAACCATATATATCCAAATCCAAGTTCAAATAATTTGTGCTTCACATGCAAGAGCCAATTCTGTTTCGGATTCTCTTTCTCAATTTCCATGTAGAGCAAGTTGTAAGCCTCTCTTAGAATACAATTATCAGAATTCAACAATTTAAACCAAAATTTTAACATTCTATTAAGTTGCATATTCTTCAGTGGGAGTCGCCCAAGTTCGATATAAATCATAGCGTTACAGGTAGATTTTTTAACACCCGGTAAGTTTTTACAAAATTCTAAATGTACCTTTTCAACTTCCAAAGCATTATGAGTACTCCATACTTCACAGGCATAGCAAAGAATACTGCTAATATAAGTATCAAACAAATGCAACATAGTTTTTACATTTAAGTTCAAATTATTACACTTTGAACGTAGGGCAAAAAGAGCTTTACGACCTTGTTCGGCTAAATGCTTAGACATACAGTTAAATTTATTATTAAACTTAAGAAGAAATCCTAAATAACAGAACTGGTCTACCACTGAGATATTTATACCGTTATATGTCCATGTTTCGTTATCTTTGACTTTACCCCCCTTCCGAAAAACTACGATTTTTGTTTTATCTGTATTAACTGTCATTTTCCATTTATCTGAGTAAGAACTTAAATTATCTAAAAGGCTTTGCAATCCCTCGACTGATTCGGAAATCAGTACAAGATCATCTGCATACAACAGGAGAAAGAGACTCAGTTCTCCGAAATCGTAACTTGGGGCCTCGTTTTCAATAAAGTAGTTTTCAAAATCATTAATGAACAGGGAAAAAAGTAATGGTGATAAAATTTCTCCTTGAAATAAACCGACCTCATTTGAGAAGAAATCTGAGCATTTCCCGTTTAGCAAGACACATGATTTTACTGAATTATATAGAGATTTCACTGTTTTTAAGAAATTACCCCGTATACCCAATTTAGAAATTTTATACCACAGGCTTACTCTGTCTACATAGTCGAATGCTTTCCGAAAATCAACAAAACAGCAATAAAGGCGTTTTTTCTTTGAAAGCGTTTTTGTAATTATATAAAATTATATAAAAAAGGTAAATATGACCCGTATACTTTTCCGATCGGGGAATCGAACCCCGGTCGACAAGGCGAAAGACGAGTGTGTTACCACGCGCCACTCGACCACCCACGGACAATCGAAAGCCAGTTTCGGACAAAATATGAATAATTAATACTTTCTAATAATGCCGGTATAAATCTCCTGTTATTATTGGTCTACACGGAACTTCCCTAGCATCGGGTGGTTTAAAGCACATCTTTGTTATTGGCGGTAAATTAATAAAAATCCCCGGTTAAAGCAAATCGCCTTTCATATCAAGTATCCAGAGCGATGTAAATATATTGAATACAAAAGGTCGTATGTATTATGATGGAGTCATAAAGAGTTAATCTCGTGAGAACTCCCACAGTCACAGGGTGCAACGACACCCGAATATTATAGTAGGTTCATATTGTAGAAGAGTGAGGGTATGTGAATTAGAACCATCGATAGCAATCCTATAGAAATTTACATGTATACATAATTAGGATTCTGTCATACAATCCTATAGAAATTTACATGTATACATAATTAGGATTCTGTCATACAATTGTATAGAAATGTACATACACTGAAACAGTTTCAATGCATTGAGTTGAGGAATTTCATATACATTCCCATCGCTGTGATAGAGATAGGGACCAAAGGCCGCTGTTTACACTGTACCACGATTTTCTGATTGCTTCTACCGGGATACTTCGAAAGCAAGTGTTTGAGGAACAGCATATTTTCTAAATAAAAAAAA
This sequence comes from Pecten maximus, assembly GCF_902652985.1. Classification (NCBI taxonomy): domain Eukaryota; kingdom Metazoa; phylum Mollusca; class Bivalvia; order Pectinida; family Pectinidae; genus Pecten; species Pecten maximus. The sequence continues at coordinate 49,332,561 of NC_047017.1, forward strand.
TCACTTTTTATTTTTATTTCTACCAATCATTCTGATACATTTCAAGTTTTAAAGTATATTCACATGTATATAAATTATCGATGTTTTATTGGATATTGATTTAGTTAGATGTAATTATATAAACATGGCGTTTTATGTTAATTGGCTAGGTTAATTGTGATGATTTGTGGGTATGTCTAAGATGCTCAACAACAGCATGATTAGTACCTAACACCATAGCTGTATTATATGGTCACGTTCGTTATATGATGTGCCTGTGTCATTATGTTATATACTTGTGTCATATCTGGACTCTGATCGTTTGTGGTACAGACATTTTGATGTTTTATGGAACGAATGTCTGGATTCTGATTGTTTGGTACGGATGTCTGGACTCAGATGTTTTGGTACGGACGTCTGGACTCTGGTGGTTTGTGTTACGGACGTCAGGTCTCTGGTGGTTTGTGTTACGGACGTCTGGACTCTGTTTTGTGGTACGGACGTCTGGAGTCTTGATGGTATATGGTACGGACGTCTGGACTCTGTTTTGTGGTACGGACGTCTGGACTCTGTTTTGTGGTACGGACGTCTGGACTCTGTTTTGTGGTACGGACGTCTAGATTCTGATGTTTGTGGTACGGACGTCTGGACTCTGTTTTGTGGTACGGACGTCTGGACTATAATGGTGTGTTGCGCGGACGTCTGGACTATAATGGAATGTTGCGCGGACGTCTGGACTATGATGTTTTGTGGTACGGACGTCTGGACTATAATGGTGTGTTGCGCGGACGTCTGGACTATAATGGAATGTTGCGCGGACGTCTGGACTATGATGTTTTGTGGTACGGACGTCTGGACTATAATGGTGTGTTGCGCGGACGTCTGGACTGTGATGTTTTGTGGTACGGACGTCTGGACTGTGATGTTTTGTGGTACGGACATCTTTACTATGATGTTTTTGTTGTGAGGACGTCTGGACTCAATTACATTGTAAAAGTCCATACAGTGAAAAATGAGAAGAAAGATCTTATATTGTATAGGCTAAATATAATCTGAATAAGATACTACTTAAGTACATTGCAATTACACATTTTATGTAACTTTGGCTTTTATTTCTGCGAAATAGTTAGTAAAGGTTGTTCGCAGAAACATCCACACGAGCGGAAACTCCCAACACATTCATTACCTTCAATGTGGATGGATCTCTTCCGCATTAAGTAAAATGCATTTATAAAAATTTAAGTTGTATTAAAATGTAGAATTTATAATCTCAAAACTTGAAAAGATTATGTTTATTGTGTTCATTTACATACGATTTTACAAATAAAGGGATGGGTTAAAATATATGCCACTCCCACAGCTATAATTTATGGTTCCTGTTACGTCATCACTTATGTCCTGGTTAAACATCCGCATGCAGTAAGCCATATTAGTACTATGTCCAGTGTGTACATGTACAAATTGTAAACTGCTGTATCATTTGTTGCCGTTGAATATCGACCGTCACACTACCGGAACCAGCCAGACGCCACGTGCCCATTGGCGCTGAATATGATATATACCTATATCAAGATTACCTATCTAGCTATCCAGGTGATTGGAGACACGCGCTTCCAACCGTTCGCGTATACACAGTACCTCGCTACAGAAGACCAGGGGAAAATACACAGACATGGCGTCCGTTGTCAATGTCCGCAGTCCAGTTAAAATACAAAACTTTTTCGACTTCCACGCTACAACTTTGGAAGGAGAGAAAATTAATTTTTCTACGTACAGAGGGAAGGTGATTCTGGTGATGAATGTCGCCTCTCTCTGAGGCACCACTGTACGGGATTATACCCAGATGAACGAGCTGGTCGAGAAATTCGGAGACAAGCTTGTTGTCCTGGGTTTCCCGTGCAATCAATTCGGACATCAGGTAAGATTGTTTTTATTTACCGTTAAGCAATTAAGATGAATTATCAAAATAAAGAAATGTCGACTATGCCTGCACTAAAGCAGAGTTTATTTAAACTTGATTTCAGTTTGTTACAGGTAATCACAGTTATAGGTCATTTGAAAGATATCTGTAATCAGTTTTAAATTGCTTTGGCCTAATAGCCTATACAGTTAATTAGTTCGCATGACAATTATACAACATGTTTTAACATGACTAAGTAAACGACAACGTCAATTTGAATATCTCCCGATATGTTTGTTTGATAAATATTACTAACCTGACTTTTAACACTTCCGCACGTTCACGGCACATTTTCCACCCACCTTTATCGGTGAGCTTTAAACTAAACCGTACACGAAATGTTCGTGTGTTTTACAATAGTGGAACCAACTCTTAACTTTCCCGCTTCCTAGTGGTATCTTTACCGCCTCCTCGTGGTATCTTTACCGCCTCCCCTTGGTGTCTTTACCGCCTCCTCGTGGTATCTTTACCGCCTCCCCTTGGTGTCTTTACCGCCTCCTCGTGGTATCTTTACCGCCTCCCCTTGGTGTCTTTACCGCCTCATCGTGGTGTCTTTACCGCCTCCCCTTGGTATCTTTACCGCCTCCTCGTGGTATCTTTACAGCCACCTCGTGGTATCTTTACCGCCTCCCCTTGGTATCTTTACCGCCTCCTCGTGGTATCTTTACCGCCTCCCCGTGGTATCTTTACCGCCACCTCGTGGTGTCTTTACCGCCTCCTCGTGGTATCTTTACCGCCTCCCCGTGGTAACTTTACCGCCTCCTCGTGGTATCTTTACCGCCTCCCCGTGGTATCTTTACCGCCTCCTCGTGGTATCTTTACCGCCTCCCCGTGGTGTCTTTACCGCCTCCCCGTGGTGTCTTTACCGCCTCCTCGTGGTGTCTTTACCGCCTCCTCGTGGTGTCTTTACCGCCTCCTCGTTGGGTCTTTACCGCCTCCCCATGGTGTCTTTACCGCCTCCTCGTGGTATCTTTACCTCCTCCTCGTGGTGTCTTTACCGCCTCCTCGTGGTATCTTTACCGCCTCCACATGGTGTCTTTACCGCCTCTTCGTGGTATCTTTACAGCCTCCTCGTGGTGTCTTTACCGCCTCCCCGTGGTATCTTTACCGCCTCCTCGTGGTGTCTTTACCGCCTCCCCGTGGTGTCTTTACTGCCTCCCCGTGGTGTCTTTACCGCCTCCCCGTGGTGTCTTTCCCGCCTCCTCGTAGTATCTTTACCGCCTCCCCGTGGTGTCTCTACCGCCTCCCCGTGGCGTCTTTCCCGCCTCCTCGTGGTATCTTTACCGCCTCCCCGTGGTGTCTTTACCGCCTCCCCGTGGTGTCTTTACCGCCTCCCCGTGGTGTCTTTCCCGCCTCCTCGTGGTATCTTTACCGCCTCCCCGTGGCGTCTCTACCGCCTCCCCGTGGCGTCTTTCCCGCCTCCTCGTGGTATCTTTACCGCCTCCCCGTGGTGTCTTTACCGCCTCCCCATGGTATCTTTACCGCATCCCCATGGTATTTTTACCGCCTCCTCGTGGTATCTTTACCGCCTCCCCATGGTGTCTTTACCGCCTCCCCGTGGTATCTTTACCGCCTCCCCGTGGTATCTTTACCGCCTCCCCATGGTGTCTTTACCGCCTCCCCGTGGTATCTTTACCGCATCCCCATGGTATTTTTACCGCCTCCCCGTGGTATTTTTACCGCCTCCTCGTGGTATCTTTACCGCCTCCCCATGGTGTCTTTACCGCCTCCCCATGGTATCTTTACCGCATCCCCATGGTATTTTTACCGCCTCCTCGTGGTATCTTTACCGCCTCCTCGTGGTATCTTTACCGCCTCCCCATGGTGTCTTTACCGCCTCCCCGTGGTGTCTTTACCGCCTCCTCGTGGTATCTTTCGAGAGGCATCTTTCCCACCTCCTCGTGGTATCTTTCCCACCTCATTGTGGTAGCTTTCCCGCCTCCTCGTGGTATCTTTCCCATCTCATTGTGGTATCCTTTCCCTCTTCCCCGTGGTACCCTCTTCTATCTTGTGGTATCTTTCCCGCCTCCTTTTATTATGACAGAATGTTTCATCCCGGAAAAGGCATAATAGCTTTTTCCGTTGTATTCTTAATTACTTATACACAGAATGTACTTGGACAATAATTTATCGCCAAGTTAATAATTAACCAATTACAATTAATAAAATAAATTAACAGAAACCGGTTCAATGATGTGATCTCGTATCTGTTACATGCATTTGTTCTCGGAATGGTAGTTCATCAAAATGGAATTCTGAACAATTTGGTTCAAACAACGAGTCAATCATCCTATCTTCTAAGTACATGGATATCATCATATACTACTTAACGCATTACGGTATACATTTAATGTATATGTAGTGTTATTTAAAACCGGTCATTTTAAATGGAAGCGAGGAGTACATCATCTGAACACGAAAGCTAAAAATACGAATAACCTCAGGGGAGGGACTTTGGCTGGAGATTAAATGTGTTGCTTCACTGGATTTTGCCTGGGGGTGTTTTGTAAACTTAAGGACAGTACGTATACACGATATAATATATACTAGACATGACAGCTGCAATATGTAATAGTATCCTCCTCGTTATCATGTAAGGGATGTGTGACAGATATACTAAAAATCAATACAGAAATGTACACACAATAAACCAATGCCTTAGTCACCATTGTACCTAGTCTGACTGTCCACTACTTCCTGTGGTACCTCTAGTGTACCTAGCCTGACTGTCCATCACTTCCTGTGGTACCTCTAGTGTACCTAGCCTGACTGTCCACCACTTCCTGTCGTACCTCTAGTGTACCTAGCCTGACTGTCCACCACTTCCTGTCGTACCTCTAGTGTACCTAGTCTGACTGTCCATCACTTCCTGTCGTACCTCTAGTGTACCTTGTCTGACTGTCCACTACTTCCTGTCGTACCTCTAGTGTACCTTGTCTGACTGTCCACTACTTCCTGTCGTACCTCTAGTGTACCTTGTCTAACTGTCCACTACTTCCTGTCGTACCTCTAGTGTACCTAGCCTGACTGTCCACCACTTCCTGTCGTACCTCTAGTGTACCTAGTCTGACTGTCCACCACTTCTTGTTGTACCTCTAGTGTACCTAGCCTGACTGTCCACCACTTCTTGTTGTACCTCTAGTGTACCTAGTCTGATTGTCCACCACTTCCTGTCGTACCTCTAGTGTACCTAGCCTGACTGTCCACCACTTCCTGTCGTACCCCTAGTGTACCTAGTCTGACTGTCCGCCACTTCCTGTGGTACCTCTAGTGTACCTAGCCTGACTGTCCACTACTCCTGTCATACCTCTAGTGTACCTAGCCTGACTGTCCACCACTTCCTGTCGTACCTCTAGTGTACCTAGCCTGACTGTCCACCACTTCCTGTCGTACCTCTAGTATACCTAGTCTGACTGTCCACCACTTCCTGTCGTACCTCTAGTATACCTAGTCTGACTGTCCACCACTTCCTGTCGTACCTCTAGTGTACCTAGCCTGACTGTCCACCACTTCCTGTCGTACCTCTAGTGTACCTAGCCTGACTGTCCATCACTTCCTGCAGTACCTCTAGTATACCTAGTCTGACTGTCCACCACTTCCTGTCGTACCTCTAGTGTACCTAGCCTGACTGTCCACCACTTCCTGTCGTACCTCTAGTGTACCTAGCCCGACTGTCCACCACTTCCTGTCGTACCTCTAGTGTACCTAGCCTGACTGTCCACAACTTCCTGTCGTACCTCTAGTGTACCTAGCCTGACTGTCCACCACTTCCTGTCGTACCTCTAGTGTACCTAGCCTGACTGTCCACCACTTCCTGTCGTACCTCTATTGTACCTAGCCGGACTGTCCACCAATTCCTGCCGTACCTCTAGTGTACCTAGTCTGACTGTCCACCACTTCCTGTCGTACCTCTAGTATACCTAGTCTGACTGTTCACTACTTCCTGTCGTACCTCTAGTATACCTAGTCTGACTGTTCACTACTTCCTGTCGTACCTCTAGTGTACCTAGTCTGACTGTCCACCACTTCCTGTCGTACCTCTAGTGTACCTAGTCTGACTGTACACCACTTCCTGTCGTACCTCTAGTATACCTAGTCTGACTGTCCACCACTTCCTGTCATACCTCTAGTGTACCTAGCCTGACTGTCCACTACTTCCTGTCGTACCTCTAGTGTACCTAGTCTGACTGTCCACCACTTCCTGTCGTACCTCTAGTGTACCTAGTCTGACTGTCCACCACTTCCTGTCGTACCTCTAGTGTACCTAGTCTGACTGTCCACCACTTCCTGTCGTACCCCTAGTGTACCTAGCCGGACTGTCCACCACTTCCTGTCGTACCTCAAGTCTAAGTAAGCAGTTCTATCTAGATCAAACTCGTCTATTCTAAGCCGTTCTTCTGTATCAATGTTGGCTATCTAAACTGTTATCGCCAAGTTCCCTCTTAATAGTAAGCTCTCCCATATCTCGTCGACTCACCGGTTTTGTAAAACGTGAAACGTTTGCAGAAATCGCGCCTAGAGATAAAATACTAATAAACGCTAAAACAGAAACGGTGTTTGCCTAAACAAGTACAAACATTGGCAAGTGGTCGGTTTCCTTATTAGCACCAGGCAGACAATGTGCAGGTATAAAATCGATACATAAATAGTTAATGTAACGTCACGTATACCTGTACAGGTAACAATTAACTTAACATGTCAGAGGCAATGGGTCTGAACCATACGATGGCCGATATCGGACGGGCAAAACAGTGTTACTAGTAGTACGTTTTTGTCAACGAAAAATGTACATACATATTGTGTGTCAAAAATATCTACTGCTAGTAGTAGATAAATTTGTACACAAAAAGTGTACGTACAAATCCTGTGTCAAAAACCTGTTACTAGTAACACATTTTTGACACAAAATGTGTACGTACATATTTTGTGTACAAATTTATCTACTACTTCTAAATATCAATTAACATTCTTTCCTATCTTGATTGATCGCCTTGTGGTAGTATGTTGACTGCATCCGATAGAAATACGAGTAAATAATTAACTTTTGTCGCATTCGCACGAGGAAACCAGACATAGTTCGGTTTCGAGTGATACCATTCTTCCATTACGTCCGCTGGCTGGATATTTTGTTTTTACTTAACGTCATACTTTAAAGCCAAATGCTTTAATGTTAACATTTCAAGATCTTAACAGTTTTCAGACTTAGTATATATCTAATTATCGCGAATTAAAAACGGGAAGAAAATATGTATTTATAAAAATAAATGGGTTATTCCCAAAAATAATAACTGGGTCCGACAGACCAAGTTTCTAAGCGAAATAGTCCTATAATGCAACGAGCGTGTTATCAGTCTATACAAAATGGTGGAACGCCGAATGTTTAAGCCTGTCAAAATACAGACCGATTCTGCCAAAACACAGACCGATACTGCCAAAATACAGACCGATTCTGCCAAAAAGAAACGTCAAAGGGACTGTAATCGGCAAAACCCGAGTATTTCCTATGAATAGGACATGATTCAATGGAACTTAGCAGGAGAGGTTTTAGGTTATTTGGGAGTATGTGGCTTTAAAATCAAGCAGATCTTTTGGCTCTGGCTTTTATTACCTTATCAGGCAAAATCAGCATACGACCGCATGGTAATCAATCAAGAATAAAAGGAATGTTAATTGATATTTAGAAGTAGTAGATAAATTTGTACACAAAATATGTACGTACATATTTTGTGTCAAAAATGTGTTACTAGTAACAGGTTTTTGACACAGGATTTGTACGTACACTTTTTGTGTACAAATTTATCTACTACTATAGCAGTAGATATTTTTGACACACAATATGTACGTACACTTTTCGTTGACAAAAACGTACTACTAGTAACACTGTTTTGCCCGTCCGATATCGGCCATCGTAGAACCAACATTCTATTGGCATTAATATTCAGTGATAAAGTGTTTACTAAAGAAATATCGATTTTACAATTAAGGCAACTTTTTCAAAAGTGCATGTACTCGGTTTGTTTTTTACAACTTATCCAGCTGGTGTGCTGGTTTGTGATTTGCATGCATCACTTTATATTATATATTATCACAGTCCCGGATGTGCCACGAGGTATATATCATTGTATGACGAGGGACCTTTATTATGATATAACGTAACTTCTCTCTCCAGATATATTATATCATGTGTGACTCATTACAATGGAGTGCTGCACTGAGTATAACCAATCAGGTTTTTTTTCTGAAGGAGGCGGGTCTTGCGGTCACTCTTTCATAGTACAGATTCATGTAATCGCAACAAACTCGATATGTCTTTAAATTAAATTCTATGATCTGGGGTGTTCTTCCTTTTTAGCCCACCATCAGTTGGTGATTTGTTCAAATCGCCGTCCGTCCGGCTGAAACAATCGTAATTTCTTGAGAAAAAACTGAAAGGATTTTTCTCGAAAGATTCAGTTCAATTCATGTATTACCTACACCTTACGGTTTATAAGTACAAATGATCCAGTATATACGTACATTTGAAGTCTGATAAAGAACAGACTGGCAACCTTGAGTTGTTGTCGCTATTTCTCGAGAAGTTCTAGATAGATGTTTCTCGAAAGATTCAACTCGTGTATTACCTTAACCTTACGGTTTTATAAACAGGTTTTCCTCTGTCACTAGTTGTAACGGACTGGCAACCTTGGGTTGCTGTCGCTAATTCTTGAGAAGTTCTGGAGGGATGTTTCTCAAACTTGATGTACATATGTCACCTCCTTCCCTGGTATTACAGTAGTTGAAATTTGTCGTCGCTATTTCTCGAGAAGTTCTGGAGGGATGTTTCTCGAACTGAATGTGTATATATGCTCCCCAACTCCCCTTTCCTTCCCTGGTATATTAGTTGAATATTTCGCGAGAAGCACTGGAGGGATGTTTCTCAAACGTTATGTACATATGTTCACTTCCTTCCCTTTCCTAGTATTAGTTGAAGTTTGTTATCGCCATTTCTCAGAAAGTTCTGGGAGAAGTAGAGAACGGGGATCAGTCCTATATTGTGGGCGTTGAGATCTCCGATCTCGTGCCGTTTTTTTTATCAATACGACACACGGTAAACAGCGAGCACCCATCCAATAGATACAGCCATCAGTAAAATTTTAAATTTGAATGCTTTTTACGTAACTCTTAAGGTAGACCGACCCTTCTGTGACGTCACAGACATGAGTCCGGCGATCCGGCAATCCGGCGTCCGGCAATCCGGGCCCTTGATTATGTTCACGAATAGTTACACCTGGTTTAATTTTCAAGTCAGCTGGGAGATAAATGTTTAGGCCTACAGCACGATGCAGTCAAGAGGTGAAGGGGTCAGGTTTGTAAAACTAAAGACTAGATAAGGCTTATGCTTTCAATGAAGTGAGAACATAAATTAAAGATGGTCCATTGAAAACAAGGACAGCGCCGATGTATCACATAATGTGCCAATGTGTGACGACCATATAACGTTAGTTACAGTCTCGGCGGAGACAATTTATATCAAGTCAGGAAGAGGTTAGCACATCTCCAATTTATGGCAATGTAGAACAACAGGACACTTCATGGCGCACGGGCCGACGCATATTGGAGTTGGGGACTTTGGCCGATGCTCTAAAAGCATGTGCACTTTGCGGCAACCAACAATTACTTCATTATGTACTCCATCTGTCAGATTGTATATTGTTAGGGGAACGTAAGTTCGGCCTTGCGCACTTTACATGTGATATATTGTTATTCAGAATGCGAGGTAGTCAACCATATTCCAACCGCCGGTAGACACAGATCAGAAAAAGGAGGAAACGCATGGGACGTAAACACAAAACTTGCAACATGCATTGATGGTATAAAAGATCTATATAAACTCTCACGAAATTTACGTTGACATTCGACAATTTTTCAAAAACCTAAAACCCGTGAAATTGATGTAGATGTTAAGAGCCTTTTTACTCATATTCTGGATATATTATAAATATTGTATTTAATCAACTGTAGGCCTGTAAAACACGTTTCTTGTGATCGGTCTAGTCTGGAGATTTCACTCCATGGGGAGCTCTCTACCAGGTTCGAGCAGTTTTATAAATAGATCATAACAAAAACGGATGACGGATTGACAATCACAAATTCGGACCCTTTAAAGAGGCATGTCCGTGAATGAATTGTAACGAGTTGCATAAATGCAAAAAATACATAAACAAAAACCATCAAAAGGCCAACTCTAGTAATTTCTACATCACTACCATGTCAGCAAATTGCGGCGCCCGGGTGTTAAACTCAAGAGCGTCTTGTTGCCACAGGTGTAGAATACGGATCCAATAAGACTTGACAATGTCAAAATATATAATTCCGATAAACTGTGAAAATTACAGTCATTTCAATCGCGGATTTTGCTGTATATGTTGCATAATTCGTGGATTGCGGCATAATTTGGTCATACCCGCCTACAATGTGGGCGAATTAGCAAAAAATGAGAGGTGTTTTTTTTCTGTCAGTTATCCTTGCAAGTTATAGCCAATTTATCATTTTGTTCCGTGGTCGGGTTATTTTCCTTAAAGGACATCATTATCACATCAAAAAAGAGAAAAAATATCCCAACCGTTCTTCCGATCTCGTCTTCGGCGTTCATTTTCTATAGAAATTATCGTTGCCCGGATGTAAAATTCATCGACGCCCAGGTGTAAGCACGGTCACCGGCGTCCGGTCAGTACGATTGAACCGGCCGGTGAGTAAAGCCTGGGGTCGCAGTTCGATGACGGTGGAGGCACACTACTTGCTTTTCTGTTACATCGGTTGACCATTCCAAGTGCAAGCTATATGAAAATGAGAGGATTCGTTGGGGATAAAACCTGGGTTAATGTGTGTCCGGAGCGAACTCGTTTGAAAAGTGAGGAATAGTGAAGCAGGTTTTAATTGTAAATAGGGTACATAGTGATTTCAGGTGGGGGAATTTCCATTAAGTCAGTCGGTAGAGCGACGGAGCAGTAAGCAGAGGGTCGCGGGTTTAACCCCTTGTGGAGGCACTAAATTCGCTTTCCTGTTATATATATCATGAAAATATTGTTGTATCGTCTGCCCTTTTACGTTGTTAGTAGCAAAGAAATATGGCAGTAGAATACTGATGCCTGCATTATTAAGTGCACGATCATTTGGAATCCAACAATGCAAAGTAAAGACAATGAAATTCACATCAGGACAACGATGGCCTGAGGCTATAGAAAACCTGGTCGGTCTATGTAAAATTTCTTAGTGTTGGCCCCAATGGCTATGAAAAGTTTGAGTCCTGACATACATTACAATTCATGTAAGCAACATTCCAATATTTTCTGACAAATGATGATATGAAATCAGAGCTTAAAATAGAGTTGTTTTTTTAACCCATAATAGCGTGTTATTACTGGATGATGCAAGCGTTTGCGTGACAGTAATGCTACTTTTCAACAATATGTTTACAAAATGGGTCTATGGAAAAATGACTTGGGCTATGGTATTTCAATTTTCTGTAGACATACTGTCTAAGGAATTTTCATATATACTTTCATGTATAGATGTTTAGATGTAATACATAGTTTATGTTACAATGTGTTAACATGTTTAGATTTTTTAAAAAGGGGGGTATAATCACCTATTATATTTCGGCCTAGTTTGTAGCATTTTTTGTGTGTCATTCTTTTAAATTAACCCCCCCCCCCCCCCCCCCCCCCCCCTAAAAAAAAGTATAAAATCTGAAAATGTGGTAGAATATACATGTTACGGTGAGTGATTACTGTCATAGCTGCGCTCTTCTAAGGCTTTGCCTTCATTCAAATTATATTATCGCATAGGTTGGAACGCTCGACACTCGAGCAACATTGTTAAGCGCAAATGAAGCATGTTCTGGCATTCTGTATCGCCGATACGCTTCGTTTGACATGGCGTATTAGAAGCAAGCGTCTGAAGGACCATTAGTGTAGTGTTCTAATTTTCATCCGGAAAAGAGGAAAATATCCAGAAAATGTTAATTGCGTTTGGGAAATCAAACAAATAAAATTCTTTTAAGAAAAAAAGAAAGTACCAGTAACATAGATTACAATATAATTTATGGAAGAAAATGGTAAAGATTTAACAAAAAAATTATCAATCTCAGATTCCAAAATAACTGCTCTAATTTGGTAATTTGAGCCATACTTGAAGCACAAGTTTTGGGGTACCAGCAAAGTAAACGGCCATGGTGTGAAAAGTAATATGGTGAGGTGTTATTTTTATTTTTTTTTCTTAAAGCATACATATGAAATTTTTAATTAAGCAAAAAAAGGGGGGTCATTTTTCTGTTCATTTTTTCAGGAAAAAAATAAACGTGTATTTTTTTAAACAATTTTTCACTAAAAATAACCGGTTTTTCGTATAAAAATAGCCATATTTTGTTAACCACCCAAAGAATCTTCTCTTTTTTTTGATAATTATGAATGATATTGCTCATACTGATGATATAAATAGGATATAAACTTCTTTTTATGCTTCAGGTGAATATTATCGGGGAAAGATAAAATCTACCAAAACCCTTAAAAATATGTGTTCAGCTATTAATTAATACGTATCATTATGGGCCCTGGTAGTAAAACGAACGTGGTGACATATGTTTTTTATGTGCTTTTTGTGATAAGGGCATAATTAACATTGAAGTACAAATAAAATTAAGGAGATCTATCAGAGGAAACCCGAAGGGTCGGTCTACCTTAATGCAGAAATCCCAAAGTAAAACGTTCTTTCAAAAAGGGTAAGTTGTAAACAGTGCATACATGGTTTGTTTCAAAGTGAATAATTCCCGCGTTTTGGGGTAAATTAAGCATTTCGCATTTAGAATGTCGTACAGGCTTTCCATAGCGATCTTTGCTGGCATTACTCCTTTTCTGCTGACTAGATACCGATCGGGTTATCAACGGTAACGTGACAGGACACAGGCGATGTCCCTTTCCCTACCTAAACACCACATTTTACTAGATATATAAATTATGTTTGTCATTGTGTAATAACATTTTACTTCCATTGTCCGCAGGAGAACACCAAGAATCACGAGATACTGAATGCTCTCAAGTATGTCCGGCCGGGAGATGGTTTCGTTCCCAAATTCCCAATATTTGAAAAACTCGAGGTGAATGGGAAGAATGCATCGGAGATATTCGTGTTCCTGCGCAACCACCTTCCACTACCAAGTGACGACGCCTTCTCCTTCATGAACTCGTGTAAAAGTATCATCTGGGAGCCTGTGAGTAGGACAGACTTGGCCTGGAATTTCGAGAAGTTTCTGATCACGCCAGAGGGTAAACCACATAAAAGATTCAGTCGTTACTTTCAGACTTGTAACCTCCAGAATGAAATAAAAACTTTAATAGAGAAGTTCAGCGACACGAAAGCAGTTAAAAAGGGACAGTAAAACATTTAGCTAGAATATTATTATTTTTAATGTCACAAGAGTAGGAAGATCAATATTTTATATCATTCCATGGATGGTGTTGGTAAAACTCACAGATTATTGTAGAATAGTGGAATATCAATATCAAACAGGGAGCCGATTCTGTCCAAAATATCCACACAAAAAATTGCATGTGGTCTTGCAAGACCTGTATAGATATTTGTAGACGTACGTGGTCTGTGTCCCGGGGGTGGGGTTGGCTGGGCGGGGTGGGGAATCCTGTATTAATGATCAGCGTACTATAAAGCCATTGTGCCGGTACACTGTGATAGCCCACAGATCCTCATTGTGGCCAGTCAACACTACCCTCGGAAATCTCAATAAAACACATAAACCAAGCTCTGTTGTTCTCTTTATTTACATACAATCACGTGGTGTTTACAGACAATACCCCATCATCTTATCAAGTAAATACCTCCGACACTACAAGAGGAAAAGTCTGGAGTACCCTCACACATCTCAAACTAGTGTACCCACAAGTCACTGGAGGAATGAGCTTGTTACAGTAGTACGATGATCTGTAGGTCCCGGTTGAGAGCTTGTTACAGTAGTACGATGATCTGTAGGTCCCGGTTGAGAGCTTGTTACAGTAGTACGATGATCTGTAGGTCCCGGTTGAGAGCTTGTTCCAGTAGTACGATGATCTGTAGGTCCCGGTTGAGAGCTTGTTACAGTAGTACGATGATCTGTAGGTCCCGGTTGAGAGCTTGTTACAGTAGTACGATGATCTGTAGGTCCCGGTTGAGATACAAGACAGTAGCAGTCCTAGCAGTATATCATTCTGACTGTGTTTGACAAATCTATTCTCAACTCTGCTAATTGTGGTACTTAAATTTCTACTCCTTTGACATTAAGAAATCACCTTACATCTACAAACCAATGACATAACAAACACTATCTAAAATTCATTTTAAATTGACAGAGTTCTTCACAGAGAACAAAAAGTGCAGAAAACTGCTACAGACATGTTTTTCCCCCCGATATCTACTGAAGCTAAAAGCTACACATTTCCTCCGGTGACCATTTTGAGCATTTATACATTTAATAGATACAACTTCCACAATACACTGTTGAACTCTGACTGACTGTGTTAACAATGGCAGTTTTTAACACGGTCACAGGCTGAATACATAGTTATCACAGACTTTCTGGGAATTTCTAATTTGGTGACAAGTATATTTGGCCGATGTATAAATATCACATTCAGCTTTTAGAATGACACATATTTGCATAATGGTAGTACCCAAATATAGTGCCAACATACATCACTACAGGAAAATCAAATGTCAGTATTGTTTTATAAACAAGCCTGTATACAATTCACAAATACATTCCAGACAACTACATTATAAGCTGAGACAAGTTGAGCATTTGTAAATATAATGTGATGAAGATTGACAACTACACTACAATTTATATAGAAATTGGGGATCAGACACCAGCTTTAAGAACATTTCTTTATACCCAAATCCTTAAATTGGAAATCGCTTCAGAAGTTTAGAAAAGATTTTTTTCTTAGCTCTGATGATGCTTTCCTATGCACAGTCATGTAACAATGTTTCTTTTGGAGTCGAGTATACTGGAATTTCTAACTAAAGTGGAGTCAAGTATATACTGGAATTTCTAACTTTAGTGGAGTCGAGAATACTGGAATTTCTAACTATAGTGGAGTCGAGTATACTGGAATTTCTTATTATAGTGTAGTCGAGTATACTGGAATTTCTAATTAAAGTGGAGTCGAGTATACTGGAATTTCTAATTAAAGTGGAGTCGAGTATACTGGAATTTCTTATTATAGTGTAGTCGAGTATACTGGAATTTCTAACTATAGTGGATTAGAGTATACTGGAATTTCTAACTATAGTGGATTAGAGTATACTGGAATTTCTAACTATAGTGGAGTCGAGTATACTGGAATTTCTAACTATAGTGGAGTCGAGTATACTGGAATTTCTAACTATAGTGGAGTCGAGTATACTGGAATTTCTAACTATAGTGGAGTCGAGTATACTGGAATTTCTAACTATAGTGGAGTCGAGTATACTGGAATTTCTAATTATAATGGCGTCGAGTATACTGGAATTTCTTATTATAGTGGAGTCGAGTATACTGGAATTTCTTATTATAGTGGAGTCGAGTATACTAGAATTTCTAACTATAGTGGAGTTGAGTATACTGGAATTTCTAACTATAATGGAGTCGAGTATACTGGAATTTCTAATCATAGTAGACTACCAAAGAAACATTGATAATGCCCGTGTATGTGTTCCTATGGACAAACTTAATTCATTAGATAAGGAGCATTCATGAAACTGGAACCAGAATACGTTTAGATATCAATATCATACATAGTGAGAAAACACGTAACATAATACCTACTGATAATCACAGATTACGGGAGACAGATAAAACATTGTCCTTAGAGGTGGAGGACATGGACGGATCACAATATTAGTATACAGGTTAGTCGTCACACAATAAACGCTAGTATCTTAGTGACCATATAAGCACCACATCACACCCCGAAGGTTTTGTTATTGTCTCCACTTAAGGTTACGGTAAGATCTCTGTAGAAACATACAATATCACATGTACATGGAAGTAGTCAAAAAAATAGTACCGACTAAAAGGAGAGAGCAATGCAGCGGGACAGAGAGCCACTGAAGCTGAAAGTCATTTCTTTGACTAGAAAAACCAACAGTGAGAACAGTATTTACCAACTATACTAGGAATGGCAGGTTCAGGAAGGACATATTTCACATCTTTCTTTTACGAGCAATTTCAGACCAAATTTGTGATACTTTTCAAGGGTTATTTAGTCAAGACCTTGGTGATCTAGTTTTATCTGATATCTGGTTGACATTTGAAAATTCAAGACAATAAGCCCGATTATGAAGTGATAACGGTCATATCACTAGTGACACACAAGATTACATGTCGATAGTGTCGTAACACTGGTGAAACACAAGATTACATGTCGACAGTGTCGTAACACTGGTGAAACACAAGATTACATGTCGACAGTGTCGTAACACTGGTGAAACACAAGATTACATGTCGATAGTGTCGTAACACTGGTGAAACACAAGGTTACATGTCGATAGTGTCGTAACACAAGATTACATGTCGATAGTGTCGTAACACTGGTGAAACACAAGATTACATGTCGATAGTGTCGTAACACTATTGAAACACAAGATTACATGCAATATTGGTTACCTGAAAAATGTCTTGATAATAATGGAATGACAAGTGAATTTTTTTTTACGTAAAGTTAAAATATAAGTATGTATTACTATAATAATATGTAAGGCTACACCACCCTGCTTATCTATACCTACTCAATTTTAAGGATGGCAAACATTTAACTTGTTTCTCGAAAAAAATTACGGTTTCCAACATATGTAGAAATATCTTACAAAATGCTCCAAATCTGTAAAAGTATCATATTAAAATAACCCTTTGTGTATAATGTTGGCAAAATCAGCATCTATGGCAATACAAAACATAAAACAGCAAAAAGAATATCATCTATTTGGTTACATAGTGCAGAAACACTCGCCTTGTGCATTTATATATTACATTCTTTTCACACACACAAACAAAAATTATATAACAAAAAAAATTATAATACTGAACCAATGGAAAAAACTTACAAACATTGAAATACCACTGTATAAGCAAGCAGAACTCTTATACACTTTCCAAATGCCAATAAATCTTGCACCAATGGATTTCATCTGTAAATACTCGGACGTGAATCCAACAAAACAAAACGAGATACCACCGACATATTTGACTATTTTAAAACAAACCTGAATTTTTACAAATTGCACCATTACAGATAAAATGTTGTAAATGATGAATTTAATAATTTTACACTTGTTGAACCTCTCCCCTGCAAGGCTATGTTGGCACTCCTAACATTTGATGCTACATACACTACATCTGATGGACCCGACATCATGACTAATGTCACCTCGACACTACACTGCTTCACAATTACTGTACAAAGCTTATGAAGCTTTGTCTAGTACATGTACTGTAGATTACTTTGATGTTGTCCTATATTATATTTATTCATAAATAAATTCGCTTTAGCATCAACCTTAAAGTATCATATTAATGTTCTTGTTGACAAAAGAAAAGTGAGTTTGAGAAATTACATGTGTACAATATCAAAGCAATTTACATACATTAATACACATCTATCTCATCATAATGGACATTTCATTAACATACAATTTTGATTTTGATTGAGATTTTGGCATGTATGAAACAACTGATGTCCGCCATTGCACTGGTCTATGATGCTGCCAGTTTTCTATATCTATTTTGTCCCTCAGTCAGACTTACATGATTCTACATTACAGATATACAGAACTCCAATACTACCGAGTCAATCTAGGACACTCAAGCTAACAGGTGGTTTTACAAAAACTATCATACTTCTGATTCTCTAAAGACAATTGAAGAGCTATGCAGAATTTCACTAAACCTTGATATAACAAAAATATTTAGAGCTATGCCATTTTTAACTGAAAAATGGAAAGTAGACATCAACTGCAAATAGTTCGGGAGGAATTTGCTCCACATATTGTAACATAGGAGATACAAATGTTAGATTGCTTGTCCTAACATAAAACTGATGGAAATGTTATATTTAGTTCTTAACATGTATTTTCATAATTTACATGCGAACAAAAATCTATCAATATTAAAGTTAAAGTGTCAAACATCTCTCTCAAACCCCCCTCCCCCTCTCATTTAACATTGTGCAGAAATACATTCATATACAGTGTATATAGGCACCAGTTTTCAGCTTAACTCTTGGATATAGATATTTCATAAAAAGATAAACCTATCTGCATATCCTACCTCAAAACACCAAATTATACCATCAAGATATGTTATGCATACTTTAAGTATCTTTTCTTTCACTTAAAATTACACAATGAATTATTGTGTATGAACAAATTTCTATCAATTTTCATGAATGTTTTACAAAATCACAGCTTCAAAATTGATGAAAGGAAGATATATAGTAAGGTTGTTTTTTTATCATATTGTGTACAACAGAACAAACACTGCCATTGTTATACAGCAAGCTGCTTATCAAAAATAAACAAATTAGAACTATAACTGCTGGTAGATGTTGGAAGAGACTTCCATCATGGAAACCAAGAAACAAACAATAGATCACTGGACTTTCTTGTCTACTCTAAACTGTCGTTTCTTTGTCATTTTGTCATGTTTGACTAATACATATACACGGTTTATTTTAATTTTCAATTCCACTTGTATTAATCGGGTCTTATTTTTCATGTTCTACAGTGTAACAAGAAGATTTTAAAAACTTGAAAATCGTGTTTATAAATCCAATTCACTTTTACACTGTTTGTCTATCACATTGTCAATGTACATTCAATGGAATGAAATAAATCTATATTTACATCTATTTGAATGTCAACACATAAATGCATATTGATTACACTATGGTAATGATTTGTGACTTGCCATACATAAATTGAAACTTCCATACATCTAAATATCACATACAACAAATGTCAACATTTATATCAAACAAGGCAGTTCAACTCAAAATTCAATCCACGAAAAATAGTGTTTCAATGACAAACCCTTCATATTGCAAGAAATGAAATGCATTAGTCTATGTTTAGTTTCATGCCTACTTCCTCTTCTAGACAGCAACAAACATTATGCATTATTCAAAATCTTACAATAATTTGACAAATGGAAACAGACATTAAGTTTGTGACTGTGAATGTCTTCAGGCAGTGTTGTACAAGAATCTCCAGTAATGCCTGTCCTCTATCAGCACACAGCCTTGGTGTCACAATGTGGTTGCATGTGTAGTGGCTTGATTTGCACATGGCCCCTAAGTGGTGGTTCCTGGTCATATTTCAGATTCCTCAGACGTGTCTGGGACAAGGTACTCCCTATTTTCATAGGTCCAGAAATCATTCAGGTCTATGAGGATGCTGGCCACTGTATCACCTTTCCCACTACAAACAATACAGTTTAAATGTTCTGTTTCATATGATTACAGTAGACTGAGGTAAACATATAACAGGTGAGCTAAAGAGATATTTGTGATTAAAAGTAGGGACACAAATGCCAAACGAAAACATTTCAATATGACTTCTGCTAGTTTTTGTTAATAATTTGTACATTTTTTCAAAGCTGACAAACTTATAATGACCAAAAATCTGGTATGAAAACACTCCTGTATATGTATGTGCGATTTGCTATGTTAGGGAAAGCATTCCAGATATACATTGTATCTTTATAGGTACAATTTTTGAAAATATAGAAAACATGACAAAAACGTATGCGCACTACACATGACTAAAACCAAATTTACAAATTACAGATATTAATTGTTAGCACAAAACTACAGAACTCCAAAAACTGTTGAGATAACAACGGTTGGAAAACTTTGTTCTTGTAAATTTTCAAGTTAAATCTGTCATTAACCACACATCATATTGGGTAGGCATATGTTTCAAAGGTCATTACTGAAAAGATCCCTGATGGTCAGTAAATAATGGTTCAAATAAAGTATAAAGGAAAATTTGTCAATAATTAGTTAAGATTTGGATCAGTCATCATTGATACTCCCGGGGTTATGATCACAAACACAATCCAGGAACGAAGAGAACGTATGTGATCATAGCCTCTGGAGTATCGAGGATGTGGATTGCTCATTACACACAATGCTTTGTTAATCCTCTTTACCTTTTTATCAGATCTTGTAATGTTATTTTAAGAACATCCTTTGGTTTGACCATATCAAAGATTTCATCCTTAACATCATGGAATGACACTGGTTCCTGGCCATGCAGCTTCATCTGTTCTTGAATTGCCTGGACACACAACAAATAAATCTAATATATCACCAGCTATTTGAGTTTCTGAATTGAACTAATGCCTGTTACCATTGTAGAGGCCAGACACAGTACTGCTTACATATAAATTGATACATGTTATGAGCAAATAAAAAAGGATATGAATAAAAGTAATATTTTAATATTTTTCAAGTTTAATTACTTGGTAAGAAAAAAATCCTTATGAAAGTATATGTAAAAACTTTGTGAGTTAACCAGAGCCTGTCTTACAACACATGCTGTGCTCTTCATTTAAATTACTTCATTAGTTCTACAAATATTAATTTCCTTATTTATCTTAGATGATATATGCAAAGTGTGAGCAAAAGCAGCAGAGTGCAAGTATTACCTATTCAAAGCAATATTCACAAGGCAGAAAATTTAAACATACTTACCCTGAAGAAGTAATTGAGAGAAAATACATTGAGCGAGCCTCTATGTTGGACATCAAGGATTCTAAAAAGGTAGCGCAATGCCTGTGGTTCTCGGCGGTTTTCTAATGCCAGAACAAAGTCCAGGTAGGTCTTATAGTCCTACAAAAGAAGAAACACAGATGTTTACAAAAGTGATATTCATTCCTGCATGAGAATGGAAATAACGGACATAGCGCAAGTGTTGTTCTTATTTAGATGTATATATATCATAAGACTAGAACATCCCTGATTTAAACACAAGAGTGTTAAAAGTAACATGGACATTGTATAGACAATACATGTACAAACATAACATCTTATGTCATTCAAACCTTTCTTGCTTCTATACCTCAAAAAATTATTTGGGTTTTTATGATACTCATTCATTACATTTCCGTAGTGAAATATAAGGTTGCATGGTGAAAATATAAGTGTTTTGATATTTTCACTCTTTTTGACCAATCAGGGCACAGTATTTAGAGTGAAACTATTGCCCTTGATGGAGCTACATTTTTATTAGAGATATTAAAATAGAAGATTTATCTCCTTTCATTCAGCATTAAATATCCATCATCTATTATCTTAACTTTCTGACAAATACTGGCATATATTCAATCACTGTCACTGTCAGGGAAACAAGAATGTAAACAGTCTAAATAACAATGGCAAAATTAACATCAGTTTGAATCATAAGATCATGATCAATCCCCACGATCACTTCCTTCGTCCCAGCTACTCAGGAATTGTTCACAACTATAAGCAAAATCCAGTCTCTACAACATACATTTTATTCTACTAACCTCAGAATGTAATTTGATATGTAATGGGGCAGTGACATTTAAGTTGTATGAACAACAAGCCAGTCAGTCTTCAGAGCTAATGAGCACAACAGCCGGTTTAATATCATGTGTCTATCCTTAGTAATATAGACCTCACTGACATGTTTATTGTACAGTTTAGAATCTTATTCCACTCATCCTATCAACGATTGAATCTTATTCCACTCATCCTATCAACGATTATGTCAAGATTGTCTCAATTGTAAATGCTCACCACGGACAAATTTAGACTGTAAGCTAATTATATATACAGAGGAGCCCACTTATTTGCATATCGCTTATTTGCATATCCCGCTTATTTTCATAAAATTATCATGTCCCGATTTTTTTCTTCTTTATCTTTGTATTTTAATCCCGTGTATTTGCATCGACTAAAACACCGACTCCCGCTTATATGCATATAAAAATTCCAAAAAATCGAAAATTTTTAATTGATTTTAGGGTATTTTTGTGATTTTCCCGTAATAAAAGTTTTATGAAAAGTGTTTGAACTTGCATATTGATTTGACACGATGTACAACGTTATCTAATCATTGGTTCCCACTTCGTCAAAACAGGTTATGTTCGATGCGCGCATCGATATCGACATTTAGTTATTATCCAAACCATATCAGTAGCATTGTGCAGAAGAATTACTGAATAAAATATTTATTTGCCTCATCTTTTGAGGAGATTTGTTTATTTATTATAACATCGATCCAAACCTGTGTTCTGTGCACTTGAACACTCGCTGAGGCAGGTTGCGATCGCCATGATTGTTTACTAGGCGCGTTGCATTGTGGGGGCATATGTGTAATGAACGACAACTCTTTTTGTGTGTGCGCCATTTTCCAAAACAAACCAAAACAACAATACACATGTCACGGTCATTTAAGACAGTCTATAGCTATTGCTTCAGCAGTTCATCATCTATGATCAAACAACTAATATACTCATAGCAGGAACACAACGCATCTCGAGACGATAATGAATCTTAATTGAAACGATGACATTGTACATCGTAGGCCTAATGCCAACGCACGCGTGTATGACCGCTATCGGACCCAGCGACGACGAAGTAAATGCAAATATTTTATTTGTACATTTACAAAGAATAACAACCCATGTATTTCGTATTTACTCTTATATTTTAAATAATGTTTTTTTTTAAATATATTTTTAATGCAAATAACAAACAATCATATAGCGCCCATTTTGAGTACCGACCTGACGATCTACATGTGTATAAGAGGGGCCAAAACCCAACTCCGCCTATACGAATACTCCGGTTATTTGCATATTTTGTCATGGAAAAAGGGCTATGCAAATAAGCGGGTTGCTCTATATATATAAGGTGGCCCGTTGACAACTGAAATGTTGTAAACTCTATGTTAAAGTGAAGTCTGATTTTAAGCAGTACTTTCTGGACAAAATACCAGTGTTAAGCACACTATAGAATATTAAAAGACAAGAGAACTACACACACTTTCTCTTAACAAAGCATTTCACACAATAGAAAGTACTTACCATTTCCCCTTCATATGTTAAACATTCTTGGAATACTCTGTCTAGAAACACATCAGTAAGTGTGCCTGTACCATACCTAAAAGTAACAAATGAATCTCTATTTTTCCATTTCTCAAAAATGTTTTCGGTTAAAATTTTCATAAATAAGTATTAGAAAATTTTTAATCCACTTAATCAGGTGCAAAATGAAAAGCAGTTCTTTTTTTTTCTTTCTTTTGTCAAAAACCTTGGAATCGGAGCTAAATAAAATTATATAATTTCACAGTACATGTACACTACTATTATCTCCGCAGAGTTAACTTCTATGGTCCAATGCAATTTGTTGAGAGTTGAGAAAGTTATTTAACCGTGTAACATTTTGCAATGACAATTTTACACGTTTCTTCATACCTAGCAAGTTCTTCTTTGCTCAGCATGCCGTTGTGGTCTTTATCCAGGTTGAGGTACTGCCCATAAACACGGAGGGCTGAGGGTGCAGAAAACCAGTTGGACTCTTGCATTTCTTTGGACAATTCTTCATCTCTTAACTGAAGTGGGGAAAATGAAAAGGCTATGATCAATACTAAAGTTAATGCAGCACCATAAAACAGTGGAATAAAATTGTTTAAGGTATTTAAGGGCATAGGGAAATATATAACACTAGCTCTTACCTCCAGAAGGTCATCCAGGAAGCTGCAAGCTAATATATCTTGTATTTTTATTCTTCCTGTCCTCATGGGATCCAAGAAAAAGAAAAATTTCCTTACAGCTGTGCATACATAAAAGGAGTAAAACGACTTCTCAAGGCCATTGAGCTGAAAATAAACAAATTCAACATCATTTATTATCTTAGCCAAACAGAAGTCTGTGGGTAATTATTCATAGTACATGTTTATTGTCTGACATTGTACAAAATATCATTGGCTGTGCTTTTTCCTAAACAATGCTTTTGGGACAAGATATGTTATTGAAAGTATTGTCACCATGTACAGTAAAGCGAAGTTTGAGTAATAATGTGATATTCTGCATATAATGCAGCATGTGGTCTTCAAAATTCACAAAGAACTTATTTTACCTTTCATAGTTGGAGTCTAACTGCAATACTCCTTACATATAAACATTTTACCTTCTAACTGCAATACTCCTTATATATGAACATTTTACCTTCTAACTGCAATACTCCTTATATATGAACATTTTACCTTCTAACTGCAATACTCCTTATATATGAACATTTTACCTTCTAACTGCAATACTCCTTATATATGAACATTTTACCTTACATAGTTGGAGTCTAACTGCAATACTCCTTATATATGAACATTTTACCTTCTAACTGCAATACTCCTTATATATGAACATTTTACCTTCTAACTGCAATACTCCTTATATATGAACATTTTACCTTACATAGTTGGAGTCTAACTGCAATACTCCTTATATATGAACATTTTACCTTACATAGTTGGAGTCTAACTGCAATACTCCTTATATATGAACATTTTACCTTACATAGTTGGAGTCTAACTGCAATACTCCTTACATATAAACATTTTACCTTCTAACTGCAATACTCCTTATATATGAACATTTTACCTTCTAACTGCAATACTCCTTATATATGAACATTTTACCTTACATAGTTGGAGTCTAACTGCAATACTCCTTACATATAAACATTTTACCTTCTAACTGCAATACTCCTTATATATGAACATTTTACCTTCTAACTGCAATACTCCTTATATATGAACATTTTACCTTACATAGTTGGAGTCTAACTGCAATACTCCTTATATATGAACATTTTACCTTACATAGTTGGAGTCTAACTGCAATACTCCTTACATATGAACATTTTACCTTACATAGATGGAGTCTATTGCTAACTACAAAACTACATATGAACAATCTATTTACCTGTGGTAAAGTTGGTATCAGCTCCAAAATGTAATTTTCTAAGTCCTGCAAAATGAAACATTGATAACTTTATTTTACCATTTAAAGTCAAATAATACATTTTTGTTGTTTCTAAAACACCTTTTTAGTATACAGATACTCCTTATACAGTGTATGCCATTTAAAACAAGAGGCCCATGGGCCTTAACGGTCACCTGAGATTTGAAATATTTCAGTTTATTTAATTGACCCTTTCTGCCCCCCCCCCCCCTATCAGCCCCTGGGGGTCAGTCAGGGCCAACATATGCATATTATAAAACTTTCATTCCATGCTGAAAATGTTAACCAGAATGAATTCCAATAGAAATCAAAACAAATCAGTCAAAAATGTGATTTCCCTATATAAAATATAGTAAAATTTACCCCCTCCCCAGGGGCAAACTTGTGACCCCAGGGTCATGAAATTTAAAATTTCATAAAGCACCATAAGACCCTTCAAACTATAAAGAGTATTTGAGATTCCACCTTATTTCAGTCTTGAGAAGAAGATTTTTGAAATTTCAGTCAATTTGAACCTTTTTAGCCCTGTCCATCAGCCCCAGGGGGGGGGGGGGGGGGGGGGGGGGGGGGGGGGGGGGGGCAGTCAGGGCCAACATGTGCATGCCATCAAACTGTCATCCCACGCTGACAATGTTTACAAAATTAGAATGAATTCCAAAACCAATAAAAGTCAAAAATGTTATTTCCCTATATAAACTATAGTAAAGTTTAGCCCCGCCCCAGGGGCAAACTTGAGACCCCAGGGTCATGAAATTCACAATTTTGGTAAAGAACCTTCAAACCCAGCCATCTATGAAGTGTATTTGATTCTATCATATCTTAGAGTAGAGAAGAAGATTTGTGAAATTTCAGTCAATTTGGCCCTTTTTAGCCCCGCCCATCAGCCCCTGGGGGTCAGTCAGGGCCAACAGGTGCATGCCATCAAACTGTCATCCCATGCTGACAATGTTTACAAAATTAGAATGAATTCCAATAGAAATAAAACAAATTAAAGTCAAAAATATGATTTCCCTATATAAACTATAGTAAAGTTTAGCCCCGCCCCAGGGGCAAACTTGAGACCCCAGGGTCATGAAATTCACAATTTTGGTAAAGAACTTTCAAACCAAACCATCTATGAAGTGTATTTGATTCTATCATATCTGAGAGTAGAGAAGAAGATTTGTGAAATTTCAGTCAATTTGGCCCTTTTTAGCCCCACCCATCAGCCCCTGGGGGTCAGTCAGGGCCAACAGGTGCATGCCATCAAACTGTCATCCCATGCTGACAATGTTTACAAAATTAGAATGAATTCCAATAGAAATAAAACAAATTAAAGTCAAAAATATGATTTCCCTATATAAACTATAGTAAAGTTTAGCCCCGCCCCAGGGGCAAACTTGAGACCCCAGGGTCATGAAATTCACAATTTTGGTAAAGAACTTTCAAACCAAACCATCTATGAAGTGTATTTGATTCTATCATATCTGAGAGTAGAGAAGAAGATTTGTGAAATTTCAGTCAATTTGGCCCTTTTTAGCCCCACCCATCAGCCCCTGGGGGTCAGTCAGGGCCAACAGGTGCATGCCATCAAACTGTCATCCCATGCTGACAATGTTTACAAAATTAGAATGAATTCCAATAGAAATAAAACAAATTAAAGTCAAAAATATGATTTCCCTATATAAACTATAGTAAAGTTTAGCCCCGCCCCAGGGGCAAACTTGAGACCCCAGGGTCATGAAATTTACAATTTTGGTAAAGAACTTTCAAACCCAGCCATCTATGAAGTGTATTTGATTCTATCATATCTGAGAGTAGAGAAGAAGATTTGTGAAATTTCAGTCAATTTGGCCCTTTTTAGCCCCGCCCATCAGCCCCTGGGGGTCAGTCAGGGCCAACATGTGCATGCCATCAAACTGTCATCCCATGCTGACAATGTTTACAAAATTAGAATGAATTCCAATAGAAATAAAACAAATTAAAGTCAAAAATGTGATTTCCCTATATAAACTATAGTAAAGTTTATCCCCTCCCCAGGGGCAAACGTGAAACCCCTGGGTCATGAAATTTACAATTTTGGTAAAACACCTTAAGACCCTTCCATCTATGAAGAGTGTTTGATTCCAGCATATCTGAGAGTAGAGAAGAAGATTTTTGAAGTTTTAGTCAATTTGACCCTTTTTGGCCCCGCCACTCAGGCCCCTGGGGGGTGGGGACCATATAATTTACAATTTTGGTTGACCTTTAGCCATAGAAGCTTCCTTCCAAATTTCATAGAATTTGGTTTGTGGGTTTTGGAGAAGAAGTCGAAAATGTAAATTGTTTACGGACGGACGACGGACGACGACGGACAAAAGGGGATTAGAATAGGTCACTTCAGACTTTGTCTCAGGTGACCTAAAAAAACACAAATTGATAAATGATGGATGTGTTTTGGCAGAACACTTGATTGCTTTCAAAGTTGTGGTTTCAGCAGTTGATTGAAAACATGCAAATGTTAATTCATCAAATTAGTTGACTGCTTTCAATGTTATCTAGATATCAAAAATGTGAAATCAAGATATAATAAATGCTGTGTTTAAAAGCACCTTAGCATGTTCTGGTTTTGATTTTTTTGAAAACTTTAAACAGATGAGCATGAAGACATGATCATAGCTGTTCCTTGCTTACATGTATATTTCAACTTTGTCGCTAAACTGCATTTAATACAGCTCTACATTACATTCAAGTGTTTGGTGATATGTTGATAAGTACAAGTGCATGAGATGAGGCTGTCAGAAACACCTTTCACAAGGCACGTGTTTACCTTTTGTTGCCACTTTTCATTGGCTTCTTATTCAGTTAATAGATTTTTATTGTCTACCAAAATATTGATATTGAAGAAAATTAGAATATCAATGTATTGAATTGCTATATCACATCAATTTTAAGGATATATAGCTATAGGTATATAATATCCTCCCCTATTCAAAGATATACTGCGGTAAAAATAATACAATTGATGGTTGGAAATATAGATATAGTGATTTATTCTGTGAACATGCAAACAAATGGTTTGGGCAAAAATTGACAAATGTCATATAGTTTATTTGAAATATATCTTAATCTAAATAATGAAAATTAGAACCTGAAAATAGAAGAAAATGTTGAATTCATGAAGATAAGAAACCTCAATTTACATCAATGATGAAAAAGGGGGATAACCATCTTGGATTTAAACTGGCTTTGTAGTGAGGCCACCTTATACTATATCTACAAACACAGCATCATAGGTAAATAAAGGTTTATCTTAATATAAAATGAATTTAAAGAATTAAGGGCAAAAGATCTATGAAAAATGTGGGAAAACTATTTATCAAACTTTATCTGTAACCCTAATGATGAAGTCAAATGCTATTTCTCAGCTATCTCAAAACCATTATTAGAAGAAAGCCAGGAAATCCATATATTCATAATAAAAGATCATTCTGGTACCACTATGAAGGGAAAATACAGCAAAAATATCTACATATCCGAGGTCAGATACTGGTCATATCCGAGGTCAGATACTGGTATCATGACAAATTAAAAACATCCACTATCGAACTGTAACTTTTAACTTTTCATAAGTCATCATAGATCTTCTGTTTATTTGAACTTAGCGATTCTTTGAGATAGCTGGCACCTTGACCAGTGACATAATTTATAGATTCTTTGAGATAGCCTTGACCAGTGACAGGACTTACAGATTCTTTGAGATAGCCTTGACCAGTGATAGGACTTACAGATTCTTTGAGATAGCCTTGACCAGTGATAGGACTTACAGATTCTTTGAGATAGCCTTGACCAGTGATAGGACTTACAGATTCTTTGAGATAGCCTTGACCAGTGATAGGACTTACAGATTCTTTGAGATAGCCTTGACCAGTGACATGACTTACAGATTCTTTGAGATAGCCTTGACCAGTGATATGACTTACTGATTCTTTGAGATAGCCTTGACCAGTGACATGACTTACAGATTCTTTGAGATAGCCTTGACCAGTGATATGACTTACAGATTCTTTGAGATAGCCTTGACCAGTGACATCATACAAAGAAAGCCCTATCCTTGTCTGGTGCAGCCACACTTTCCTCATAACATAGTTAAAGAATTGCATGATTGATATCCTCCCATATGGATCAGCTTGCAGAAGCTTGCAGAAAACTGCTGCTTTGAAAAATTGTCTGAAAACATACAATCAATGCATTAGCCATGTTTAACATACCTACATATGCGACAATTTACCTTTAAAGATACATGCATATTATATTACAACATCAATCAAAAGTTTTTTAACTGATAGCATTTTATACCACTACCATTATGGAATGAAATAAAAATAATATAAAAAATTCTTTTAAATCCAAAATATATTCATGTCTAAATTGTACAACTCTTCAAGGTGGAGTATTATGAATATTTTGAGTTCTGTCCCTCAGTAATGAGGAGTACAACACCCTTCATGTCAATTACATTTAATTGTCTGGTTCCAAGGATGATGTTCCCATATACCAGTCTACCCTGTCTTTAGGAGGCAACACCCTCTTGTTCATTTATAAAACATTTATTGAATATTCCCCTTTCTCCTCCAGATTTAATTTCCCTTTTTACTGGTGCCTGATTGGTCAGTATTACACAGTGGGTGTTTTGGAATCACTTATTAACTTGCAAGGCTCACAGCAAGTTTGTTGATTTGGAATCGCTTATTAACTTGCAAGGCTCACAGCAAGTTTGTTGATTTGGAATCACTTATTAACTTGCAAGGCTCACAGCAAGTTTGTTGGATTTCAATATTAACATCTCATACAAATTTACATCAATGCTGGTTAATGTCGCATCTAATTTTGACCTGTGCAGAATGTTTAGACCAATTAACGTTGAGTAAATATTGTATTCATATAATTATGTTAAATATCCTCTATTTCTAAGCAAATTATCACTCCTAAGATTTTGTTTGCTTGTGTTATGCTCAAAATATGTTGTCCAGTTAAAAATTTCGCTCACCCACTTTTCTTACCCACGAGAGCAAGCCGGTATGCTGGTAAAGGACTAGTCAATACAAGATGCTCATGATCACAACCAACACCAATAAAAAAAGGAATTGTGGAAGTGGTTCCTAACATGCGACTAAAACTCTTATTTTGATCAAAACAACAAAAACATTTTTTTTATTATAACAAGTACCCAGTACTTTCCTTGACTGGCTGATAATATTAGTATTTGGGCTGTCCTAAACATAAAGCAGGAGTACTGTCGGGTAGAAGATGATATTAATATTATACATCTACAGCTTACTCACTGGCATTTGGATCCTGCCTCTGCTCCCACTTTGAGAAAGTCTTCATAGTTGATCATTTGATCCTCTCCCACAATTGGGGGTGTATGGTGCTGGTCCAACAGGAACCACAACCTCTGAGAAAAAAAAAGTTTCTTTTTATTACATATTTAAGAATCAGAATGGGTATCAGGGGTTGACACTAACTTAGTTGCCTTGACATATACAGACCGCTGGGCTGCCAGGTTTTGAAATGAGGCAGCCTGGGCTGCCAATGATATGGTGAAACCCCTCCTAGGGGATTTGGGGTGAGGTCCCTAAAATGCAGTTTCCTGCTGTCTAGTTTATTCTGAGCATAAAAATATTCGATCTGACACCAACAGGTTTTATATAAACAGTTTTGAAAACGAAATTATTGAAGTAAACGAGGACAATTTTAGCTGGACATTATACATTTGGCTGAAAATGTTGGCAGCCCACAGGGCTGCTGGTCTGGACATTCTGGCAGCCCAACCAGATTTCAGGCAGCCCAGGGCTGCTGGGCTACTGTTAGTGTCGATCCCTGGGTATCAATGGGTGCTAGCACTACTTTCTTCTTGACATCTGACTCTGTATACGTAACTTCTGACAGAATCAGGTGATTGGATTTTTAACATACACCGATTTCAAAAGTCTGCTTTCATCCAGACACGATTTTTTATTAATATCAAAATCACCGCTCTGCCATAATATCTGATGGTATCTAACAAGGACATGATGTATCATTTAACATTTACATTATTTTGCATCTAAAATCAATATTTGTATGGTCTTTACAGATATTTGTCGATATGATATACACTTAAAATTTGACACCTAAACTTGTGTAAATTAACTACTGTAATTAATGAATACAATTTTGTTAATCATTATAAATTCTGATTTGTTATTACAACAAGTACGGTACCTGTAATTCATCATTGTCTAATAGCTCTCTGCTTCTTCTTTGAAGAAAAACAGCTCTGAAAGAAGATCATATGCACATGTTCATGGCAACTAAATAAAGAAATGTTCATTATACATTATACATATATTAAACATGATTTTAACATAGTACAATCATGACAGGAAATTCAAATCTGTAACCTTCAGATCAACAACACATAGTGCACACATTGTGTAAATAAGCACATATAACACAGTAAGACAAACAATGAAGGAAGACAATATCATGACATCGTGCTCTGACCAGGTCTCTGATGATATATACAATCTGGATCCCTATACAGATATTATTAATTAATAAGTCTACTTTGGTATAAACTTGAGCTTGGTAGGCACCTTACTTAGGCTTCAGTATATAACAAAGTAACTAGAGTACCGCAGGGCAGAGCAATATATGCTCATAATCACCCTTTACCAAAGAGAAATGCAAGGTTAAATGTCTAATAAAAATGCCATGAGAAAGTACAATTTCATATCATAGAAAATTTAGTATAAAAAGAAATTGGTAAAAAACTGAGGTCAAGGATCTACAGCTCGATCAACATGTAACGGCAATGACTTTTGCAAAAATAGTTGGAATCTAAATGCCACTCAGGGAAACACCACGAAGTATCATAGATATAAGCCAACTAAGCTTTCATGAGATCTCCAGACAAAATTGAAATACTGCAATAAACAAAGGGCATTAACTTTTGAAAAAACAGTCTCAGCACAAGAAAACAACTTTATATCATGAGTATAAAGCCTACTAAGTTTTTTTAGAGATCAGTTGAAAAATAGAGGAGATCTCGTTCTCCAGACAAAAATTTAATACAATGTACTATACAAAAAATTGTAACAGTTAAAATGCATTACAGTCAAAAAGACAAAGTTCCATTCAGGGTAACACACCTAAATATCATGGTGATAAAGCATACTATAATTAACTTCATATAGTGATGGAGATCAGTTGAAATATGTAGATTTCCAGACAAAAATAAAATACCAAAACAAGCAATGCAAAGGGCAGTAACTTTTGCACAAATAGGTGAATCAAAATGCTGTTCAGGGAAACACAACAAATCAGGATTATAAAGTCTAAAAAATTTTAACGAGATAGGTTGAAAAATACATCAGATGGATGAAGCTATATACCATGATACTCCTATCAGATTTTGATGAGCATTGCTGTATATTCAAAGGAAATACCCTAAACTAGTCTAACATAAACTGGGTTATAATCTTACTTATTACACATGGTATGTACAGATTTTTCACACCAAAATTCAAGCACTTTTTCTCTACTTTCTGGGTGCATATTTTGTGCAAACTAAAAAATTGTATAAAATTAAGTTTATTTTTGTCTTTGACATTACATTAATAACAAAATTGTGTTATCTAAGGAATTGCTTTTTTGAAAGACTTCACAGGCAATAAATAACCTAATACTGAAATCTGAAACTTATCGAAAAATTAAAGTAAATAATACTGATGATTAAAGTTTTTTTTTTCTATATAATTTTCTACATGATAAATTAATCATTTTTAAAGAATCTGATAAAGTATGTTTACAGCAAGTACATATAAATTTCAGTATTTTCAAGCACTTGTGATCATGTAGTGGTACAAATTTTGGAAGTCAAAATTTAAGGGTTTTTCAAGACTTTTAAAAAAACAATTAAAGGCAAAATAGTGAACCCAGAGCTATGCAAGCACTATACTGACTAAGATTGGATAGAATAAACTCGTGAACCAAACCCAGGTAAAATTATCTGGAATTTTACACACAAAAAAAAAAGATCGCTCTACTGATAAAAAAATTTAATATTACGATCATTACATTTTCAACTAGAAACACATTTGGTGTGGAAAAAAACACAGATGGAAACAATGAAAAACACAATTTTCAGAAATTTAAGAGTTTTTCAGGGACTTTTTTTTTGATTTTCAAGGGTTTTTAAAGGCTAAATGTCATTTTCAAGGTTTTTCAAGAAACTCATCAAATTTAAGGGTTTTTCAAGATCTGTGCAACCCCTGGAGCAAATTCCAGCACTTTCTAGCATTGGCCCCATAATTCTAGCACTTTTCCAGCACTTTTTATCATTTGTACAAACCATGTTACATTAATTGTAAAATTAAAACAAACCTAGATTCCTCTCTTAGCTTCAACAGCAAAGGTTCTTCTTCAGAAGGCAACTGAAAAAAACAACACTATACATGTTTATGTGAAACATACATTTTTTTCATTTGCATGACTCTCACTTTTGAATTAACAATACAATATTTACTCTTAAAAATCAACAAGAACTATATATGCTTAATTATCATATGTGTCGCCTGTCCCGCTTTGTTAATATCATAAGTAATTTACATGGGTACTGATCAATGATATATTTGAAGAGACTAATATGAAATTCATTGACTTTCTTCTTGGTCCAGAAATTTGAGGTTTTTAGCATAAAGTGTTGGAACATTTATATGAAGTAATAATGAACATTCAGTGTTACATACCTTTACATAAAGTGTTGGCACTTTCATTAAGTTATCATTAAGACCTTTCCATTTCTTGTAATATTGTTCAAATTTATCTGATTCTTCCCACTTTGTATCCTCTAAGTTCTTCTTAACTGAAATAATCACAAAATTAATTTCAAATTACTTAATGGAAGTTTCATGTTGCAGGCAGACTCAAAAGATTCATGTCAGATATTTCACAAAACATGTCGAGTGAAAGAAGAAATATTCCTTGTAGTTTTTCAAGTACTATAGGTACACTTTTATGACAGAGAAATCTCACAAGTGATCTAATGCTAGATTTTTACTTTATTATTCAGTCTGTCTGGCACCTTTTTACATGAAATTATGATATGGTGGGAAGTGAAGTCATGATTAAAATGATATCATTCTATCCATCCATTCCACATGCCTTGGCCTCTCTGATGCAATTAAGATTGAGGAGTTTGGAAAGAATTAGTAAAAAAAAACACTTCATAATGCTTTTCAGCGTTAGAAAGACATGTACTGGGGCCATAAGGCACAATAAGCACACAAATTCTCAATGGACAAAAAAAAAATTTTTTTAAGAAAATCTTATTCAATGAAGAGCAAATGGCCCCTTTAGTATCTTGTTTTAACATTACAACGGTAAATAGTAGATACCTATAGACTCAATTTAATGCAGAAACCATACATATATGTTTTGCATCAATTAAGTTCCAACTAAAGGACCGATATTCTGTGACTAACAGAATCTCATTTAATGCTTAGCTGTCAACAGGTTGATGACCGAGTGCACCAAAGCCTCTTTTGCTTACTATAAACAACTTTTGCTTGGACAGTTTTCGTTTTTTTGCCAATTTTCTTTGATTTTTATAGCATCTGAAATCACTGATTTTCGGAAGGTTACCAAAACAAAACAAGCAAGAATTCCACAGAAGTGGATGCGTCGCCTCACAGCAAGCTAGGATTTGAATTTTAAAAATCAAACTGATCTGCTTTGCAAATCAAAACAAGTTTCATGTAAAATTTAAGTGTTTTTCATACAGAAACCAGAAAGCACTATATGAAGTTTTAGGTTGATTGACCCAAAGGGAACTGGACAGACTTGCTATTTATTTTTTAACAGTGACCGTGACTTTCAAACCTGAAAACAATCCCAAGCAAGCACTTTTGATAAGGAAGTACTATACGAAGTTTGAGTTTAATTGGTCCAAGGGAACTCGAGTTATCGAATGGAAACCAAGTTTCCATCAATACCAAGTGACCTTGACCTTTGAACATCAAAACTTAAAGCAATCCCAAGCAAGCACTTCCTATAAGAAAGCAATGCATCAACTTTGCAAGTTATTGGACGGAAACTATTGTGCGGACGATGATGCTGTCGACACCTACAGAGTAATACCTACCGGTATATGTCACTTTTGAAGTCGACACAAAAATCACCAAAAAACAAGCACTGATGAAACAAAAAATATTTAATAAACAAAAGGAAGGTTATCAATCAAATAAATAAAAATAAAAAATTAGATGTTTTAAATAGTGCCCACTCGATCATAAAATACAAAATTAGGCTGACTTCACAACCTGGTCATGATAAAATCCTGGCCTATAGCTTTAGCTATCTACAAGATTGTCCGTTTTCCTGAGTGAGCTATGTTATATTTTATTTAATACCAGTCATGATCTGATCTGTCAAATTGTCAGACTAGTCTTGGCCAGTAGTTGCTTGATTTACCTCTGGTCCTGACACCTGACTAAGACATTCTGTTGCTGTGACACACCTAATTAAAATCGTTTAAAAGTTATCATTCTCATATTTCTTAGTGATTATTATCCTTTCTTGTCGTTTAAGTGTATGTCCACTTAAATATACCGCCATACTTGTTTTGATTGTGACCTCTCTGGATTATTTCCGGTTTATCCAAATATAGATGAAACAAACAAAACGATGTGAAAGTTTAATGATGTTTCATTTGCGTTTGAACACAGTAGGTTGCAAGTGAATTTGTGTGGATTTAATTATATTTAGAGGTGTCAATCAACAGTTTGTGCATAAATGGATTTATACTTCATCAACAAGTAAGCATTCACATAGTTGTAACATAAATTATCATATTGGATGGTTTATGACATTTTTTTGTTGGGCCACCTGGATCGGGGCACTGGCAGCTATAAGAAACACACGCTGATCCAATATATGGTCGTAATATCCACCAATATAATCAAGTGGAATAAGACCTCATATACGTATAGGAGTAGGGCCAGGCCAGAAAAAAAACATGTCATTGATTTCTGATTTATCATATCTACTGTGTGTACATTTTTATTGTTTACTTTCTGTTACAAAAACAGTTGAACATCAATAACTGAAATTTACCTTTGCTCTACATGTACAGTAAACACTGCATACATAAAACTTTATTTTTATAAAGATAAGATTAAGCTATTTCTGGTGCAGGACTTTTATAGTCCACTATACCAGACTACAAAGCAGATATTGTTACGTTCAGAACATCTTTATCAAGACACAATTTTGAATGAATACATTAATATTGATATTAAATTTCAGTCCGACACAGCACACTAGGCCTACAATAATTATTTCCAGTGATTACCCAAAGCGTTGGATTTAAAAGTTACTTTAGTTTATAACCATTGTCAACTTGCTTTCATACGCCGTTAGACACTAGTCAGTCTAGTGTCAATTAGATTCCTGTCATACACGGATACAAGTAACAACAGACAGAACAGACAAAGACATGTCCACGCAGATTATCTGCGTTTGCAGACGCACTTTTTGACAGAACTTACTTTTCTTTCTTTCGACTAATCTCCTAAGAATTTTTACCCATTCCATCCTACCACTTTTTTCTAACGCCGTAAGCGTCATTTCGCGTTCTTGACTACATGGGAAATAGACCGATTCGTATGATATGACTCAAGGTACATTGATGTTAAGTAGAGCTTTGCTGATGTTCATCCATCTTTGAATTTTCCCCTTCCCTCTTCATTTTAATAACAGTGGTTTCGATTGGTCAATTCCCTGGGTTACGACTGTGATGACCCCTTGCGTGCATAGCATTTTCGCCAAAGGGGCATAATTCGGGTGTTTATTTTGAACACGTTATAACTTGCCGAGGTATACACAATTTTTAAAAGTATCAAGGCATTAAACATTGGGGCTATTAATAGAAACCTCGCATGTTTACCAAATGCCGCTAAAAAGGTCGAACGGATGATTTTATATTTTCTCCCCATAATACATCTATATGAGAACAAAACAAGGACAATATAAACGTCTGCCTACAGTGGAGTGCAGCTGTAATTATTTGGGTTTCACAACTGGCGCCAAATATTACATTCAGGGAATAATAAGCGTTTCGTAAATAAAGGAACAAACAGACGATTACTGACATGTGTGAACTGGATGTTCAGGTTTTGGCGCAAGGGTCAACACGCGATGGAATGCCCAGAATTCTTTACAATCTCACAGACACTTAAATTATATTAAGGCCGAGGGTCGGACAGGATAATTCATTTCATTAAGATTTCACTCATGTAGACTACATATCGATCGATAACAGAATAGTCGTAGGTATTCGGTTTCTTAAAGACATTTTATTGTAACAGTTATGTAGGGCATTTGCTGTACACAATTGTCATATTTTTTGTTGATTTATTTTAATATCTCAAAATACATTCTGCGTTATATCATTGCACGCGCATTTGTTGTTCACTCAATGATGACTGAAACAATTGATAAATTATTCTGAAAATCTTTTGGGACTCTATAAATGCATGAACACATATAGGCTACTTGAATTATGGCATTCCACTGTTCCAACGTGTCTATTTACCTGGTATTATGAACGTTGGAGACTACTATGAGATTAGAACAAATTTAGACGCTAAATAGAATTAAATAAAACTGATTAGCAATGTGAGTGCCAACTGAAAACCATCTAATCCATAAATGACTACCACTGAATGGTAATACCAGGGACACATATATAATACTGTAAATTATAGACTGGTTCATTCTGACACACACCCCACCCAATCGCTCTGGCGTCGACTAACGCAAACGAAAAAGAAATCGTTAAAATGTCAGAATGATATTCAGACTACATTTTGAGTTGCAGATTCCAATGAAATAAAATGTTTCGTCGATAAGAACTATACTACAATAGTGAAAGGTAGAATACGGGTCTGATATATGAGAAAGTACTAATTAATAAGCTGTCTATAATCAACTATATATATTTAATACATAAAATAGTCTAGTTTCTCCGGAATACCAAAACCTTCTGATAGACAAGAAGTCATGACTACAGTAAAAGTCTACTAAGAATACAGTATGTAAATAAAATGCATATTTAAATCTATACATGTGAAATGATATAATCCTAACCGATTCATGTGACATTTATACACCAATGAATCTCACAGCCCAATAATTGTCATGGCAGGTATAGGACATGAGAATATACATCGTCGGTAACCCATGGTAGTCTCTACGTGGCTCTTCACTTACTTTACTTGATAAGCGACAGTGCAGTCGAAAGTGGGTTACAGACGGTGTAGAATTTACCGCAGGGGGTAGGCGCGGACCTATACGTCACAAAAAAATAATTGTCAGATTAAAAAAAATTTGTCTCTCCCGAGTATGACCCGTTCCACGACTACATATCCTTGACAGTGGTCGTGGGACGGATCAAACTCGGGAGAGGCTATCTGTTTTTTTTTATTTAACAATTATTTTTTTGTGACGTAGGTCCGCGCCTACCCCCTGTGGAATTTAATTACTGTGCATGCAGTTGCATGATTCGTAAGAGGCATTGAAAAAGAATCCGTTTTTTTCTTATTTCTCAATATTGTTTTTTGCTAACCTCCCCTTGGCCTTGCCTTAATGTTGGTCATTCGTTAGGCTATGAGTTTGACAACGTTTTAAGAATTTAACAAGCATAATTCCTCAGCCATTGGGATCATTGCAATTTAGATAAGATCTGTATAAGAATTGAATTGCTTTCATGCTATGGAAATTTCGAACACTTTCTGATACACATTTATATTTCTTAATGTTAAAGTGATGATAATTGGTCGCAAAGTCATTATATATTTTATTCCCGTCAGGTGGAAACGCTGCACATGTGTGTATAGTATTTCGCTATACTGTTAATATACCCACATAACACGATTTAACTACAGAAATAATCACTTAGTGTTATTCAGGCTGTTTGATAATTCAATAGCGTTAGGATTGACTGAATTGTACGTCTAGCGCTGCAGAGCTTGTTGAAGACAATATATATAATTTCATAGTCGACATAATGATACCAATGTGGGTCTCTATTTCATTGTCAGATTGGCGTGTTACACAATCGCTAGATATGTATTTTATGGTTCAGTTAGAAGTATGAACTTAGAATTCTTAGCCCCTGGTTACACTACCTCGGTTATCATTGGGAGAACGTGACATCTTTTTTCTCGTCTTCCTTATTCGTACAAGTATGTCCCAACGGCAGTCTTTGTCAAAACACAATATAAATTTGATCATATTCACTGTAGGATATTGAAGCTATCGTGAAAAATATGTCAAAATTGTACCAAAAGGGGTCCTGTGACGTTACCGGACAGTAATCTAAACACTTTTTATTTGGATTCCAATTAACTTTTCGTTTATTTCAGCTATTTTGACAAATTTCACTAATCTGTTTAGATATTTTTTACGAGCCCGCGAGGCCATACAACCAAACCAATATTACTAGACCATGCACATAAAATATGAAAACTCTATCCAGAGTTATCGTTCCTAAATGATATTACTTTAGATCTAGAGTTGTCTCTCTTAGCTTAGCACTGATATCCGGTTCTGAAACGATGCCGAGTTTTGGAGAAGCCTCCATGGAAAAGACTCATAAAACTTAATTTTGGGATAATAAGACGGTTCCATGATGGATATTGGAAAGGACATTAGCAAGAAAATCAGGGTACACAATGCCAAATATATGTTAATTCTGTATGTTATAAAAATCGAAACCGGCGAGGAGAAACGAACGTTCTTCGAACGTACAATTCTACATGCATGTACAGTAGTACAGTAGTACAGTAGTACTGTAGTATATATTTCCGGTACAGGACCACATCATGTTCCTTAACACCGGTCGCAGTTTTGGCATTTACATATTATATTTGTAGTTCATTTCCTGATTATGTTACAGTTTCTCTATAGTGATATACACTATCCTGAGTTTAACCACAGGTGCCTGACTCGTTTTATAAAATAATAACATATACTGAAGTAGAGTACATATTTTTTTATAAAACGAGTCAGGCACCTGTGGTTTAACAGTTCTTGGTTATATATATAATTACTGCAAACCTATTTCCTCTTCGGTTGGTCCTGTACTGTTGGTGGGGGAGCATTTTGCATACCTCGACCACTTGATTATCTGTATCCCTACTCCTATACGTATATGAGGTCTTATTCCACCTGATTACATTGGTGGATATTGCGACCTCATATCCCCTCAGCGTGTTTTTCTTGTAGCTGCCAGCGCCCTGATTCTGGGGCGCGACAAAAAAGTGTCATAAACCAACTAAAACGATAATTCATGTTAACACAAATGTGTACGCTTACTTGTTGATGAAGTATCAATCCATTTAATGCTCAAACTGTTGATGGATACCTCTTAAATATAATTGTATCCACAATAATTCACTTGCAACCTACTGTGTTCAAATATTAGGTCACTAAAACAACTTTGCTGTTCCGGTTATTATAAAATGCAGAATACAAATAAAACGGATAGCGTAACGTAATATCTTCACAGCGTTTCGTTTGTTTCGTCTATATCAACTCCAATTTGGATAAATCAGAAATAACCTCGAGAGGTCACAATCAAAACAAGTATGGCGGTATATACAAATGGGACCTACGCTTAAACTACAAAAGAGGCTAATAATCACTGATCTTGGATATAGATATGGACACATGTTGTGTAACTTTTTGTATTTATGATAGATAAATAGAATAAGGTAATTCAGATCATATGAAACGTGAGTAAAGATAACTTTTAAACAACTTTAATTAGGTGGGTCACAGCAACAGGTTTTATGTGCGGTGGTGATTAGAGGTTACATGACAGCCTGTCAAAAGTTTCCTGTCGTGTAATATAAACCTCTAATATTATTGGAGTACTGTATCCCATGTCTATCCATATAAATTTGTGATTTGTATCTATCATATCCCCTCTCAGACTCATCCAGGTCTAAGTTTCTTCTGGCCCTGACACCATTTCCTCATGGAAAATTAATGCGCCATTAAATAATATATTGCATAATTAAGTGTTTAAGGAA
The DNA here is from genome assembly GCF_902652985.1 of Pecten maximus. NCBI lineage: Eukaryota > Metazoa > Mollusca > Bivalvia > Pectinida > Pectinidae > Pecten > Pecten maximus. The sequence goes on from NC_047017.1 coordinate 49,373,659, forward strand.
TTTTGGCAATTTTTAGTAACGAATCCATACTCCCAACTGGTGCATAATCTGGACCGGAGCCCTTCTGTAATGATATAAGGATGGACCTGGTAATTTTATGTTGTTTTCAAACCAGCATTGACAAAGACTTACAAATAATGTTTTCAGGTATTAAAAGCTGCAGGTTGGCTAAAACCTAAAATTTACTTCTAAACCATGATTTAAACTATTAGAAACAAATTAAATGGCCCAAAGAGGCTCCAAGTCTAACTGACAAGCTCAACGACAAGCAACAAGTAATAAACAAACAGGACCAAAGGCTATAGATCTGAGGTTTTCCCCATTTTGTTTGTTTTATATAATTGTTGCAGAGTGCGTGATTGATTAAGTATAAATCACTGCCTCTATTAGGGATCTAGCCCGGGATCTCAGGCTTACTAGACTTACTCTCAACTGATTGAGCTAAAGAGAAGATCTCTCTAGCTGACCGGTATATTGCAGCTAGAATTTACCAGGGATACATACTCCCCCTCGAGCTCCAGAAAAGAACTCGTCCTTGGTTTTTTCCAGGGAAAACATTGATGCTTGTGGACCAAGGCGAAGTTTTTTTCAGGGGCTGCTATGTTGGCTCCATTGTAACAGAGCATGTGATTATAAACCAAATCTAAGTCCATTACAATCTGTCAGATCATCATGTAAATTATGATGTAAAAGTTGATAAAACAGGCATATTTGTTTAGATAAATAAATAAAATTAAAACACAACACATTTTTTTCATTTTGATGTAATTAAATGGAGAACTGATATACATATATATCTTTCAGCCTGTAATACTTGTGGGTATACTACCGACCACAAGGATACTGTTACAAATGTATTGGAAATTCAAGCTTGCATGGAAATTTTAATGTGATGTATAACTAAAAAGATTAAGATAAAAGAACTTAATGATTGATGCATCTAACATTGAAGTTGCTTTTATATTTTTGTCCTTGCAGTCAGCAATAAAAGCTAAGCTGATAGAACTTGGAGCATATGTTGGTAAGAATATTTATTTCATATACCTGCATGACAAAAGACAAAAATTTGATATTCATGACCTTTTTTTTAGTATTTATTAATATATTATATATTATGTTATTTGGATTAATTCAAACTTTGTGTTTTGTAAAATTGATTTCATTTTTACTGTTAGTGGTGTACATAGAGTCATGAAAGACCCTTGATTTATTTACATTAAATATATTTATTGATATTCAATTCAAAAATTATTTTATTATTCCAAATATATACAAATACATGTTCAATATACATACAATCAATAAACCTAATTACATTAGAAATTTAAATTTATTTATGTATATTATTATCATTTGTTAAGTTTTTAAATATTTATATAGATGAAATAATAGGATCAGACAACAGGATTACCCTATATAAGTCTTAATATTTATTGATACATATACATACGGTATGCTATAGAGTTTGCAGTTCTAAAGTATCAGAACAATTATGGTAAAAGAAGTTGTCTTGTAAGTCACATGGATATATGTCATGCTTTACTTCAATATAGCAGCCATACAATTTCTGATGAATATTGATTTGCATGAGATATCCATTTCATCTTGAAAAACATAAATTGTTACATGGTATACCTCATTAACATTCACATGTAGATATTCTTTTTTCACAGATGATGAATTGCCAGACTACATTATGGTCATGGTGGCGAATAAGAAAAGTCAGGCTCAAATGACAGAAGATCTAGGCCTTTTTCTCAGTGCAAACACAGAACAATTCACATCATGGTAAGATGTAATGCAGTGTAATGCTTTTATTTTAATAATCTTAAGTGACTTATGTGTCGTATCTAACAAAATATGAGGTTACATCTCATTTCATGATTTGTGTAAAGTGCTTTATGGGAAGAAAATATGATTGGTATCTGAATTTATGGCTTGTACTTTTGAGCTTTATGTTTCACTATAATGGCATGTGTTTTGAATTTTACGAACTTTTGTGATATGGAAAGCACACTGTTTTTCTACATCTTCGTTTTTTTTGTCTGACAGGTTAAATGGGCTTTTGAACAAACTCCAAACATTGGGAACAGGTATGTTTTTGTTGCCTCTAATCAAAATTGTCTGTTTCTAAAGCAGATTTAGAAGAAAACTTATGGTCAAAGATTTTATTGAGCATAATTATACTGTATATATATCACCATCTGTAAACTTACACATGTATCATATAACAACTCTAGATTCAACCATTTATTCTTGGATATTTCAGATAAACAGAAAAGTCAAGAACTTGAGAAATCAGAGACTGAAAGCATGAGTCAGCAGCATGTTGCAAAGAAAAAGAAAACTCCTGAAAAGACAGACAAATCTATCTCAGAAAAGACTATGGTGAAGGATAAAAACTTGCCAAAAGTGCAAAAATCTATTCCTGTCAAAACCAACAAGGTAGTCCAGGAAGCAAAAAAAGTCAAGGGAGAAGAAGAATATGTACCGTTACTTCTGGATAAGTCAGAAATTGGTAAGCTTGATCCTGAACAATTGTATGACCTAATGAGACTTTGCCATGTTATTTAGTAATGATGAACATCACTTGATATGAAACACATGTATAAAAAGTCAGTAATAAAATTATGACATCATATTTTCTCATTAGAGTAAGATAAAAAGCAACATGTTATGGTCTTTCAGTCAAAATTGTGTGTGGTTATATAAATAAAGAAGAGGAAATTTCTCCTTGTTAAGGCAACGAAACATTAATATCATTTTTATATACAAATCGTTAAGCAATGTAGTACAAATGTAATTATAGTATAAATACAAATTGTAAGTTGAGGTGGAGACTGTGAGAGTGTATGTTCAGGAGTCATCAAGTCAACTTCTTGATGTCATCACATTTTGACTGTGTCAACTACATTGTATTTCCAATCTGTTCCCATTCAGATGAATTTAACGAGGAGTTTAAGCCAGAAGAGAGCAAGAGTAATAAGAAGAGCTCAGAGACTCCTACAGCTGTCACTGGTCAGATTAAGTCTCCATCATCCAAGGTCTCACCTACCTCCAAAACAAGTCCTTCTACAGCAGCCAGTGCTGAGGTTAAACCTACAGTAAAGTCTCCCGAGGACACAACATACATCCGGTCAGTTATGGTCAAGCCTTCAGTGACTAAGAGGCTAGGGTCAGTACATAGCCGTATCGGCCAAGTGCCAAAAGCGATGGCAGTACCAGTGAAAAGGTCTGGAACAGAACCACAGAGACAGGTATCAATATATTTATCATGTATACACAAACCTATGTTACTGTATGAGTGGAATTTGGCCATAAGGAATGTATATAATGTTCCATGGTTCATAGTAAGAGTAGCATAAACGACAGTTGTGATTGAAAAGGTGAGTGTAATGGTGGGGAAACCCTGAAATTCTTCTTCTTACTCACAGTCTCTTCTCTAAGTACAACTGGGATAAAATTGTAATTTATTTATGATGAATACAAGAGAAGAAAAGGGACCAATAGTAACATTGCTTACATCCCAAATCTCATTACAAATTAAAATCGGATTTGTAATTGCCAAGTACATGATAAGAAATGTTTGCTTCCCATAGATATAACGTTTCATGTTACAATTAATGGTATGGCTCTGGGACTAAAACACTCTTGTGTGTCACGCTAATTTCTTATTCCTGCTTGCCTTGATTACTAAAAGAAGTGTTACAGGGTAAACTTTGGTGCGAAACATATAGTCAAATCTGAATCAGTATATTTAAGTGGCGTGTTAATTAGTTTTACTTTCATGTGATGTGCATATTTGTGCACAGTGTTAGCTATTGCTGCACTTTGTTAAAGCCATTTTGTAATGTTAACTTATTGCCAGGTATCTCCAGTAAAGAGGAAACAGCCTATGTCAGTGGTAGGGAATGTCAAACGCAAGTTCACCGAGTTTGAGGAGGAGGAGGAGTATGATCCGTACAATCCTGCTGTGGGCAGTGTAGCCAGTGTTATAAGAGTAACAGACCGCAAGTGAGTTTGATTTAATGATATAAATTTGCCATGAAATCTACCTACTTGACTCCTTCAGCTTTGCCATGTGCAATTTAAATCAATCTTTTGTCTGCTGGGTTTATTTTTTCATGAACAACCTGGGTAGTTTTGAGATGGGGTCTCCCTAGAGTAGCTAATGACTATCGCACTTCACATCATATGGGAGGCCTATCACCTTATCCAGAGCATCTAAGATAAAGTGTCTTGCCCTAGGCCACAACTATGACAGCATAGGATAATCCTTGATTTAACCTTCCACAAACTTGTAACAGAGCGCATGATTAATAAGATTTGAATCACTGCCTCCACTAGGGATCGAACCCGGGACCTCTGACTTACTAGTCTTACGCTCAACCGATTGAGCTAAAGAGAAGATCTCTCTATCCGAGCGGTATATTGCGGCTAGTAATTACCAGGGTTACGTACTCCCCCTCCAGGAAAGAACACGTCCTTGAGTTTTTCTTAGAGTAGCAGCGATGCTTGTGGAGCATTCCTGAGTATTTTTCCCGTGTCCCTACACGGGCGCCAATGTAACAGAGCGCATGATTAATTAAATTTAGATCACTGCCTCCGCTAGGGATCGAACTCAGAACCTCTGGCTTACTAGTCTTACACTCAACTGATCGAGCTAAAGAGAAGATCTCTCTAGCCGAGCGGTATATTTTGGCTAGTATTTACCAGGGTTACAAAACTGACTGGATTAGGGATCAAACCACACACCTCAGATCTTTACAAAACGTCCATTGCTCTGATGTTCCAGCAGTTCCATCCAATTGAGCAACCTGGTCACCAGCAATCAAACATGTTTGGCTCCACTACAATAGTCATACCAGTTAAGTGTATGTTTTATACTTTCAGGTCCAGTGTACCAGCCGGTCTACAGGCCAATAAATCTCTACTAGTCAAAGCAGTCAGTGCAGCAGAAAAATCTGTATCCTCTAAAATGCAGCAAATACTCAACGAAAGGAAAATGTATAGTGAGAAAGGTAAAAGGTTCCAGCATCTGATTTTTTAGAGTTTCCCAGAAAAAAGGTATCTTTAAATACTTAATATTTGCAGGTCAGAGTATTCTAATAAAGATAGCTTAACAAAACATTCTACACACATCAAATAAGTGACCTAGAAGTGCCTTTTGCTATGGAACAGTTTTCAGTTTCAATATTTTGATCGTTACCATATAAACAGTGAAAATCACTGATTTCAGTGTTTTCAGAGTGTGTCTCCAAAACCCTTATATATAACTCCACAAAACCCTTATATATAACTCCACAAATCCCTTATATATAACTCCACAAAACCCTTATATATAACTCCACAAAACCTTTATATATAACTCCACAAAACGTTTTACACACATCAATCCAGTAGTCTAGTACTGCCTTGTACTGTGGAGGTATTTTCAATATTTCTATTTCTTCTGTTACCATGGAAACAGATTCGCTGATACAAGAGTTTAGGGAACATATTTCTAAAACTGTTTAAGATAACCGTATTAAAAATTATGCACACACTATCTGAGTGTACACTATGTTGATAAGACTTGTGTGATGATAAGACTTTAACTGTTCCATCCTTCATATTGACTATTATCTCTAAATGTCCTTTTAAACAATCTCAGGAAACATGCCTGTAACAGGGCTCATTTTGTGGGGGATTTGAGTGACTATGTCCTTGTTGGTTGGAGATTCCTATTCTACACACATTTAATGTGTATGAATTGCATTTCACAGCAAATTAAATCAGGTGTTTTGTTGTAGCCTTTTATTGTAAGGTATTTTTTGGATGACTTTTGTTGTGAAGATAATAACATCACCATAAATTGGTTCCAGAGAGTGCTACTGTACAGCCTATACAGAGGGGAAATAGATCCAGCAGTGTGCCAGGGGACACTCATCCCCACACAGGGAAAAACTCTGGACTTGTCAAGTCTAGGTCCGGAACACAAAAGCCTGTGAACAGAGAGGTAGCTGGCCAGATGGGCCAAGTGGTTGGGGGAGTCAAAAGTAGGGTTGGGGCACGGTTGGTACCGCACCAGAGTGAAGCCCATATGGATATGGTCAGCCCCATGACAGTGACATTGAGTAGTGGAATGAAGCCTAAAGCCAATCTACAGCTGATGTCCCAGGTAACCAGAGAGAAAAGAATGTTCAAGGATCTGAGATACACAATTGCAAATGACATGGAGAAAGTCAAGAAAGAACCAGGTAATCTTTGTTTTCTAGTGTGCTAGTATTGATTATTTTATGTTAACTTAGTTTTCTCCACTGTGCAGCAGTGATATGTGTTTTAGGTTGTCAGACTGTCTAATTATAGTAACAACATGTTCAATATTGGTTGCAAAAGTATTTCATACTTGCAAAACAAATAGCTATTGCAACACACCTGGAAAATTTCATAATTTTATAAATGAGAAAGGATTAATACACTGACAGCTTTTGCTTAATACTGGATTCTTTCTTTATTATTTTTGATACGTCACTAATATATTGGAAAAATGATAATTTTTTATTGAGAAAATGAATTATACTTAAACTAAATTATTGGTGACCCCCCACTCAGTTTCCTTTCTGTTTTCCTGTTGATTTGTAGAAATTGATATTTGGCTGATCTGTGAAGTATTATTGTATGTCACACATTAATTTCTTGTCTGGTAGATTCGTATTTTGCACAATATGATCTTTACCTTTACATGGCAGAGTTTCATTGCAATTATTCATCATATGGTGTAAAATTAGCGCTTAACTTAATATAGATATTAAATCATTTTATAATCAGATTACAAGGCACGTTATAATCCAAGAATGATTTTCATTTCAATTAAGGTATACTGAGGCAGGCAATATTTCAATTATAGTCTGAAAGTATCGTTAAAATCGATAAGTATAATTATTTTTCCTGTCAATATGATGCATACATTTTCAATATTAATGCATTCAGTTCTTGTATGTTGATAAATCTCTGACACAGGTGGAACATTTGCTATATTTAGAATAAAAGAAACTCAATACTTGGAAAAGTAAACGATTACAACAACAAAACTCAGGCATTACCCACATAAATAGGTCGCGGATGCCATTTGATTATCTAGTAACAAAGGATTCAAGACAACACACTGCAGGGTGTCTTTTTATTTAATCCTCATCATAATTTTGATGAAAATAAGTCATGAGGTGTGAATTGATTTTGAAAGAAAAAGGGATAGAAGTGGTGGTTATCTGATGAAGTTTGGATGTAATAATTCATGAGATGATTAAAAAGTAACACATGTATGAAACATAAGAATAAGACGAATAAGAGTACAAATTCAGATGGTTATCATGTTGACTGCTTGCCTGGTAATTATTGTGCAGTATCAACCCTGTCAATACCACCAGGTAAAGGTTGAGTTTTATAATGATCAGATAAGTTAAAAAAAAACACAAAGAGGCAATACACCGCTGTATTGAATGGTATATACTGTGTACAAAAATATTTTGTTAGCCGACATGAAGCATGTACACATTCTATCGTTGTTTCCTGGATGAATAGCTGCAAAGACTAAAGCACAAAACTCAGGTGGTTGTCGCATATTGCCTACTTGCCTGGTAGCTGGTGCGATATCAACCCTGTGTCACCGCCTGATGAAATTTGTTGTAATTAATCATCAGGTGATGGAAAAGGAACATGCAAACATTGTTTGTTATATTAAAAAAAAAATGAATGAAAAAGGAAGAGAAAAAATATTAGAAATGAAATGTGATATAACTTGAATAAGTACATGTTGTTCCTTCTTTAGGATAAGTAAGTAAGGTAGGAGAAATAGAAGAAAAATACTTGCGAGTATAACAGAATTGAATAAACAAGTGAACTCAAAAAGCACAAAATACAGTTGTACAATGTAGAAGAAAATGAATTCTAACTTGTGAATATTATTAATGAAAGGAAAAGCACAAAACTCAGGTGGTTGTCACATATTGTCTTCTTGCCTGGTAGCTGGTGGGATATAAACCCTGTGTCACCGCCTGATGAAATTTGTTGTAATTAATCATCATGCGATGGAAAAGGAACATGCAAACTTCATTTATTATATTAGAAAAAATGAATGAAAAAGGAGAAAAAATATCAGAAATGAAATGTTACACAACTTGAATAAGTACATGTTCCAACTTTGGATTAAGTTTCTGTAAGTTAGGAGAAATAGAAGAAAATTACTTGCGAGTATGAAAGAATTTAATTGGCAAGTGAACTCAAAAAGCACAAAATTCGGTTGTACAATGTAGAAGAAAATTAATACTAAATTGTGAATATTATTAATGAAAAAAAAAAGCTCAAAACTCAGGTGGTTGTCGCATATTATTGCCTTTTTGCCTGGTAGCTGGTGCGATATCAACCCTGTGTCACCGCCTGATGAAATTTGGATGAAATGATTTATCAGATAATGTAAAAGGAACACATGTACTAAACAGAATAAAGATGAATAGAGTACAAAATTAGGATGTCGACTACTTGTCTGGAGGCCGATGCATTATAAACCCTTTAACAAATTAACGTCAGGTAAATGTTGATCTTTATAATTATCAGATAACCGAAAAAACGAAAAGACAAAATACCACTGGATTGAATGGTATGTACTAGTACTGAGTACAGAAATGTTTTGTTAGTCGATATAAAGCATGTACACACTCTATCGTTGTATCCTGGATGAATAGCTTCAAAGACTAAAGCACAAAACTCAGGTGGTTGTCACATATTGCCTACTTGCCTGGTAGCTGGTGCGATATCAACCCTGTGTCATCGCCTGATGAAATTTGGATATAATTAATTATCAGGTGATGGAAAAGGAACATGCAAATGACGTTTGTTATATGAGAAAAATAAAATGAATGAAAAAGGGAAAAAAATATCAGAAATGAAATGTTATATAGCTTGAATACGTACATGTTCCTTCTTTGGGAAAGTTTCTGTAAGGTAGGAGAAATAGAAGAAAATCACATGCGAGTATAAAAGAATTGAATTAACAAGTGAACTCAAAAAACACAAAATTCGGTTGTACAATGTAGAAAAAATTATTAATGAAAGCAAAAAGAACAAAACTCAGGTGGTTGTCGCATATTGCCTACTTGCCTGGTAGCTGGTGCTATATAAACCCTGTGTCATCGCCTGATGAAATTTGTTGTAATTAATCATCAGGTGATGGAAAAGTAACATGCAAACATTGTTATATTAGAAAAAAATGAATGAAAAAGGAAGAGAAAAATATCAGAAATGAAATGTTATATAACTTGAATAAGTACATGTTGTTCCTTCTTTAGGATAAGTTTCTGTAATGTAGGAGAAATAGAAGAAAAATACTTGCGAGTATAACAGAATTGAATTAACAAGTGAACTCAAAAAGCACAAAATACAGTTGTACAGTGTAAAAGAAAATGAATTCAAACTTGTGAATATTATTAATGAAAGGAAAAAGCACAAAACTCAGGTGGTTGTCGCATATTGCCTACTTGCCTGGTAGCTGGTGCGATATCAACCCTGTGTCATCGCCTGATGAAAGTTGTTGTAATTAATCATCAGGTGTTGGAAAAGGAACATGCAAACATTGTTTGTTATATTAGAAAAAAATGAATGAAAATGGAAGAGAAAAAATATCAGAAATGAAATGTTATATTAACTTGAATAAGTACATGTTGTTCCTTCTTTAGGATAAGTAAGTAAGGTAGGAGAAATAGAAGAAAAATACTTGCGAGTATAACAGAATTGAATAAACAAGTGAACTCAAAAAGCACAAAATACAGTTGTACAATGTAAAAGAAAATGAATTCAAACTTGTGAATATTATTAATGAAAGGAAAAAGCACAAAACTCAGGTGGTTGTCGCATATTGCCTACTTGCCTGGTAGCTGGTGCGATATCAACCCTGTGTCATCGCCTGATGAAATTTGGATGTAAATAATTATCAGGTGATTGAAAAGGAACATGCAAACATTGTTTGTTATACGAGAAAAATAAAAAGAATGAAAAAGGAAGGGAAAAAATATCAGAAATGAAATGTTATATAGCTTGAATACGTACATGTTCCTTCTTTGGGAAAGTTTCTGTAAGGTAGGAGAAATAGAAGAAAATCACATGCGAGTATAAAAGAATTGAATTAACAAGTGAACTCAAAAAACACAAAATTCGGTTGTACAATGTAGAAAGAAATTATTAATGAAAGGAAAAAGCACAAAACTCAGGTGGTTGTCACATATTGCCTACTTGCCTGGTAGCTGGTGCTATATAAACCCTGTGTCATCGCCTGATGAAAGTTGTTGTAATTAATCATCAGGTGATGGAAAAGGAACATGCAAACATTGTTTGTTATATTAGAAAAAAATGAATGAAAAAGGAAGAGAAAAAATATCAGAAATGAAATGTTATATTACTTGAATAAGCACATGTTGTTCCTTCTTTAGGATAAGTAAGTAAGGTAGGAGAAATAGAAGAAAAATACTTGCGAGTATAACAGAATTGAATAAACAAGTGAACTCAAAAAGCACAAAATACAGTTGTACAATGTAGAAGAAAATGAATTCTAACTTGTGATTATTATTAATGAAAGGAAAAGCACAAAACTCAGGTGGTTGTCGCATATTGCCTACTTGCCTGGTAGCTGGTGCGATATCAACCCTGTGTCATCGCCTGATGAAACTTGTTGTAATTAATCATCAGGTGTTGGAAAAGGAACATGCAAACATTGTTTGTTATATTAAAAAAAATGAATGAAAAAGGAAGAGAAAAAATATCAGAAATGAAATGTTATATAACTTGAATAAGTACATGTTGTTCCTTCTTTAGGATAAGTAAGTAAGGTAGGAGAAATAGAAGAAAAATACTTGCGAGTATAACAGAATTGAATAAACAAGTGAACTCAAAAAGCACAAAATACAGTTGTACAATGTAGAAGAAAATGAATTCTAACTTGTGAATATTATTAATGAAAGGAAAAGCACAAAACTCAGGTGGTTGTCGCATATTGCCTACTTGCCTGGTAGCTGGTGCGATATCAACCCTGTGTCATCGACTGATGAAATTTGGATGTAATAATTCATCAGATGATGTAAAAGAAACACGCGTATTAAGATAAGAATAAAGACGAATAACAGTGCAAAATTCAGATGGTAATCATGTTGACTATAAACTATAAGCCCTGTAACAACGTCAGGTAAATGTTGACCTTTATAATTATAAGATAACTGAAAAAAAACGAAAAGACAAAATATCACTGGAATGAATGGTATATACTGAGTAGAGAAATATTTTGTTAGCTGATATGAAGCATGTACACACTATCGTTTTATCCTGGATGAATAGTTGCAAATACTAAAGCACAAAACTCAGGTGGTTGTCGCATATTGTCTTCTTGCCTGGTAGCTGGTGCGATATAAACCCTGTGTCATCGCCTGATGAAATTTGTTGTAATTAATCATCATGCAATGGAAAAGGAACATCCAAACTTCGTTTGTTATATTAGAAAAAAAAATAAATGAAAAAGGAGCAAAAAAGTTAGAAATGAAATGTTAAACAAATTGAATAAGTACGTGTTGTTCCTACTTTGGGTTAAGTTTCTGTAAGGTAGGAGAAATAGAAAGAACTTACTTGTGAGTATAACAAATTTGAATTAACAAGTAGTGCATTCGAACAGCACAAAATTCGGTTGTACAATGTAGAAGAAAATGAATACAAAATTGTGAATATTATTAATGAAAACAAAAAGCACAAAACTCAGGTGGTTGTCGCATATTGCCTATTTGCCTGGTAGCTGGTGCGATATAAATCCTGTGTCACCGCCTGATGAAATTTGGATGAAATTATTCATCAGATGATGTAAAAGGAACACATGTACTAAACAAAATAAAGATGAATGGAGTACAAAATTTTGATGGTTATCATGTCGACTACTTGTCTGGAGGCTGATGTATTATAAACCCTGTAACAACGTCAGGTAAATGTTGATCTTGATAATTATCAGATAACCGAAAAAACGAAAAGACAAAATACCACTGGATTGAAAGGTATATACAAATTGTACTGAGTACAGAAATATTGTGTTAACCGACATAAAGCATGTACACACTCTATCCTTGCATTCCGGATGAATAGCTGCAAAGACTAAAGCACAAAACTCAGGTGGTTGTCACATATTGCCTACTTGCCTGGTAGCTGGTGCGATATCAACCCTGTGTCACCGCCTGATGAAATTTGTTGTAATTAATCATCAGGTGATGGAAAAGGAACATGCAAACATTGTTTGTTATATTAGAAAAAAATGAATGAAAAAGGAAGAGAAAAAATATCAGAAATGAAATGTTATATAACTTGAATAAGTACATGTTGTTCCTTCTTTAGGATAAGTAAGTAAGGTAGGAGAAATAGAAGAAAAATACTTGCGAGTATAACAGAATTGAATAAACAAGTGAACTCAAAAAGCACAAAATACAGTTGTACAATGTAGAAGAAAATGAATTCTAACTTGTGAATATTATTAATGAAAGGAAAAGCACAAAACTCAGGTGGTTGTCGCATATTGCCTACTTGCCTGGTAGCTGGTGCGATATCAACCCTGTGTCATCGACTGATGAAATTTGGATGTAATAATTCATCAGATGATGTAAAAGAAACACGCGTATTAAGATAAGAATAAAGACGAATAACAGTGCAAAATTCAGATGGTAATCATGTTGACTATAAACTATAAGCCCTGTAACAACGTCAGGTAAATGTTGACCTTTATAATTATAAGATAACTGAAAAAAACGAAAAGACAAAATATCACTGGCATGAATGGTATATACTGAGTAGAGAAATATTTTGTTAGCTGATATGAAGCATGTACACACTATCGTTTTATCCTGGATGAATAGTTGCAAATACTAAAGCACAAAACTCAGGTGGTTGTCACATATTGTCTTCTTGCCTGGTAGCTGGTGCGATATAAACCCTGTGCCATCGCCTGGTGAAGTTCGCAATTTATCATCAGGTGATGGAAAAGGAACATCCAAACTTCGTTTGTTATATTAGAAAAAAAAATTAATGAAAAAGGAGAAAAAAAGTTAGAAATGAAATGTTACAAAAATTGAATAAGTACATGTTGTTCCTACTTTGGGTTAAGTTTCTGTAAGGTAGGAGAAATAGAAAGAACTTACTTGTGAGTATAACAAATTTGAATTAACCAGTGCATTCGAACAGCACAAAATTCGGTTGTACAATGTAGAAGGAAATTATTAATGAAAAGAAAAAGCACAAAACTCAGGTGGTTGTCGCATATTGCCTATTTGCCTGGTAGCTGGTGCGATATCAACCCTGTGTCACCGCCTGATGAAATTTGGATGAAATTATTCATCAGATGATATAAAAGGAACACATGTACTAAACAAAATAAAGATGAATGGAGTACAATATTTTGATGGTTATCATGTCGACTACTTGTCTGGAGGCTGATGTATTATAAACCCTGTAACAACGTCAGGTAAAATCAATGTTGATCTTGATAATTTTCAGATAACCGAAAAAACGAAAAGACAAAAATACCACTGGATTGAAAGGTATATACTGAGTAAAGAAATATTGTGTTAACCGACATAAAGCATGTACACACTCTATCCTTGCATTCCGGATGAATAGCTGCAAAGACTAAAGAACAAAACTCAGGTGGTTGTCACATATTGCCTACTTGGCTGGTAGCTGGTGCGATATTAACCCTGTGTCATCGCCTGATGAAAGTTGTTGTAATTAATCATCAGGTGATGGAAAAGGAACATGCAAACATTGTTTGTTATATTAGAAAAAAATGAATAAAAAAGGAAGAGAAAAAATATCAGAAATGAAATGTTATATAACTTGAATAAGTACATGTTGTTCATTCTTTAGGATAAGTTTCTGTAAGGTAGGAGAAATAGAACAAAATTACTTGCGAGTATGAACAAATTAAGAAGTGAACTCAAAAAGTACAAAAATGGTTGTAAACTGTAGAAGAAATAAATTATAACTTGTGAATTTTATTAATGAAATTAAATAAAAAGCACAAAACTCAGGTGGTTGTCACATATTGCCTACTTGCCTGGTAGCTGGTGCGATATAAACCCTGTGTCATCGCCTGATGAATTTTGGTTGTAATAATTCATTAGATGATGTAAAAGGAACACGTGTATTCAGATAAGAATAAAGATGAATAGAGTATAAAATGTGGATGGGTATCATGCCTACTACATTTCTTGAAGCTGGTGCAGCATAACCCTGTAAAAACGCCAGTTAAATGTTAACCTTTATAATCATCAGATAACTGAAAAAGGAGCAAAATACACAAGATAGAATGATATATACTGAGTACAGAAATATTTTGTTAGCCGAAATGAAGCATGTACACATTCTATCGTTGTATCCTGGATGAAAAGCTGCAAAGACTAAAGCACAAAACTCAGGTGGTTGTCGCATATTGCCTACTTGCCTGGTAGCTGATGCGATATAAACCCTGTGTCATCGCCTGATGAAATCTGTTGTAATTAATCATCATGCGATGGAAAAGGAACATCCAAACTTCGTTTGTTATATTAGAAAAAAAAAATGACTGAAAAAGGAGAAAAAAAGTTAGAAATGAAATGTTACACCAATTGAATAAGTACATGCTGTTCCTACTTTGGGTTAAGTTTCTGTAAGGTAGGAGAAATAGAAGGAACGTACTTGTGAGTATAAAAAAATTGAATTAACAAGTGCACTCGAACAGCACAAAATTCGGTTGTACAATGTAGAAGAAAATGAATACAAAATTGTGAATATTATTAATGAAAACAAAAAGCACAAAACTCAGGTGGTTGTCGCATATTGCCTACTTGCCTGGTAGCTGGTGCGATATAAACCCTGTGTCATCGCCTGATGAATTTTGGATGAAATTATTCATCAGATGATATAAAAGGAACACATGTACTAAACAAAATAAAGATGAATGGAGTACAAAATTTTGATGGTTATCATGTCGACTACTTGTCTGGAGGCTGATGTATTATAAACCCTGTAACAACGTCAGGTAAAATCAATGTTGATCTTGATAATTTTCAGATAACCGAAAAAACGAAAAGACAAAAATACCACTGGATTGAAAGGTATATACTGAGTAAAGAAATATTGTGTTAACCGACATAAAGCATGTACACACTCTATCCTTGCATTCCGGATGAATAGCTGCAAAGACTAAAGCACAAAACTCAGGTGGTTGTCACATATTGCCTACTTGCCTGGTAGCTGGTGCGATATCAACCCTGTGTCATCGCCTGATGAAATTTGGATGTAATTAATCATCAGGTGTTGGAAAAGGAACATGCAAACATTGTTTGTTATATTAGAAAAAAATGAATGAAAAAGGAAGAGAAAAAATATCAGAAATGAAATGTTATATAACTTGAATAAGTACATGTTGTTCCTTCTTTAGGATAAGTAAGTAAGGTAGGAGAAATAGAAGAAAATCACATGCGAGTATAAAAGAATTGAATTAACAAGTGAACTCAAAAAGCACAAAATACAGTTGTACAATGTAGAAGAAAATGAATTCAAACTTGTGAATATTATTAATGAAAGGAAAAAGCACAAAACTCAGGTGGTTGTCGCATATTGCCTACTTGCCTGGTAGCTGGTGCGATATCAACCCTGTGTCATCGCCTGATGAAAGTTGTTGTAATTGATCATCAGGTGTTGGAAAAGGAACATGCAAACATTGTTTGTTATATTAAAAAAAATGAATGAAAAAGGAAGAGAAAAAATATCAGAAATGAAATGTTATATAACTTGAATAAGTACATGTTGTTCCTTCTTTAGGATAAGTAAGTAAGGTAGGAGAAATAGAAGAAAATCACATGCGAGTATAAAAGAATTGAATTAACAAGTGAACTCAAAAAGCACAAAATACAGTTGTACAATGTAGAAGAAATGAATTCAAACTTGTGAATATTAATAATGAAAGGAAAAAGCAACAAAACTCAGGTGGTTGTCGCATATTGCCCTACTTGCCTGGTAGCTGGTGCGATATCAACCCTGTGTCACCGCCTGATGAAATTTGTTGTAATTAATCATCAGGTGATGGAAAAGGAACATAAAACATTGTTTGTTATATTAGAAAAAAATGAATGAAAAAGGAAGAGAAAAAATATCAGAAATGAAATGTTATATAACTTGAATAAGTACATGTTGTTCCTTCTTTAGGATAAGTAAGTAAGGTAGGAGAAATAGAAGAAAATCACATGCGAGTATAAAAGAATTGAATTAACAAGTGAACTCAAAAAGCACAAAATACAGTTGTACAATGTAGAAGAAAATGAATTCAAACTTGTGAATATTATTAATGAAAGGAAAAAGCACAAAACTCAGGTGGTTGTCGCATATTGCCTACTTGCCTGGTAGCTGGTGCGATATCAACCCTGTGTCACCGCCTGATGAAATTTGTTGTAATTAATCATCAGGTGATGGAAAAGGAACATAAAACATTGTTTGTTATATTAGAAAAAATGAATGAAAAAGGAAGAGAAAAAATATCAGAAATAAAATGTTATATAACTTGAATAAGTACATGTTGTTCCTTCTTTAGGATAAGTAAGGTAGGAGAAATAGAAGAAAATCACATGCGAGTATAAAAGAATTGAATTAACAAGTGAACTCAAAAAGCACAAAATACAGTTGTACAATGTAGAAGAAAATGAATTCAAACTTGTGAATATTATTAATGAAAGGAAAAAGCACAAAACTCAGGTGGTTGTCGCATATTGCCTACTTGCCTGGTAGCTGGTGCGATATCAACCCTGTGTCACCGCCTGATGAAATTTGTTGTAATTTATCATCAGGTGATGGAAAAGGAACATGCAAACATTGTTTGTTATATTAGAAAAAATAAATGAAAAAGGAAGAGAAAAAATATCAGAAATGAAATGTTATATAACTTGAATAAGTACATGTTGTTCCTTCTTTAGGATAAGTTTCTGTAATGTATGAGAAATAGAAGAAAAATATTTGCGAGTATAACAATTGAATAAACAAGCGAACTCAAAAAGCACAAAATACAGTTGTACAATGTAGAAGAAAATGAATTCTAACTTGTGAATATTATTAATGAAAGGAAAAAGCATAAAACTCAGGTGGTTGTCGCATATTGCCTACTTGCCTGGTAGCTGGTGCGATATCAACCCTGTGTCACCGCCTGATGAATTTTGGTTGTAATAATTCATCAGATGATGTAAAAGGAACACGTGTATTCAGATAAGAATAAAGATGAATAGAGTACAAAATGTGGATGGGTATCATGCCTACTACTTGTATTGAAGCTGGTGCAGCATAACCCTGTAAAAACGTCAGGTAAATGTTAACCTTAATAATCATCAGAAAACTGAAAAAGGAGCAAAATACACAAGATAGAATGATATATACTGAGTACAGAAATATTTTGTTAGCCGAAATAAAGCATGTACACATTCTATCGTTATATCCTGGATGAAAAGCTGCAAAGACTAAAGCACAAAACTCAGGTGGTTGTCGCATATTGCCTACTTGCCTGGTAGCTGGTGCGATATCAACCCTGTGTCATCGCCTGATGAAAGTTGTTGTAATTAATCATCAGGTGATGGAAAAGGAACATCCAATCGCATGATGAAATTTGTTGTAATTAATCTTCATGCGATGGAAAAGGAACATCCAAAGTTCGTTTGTTATATTAGAGAAAAAAAATGAATGAAAAAGGAAAAAAAAGTTAGAAATGAAATGTTACACAAATTGAATAAGTACATGTTGTTCCTACTTTGGGTTAAGTTTCTGTAAGGTAGGAGAAATAGAAGGAAATTGCTTGTGAGTATAAAAGAATTGAATTAACAAGTGCACTCGAACAGCACAAAATACGGTTGTACAATGTAGAAGGAAATTATTAATGAAAAGAAAAAGCACAAAACTCAGGTGGTTGTCGCATATTGCCTACTTGCCTGGTAGCTGGTGCGATATCAACCCTGTGTCATCGCCTGATGAAATTTGGATGTAATTAATTATCAGGTGATTGAAAAGGAACATGCAAATGACGTTTGTTATATGAGAAAAATAAAATGAATGAAAAAGGAAGGGAAAAAATATCAGAAATGAAATGTTATATACATGTAGCTTGAATACGTACATGTTCCTTCTTTGGGAAAATTTCCGTAAGGTGGGAGAAATAGAAGAAAATCACATGCGAGTATAAAAGAATTGCATTAACAAGTGAACTCAAAAAGCACAAAATTCGGTTGTACAATGTAGAAGGAAATTATTCATGAAAGGAAAAAGCACAAAACTCAGGTGGTTGTCGCATATTGCCTACTTGCCTGGTAGCTGGTGCTATATAAACCCTGTGTCATCGCCTGATGAAAGTTGTTGTAATTAATTATCAGGTGATGGAAAAGGAACATGCAAACATTGTTTGTTATATTAGAAAAAAATGAATGAAAAAGGAAGAGAAAAAATATTAGAAATGAAATGTTATATAACTTGAATAAGTACATGTTGTTCCTTCTTTAGAATAAGTTTCTGTAAGGTAGGAGAAATAGAACTCAAAAAGTACAAAATTTGGTTGTACAATGTAGAAGAAAATGACTTCTAACTGATGGATATTATTAATGAAAATAAAAAGCACAAAACTCAGGCGGTTGTCACATATAACCTACTTGCCTGGTAGCTGGTGCGATATCAACCCTGTGTCACCGCCTGATGAATTTTGGTTGTAATAATTCATCAGATGATGTAAAAGGAACACGTGTATTCAGATAAGAATAAAGATGAATAGAGTACAGAATGTGGATGGGTATCATGCCTACTACTTGTCTTGAAGCTGGTGCAGCATAACCCTGTAAAAACATCAGGTAAATGTTAACCTTTATAATCATCAGATAACTGAAAAAAGGAGCAAAATACACAAGATAGAATGATATACTGAGTACAGAAATATTTCGTTAGCCGAAATAAAGCATGTACACATTCTATCGTTGTATCCTGGATGAATAGCTGCAAAGACTAAAGCACAAAACTCAGGTGGTTGTCGCATATTGCCTACTTGCCTGGTAGCTGGTGCGATATCAACCCTGTGTCATCGCCTGATGAAATTTGTTGTAATTAATCATCAGGTGATGGAAAAGGAACATGCAAACATTGTTTGTTATATTAGAAAAAAATGAATGAAAAAGGAAGAGAAAAAATATCAGAAATGAAATGTTATATAACTTGAATAAGTACATGTTGTTCCTCATTTAGGATAAGTAAGTAAGGTAGGAGAAATAGAAGAAAAATACTTGTGAGTATAACAGAATTGAATAAACAAGTGAACTCAAAAAGCACAAAATACAGTTGTACAATGTAGAGGAAAATGAATTCAAACTTGTGAATATTATTAATGAAAGGAAAAAGCACAAAACTCAGGTGGTTGTCGCATATTGCCTACTTGCCTGGTAGCTGGTGCGATATAAACCCTGTGTCATCGACTGATGAAATTTGGTTGTAATAATTCATCAGATGATGTAAAAGGAACACGTGTATTCAGATAAGAATAAAGATGAATAGAGTACAAAATGTGGATGGGTATCATGCCTACTACTTGTCTTGAAGCTGGTGCAGCATAACCCTGTAAAAACGTCAGGTAAATGTTAACCTTTATAATCATCAGATAACTGAAAAAAGGAGCAAAATACACAGGATAGAATGATATATACTGAGTACAGAAATATTTTGTTAGCCGAAATAAAGCATGTACACATTCTATCGTTGTATCCTGGATGAATAGCTGCAAAGACTAAAGCACAAAACTCAGGTGGTTATCGCATATTGCCTACTTGCCTGGTAGCTGGTGCGATATCAACCCTGTGTCATCGCCTGATGAAAGTTGTTTTAATTAATCATGTGTTGGAAAAGGAACATGCAAACATTGTTTGTTATATGAGAAAAATAAAATGAATGAAAAAGGGAAAAAATATCAGAAATGGAATGTTACATAGCTTGAATACGTACATGTTCCTTCTTTGGGAAAGTTTCTGTAATGTAGGAGAAATAGAAGAAAATCACATGCGAGTATAAATGAATTGAATTATTCGGTTGTACAATGTAGAAGGAAATTATTAATGAAAGGAAAAAGCACAAAACTCAGGTGGTTGTCGCATATTGCCTACTTGCCTGGTAGCTGGTGCGATATCAACCCTGTGTCATCGCCTGATGAAAGTTGTTGTAATTGATCATCAGGTGTTGGAAAAGGAACATGCAAACATTGTTTGTTATATTAGAAAAAAATGAATGAAAAAGGAAGAGAAAAATTTCAGAAATGAAATGTTATATAACTTGAATAAGTACATGTTGTTCATTCTTTAGGATAAGTAAGTAAGGTAGGAGAAATAGAAGAAAATCACATGCGAGTATAAAAGAATTGAATTAACAAGTGAACTCAAAAAGCACAAAATACAGTTGTACAATGTAGAAGAAAATGAATTCAAACTTGTGAATATTATTAATGAAAGGAAAAAGCACAAAACTCAGGTGGTTGTCGCATATTGCCTACTTGCCTGGTAGCTGGTGCGATATCAACCCTGTGTCATCGCCTGATGAAAGTTGTTGTAATTGATCAGATGATGTAAAAGGAACACGTGTATTCAGATAAGAATAAAGATGAATAGAGTACAAAATGTGGATGGGTATCATGCCTACTACTTGTCTTGAAGCTGGTGCAGCATAACCCTGTAAAAACATCAGGTAAATGTTAACCTTTATAATCATCCGATAACTGAAAAAGGAGCAAAATACACAAGATAGAATGATATATACTGAGTACAGAAATATTTTGTTAGCCGAAATAAAGCATGTACACATTCTATCGTTGTATCCTTGATGAATAGCTGTCAAGACTAAAGCACAAAACTCAGGTGGTTGTCGCATATTGCCTACTTGCCTGGTAGCTGGTGCGATATCAACCCTGTGTCATCGCCTGATGAAAGTTGTTGTAATGAATCATCAGGTGTTGGAAAAGGAACATGCAAACATTGTTTGTTATATTAGAAAAAAATGAATGAAAAAGGAAGAGAAAAACTATCAGAAATGAAATGATATATAACTTGAATAAGTACATGTTGTTCATTCTTTAGGATAAGTAAGTAAGGTAGGAGAAATAGAAGAAACATACTTGCGAGTATAACAGAATTGAATAAACAAGTGAACTCAAAAAGCACAAAATACAGTTGTACAATGTAGAAGAAAATGAATTCTAACTTGTGAATATTATTAATGAAAGGAAAAAGCACAAAACTCAGGTGGTTGTCGCATATTGCCTACTTGCCTGGTAGCTGGTGCGATATCAACCCTGTGTCATCGCCTGATGAAATTTGGATGTAATAATTCATCAGATGATGTAAAAGGAACACACGTATTAAGATAAGAATAAAGACGAATAACAGTGCAAAATTGAGATGGTAATCATGTCCACTATAAACTATAAACCCTGTAACACCGTCAGGTAAATGTTGACCTTAATAATTATCAGTTAACTGGGAAAAAACAAAACGAAAAGACAAAATATCACTGGAATGAATGGTATATACTGAGTAGAGAAATATTGTGTTAGCTGATATGAAGCATGTACACACTATCGTTTTATCCTGGATGAATAGTTGCAAATACTAAAGCACAAAACTCAGGTGGTTGTCACATATTGTCTTCTTGCCTGGTAGCTGGTGCGATATAAACCCTGTGTCATCGCCTGATGAAATTTGTTGTAATTAATCATCATGCGATGGAAAAGGAACATGCAAACTTCGTTTGTTATATTAGAAAAAAAATGAATGAAAAAGGAGAAAAAAGTAAGAAATGAAATATTACACAAATTGAATAAGTACATGTTGTTCCTACTTTGGGTTAAGTTTCTGTTAGGTAGGAGAAATAGAAGGAAATTACTTGTGAGTATAAAAGAATTGAATTGACAAGTGCACTTGAACAGCACAAAATTCGGTTGTACAATGTAGAAGGAAATTATTAATGAAAAGAAAAAAAGCACAAAACTCAGGTGTTTGTCGCATATTGCCTACTTGCCTGGTAGCTGGTGCGATATTAACCCTGTGTCATCGCCTGATGAAATTTGTTGTAATTAATCATCAGGTGATGGAAAAGGAACATCCAAACTTCGTTTGTTATATTAGAAAAAAATGAATGAAAAAGGAAGAGAAAAAATATCAGAAATGAAATGTTATATAACTTGAATACGTTCATGTTCCTTCTTTTGGAAAGTTTCTGTAAGGAAGGAGAAATAGAAGAAAATTACATGTGAGTATAAAAGAATTGAATTAACAAGTGAACTCAAAAAGCACAAAATTCGGTTCTACAATGTAGAAGGAAATTATTAATGAAAGGAAAAGGCACAAAACTCAGGTGGTTGTCGCATATTGCCTACTTGCCTGGTAGCTGGTGCGATATTAACCCTGTGTCACCGTCTGATGAAATTTGGATGTAATAATTCATCAGATGATGTAAAAGGAACACACGTATTAAGATAAGAATAAAGACGAATAACAGTGCAAAATTCAGATGGTAATCATGTCGACTATAAACTATAAGCCCTGTAACAACGTCAGGTAAATGTTGACCGTATAATTATAAGATAACTAAAAAACCAGAAAAGACAAAAATACCACTGAATGAATGGTATATACTGAGTATAGAAATATTTTGTTAGCTGATATGAAGCATGTACACACTATCGTTTTATCCTGGATGAATAGTTGCAAATACTAAAGCACAAAACTCAGGTGGTTGTCACATATTGCCTTCTTGCCTGGTAGCTGGTGCGATATAAAGCCTGTGTCATCGCCTGGTGAAGTTCGCAATTTATCATCAGGTGATGGAAAAGGAACACATATATTTTAAACATTTAAAATATTGAATGATTATTACCGGGTAGGCTTTGCACTGGGGTAGCTCATTGTTTTACAGTATTTACAAACATTGCGATTGTAGGAGGGATTGTACAAAACACACCTTTGAATTTTCATTTAGTAATAGATGCGTTTTAGCTGAAATAAATATCACATTGCACTGTGCAGTACTGTCATTCTAGGATTTGTCAGTGATGCTATGGGGCCAAAATGTGGATACTCGGACAGGAAAATAAGGAAATAAAAACGGACCTGAACAAATATGAAGATAGAGGTCAATCGATATCTTGACATGATGAGCTCCATATATTTATTACAATGTCTTGCCTGATGTTGGAATGGAAACAATTAATTGTACATTCAAGGAATTATTATCGTAAGAGTAATTGAGGTGAAAAATATTGCACTTCTAGGTAATTGTAACGGGTTTTTTTTTTCAGAGGTGGCACGAGTTCCCCCAGTAATGGACAGTCGGCGTGTGCAGTGTGTTCCTATACAGGACAAGGCCGGAGAAGATAGCGAGGAAAAGGAAGAAACATCAGTTAACTCGGATGAGGAAATATATTTGACGGATACTATAGGAAAGGGCGGCATGGTTTCAGAGGAGGAAGTGGAGGAGTTGGAGAGTAATTCAGATGTGAGTGTAGAGGAGAATATAGAAGGAAGTGATAACATTACAGCTACTGATGATATTCAGCAGGTCCCTGAAGAAGACATTGACGATCTTGACCTTGTAGTCGAGGAAGTGGCGTATTCAGCAGAGCCTGTTGAGAGAAGCCAATTGGATAAACGAAGATTTATACAACAGAGGTTTGTCAGTTACGCTATTTCAGGATCTCAAATAAATGTTGTTGCAAATTGTATTATTCAAAGAAAAACTATTCCGTTTGGAACGCACAAGATCGGCACTTCCGAATACAATATTTAATATTAAAGAAATACATATGTAATGTTACTGGTATGACAAACTCTTATGATTAGATGTAAAAATTAAACAGACATGAAAAGAACATAATTTTCTTGTGGTTTTCGTCTTTTCTTACAGAACCGAAGTGGAATCATCTAGCAATACAAAATTTATAGTGACACTGGATGGTGTAGACCATGATAAGTACGAGATTGCAATGGGCAAGTCTGACGAGGATACTGAAATGGTTATACAAAACATTGCACAACAGTCTATAGACATGGTACAGCAGGTGACACCCACTTTCTCAAGCTACTACAAACAAAAGCCAATCACGCTCCCGAAGGTGAATCTTGTGGAGATGAAGAAGCCAGATAATATTGTTCCAGCTATAGGGCCAATCTCTATTAACCTCCGGGATACAGATGGTGAGTACTACCTCTGAAAACCGATAACCGAACGAAACGGCGATGTATGGAATGGTTCCTTCTTTACTTGCTCGTGTCTTCGAAGATGACATGTGGTCCGGCTAGCCGATCACGATATCGGTCCATGTGCGTAATCGTGTGATAATAGGTACCGTTAGTGCGCAACACATACCACTAACGGGGATATGATGGTTTACAAATTTTGTAATAAATCCTGAAAGTGTTATTTTTAATCAGAAAGAAATTGCATAATAATATTCCATGAATTATTACTTGAAACAGATGAAGAAGAGATGGAAGTTGATGACGATAGTCCTCTGAAGAAAGCGAAAATGACTGAGAGGTGCAGATTTTGGCCAGCGTGTGTAAACGGGAATTCCTGCACTTACCATCACCCTACTGTCCCTTGCAAGTAAGTATTTATGTTCACTTAATATTTCTTATTACATACTAGACTTGTCCATTTCTACCAGCCATGTGTAATGTTCGCCCAGTCATTCCTGCTACATTCTTTCCTCTTCCCATTTTGATTTTCCCGGATATTTCATCTTATGGCTTGCCTATCACCATATGATTAATATGTTCTGAATGAACGTTTAGAATTTCTCATTTTTACAACCAAATTAGCTTTTATGATCATGTATAAATTAGTTTGTATTTGCAAAATATGTTTCTTAACATGTTGGAGTTATAGTGTATGATTTATTTTATTTTAGATATATTAAACTTTGTTTAATTTCATTTGCAGAATGTTTCCTCAGTGTAAATTTGGTGACAGGTGTTTGTTTATTCATCCCAACTGTAAGTTTGATGCGAAATGTACACGTAAAGATTGTCCTTATACCCACGCAAGTAAACGAGGCACGGTAGCCACAACTGTTATACAAAAAAGTAAGTATAAAATATATTTGTTTAAATAATAACTTTAAGAGTGATATATACATACACATGACGATGATATTGATGGTAAATTAGCGCTAGTGAATTACAAATTGTGATTAAAAACAGTAACAATTAACTGTTGTCCTTAGGATAACTTGAATGTGAACCTATTGCAGCTCTAGGAATTAGTTTTCTTTCTTCTCAAACTTGTCACATGTTAATTTTACTCGATTGTCTGTAGATTGCCTTTATATGTTCTGTTGTAGTTGTGCCAGTAGCTATCCCTGCACCAGGACCTGCTCCAATCCGCCCAGCATACATGCCATCTACACCTTCTTCAGTCACCTGTAAATTCTATCCAAACTGTAAAAACATGTCCTGTCCATTTCCTCATCCTACAGTGAGTATAGCCTTGTTGATAAATCGTTGACATCGATATTTATTTAAAATATAATCTATCAGTCATTAAAATTGATTTTCTATATGTGCAAGAATACTATGAAGTTTGATTGCTTCCATTTCAAACTTGTTGTATTTTAATAGTGTAATGGGCAAAAACAATACTATCACTCAATGATATGACCATTATTTAGAAATGCAATTTCCTTCAGGGTATACGTAACTATAAGTTACTTTTCTTGTTTTTAGCCATGCAGGTTTGGCATGTCCTGTATGAAGAAGAGTCAGTGTGTTTTCTATCATCCTGCACTTCCCACCAAAGACAAACTTAAGTGGACCGCAAGTAAGACATCGGACGACCGTATAAGGTAGGGTCCAAAACCCAAACGAAATTTTAATTTAGTTCTAAATTAATAATTTGTCATCTTTTCTAGTCAACAGAACACCTTCAAAATATGTTTTTTGTTACCTGGCCTAAGGGTGTGACTCATTAAAAGTACACATTTAAAGTACACATTTAAAGTCGCCTCAATCTTGAATACATTGAAATCTCGCTTCTCTTGCACTTTTCATTGCGGAGTTTTGCATGATGACTTTAACTGAAAGTTAGACCTCTGTCACATTCAGTATTACTAAGCACAA
This sequence comes from Pecten maximus, assembly GCF_902652985.1. Lineage (NCBI taxonomy): Eukaryota > Metazoa > Mollusca > Bivalvia > Pectinida > Pectinidae > Pecten > Pecten maximus. The sequence goes on from NC_047017.1 coordinate 49,399,860, forward strand.
TCTTGGAATATTTGATATCGCTATTTCTGCAGAACTTATATTAAGATGTCGACAGAAGGATCTAATTGAAATTCTTACTGACATTTATCGGTCGTTTTTTATTCCAATTCATATCAGACCTTAATTCAAAACTGTGAAACTATTAAAGCTACTGTTTAGTCAGAAACTGTTCTGTCATATTAAAATCTATATTTCTATTTCAAAGAAAACTGCTTTTAAAGCTTAAACTGCGATTTGATATTACAGTGAAAGAAAATTCGAGTCATCAGCCGTAGACAAACACATGTCCTCAAAGATAACATAGCCATTGCCGTGGAGATTTGTTTTATTTTACAATGGAAAGGAAGGAATATATTGAAGAATTTCATGTTCAAACTCGTATGGAGGCAGCTGTGGGTGGAATTTCCAGGCATTGCTTCATCATTTTGAACTGTAGACGGTGACTGTATGTGGCTGTGTTCGTGTGGAGAACAATATGATTGTGTAATTACTACAGTAGTATTTTGTCACAAAAGATTGAGCACAATTGTTGTGATGCCCATTCTACTATTTTTTGTGATGAAAAAGTATCATGTTTAGCTGAGCTTCGAACTTTTGAAGGCATTTCGTTATATCTCGACTAAATTGTTTTCTTCAGATAAACTGTGATACTGACATATGGATATTGGTCGTGCGGTATATATTCCTGTATTTTGTGAAATATCTTTTTATCTTCCTTGTAAAAAAAGGTAACTCACCATGACGACCAAAAGTATCACAACCATAGGGATGTTTATCATGAGGATATAACCTCGAATAATCATTACATTGTGGAGTCTTTGTTTGCAGAATAGCTCGTCACATCAGCATTGTAGGTTGCTTAATGTTTTCCTCACTCTTTGATAACTTCATTAAAATGGTACCATGTAAATGTACAGTTACCTGCTTTACAAATACCCTAGTCCAGTTATCGCATATGCTACTTTTGTTTTTCTACTGGTAGAACCAGAAAGCCTATTTTTCTATAGGAATGGATATCACACAACGTTTATCCATATAGATCTAATTTTCGATTCAGCGACCATGTTCTGGATTGTATTCACGAAAAAGAATACCGGTTAAACAAAGTTATATATAAGCTGTGTATAAACATTGTAACATTTTTGTTTACCTGACTTGGCTTGTCATGTCAAGAGTCGTTGATGCGAAAGATGGTTAGTGTTTTGTACTTTGCTGGTGTATCCATTTCAATATCTTTTTCTTCGCTCATATTTTGCTTAAAAGATGCAATTTGAGTTTGATTACATTGTGGTATTTTATTGTTTTACAAGTCTGGGATGAATTGTTTCAGATGCATGATTCATCAGGTCTGTTTTACTGTGACAAATATGAATCGCTTTATATACCCGGATCAAGAGTTAGGAGATCCCAGGTATGCTGGATTCCATAACAGTTTTCAGTGTGGTCAATATCTATCTACCACACGGAATCACATAACTCATGATTATGTCATAATTTGCATTCAGGGCAAAATCCGTTGAAAATGTGTTTTGTGTTTGGAAAAGTCTTAAATGTGATTTCCATAATGTCAATGCATTTTATGATTTTTTTTTAAAGAATATACTGGTAAGTCTAATAATGTATCATTTTATTTTAGCCCGCTGTCGGTTGATGGTTGGCTATTCAAATTGCTTACGCCTGTCGTCCGTCCGTGAATAATCATTGTTATCGCTATTTCTTTAAAAGTACTGGAGGGATATTCCCCAAACTTCACATGCAGGTTCCTGGTTCCTAGTTGTGCCAATTCAAGTCTGATCGGTAAAACAAAATGGGCGACAAGCAGCCATCTGGGATTTTGACAACTAATATTTGTTGTTGATTCCTTTCTGAAAGTTCTTTTTTTTTTTATCTTTATTTGACTGCATATGTTGGTTCCATCTGTTATCAAATAATTTAGCGATTTAGAGGAAAAGAGGAAAGTAGACAAAAGATCGGATGGACTGACATAGATCATTCTATGGTGTGAGCCAATGTCCCTCTGGGATTTCTTGTTAAGACATTCGTTCAGTTATTTATGTATGCGAGTTCAGTATGCAAGAATCGTGAGACTGATTTAATTCTGCATTGAAATACAAACTGTAAACTGTTTAATAAGTTTTAAAAGGTATTTCCCATCGTTCTGTCATCTCGTTGTGTCTGTAATGTTGCAACAGTGAATGTGAAAAGCTATTGTATTTTTTCGTCGATACGGAGATCACTTTAGTTTATATGTTTTAGGAAAAGACAGTTTATACCTGAAAAAAATAAGAATATGTGATTTTAAAAGTGAAAAGTTTTACGAGTTGTGATTTTGCAGTTTTTACAGTTTACCCTAAACACATGTGTTCTTATATTAAACTATTAGCATCCACAATAGTATCATTGAAGACCGCAACATTTTATGTGCAAATGGTACACTATTAAATATCACACATTCACACTAGTTCTCGTGCAAAGTATTAAAATGCTTGTCCGTTATACCTTTTACTTTCGGATATAAGGTGGCTTACATTTTCATGTTTTTTTTTTTTACATTCTCGCCTCTAATGGGAAACTGACAAATATACAAATATGTACTTGTTTTAATAGAAAAAATGGTGGCAAATAAATAAGAGGATCTGCTATGAATTTTCCTTTATATTATGATCATGATCAAGTTTTGAATATCACCAATGTAATATGAAGGGAAACGAACGAGAGATTTTTTTATCATAAAACTCGTATTTACTTTTATTCCTGTTTTGAGTGTTCAACAAGCGAATCTGTCAGCTGATCAACGCCGTTTGGGACCGGATCACTAAAAAACGAAAGTAGGTCATATGTCAAAGATAGTACAAACAAATAACAACCTTCTTGAAAGATTATTTTAATACGAGGTGCGTTCCCATCATGTTTATTTTGAGTATGAATCGTTTGTAAAGAATTAGTGGACTTTAGCGCAAAGAAATAATCAATACTGTCAATTTTATAGAACTTTGGCGACTGTTTATATTGTGACGCCACAGGTTGACACTTGGTGCGAAAAATAATTTTCAACAGTCCTTTACTGTCACGGCTTTTTGTTACCACTGTTTAATTAATACTTTTGCGTCGACGAAAGTGTCATCTGATTGTTGTTTGTGTGTTACATTCGTGTTAGAAAGGATACTGGAGATTGGTTTAGTGCTGTGCGTCGTATACATGGTTGTAATTATTGACACTCGAAGGAATGTTTTGGTCATTCACTTTGGGTCTGCTGGTTAAGTGTATACGTTTCGTATTGAAAAAGTAGGTCGGTCCAAAGCGTAGGAATACAGTTCACAAGGAATCAACCAATCACACCACAGATAGGTTACATTTCACGTGTGTATTAAAGAAAAATCACGAAATGGTTTTATTAAATGGCAAAACACGCAAGTCATATGGTAAACGTTTTTATTGATAAAATAAAATATTAATATCACAGTTGTGGATCATTTGTTTAAAACACAAAAATGTTGATTTGTATAGAATATCAAGGTATGCACCACAATATAATGTAAAACCTCAAAATGTAAGGCTCTATTGCTATATCCCAGTCTGCTAATACTGACCATAAACTTTAAAATCATGATCGGTCGTCTTGGCTGTTAATAAGTTGTTTACCTAGAAAACGACTAATCGGAGTTTAAAACCTATGGTTGCTTCATTCTTGTAGTCTACATACAAAAATAATTAGATTTATTTCCAAAATTACTTGATAAAATGTATTGCCAAAACATCAACTAATAAACAGGGACAGATACATGTTTTGACACATCTTATAATTTTTGTAAATCATATGAAAATATAACTTCGTCATGATACTTCAAACCATTTGTGATTCGATCACGATAAGGTAAGAAAAAGTGATGCAGAATTTCATTGGCATAAACCCCCATCTGATTAGAATATATATCATCAATATACGTCATGACTTAATGCATAATGATAAATGTATTTTAATAGATTAACGATATCCCCGATTTGCATAATTCAGATAATTTCGTTAAATCTTTCGAGCAGTAAATCTAAAAAGTCCAAAACAGATTATATTCAAAGATGGCATTGATAATTCTGTCATTGTGATAGATTCACTTCGTGGTACACACACACCCTTTAGATTAATGCTTCACTTTAACAGAAAGGCATAGCCTACATCTGTAGGACTATCTTCAACAGATACTTGATCCTGATGAAGTTTGGAAAAGGCGGTAGTTGAACTATGATATAAATGTTTAACCTATAAGTAGGCCGCCGTTTTAAGTAACATTTTAAAGTACTGCTTCCAATATGATTAACACGTAGATGAGCTTCATTTGGCAAATAAATAAATTTAGTTTTACGAATAACGTAAAACCGACTTTATATTTTAGTGTATGACATATTTATGTCTGATCCTATGAGGTGATGCTTTTCGGAGGTCTTGGACATTCGCTTGTACAGTACTGCACCCAAAACGATTAGACCGATAACAACTGACATGCAAGCACCGATTATCAGGCCATTTGTAGAGATGGAACCTCCGGAATATGCGCCAGGCTGCTTATTGTTGCTCTGATCTTGCTGGTATGTCTGTCCAAAACTTTTCTTTCCAGAAATGCTATTCTGATATGTCGGAAAATATCTGTTTTCCTGTGAAAAGACAACGTTTAATTATATCTCTGCTTTTCCTATGAAACCATTTTCTTTCCATGATTATATTTATCGATACATCTTTCAAGCATTCCTCATTGTCCACAGCTGAATGCTGTGTCCTATACCAGAATGTGGTACAAACGTCTTATAAGTATGTCATACATTTAAGTATGAATTTAAAGTAATAATATGTAAACTGTTTATCTATTATAACTACCAAACAAGTTATACAAATTTACATTAATCACTCTTAGTTGGCCCGGATGGAAGCGCGCGAAGAGAGGCAACCGGGGTACCCGGGGAAACCCCAAATGGTCGGGCAGGTGTTCCCATACTTTTTCACGTCCGATTGGTTAATCGAACATCGGCCTTACTGAATGACAAGTTTGTTACTACACTGCCACCCCACCAACCGTTTGAATTTAATAAATATTACATTTAATGCCGAATGATATAAAACTACGTTATACAACTGTTTCGGCCTTCTAGGACTTGCTAGTGATGGTAGTGATGGAAGAAAAAGCGACAGTGACAGAATATGTAATTTTATGGATACTTACCTTGGTAGGGCAGTTTATTTCCTCACCCGGTTTCCAGAAATCCCGTTTTTCACCCACATTCTCAAGCTTTACATGTAAAAAACAGATTTGTATGTTTTATTTTTTCTGTGTCTACGGATATAATTAGTAGCACATGGATACATGTTTGTGTTCGACCAAAAGAAAGATCACTGATGCATTTTCAGTTGATCTTAACTCGTGTCCATCAATTCACTTTAAATAACCAGAAAGTAGTTAAACAGGGTGAAACTTTGTAAACAATATCACGACTATCATAGCGTTGTTTCGAACCGTTAGTCAAACTCAACAGTTATCAGTATTTCAGCTTCAATGGGTTGTTAAAATATTCTGTTGGAGTGTTTGAAAATAACTGCTATATGCGTGAACCCTCCATCTTTTAGATATAGAAATGAAATGATGTTTTTGGACGGAAGTAGAAGAGCTTACTCTTCTGGAACATCTGGTCTCCTTGCATATTTTCTATTTTCAAAGGTTCAATGGACTCCGTACAAATCTACACAATTTTGTTCATTCCCCCCCCCCCCCCCCCCCCCCCCCCCTAGTTCTATCAACCTTCTTTTAAAATTTTGGTTTCGTCATTATGTCGGTTTCTCTAGTTTTGGTCCTGATTTTATCGATTTGAGTCAGAATTATGGTTTCGTCATTACTTCGATATTCTCTGCTGTTTTTATCACTGGTCGCCCGCTAATACGGATTTTTCCTTCTTTTTTTCAAAGTTTTAAATCAGTTCCCCATATTTGTTGACGATTAATTAATGTTTTTAAACGTCTGTATATGTTTATATTAAAGTAAATACATCATATCACATGCATTACATAGACAATGTTATGTTTCAAAATATGAATGGAAAATATTCTAATTAGTTAATACGTAAGTATAATACAACCAGGTCTTCAGCTTCCCCTCTCATCTCGCTTAGAAAATAAAAAATACACGAATTCATTAATGTAGTTTAACTTAAACATACTGCTTATACATGTAATATTTTACTACAAGTATGTTGATATTCTGAAAGTAATCGATTGGTCCCATATCCCTAATATGACATCTGTTTTAGGAGATAGTGATATACACGGCGGTTAATATTGATAGCCAGAGTTTCTATTCTAATTTGAGAATTGGTCATTATTAACGACAGTATAAAAAAATCATTTGCGTTAATTGATAAGGAGAAAAACACCATACTGGCATGGATGTTTTCTCCAAATGATGATCCTGTGGCGTTTACATACCATGTTGTTCCATAGGGCTGTAGCAGCAGCTTGGTGGCCTCTCCGGCTAAGATGGAAACAGTCAGGAGCGAAGTACGACAAGTCGGGGCCGCCCCCATCCTGTAAACCAAACGTATTTTCCTTACATTTTTTTCACGTGTATTTTCTCCGTCAAGTCATTTCCTGGTAATATTACTAAATTGTTGGGAAATTATATAATATATAAATGTGATTTCATAAGCAATCAGTTCAATTGTTTACCCCCACCAATTCCAAAGTGACACTAACCATTTAATAGCAACTAGCAAAGTCATTTTAGCCGTTTAATTGTCGTGTAACCTACCCTCTGTGGAAGCTCGGTCTTTGTGAAGAAAGGCTGTATGATGACCGCGAAGTCATCCCTCTCAAACTGACCGGATACGACGAGATCGGTGAGTTGCTGTTGGTAAGATTCCACTGCTTCCTTCATCTCGTTTTCCTCCTCGCTGTTAGCCGGATAGGCTGCGCATTGACACAGGAACCTGGCCAATTACAACACTACTAGGATAGGTTTATAGTTTTTACTCTCACGATTCAAATAAGAAAGTTCTACAGACTTATCTCATTTTAGTAAAATTGATGATTAAATCGTGCCTTTTATCGCCATCTTATGTATCAACCTCGTTCAATCTTTCATGCAACATGCAATTGCCAGGTATACAGCATTTGTTATTATGTGCCAATGGACTTGTTTTGGCATGTTGATGTACGTCTGAATTTACCTCGTCCAATTGGCCCCCGAACAAAGATGACATGGATATGATTTGACGATGAACTTTAATAAACCTTCAAACTATATTGAAGAAACACATGTGTTTCCTGTATCCGAGATTTTAGTAGCAAATATAGTAGGCAATTTTACTTACAAGTGGAGTGTGTCGCAGACAAGGTTCTGGTTAAGTTCCTTGACAACAGCGATGTTAAGGACAGGGACGACGTTGACAAATGTCTTTGGTACGTGTTCGTATAGAACGTCTAGGGCCTGCTTGATGTTGTCCACGTATCGCACAGGGGCATATTTGGTCTTTAGAATATGTATGAACATAATCACTATTAGTCAAAAGTCATATTACAAGTGATGGAAGGGCAAGCCGATGCCCGTGTTTAGTCCCCACACTAAACATTGTGATAGTCAATTGTTCAAGTAACATGTAATAAGAAAGAAGAAAGAGTTCGGTGTAGCATTTATATTGTCAATAGGTGTGTAAGTATGAATCTCATTGCAAAGGTATTAAGATTATAATATGTACTAGTGTTCCAACCTCTTAAAACGTTAGATATATAAGGGAAAAAATCATACACACCTTGTCTTCGCAATAGCTACACAGATCATTCCCACCAATAAACAAAGTTACAAGTTTCCAGTCGTTTTCCATATCTATATCAGGCTCATTTCTTATACGCTCAACCAGGTCTTCAGCTTCCCCTCTCATCTCGCTTAGAAAATAAAAAATACATGAATTCATTAATGTTTTCAATCATCATCTTAATTTTATTAAAGGCCTACCATAGGTGTTTTTGAACACATCACAGGTCAGTTTATCGTTAACAAATACTACATGTATATTAATCGTACTCGGATACTGCACCCGGATCAGCCACATTGAGCTTGGCATTTCTGCTATTGACGCCTCCTTTTCCCACAGAGAATCCCTTCACATCCGGGTTATACTTCTTAATGATGTCTGTATAACAATAAAATTACACAAATCTATTATGATCTGGGTTTTATTTAGGAAGGTATGAAAATACAACAATGTAAATATAAAAAAAAACATGCTTTTCGTTGTACAAATGTAAATATTTGTTATTTATTTTATTATTATCATAATTTCTTAGTTGTAGTTGTAGGTTTTTTTTTATTATACATGTATTTTGTTTCAGTATCAAGCGACATATTAAATGTTCTTTCGAAAACTTTTAAAATATGAACAGAGACAACTCCCTAAAACAAACAGCAAAATATAGTCATGTGTTAGAAATACCATCCTTGGTTTATATTAAACTCTTGATATAATCGTGTATGCTGAATTTCCTAACGTTCTATAGCTAAACTTTCTAACTCGAAAGTAAAATGAAAACTCACTCGGGATTGTAATCTCCTCTTCGAAGTTTTTTTCGCCGCCAACACTGAAACAAGGTACAAATAGCGAGTAGTTATGACTTCCTACACGTTAATTACAGCAGTTTACTCAGTATTAAACGGAAGGAATAACAAAAATAAGTAAATAAATAAGAATGAACCTAAAACAATATAAACCGCCACACACATTAATTTAAATGCGCTGTTTTGTCATTAAATATATTTAAGGATTAAACTAGATAATATTGGAAGTGACCAATTGACCGACAACTAAATATCACTCTGAAGACTGGCCGTGATACTTACACCGTATCCTTAAAGGGATTATATGGTTAGAATTACTATGAGGAAAAAAAAGATATAAAACGTAAAGGCGCGTGTATCGCTTAATTATGGATATATATTACTATTATTCATAGGCCGAATTCTACATTTCCCGAGGTTGAAATCTAAGATGATAGTCCCATAAAGTTGAAATGGAGTTGTTAATAAGTAACACATCAATAACGTCATGTTGTGTTACCATAATGCCAACCGATATAGCTATACTTTAGATAATTAGCTTATAGGACTGATGGGTTCTGTCTCTTACCTCCATGACAGCCCTCGCCACTGTGTCAGCAAACCTATAGGTGTGACGGCGTTTATCCCTGTTCCAGCCTGCAATAATCGCACTTTAAATATGATACACGTATGTAGTATTTCATTTTTTTCTTTTCTTTTTTTTGCGATTTCGAAAATCCATTATGTGCGAACGATAAAAATCATGTGAAACCCAACTGACACCCTGTATTATTGTAGTAGTGCAGCAGTAGTGATGTTCATGTATTCAGCTTAAACCTCTTACGCGAAGGGTTAGGGTTCGTAATTAGTTATATATATATATATATTTATACATAAAAAAGAAAAGCACAGTGGTTTAATAATGAGACCCTACATGTCAGGTTATGACTTTCACACTTACAGTAATTGAGTCCCCGAGAGCAGCCACCACCTTGATATCAGCTGGTGTCAAATTATTCACTGCAAGTAAAAATCATTGTAAAACGAGAAACGATCATAAAAGTTAATATAAAAATAACAGATACAACAATGTTAAACACACGTTCGAGATTTTCATCGCAATGACTAAGTGGTGCATCATTTGATATTGTGAAAGATTGAATCATTAAAGGCACATTCCTTCATTCGGACATCAGAAACGTGCAAAATTTCTATTAATAAAATCTATGCCCGATTGAAGATTATATGAGTTTTTTGTGCCTACCAGTAATGAAAGTAACGCCAAAATGCACAGATAAATGACGTTTTGTACACAAATAACGTCTGCCTTTGCGGTAATTATAGTGACACTTCGGGTCGAATTGAGAATTTTCATGATTTAATACCTGAAGCACTTTGGTTTCCATTGAGAGTAAAACTGTCGTATTAATTAAAAGATGATAATTTTTATTATTTGGAAAAAATACATATTTCCCATTAAGTTTCATTTTGGTGACATAACCTTTATTCGAACATTTAAATAAAAAAGGCATGCATTAATGTTCTTTAGGCATGTGACGACTCACCTGATGTAGCTGGGGGTATTGGTTCGAGTGCCTCACACGGAAACACGTGTTTGTCAGCTAGCACCTAACAATGCAGATATGATACATATATATATATAATGCACTAACCGAGACAGGGATCAATCCTTAGTAATAAAGTTTATAAACAGAAACATGTAAAGCCTTAGTTATAAAATACACAAACAGAGACATGTAAATCGTTATTTATAAAATACACTCACAGAGACGGGGACAAATCCTTAGTAATAAAGTTTATAAACAGAGACATGTAAATCATTAGTTATTAAATACACTAACAGAGACATGTAAATCCTTAGTTATAAAATACACTAACAGAGACGGGGACAAATCCCTAGTTATAAAATACACTAACAGAGACATGTAAATCATTAGTTATAAAATACACTAACAGAGACGGGGACAAATCCTTAGTAGTAAAGTTTACAAACAGAGACATGTAAATCATTAGTTATAAAATACACTAACAGAGACGGGGACAAATCCCTAGTTATAAAATACACTAACAGAGACGGGGACAAATCCTTAGTTATAAAATACACTAACCGAGACATGTAAATCATTAGTTATAAAATACACTAACAGAGACGGGGACAAATCCTTAGTAATAAAGTTTTTAAACAGAGACATGTAAATCATTAGTTATGAAATACACTGACAGAGAAATGTAAAGCATTAGTTATAAAATACACTAACAGAGAAATGTAAATCATTAGTTATAAAATACACTAACAGAGACATGTAAATCATTAGTTATAAAATACACTAACAGAGACATGTAAATCATTAGTTATAAAATACACTGACAGATACATGTAAATCATTAGATATAAAATACACTGACAGAGAAATGTAAATCCTTAGTTATAAAATACACTGACAGAGAAATGTAAATCCTTAGTTATAAAATACACTGACAGAGACATGTAAATCATTAGTTATAAAATACACTGACAGAGACATGTAAATCATTAGTTATAAAATACACTAACAGAGACATGTAAATCATTAGTTATAAAATACACTAACAGAGACATGTAAATCATTAGATATAAAATACAATAACAGAGACGGGGACAAATCCTTAGTAACAAAGTTTATAAACCGAGACATGTAAATCCTTAGTTATAAAATACACAGACAGAGACATGTAAATCATTAGTTATAAAATACACTGACAGAGACATGTAAATCATTAGTTATAAAATACACTAACAGAGACATGTAAATCATTAGTTATAAAATACACTAACAGAGAAATGTAAATCCTTAGTTATAAAATACACTGACAGAGACATGTTAATCATTAGATATAAAATACAATAACAGAGACGGGGACAAATCCTTAGTAACAAAGTTTATAAACCGAGACATGTAAATCCTTAGTTATAAAATACACAGACAGAGACATGTAAATCATTAGTTATAAAATACACAGACAGAGACATGTAAATCCTTAGTTATAAAATACACTAACAGAGACATGTAAAGCCTTAGTTATAAAATACACTAACAGAGACGGGGACAAATCCTTAGTAAAAAAGTTTATAAACCGAGATATGTAAATCCTTAGTTATTAAATACACTGACAGAGACATGTAAATCATTAGTTATAAAATACACTAACAGAGACATGTAAATCCTTAGTTATAAAATACACTAACAGAGACATGTAAATCATTAGTTATAAAATACACTAACAGAGACATGTAAATCCTTAGTTATAAAATACACTAACAGAGACATGTAAATAATTAGTTATAAAATACACTAACAGGGACATGTACATTATTTGTTATAAAATACACTAACAGAGACGGGGACAAATCCTTAGTAATAAAGTTTTTAAACAGAGACATGTAAATCATTAGTTATTAAATACACTGACAGAGAAATGTAAATCATTAGTTATAAAATACACTAACAGGGACATGTACATTATTTGTTATAAAATACACTAACAGAGACGGGGACAAATCCTTAGTAATAAAGTTTTTAAACAGAGACATGTAAATCATTAGTTATTAAATACACTGACAGAGACATGTAAATCCTTAGTTATAAAATACACTAACAGAGACATGTAAATCCTTAGTTATAAAATACACTAACAGAGACATGTAAATCCTTAGTTATAAAATACACTAACAGAGACATGTAAATCCTTAGTTATTAAATACACTGACAGAGAAATGTAAATCATTAGTTATAAAATACACTAACAGGGACATGTACATTATTTGTTATAAAATACACTAACAGAGACGGGGACAAATCCTTAGTAATAAAGTTTTTAAACAGAGAAATGTAAATCATTAGTTATTAAATACACTAACAGAGAAATGTAAATCATTAGTTATAAAATACACTAACAGAGACGGGGACAAATCCTTAGTAATAAAGTTTTTAAACAGAGACATGTAAATCATTAGTTATTAAATACACTGACAGAGAAATGTAAATCATTAGTTATAAAATACACTAACAGAGACATGTAAATCATTAGTTATAAAATACACTAACAGAGACATGTAAATCATTAGTTATAAAATACACTAACAGAGACGGGGACAAATCCTTAGTAATAAAGTTTTTAAACAGAGACATGTAAATCATTAGTTATTAAATACACTGACAGAGAAATGTAAATCCTTAGTTATAAAATACACTAACAGAGAAATGTAAATCATTAGTTATAAAATACACTAACAGAGACATGTAAATCATTAGTTATAAAATACACTGACAGATACATGTAAATCCTTAGTTATTAAATACACTGACAGAGAAATGTAAATCATTAGTTATAAAATACACTAACAGAGACATGTAAATCATTAGTTATAAAATACACTAACAGAGAAATGTAAATCATTAGTTATAAAATACACTAACAGAGACATGTAAATCATTAGTTATTAAATACACTGACAGAGAAATGTAAATCATTAGTTATAAAATACACTAACAGAGACGGGGACAAATCCTTAGTAATAAAGTTTTTAAACAGAGACATGTAAATCATTAGTTATTAAATACACTGACAGAGAAATGTAAATCATTAGTTATTAAATACACTAACAGAGAAATGTAAATCATTAGTTATAAAATACACTAACAGAGACGGGGACAAATCCTTAGTAGTAAAGTTTACAAACAGAGACATGTAAATCATTAGTTATAAAATACACTAACAGAGACGGGGACAAATCCCTAGTTATAAAATACACTAACAGAGACGGGGACAAATCCTTAGTTATAAAATACACTAACAGAGACGGGGACAAATCCTTAGTTATAAAATACACTAACAGAGACGGGGACAAATCCCTAGTTATAAAATACACTAACAGAGACGGGGACAAATCCCTAGTTATAAAATACACTAACAGAGACGGGGACAAATCCTTAGTTATAAAATACACTAACAGAGACATGTAAATCATTAGTTATTAAATACACTGACAGAGAAATGTAAATCATTAGTTATAAAATACACTAACAGAGACGGGGACAAATCCTTAGTAATAAAGTTTACAAACAGAGACATGTAAATCATTAGTTATAAAATACACAGACAGAGACATGTAAATCCTTAGTTATAAAATACACTAACAGAGACATGTAAATCATTAGTTTATAAAATACACTAACAGAGACATGTAAATCATTAGTTATAAAATACACTAACAGAGACGGGGACAAATCCTTAGTAATAAAGTTTATAAACCGAGACATGTAAATCATTAGTTATAAAATACACTAACAGGGACCTGTAAATCATTAGTTATAAAATACACTAACAGGGACATGTACATTATTTGTTAAAAAATACACTAACAGAGACATGTAAATCCTTAGTTATAAAATACACTGACAGAGACGGGGACAAATCCCTAGTTATAAAATACACTAACAGAGACATGTAAATCATTAGTTATAAAATACACTAACAGAGACGGGGACAAATCCTTAGTAATAAAGTTTATAAACCGAGATATGTAAATCCTTAGTTATAAAATACACTAACAGAGACAGGGACAAATCCCTAGTTATAAAATACACTAACAGAGACATGTAAATCCTTAGTTATAAAATACACTAACAGAGACATGTAAATCCTTAGTTATAAAATACACTAACAGGGACATGTAAATCATTAGTTATAAAATACACTAACAGGGACATGCAAATTATTTGTTATAAAATACACTAACAGAGACATGTAAATCCTTAGTTATAAAATACACTAACAGAGACGGGGACAAATCCCTAGTTATAAAATACACTAACAGGGACATGTAAATCCTTAGTTATAAAATACACTAACAGAGACGGGGACAAATCCTTAGTAATACAGTTTATAAACAGAGACATGTAATTAGTTACATGTAATCTAACGAAGTCGTTACCGAATGCTTATGAATCATAAGCAAACACAGTGTCCTGTCAACATTGTTCAGGGGGTTGAACCCAGGGCTCCCCAACCCTGGCAATCCCTATATAATGATATATATATATAACAACGGCATAGCTATAATATATTATATCTTAATATATTGATAATGCTGGGGGGATAAAATATCTGTATCCTTAACAAACAAAAAAAAAAAAAAATTAACTTTCTTCTTTTTAAGAACCTCTCAAAGAACCCATGATTTATTTACTAAGTCCAAATCTGATAGACATTTCAAACAACGGTTATTGTGTTTTATATCAAAAGTACTTATATTAACTTTTGACTTATAGAAAAGAAAGTATTTCCAAGCAAGTATTTACTATAAAATGACACCATATAGATCGACGCCGAGGTCGACCGGTGCAAGGAAACTGAAATTATTGTGCAAAAACTGTTACATGTACCTGGATTTACAGTTGTCCTGCTTGAAAACCTTTAAACTTGAAAAGCGATCCTAATAAAACACTTTCAGTAAGGGCCCCCTGCATGGACTTTGAGATCTAAGTGATCATAGGCAACCAGCAATTATTCCAGGCGACACAGAATCACCCAACCTTACCGACTGTCCCCTGGCCCAGGACTTTGCGTGGGCATCGTACTCTCGGAGGAAAGTCTGGTTATTTCTCTGCTTCAGGATAAAGTCTCTGTATTGTGAATAGTCAGCACCTAAAATAAATTTAATGATTTTCGGTAACATGAAATTAAACACAATCAACCAAGGAGGGAGAAATGGAGAGGTTTAAACTTGGATATTTGCTTTACATCATATATGTTAGTACATTGTATATCATATTTTTATACATTTGAAGATATCGTACATGCTATACGAGATATATTCAATATATATGATCGGTATTACTACCTGATTGAGTAATGAGGCGATATCTTTATTAGAATGGGATTATTAGTTGACTCTATGAATTTGCGATATCACCGATTCATTACAATAACGTCACTGAAATATAGAAGAAAGTAAAATGTTGCTCACTATTATGATAATATGTCCTTATTTTGTTATAAATTTAAACCTTTTTTCGGTATTTGTAACATAGTTAAAGTCAAGTGACCAAACAGAAGGCACCCGAAAAACTGTCGAGTAGCAATTGAGGAAAGAAGCATGACTGCTGCGTAGTTCTAAAATAAATAAATAAATGAAAAGTGTGGGAAACGACATCCAACCTCTTGTGGGCAAACATTGATTTATAACTCACTGAAACAGTCGAATTCCAATCTATTTTCGAAGTTCCTTATTGTTTGGTTAAATTGATTATTATGCATTCCTCCAATGAATTTGGTAGTCTACATCTGAAGTAAACTGAGCGTAAAAGTCCACGAGTCGTTTGATACAATTTAATGTCATTGATACATTTAGTATTTAGATATTTCCTGATACATTATCTCGTTTTACTCGACAAAACTCTCACTTAACAGTAGGTCTAAGGGGACTTGTCTATTGATCTGGATAATCTACCTAAGGATGTTTAAGTTTACCACTATGTACTTGGACAACGAATAAACACACTACAACACCAATATATCATACCTACCCACATAAACTGTGAAGACGCACACCAGCAGGACTGAGTACCTCATATTTTAAACTCACTTCAACTGCTCGACATCAAGTTATCACTGACTACACTAGTGACGACGGATTTCTGTACAGGTATACAACCCGGTATACACCCTGTCCCCATATATCTCGTGTAGATATCAAACACACATACATAGAATATGATATCATAACACCAGATAAACAGTTATCAAATACTGTCACTGATTATTCTATTATCATCTAGCATGCTCAGAGTTCAGGGTGATCCATTTACCGACTACAATGTACAGTCAAACGTTCGCAGCAGCAAGTTCTGTACACACTTACCCATGTGTATTACAGATCACATGACGATAATAAGTGTATTGCAGATCACATGACGACAATAAGTTATGTCATGTGAGTTCCAAACAATAGAATGCAATACGCTTGTTTATCTATATATATATATTATATAAATAGTATATGATCAATTATTCGTATTGGAATTTATCATGTTTTGAAACATATTCGAGGGTTAATTTATAAATTACTTTTATAGTTGTGTATTATGTGAGTGTCGAATAAGTAGGTCATTTCTCTACACAATGTAAACATTTACTAAAGGCTTCAAAGTATTTCTGTTTATATAAATTTGGGCTTGACATACACCGTATACACCTACGTTCTTGAAGTTCTATATCAATTCTGGGGATATTATTTTCGTGTTGTGGAAGAATTTCAGAGTTTTTAAGAAAATGGGTGGAATAATGCTATATATTCTAGAAATTTTCAGCCAAAATACATGTAAATAATCCCGTAGCGGATCAAAAGTTCGAGTGCGTTTCTCATAGAATGACTTTGACACCACGATCTCCGGTACTGGCTATTTGACTAGACAATACACAAAACCGTACTTGTCATGAGTTTGGATGTGTAGGATGAACTTTTAAACAGAAATTGTAGAACAGTTATAGGTTACAGTGTAGAGGAACTTATATTCTGTTCCTGTACTGGAAAATAGCTTTAAATCTGCCTCGGCCAAGATGACTTAGTTATAAATCAGTGGGTTTTCATGTACCGGGGTACAGTACACACACAATCCAAATCTATGTCACGAATCTAGGTCATATAGTTTTGTCCCTTACAAACACTCGTGATCTGAATTCATCCGAAACCTAAGAACTGATAATGACTCGCCTATCAGACTACATTACCTATGAGTTCCTCGTTAATCTGCCAGACTCAATCTTGTCGCGTTACAATTAGAAATAGGGGACGTTGTCATAGCTTATACTTTATCCTGAAAAGTTGAAAATTCTGATACATTGGCGATTGTTTACAAATGTATATCAGCTGTAGATACCATTGTTATGCATTGTTTAAAGTGTCTCTACAACACGAGGTTTGTATAGATTATTATTTGCCAGTTCTCAGTAGTAATTAACTTTGCAGACATGAATTATTATATAACTATCGATTGGGAGTTGACCTAGTTTTCCACGGGATAAACGCAAATGGTCTTTTACCAATGTTCAAAGTGTATTGGAGTTTAGGATCAATTTAGGATAAGTAGTCATTTGTATAGGCCCTTAATTTGGCCCCAGATGGCTTTTGATACAAATCCATGTACCAAATTTCGGAGTTGTAACTTGTTGACCATTGGAAAGTCTAATGGTCGACATCATATCATTCAGAAATATTCTATTTCCTCATGCCATTTTAACTAAGACGTTATTGATACTTGTTGGTATGCCTAAAGCGATTTACAATTGTGACTATGTCCGGATTTTACCTAGAGTTTAGCTGGTGTCGTTATGAAGTAGAGGACGCTTGCTCTTCCGGATCAGCTGGTCTAATCATCCTGGTACTTTTTCAGGAGTCTCCGTGCAAATCTGTAGTTTTGTTTAAATTCTTTGTTTAATCGACTTTGAGTTATAATTGTGGTTTTGTAAATGTGTTGGTATTCTAGACTGAAATGGGACTCCTGCAAAAACACCAGAATTGTGCTCAGGAAAGAGAGAACAGGGTTCATTCCACACAGGTGCGTTGTCAAATGTAACTCAAGGTGTAGTTAATGAGACACACTGAATCCCACTGTATATCCTTCTTTTACTGAACCGGTTAGATCTTCACCTTTATCATCAACTTTAAAAGAAGCCCGGCACACGATTCTCGGAATAAATATATTTTGGAGACAGAACGAGTAATATTTTACACATCCAAGTTAATGAAGACATCTATGTAGAGATTTATTTCGAGTTAATAGTAACGGTCCAAATTGCAGCTGTGGAAATCGTTGGGAGAGTACTGATAAGCTCTTCCTTGAATGTAAAATTTATGTTTGATTAAGAATAGAATAATCTTATTTGATTGGTTACAAAGACTTGAATGTTAACGTTTTAAAAATATTCTTGTATGATAATTAATTTTATGTCTGAAATAATTATAAAAGTCACATCCATCACACCAAGTCCAGTGAAAGATTTATATGTAGTGTGTAAATATAATCAATTGCTATTGTCTTGGTTCGTAGTTTGTTGTACTGGTTGTAACGTCAGAAGCTTTAATTCTCCTTTTCTCGATCGGTCTTCCATTTCATTCCGAGTTAAGTTGCACAAGTTCTACGACACCTTGTATTTATACACTATTGTTAATATGGCTTTCCTTTTCTAATAATTCTGTAGATAGTTTTTGTCCAATTTAATATAGGACTAATTATCTTTATTTCCTAAATTCGATTCACTTTGTCTTTTGAACTCCTCCGTGTTAGCCTGGTACCCTGATCCAGACAGCCACCGATGTACCAATTAGGATCAGAGGAAGTACACAATCGATGAAACCGAATGGTTTAGTTTCTTGTCGACACCTTAATTTGTTGATCACCAAAAATATCGCTGCATACCCATGGGATTTTTTTTCATGCGAGACTGGTTATATTGAAGAGCTTATTCGAACCGTGCAAAGTCCTTAAACTGATATTACCTTGTGGGACCTGGTATCTAAACAGCTAATCTAGTAAGAACTGTGATACAAGCCAATACATTCCTACTATGGCGATATTACAATTATCAAAAGATACTATACATGGCAAGAAGACTGTTTTAGAAAAAAATGTTTAATCGCCGATTTTGTGGTACAAGATACATATTTCTGAAAAAGGACCCAAACTCACAAGTTTAACAATTTGTCTTAAACATGTCATTTTTACTATGATCAGATGTCTTAAAAGTATTATTTAGTAGCATTTTTATCGATTTAAATGCCTCCCTTTATGCCTTATTTGTGTATAATATTTTTTTTATAATAGTTTTATATCAACCCCGAATCCGCGCTACATGGTGTGATAAAACAATCCAACAACTCGAGTTCGTACCCAAATGTATTAATAAGGGAATGTTCTACAATCTGCGACATTAAAAATGTATGCTTACATATATGTGCTCCTGTAGAAAGTTTAGTAGACTCAATTTGTAAATGTTTTTACATTAATAAGCAATTAAGTTTGAATTCATTGCTGATTTGATCTTATCTATTGCCATTTTGAACTTTTCCAGTCGATCACTATTATCTACCCAACCTATAACAGGTAATAAGAATCATTGTTATGTGAAAATATTTTTCACATGACAATTTATGTATTGTCTTATTATAGAGCACATATCAACCTGTCTTCATGTGAATACGGTGATTAATCAATATCAACCCCCGAAAATATCACTTTCACGAGTTGATAAAACACCGCATTCACTTGAAAACATGTCGATAATTGTACATTAATTCACGACTGCCATTTCATTTGAAGGTCAATACATACAAAACGATTGTTCCTATATCGTGTGCTACAGGTGAGCATAAGCATGGCTATTTTCAGCCTTGATTATGTGTCGCAAACTAACATTTTTGTATATTACACGACTATCTTTGTGCAAATTTGCAGATCTATATCTATTCATGTTCGAAATTGAACATTACTCTCCTCTATAGATGACCCTTTCAGCATCAACCTTTACTTAAGCAAGCTGTATGATTTCAATTCTTCCATTGTTATTTTTCTTTCCTAACTCATCCCTGCTTCCTCTACCTCATTGGTCTATTGCATTCCTTTATTCCCTGCTTCCCCTACCTCATTGGTCTATTGCATTCCTTTATTCCCTGCTTCCCCTACCTCATTGGTCTATTGCATTCCTTTATTCCCTGCTTCCCCTACCTCATTGGTCTATTGCATTCCTTTATTCCCTGCTTCCCCTACCTCATTGGTCTATTGCATTCCTTTATTCCCTGCTTCCCCTACCTCATTGGTCTATTGCATTCCTTTATGAAGTCAGATGTACCCAGTACTTGCTGATGTGTCTAGTGGTTCCGCCGTCACCACCTGGGTTCTCATCTTGAGGAAGTGACTTATTAACACGGATTTGTGTAGTCGATGAAGACGCTCATTCTTCCGGGACCTCGATGGTACTCTTCTCCACTGAAGTAGTCTCCATGCGAATCTATATTGCGTTATATTTTTCCTTCGTTTGATCAATTTTGAGTCAGAATTTCAGTTTACTCCATCATTTGATAATGGCGACAGATTATACAAATCCAATTTCGTCAAAAGCCTACGAGGGACAGTGTCAAATGTCTTCATACATCTATGCAGTGTTTCGTCACTTTTTATATGACTGATTACCGACACTACAAGAGCTTGTTCTAATTCGATTATCTTCCGATTTGTTGGCACTACAACAGCTTGAATACCATATGAATTCGAAGAAAAACAAAATAGAGTGCATGAAAACACGAAACTTGAATGTCGTTGTTGTTTATCCCTGCCACTAGACATTCTTGAGATAGTATACGGGTATCTAGCAGTTAAAGATTACACTGAGGATTACACGAATCCATTCGTGCATACCTGTTCCCAACTGTCCATACACCTTCTCGTCATGTTTAGTGAATTGTGGGATTAAATACTCCCCAAACTCATTTGTATAAACTTGTGTCAAAGAGTGCATTGCCTGCTGGTAACTTTTGTTAAACGTGCGCCTTAAACATTGCAACAAACGGGCGTAATTCTTGTTGAGATGTTAAAGCAAGATGTTTGCCCATAGGATTGATAATTTCAAGATGAATATTTTGTTGTTTTACTAGTACTGTTACCAAGTTTTACTATTTATGCAATTTAACAATATTGACAATTGTTCCTTGTGTATCAATAAATGACGTACAATTTACATGTTTTGCAATTGCGTAGAAAAAACCCAAAAAGGAGTCATTACATAACCCTAACCCCAACTGAAGAGCGTGTTTTTGGTATTTGTCGACTGTAAAACAAACCTAGCACAAAAATGATGCTCAATCATTCATGCTTTTTCATCAATGGATGTGGGATGTGTAAAAACTTTTGATTAGCCAATCACAATGAATCGGCGCACTTTATATAACCAATATTATCCTTTGGTCTGAACCAATTGATTGGTAAATGCCTGGCGTCATCAAGTCCTTCTGGAGATTTGGCCAGAGGAAACTGTTGAAAAAAATCTTTGAATTCAGTGACAACTACGTGCGTTGGTATCGTCACAAAATGATTTAAATGTCGGCGAATCTTTTTAAATGCTGCCGTTACCGCTCCTTATTCTACGAGGGCCGAGTGATGTGTTGCATGCGAGACTCGGATTGAAGGATTTGAATTTTGCAGGACATATTGCATTAATATTCAACATAATCCGCTTCAGTATCTATACACTTTTGCCAACGGTGTTTAAGGGCCTCAATGCCACTTTTATAGAACTCCTTTTTTGGCTGTTCAGAAAGTCATCCACTGTATGTATGACGTCATCATCGGACTGAAAGTGGGTGCCTGAAATAGCTGTTTTCAAGTTTGGAAATAGATGAAAGTGTGATGGAGCGAAATCAGGTAATAAGGCGTGCTCAATCAATTTAAAGCCACAATCGTGAATGACAGACGTGTAAACATGAACATTGTCCCGATGGAATAACACACCTTAAGCGAGCTTTCCGCGTTTAATATTTTCTCGTAACTGCCTCAGAAGTGAAGCATAGTATGTGCCATTGATTGTTCGTCCCTTTTGGAGATAATCTATCAGCAGAATACCATCTGCATCCTAGAAAACCGAGGCCAAAGCCTTCTCAGCTGATGGAACAGTCTTTGCCTTCTTTGGCGGGGAGAGCAAGTCTACTTCCATTGTTTCGATTGTTGTTTGGCCTCTGGGGTAAAATGATGGACCCTACTCCTATAACATTAGAGGCCGCATTTTGCCGACTGCGACCTCGTTACTCGGCGCCTGTCAAAAGTATCTCGCCGTGTAAAATCTCCAACATTGTTGGAGCAGATGGACCCATGTTTTATCCAGAGACAAATCTCTGAAGAAAGTTGGCAGGATCTTCCTCAAAAAGGTTTATATTAGCAGGCGATAATGTGCGCCCGGTGTGCTTCTGATCATTTGTCATAAGTCTTGGTACCCATCAGGCCGAAATTTCTCATTGCAAGATCCTCGGTCAGCATGGAATGTATTCTTTACTGTGAAATGCCAAATCTACTAGCTATATTTCTGTGACTCGTCTGTCAGTCATAATAATATCATGAACTCGATTGACCATTCTGGGGTTGCAATATTGACAGGCCTCGGCCACGCTTAGTTCTGCCAACAACCGTTTCACTGTAGCAGATGAAGGGAATCTTTCCCTAGTGTTGCCATATCATTATGGATATCCTTAGGTGTTAAACCTTTTTTTATGCATTTTGGATGACTAATTTTGTCCATTTTGCAAAAGCCGTTTGTCTTGTTTACACTAACCGAATGAGACAAGTCCTTGGGCACACAGTCCTATATAGTCAGAGGATAATAGGATTTATCAAGAGGCCCAAGGACCTTAACGGTCATCTGATAATAAATTAAAGACCCTTACACTATTGTAGTATGCATTCTCTGTAGCAAGTATAGTGGCACTGTTGGCAATGGTGGCCATCTTGGAAAAATAACAACACTTGATCAAGACTATCTCAGAATCATTTCTGGTAAGCTAGAGCTGAATCCCACTGGTGGAATTTGAGAAGAAAGTGAAATACGTGTTGTTCAGGAAAACCATGATTGCACAATCATGTTACAAAATGGCCGCCGTGGCTGCCATGTCAAAGTTTTTACGAGGCCGAAAAATAACAACACTTTGTGAGCTCTCCTTCCTTAACATCCTCACCAATTTTCAGCTCTATGGCACCAGTGGAACTGGAGAAGTTTAAAATGTGTTTTCAAGATGGCTGCCATAGCGGCCATCTTGGATTTCTGACCGACCTGAAAAATAACAACACTTGGTAAGGACCATCTCAAGATCATTTCAGCTGAATCCTACCATTTGAATTTGAGAAGAAGTTTGAAATGTGAAAAGTTTACGCACGGCGGACGATGACGGACAAAGCATGATGACTATAGGTCATCTGACCCTTAAAAAGAACATCCTTGAGTACTTCCTTCAATTCGAGGCTTACAACATATCGATCATCCCTTGTATATACATATTTGCAACATCGCGAGAAAATACCACTGCATGACATTTATACATTAAATAGATTTTCTTTGATGTACATGTAGGTCAAAGGTCAAAATACATGCGAGAGTGGCCTACTTTTGACATGACACACCGTCTCGGTGAGGTGCCAAACCCATGACTCAGACCCTTCTTTTGTAGTCAAAGGTCAAATTGTACCTTAGATTGACGTACATTTAATACCGCTACTCAACACACATGTACAACTACACTTGGGTGAATACATGCCTTAGTATGGAAATAAATCCTGGACTAACGTTTTCTATGATGAAGGTCAAAGTAAAGTGTTAAATTGAAAGTCAGTGACTAAATGGTATTGGATACACAACACTGCCAACACATGTCCCAAGTATGAAGTTCCAGTGATAAGGGTAGGAGATACAGCCTAGACGAGTTTTTTTTTATGTAGGTTGGAAGGTCAGAGTGACCCACTTTTGATTCATGACACACCGCCTCGCTTAGGTCAGGTGAAAACATAGCCCAAATATCAAGTTCCAGTGGCAAATAGTACAGGACAGGGGAGACGGACACAATGCAAAGCTCCCTTTCCCTCTGTTCAGGTAATCCCAGTGAGGAACCGTCTAAATTCATACAGAATGACAGCTTTTCGGGTCCCTGTATTCAATTTTTATTCAATTGCAATATTGTTACTGTAAATCTGTCTTCAAACAATGAAACAGCAGGGAAGGGAGATAGTTTGGCATCACAGTATATATACAAGAGAAACAAAATACATTATTCAACTTTAATACATCCATCAACATGAACACTACCAGCTATGTCATAACCATCAAATCAATATAATGGAATCTACCTTCTTGTCTCGGAATATATTATTCACATCTCTGACACCAAATGCATATATATCATTGTCTGTCTTATGAAATCAAATGACGATATATTACTATATTGCTTTTAGCAAACTAATACACCTTTCTAATTTTATTACTAATTTACAAATGAAATCAGCATAAATTAAAAGAAATCTGCTTTTCCCTGTCAGCACCGACTTTGATTTCACCCTATATTATTCTGTCCTTTCTTCACGACGCCTTTCTGCATACTTACTACCACTGCCTCTCATTACAAGTTCAGCTTTGTCTGCCTCTCCACTGCTGGTTCAGCACCATGAAAAAGTACAAACTAAACTGCTATCAAGAGTTCAAATGTGTACTACAGTAGCTCCATATTTCAATTAACAATGACATACGTACAGGTCTCACAGAAAATATAAACAAAATTGAAATATGTACAAAAACCATACAAAATTTACAATATTCGAATTGTTAAAATCAAACCAATTTTATATGACTTAAAACCATACAAAATTTACAATATTCGAATTGTTAAAATCAAACCAATTTTATATGACTTAAGTAGACATTATGAAGAAAAGAAACAAATTATTCAATCATTCAAGCATGTGTATACAGCACTTACACAATGATGACACTTAGATATAGTGCAAATGTTTAATATGCCCTTCCACGGAGCTGCATGTACAAAATATTTACAAGTCGCATATATATAACGGCGACACACAAAAAAAAGTATGCACTCAACATGCCTCTTCTAACGACTTGCATGATTCTCAGAGAACTTCAATAAGTTGAAGTTTATTAATATTATAAATATATTTCCAGTCAGTGAATGAAATGCTAGCTTTATCATTTCATGAAAGCATCCCCCATGCTCAAAACACTTAGCTCTTTTTCATATTCTAGTGATAATTCAAATTTTACGGATTTTCAATTATTTAGAAGAGCTTTAGTTAGTCTCTATAAGACATATTGTTTTTAATGCACTTAGATCTTATTGTTTTACTGTGTCATATATATATGAGGTTGGCGAGTATGGAAACTTTTAGGAACATTTAAATGAAGGTTGGATTGAGTTAAGATTCATACACTAGAAAAAGGTGTCAAAATTATTGGTTCTTTGACTTTAAAATTTGTGGACTTTGAAGACCTAGCAAATTATCAGAAACTTCCTGGTGTCTAGAGCATATAGAAGACATTTAAAAAATAGGTTCAGGTCATCCAGTTGACCCTTTAGCAATTTCAAAAGTCAAATGACAATTTCTTGGAAATCTTAAGGGTCAAAACATGTCAAATAGACGTGTGTTTTTTCTATCCCAAGAGCTATGTTTCATTTTGGGAGTCAAAAACCCACCATCAATGGCCTACTGAATGCCCTGTGGTTGAAAGGGCCAGTTAACAGTAGAATAAATATAATCCCTACTGGAATCTACATGTCATTGTTAACCATTGTTACAATTTCCCTCTCTCGTCCGTATATTATCAATCATCCATTTGCCATGTGTATCCACCCCAATGCCATGACTAGCAATTAACTTATTTAATCTATTTTCACACAATGTCTCGATTTAATATTAAAGCCATACATGTAACAAAAATTCACTATGGCTGTGTGAACCTTTTGGGGTGACTAAATTTTTGTTGTGGAAAAAAAAAAAAATGTATCAATAAACACCTTACCATTTTCATTCAGTATCTTTAACAGTAAGTTTTAGGAATCGCTTCTCTGACCAGAGAATAAGGACATCAACTGAAAAAGAAATTGAAATAACATTTTAGTACAAATCCAAAATTACAGTGCAGCTCATCATCTGAAATGTGTTTAATTTTTGTAGGTATAATTTATATTTGAAGTTTATCAAAAATGTTATGGATTCAAAGTTTGAAGAACATCTTTATAACAGTATCATTATGGTATTTTTTCCGTTAATATTTTCTTTCTCTCTTAAAATTTTGGTAATTGGTCGTAATTAATCATTGAAGTATTATTGAAATTCATTTCAGATGATGATTTTTTTAGATAGATTAGATTGAAAGATTAGAAAAGAGATGAGAGAAAGAAGGGAAAGTTGTGTATTAGACTTTTGTAACTGATCCACTACATAAACACCGGAACAGCTTATTCACTGTATTTGGTACATTTATGTAATTATGGAATATTACAAGGGAGGTGTTAAAACTCATGACAAAGTTGCATTTTTGACTGATGTAAAGTCGAATAATTCTTTCATTAAAATGAAAGAAGAATTAATTTTTTCGTTAAAATGAAAGAATATTCATATACTGGTTCATCTAATTCTGATCGTATCTGTGAAATCATGGTTCACAGACTTCGAATCCAGGTCATTGAATTCTGAGACTTTTTAGGGACTTTTTTTGTGAAATCAAGATAAATATCACAAAATTGATTTTATCACAAAACTCCGAAAAGTTGTTTTTAGAGTATTTCTGAAAACAAAATATCTCCTTATTTTTCAATACCAAAGACACAAATCAAATGCTTTGGGCTTTTAAAGCACAACACTGAATTCCAAAACTTTTCCAGACCTTTCTTATCTGTGAACCATGAAAACTGATCAAAGCAAACTAGAACTTTTCTTCTGTCAAGTCAAAAATTTGTATCACTTCCTCATCTTCCAGCTGTATATCAGATAATTTGTAATTTTCTGTTGGTAATTAAAATGTGTGGAATCTGCTGAAGTGATACAAGTTTTTTCATCTACTGTATAGTGTAAATTTAACATATGTTTTCTTTTCACAGAATGACACCGACCATTTGCATTGTATACTCCACCAAAGCAAACTGCTTCTAGTAGTTCTGAACCACTCCTAATGATGTGTTGACTTTTTCATGTTCTCAAACCGAGCACAGGTATAGCTGGAAATGTAAATATACTTGCATAGAATTGGTATAAAATGATACAAAAAAATAATCAAAAATGTAGTCACCCCATTTCACAAGTTATAACAATGTAAAAATCAAAGTTATGTAAAGATAGATACTATTGATTAATTCGAAACACCAGACATATATTTTCTTAAATCAACTGAACATATGATGGATTTGATTTCTCTGAAATTCTGATATCAAAAACTAATACAGTATATTCTTTCAGTGTCAAACTTTCAATGTGTAATGAAGATACATATACATGTATTGTTGTCCCTAAGCAAAACTTTTTGTAACATCAAAAAGTTGAGTGCTTTACATTATTTTCTTCTTCTAGTAATATTCACTTATATAATTACCGACCATTTTTTATGACTCAATTTCAACCTTTTCCTTGAACCTTTCCATAGGAATGGTCGTAAGTGATAGCCTTTGCAAAGGCTGCACTGGAAGCACAATTTGCACAGAATTCCAAAGACACAGATCCATCAGAAACATGAAGACAAACACCCGCTGTTGTCTGGCCCGACTTTTCATTGGAATTTTGTTCCGCTGTACATGTTGATGAGGGACATGGTTCAAACTGGTCATCCTTCTTTCCTGGTTTTATTTCTTTCGGCACTGAAGTTGCACTTGTATCTTTTCGCTGTTTTCCGTACCGTGTACACATTGTACCGATCTGTTTGTTTTCATTTTTATTTTTTCTTGATTCTACTGGAACAATGACAGACCTTGTAACAGTATTATCATTGATGTCTTTGATGTTTTCTTTGTTATATCTGTCAACTGTTAATGAAGTTTGGAATTTAACGCCTGGTGTATTTTGTATGTTGCCAATCAAGTGTGCTAATGTTGTTTGGTT
Organism: Pecten maximus; assembly: GCF_902652985.1. Taxonomy (NCBI): domain Eukaryota; kingdom Metazoa; phylum Mollusca; class Bivalvia; order Pectinida; family Pectinidae; genus Pecten; species Pecten maximus. The sequence goes on from NC_047017.1 coordinate 49,428,127, forward strand.
TGCAATGACGCTTTTTAAATATTTGACTTCTGTTTCCAACTGATCTAACGATGACTGTAACACACTGTTTTTAGTTTTGAGACTTGTATTTTCTGTCTGTAGCTTTTCTACCGTCGTTTCTAATTCCTGTGTGTGTTTCTTTTTCTTTTTACGATTTTCGCGAGCTGCAACGGCGCTCTTCGACATACATGCACCTTCATTGGAATTTAAATACATTGCCGAGCTCGAATCGATGCTGTCGTCCGTTAATGATCGTTTTCTGCTTGCATTCGCCTGTCGCGGATTCTCGCTATCGCTGGTTTTGGGTGTAGGGGTAGGTCGTCCTCGACTACCATTATTCAAATAATCAATCAGTTCTTTCTCTTCGTGTGTACTTATGCTAGCAAAATTCACTTTTTCTAACTGCATGTCACCATTAGGATAAACACGTATGACTTTCGATTTTTTAGAAAAGACTTCGGTGTCGGTGTCCAAAACACCGTCAAATAAATCGAACGAGTCATTTTTGTCATCATCGAAAAAATCCATGTTGGACGACGAAGATTCAAAGTCATCAATATCACACATTTTGCCTTCGACAAATAATCTAATTGGCTTACCGATGTGCAACGCGCCTTCAATAATTAAGGTTAGGCAAGTTTCTTTGTGGCTTTTGTGGCGCTCAATTTTCCAACATGGCTTCCTCTGCGCACGTTGAACGTTTTCTTGAAAACTGTCGAAAAGGGAGGTAACTGATAGTGGAAACCGCAGTGACACAGGAAAAGTACTTAACATAGATCTATATGTGATCCGTTAAACATTAAAAAAACTTATATTTTTGGTCTCTAGGATATTGTCTGATTCTAGATTCATTTACCTAAGTTTCAAACTAGGGGGAGATGAGCCAGTATCGAAATTTAACTGAGCAATTCTTCACAAAAAAAACTTAGGGGCTGGTGGACAGTCTACTGCAGTATAACATATAGGTAGTTCATGTAAGCTTAATAGAAAAAAATAGCACCTACCTACTCCTTTCCAAAAAATATTGTTTAACAAGGGATTTTCATCTTAACTTTGGTAAAATATCTGTATCGAGCCGAGTTAAAATTTTTTCGTAACGATAACGTTATGAAAACTAAACGACGCCATACATGTAAGCTTACATGTATTGTTGTAGATTTCATTTCAAAATATTTTATTCAATCAAGCATTTGAATTAATTTATATACAATACTTCATAATAGAGATAGATTTTAGATATAAAAATGGATTGGACAACAGGCTAAGCCTATACAGGTCCTTGTTGTAGATAACCAAGAACCTCATAAAATGGAACAATGTTACCAGTAACGTTTATTACGATTATTTAAATGCAACATGTTCATTCATTTTCCAGAGTTGAAAGGGGTTGCGTTTAACTGAAACGTATGTGATTATTATAATTTTCATATAATCTGGCGCTCAATATGCGTAAAAACAGGATTAAATACAAAACATAAAAAACCAAAATTCCTCTGACGTCGCATTCCTTCATACGCATTTAAATAGCTCTGCAATATATTTTCATTTCTCTAGGTATTACGACCGATTCAAATATGAAAAAAGAAAAAGAAAAAGAAGAAGAAAAAAACCGAACTAAAAAAAGACAATATTTCTTTTGTCTACCACACAAACTACAAACAATGAATAAAGCGATAACGCCATTGTAATACACATGCATTTAAATAAAAATAAAAATTTCTTCTCACCTTTTTTTTCTTCAAAATCCTACGCCACTGAAGTGCATGTACTTATAAACATATCGAAAGATACGTTCATATGATTCTACAGACGAAGAACAGAGATTCGTTATTTGCGGTCTTTTCCGACGCTGCCATTCTAAACTCACTGCTGGACAATTTTTTATCACATCCTCCGCCTTGGTCAGCGTTCTCCAGGTCACTCTGTTCGTCCTTGATTATCAGTTTCACTGGTGCCATATATAGGAAAAGATCGAACACAACCATTTTTTGACAACATCGTGGCTGAGAGAAGGAAAAGGGAGAGAGGGAAGGGGAGGAAAAATTAACACTGAAGTGCCGAAAGTTTTGATACGTATATTTTAAAACTCTCATACAACATACAATTTCTCGTCATTTTTTAACTGCTGTTGCCTGCGATATAAAGACATTTAGTAAAAGTCATTTAGAGTAGGACTTGTAATGATATGTTTTCTTTTATTTGAAGAACACGAAACTTATTTTATATTTGATGTTCAACAAACGGTTACCGGTTTCTAATCAATTTCACAAAAACTTCTATATTTCTCTTAACAACACTCGCTCGAAACATTAGAAATATCTGTAGTTATTTCAACAAACTGTGACACCTTAAAAAAAAGGTACTTTGCCAGAACAATGAGAGAATGGAATGGTTTAAATAGTGAAATTTGTTATGAGGTCGTAGAGGGTTTTAATAAAAGATTGATGGCAGTCTACGTAATAAACAGATACGGATACAGATATACATGCACTTAAAATTGCTCCTTGGAACTCACTGACTGACCTCTTAAGAATCCGTTGAAACCTTACTAGATTTAACTAATTTGACCTTTAAACACATTCATTCTTCTGAATTTATATTATCATTCGTGATTTGGAATATGGCATGTTTCCAGTGAGCTTACAATTATAATTAAAATACAGATTATTCATTTTTTACATTGAAAGTTTCTCGAGATTTTTCAAACATATTTGGCTCTTCTCGTATTTTACAAATAAGAATAATGCCTAAAAACAATACGTACGAGTTTCATTTTTGTATGCCAGAAAACAATAGAGTATAAATGTTTTCATTGTTTTTATCAGAGACCTATATACTAAATTAGTATATAATATAGGTCTCTGTTTTTATCAAGTTTATTATATAGACAGGAATCTTGACTTTAAAAGTCCTGCCTTGAAAAAAAAAAAAAAAAAAAAAAAGAAAGAAATAAAACAGATAACAATAATAATCTATGTACAATTACTTGAGACCTAATATTACTTGACAGCTTTTGTTTTTTACGTTTAACGCACCGCTAAATGATTTTAAACTTTTCGCTAATTAAGCCTCAACATCTCAGGTAAGCTTAATTATATACATCGCAACAGATACTGCATGTGTTCAATCTCAAACAAAAATATTCAATGAATAAATTAATGGACTATTTTTTAATACAAATAGATTTTATGTCATTTTCTTTTTATCTTAAAAAAAAATCATTGTAGAACCCCAAGTTTCTTAAGTACAGTAGACATCGCAATTATTAGAGTAGCCCGAGTTTTCTCTGGCCCTGTCACCATGTCTGGCTATTATTAGAGTACATGTATCTTATCATGTGACTTATGAACACGCAAATTAAAGGAGCATAAAATTACCTATCATAATAGGGGTAAATGGCGTTTCCCTCAGACACAAATGTATATATATATATAACGTTAACGTTACCTACTTACCTGGGAACAGAACTAAACGAAATATCATGTTCCCACGTGTTTTTTCTCGTCAGCTTGTTTACTCCTTGTTTACAGAGGGACGCGTTCATTATCACCGGTAACAGAATACAATACTGACTTCTCTCTAATTAGTAAATGTGTTAGAAATAAAATGATATAACAGAATAAATACAATGATTTTAAAACTGTATTATATGCTACTGTAGTTGGTAAAAATGACGATATGTGGTTTAAACATTTATGATATATTACGATCTGAAACAACGACTGCTCCCTTCTGTTTACACGGTTGCGCAGTAACACTCTAATTTCCGGTTTCACTTAGACTTTCACCGACAATCCCAAGCGTGGTCGACATGGAGCTCAGAGAGAGAAATAAGGGAGGTACTTTAAAAGAAAAATTACAAAATCATTATCACAAGCGTAACTTTCAAACAGACGAAAAGGATGCAAGTCGATATGGACAGATGTTTTTCTGGGGAATGGTAGTTTCCTTGTTTTTCGAAGGTCAATTTTTCCTCGTACCGATGTTGTATTGGGGCGACACTTGGGCGATGATACTAGCCTCAGTCTTGGTCTGGTTCACACTATTTGAATGTACAATCAATTGGATGGGCACGTATTTCGGACAAAATAACTACGTGACGTCCGAAATCAAAGAGGAAAAGTTTCCCGGACAAGAAGAGACTCCGCCTGGATGGATCAACTGTCCCAAATGTCAAGTGAGTCCAATGTTGTTGCGAGACAATCCAAGTAATATTGTTCTGGTATTTAAAATCCAATGCTCCTTAATTAATTTAACACCACGCGATAGTTTTAACCACACGAATCAGATGTTCAATATCATTGTAGCGGGACTGGACTGGGTCAATTATCGGTGACCAGGTAATTCTGTTAGAGCATCCGGCTAGTGTTCTGAGGTCCCGGGTTTGAACCCCGCTCTGGCCGCTACATTTTCTCCTCTCCTGTTACAAAATTTGCGCCCAGCTAAAATACCCAGTGGTGGTATAAAGGTCTCGTGTCTTCGAGGGCGAAGACTTGAAAAAAAGGAGGGAGAAGTGTAGCGGTACTGGCTGGGTCGATCATCGGTGACCAGGAAGCTGATCCGGCTAGTGTTCGGAGGACCCGGGTTTGAACCGCGGTCTGGCCACTACCGATAACCAGAGAAGGATTTTGGTGCCTATCATTAAATTATCTGTATCAATCTTTTGAAAGGCTGTTTTCTCCACATTTCCTCCTTTCCCATTTTCCTCTAAATCCTTTGATAATGCGGAGAACAAAGAAAGATCAAGGAATAACTTTCTGAAATATATGCAACAAATTTCAACTGTCAATATCAAAGATGGCCATCTGTCAGCCATTTTGTTTTCTCAATCAGACCAAATATTTAATGGACACAGCTATAAGGACCAAGGGAAACCTGTATGTGAAGTTTGAGAAATATCATTCCATTACTTCTCGAGGAATATCTGGTAGAGATAACAAACTTCAACAATCAAAATCCAAGATGGCTGCCTGTCGGCCATTTTGTTTTTGCCGATGAGACTAAAAAATAAAAGGGCACAAGCAGGAACTAAGATGAACCTACATGTGAAGTTTGAGAAATATCTCACCAGTACTTTCAAAAAATATAGATAATAACTCCAACTGTCAAAATCCTGTCAGACATTTTGTTTTCAGACTCAAAATTGAATGGGCACAATTTAGGACTAAAGGAAATCTAGATGTTTAGTATCCATCCAGAACTGCTCAAGAAATTGTGATCTATAACTGAAATTGTTTACTACCCATCAGAATCAGATGATGGTTGGCTAAAAATAGCAATGTTCAAACTTTGATTATGCACGAGTGCTGCTATTTTTATTGAAATACAAATTGTACTTGTTTTACTCAGTGTAACTATTGACCATAGAATAGCTAAAATAAACATACAAAAACATATATTTAATAACCATTACATATCACAGCCTGTTGTTCATTTAAGTGTAATGTATTTACTCATTAAAACGTTTGTTTTACAGGTTGATGCTCCACCTAGATCCCATCACTGCCGTCTTTGTAACCGTTGTGTGCTCAAGAGAGATCATCACTGTTTCTTCACTAACTCATGTGTTGGCTTTTACAATCAACGTTTCTTCGTCATGTTTTGTATATACATGGTATGGGGCAATCTGTTTGCTCTGTTTCTACAATTGACCTACACCACACAATCAATTCCTGTTTTTTCCTGGGACGGACTTGCGTACATTCCGATGGTGGGTTTGGTATATTTCTTTATGGGATACGTTTCCTTAGGCCAACTGTTTCTAATTGTCCATATCTGCTTTTGCTTCATGTGTTTTTGTGGTGGCGTATTCTTCCTGTGTTGGCAGATCATATTAGCTGCTGCTGGTATGACATCTTATGAAGCGTGGAAAGGAATTCCTTGGTACAGACGGACATCTCTGGAAAATGTTCGTTCAGTATTTGGATCCATTTGGAAAATCCCTTTTCAACTATTATTTCCATTCCGTGTGGACCAAGATGGAAATGGTGTTGAGTGGACTGTTCGCTCAAAGACTGTCAAATATCAATGATCAACAAGGCTGTGTGATAACCAATTATGACTTTTTGTTTCTATGCAATAATAGTTTAGTTGAGCCATAGTTAATAGTACATTTGTATATTGAATACATGCTCAATACTGCCATGCTATGTCATAATGAACCAATGTACATGTACTATCAAAATCGGGACAGGACCACATATGTTAACAACATGCATAATACTTGATCCAACTATAATTGCTATACATGTACATATTTATATCAAATTATTTATTAACTTTATCAAAGCGATATTTCATATAATTTATTATATCAATAATATTGCCAGATCAACAAAAAATGTACCACCTGCATTCTGTATGTGAAACATTCTTTATCACTAAGTAAATGTATTATATTTATCATACAGTTACTGTATTTATTCTACACTAAGCCCATGTTAGGCATAGTGTAATAAGCCCATCCAGGTCTACTGCAGTTCATGTATAGTACCAAAATGATATTTCCTTGTCCAGCAATAAGCCCACCTTGTACTTTGTGTCAAGAGTTTTGTGTTGGCCTCCTGGGCTTATAAAAGGATAAATATGATAACTGTATTGGTGTATGACTGGTCAACAGAAATACATTGTCTATGTAAATTATTTAATGTCTGATTATTTATTCTTGAATGTGTCTTTGAAGTGAGAATGATTATACCTACAGTTGGTACCTGGTATGTACATACTCGAGTGTTTTTGTCCGGGAAGCAAACTAGTACCAAACTGAGGTAGTGAATTGTAATGTCACTAGTGTACATGTAACATTGAAACACATTTATCTTTCCTCATTAACTTCCATGTGTTTGTCACTAGTTAGGGAGAACATTGAATGGATTGTATATACTTTAGTATACAAAATCATGTTCATAATATGCAACTTTTGAAAATACTGTGCTAACATTAAGAGAGAAAGTCTGACAGACCTTGTCAGATATCACTGTTTCAGTTTTTTTCATTTAATAAAGTTAATAAAATTTAATTATTGAAGATGTGTGGTTTTTTATATACCTGCATACATTTCAATGATTATAGTTCATTGGATCAACAGTGATTTCAATCTTATAAGTAATAATTTGAAGAGAGGTTCATAGGTCCTGCATTGTTGACTTAGACATTAAAGCTGTTTTGACAATTATTCTGAAGAATGCAATACATGATAATTGTATAAGATCTATAGATATTAGACCTTGCCTCTCAGCATTCTTCTACACCATAAATTCACTGAACTCCCAAGGTAAATTGAATACGACAAATTTAGTTGGTATATAAACAACTGTTAAGAAGGAGCACAATAATAGAGATACAGGCACTAAAATTAACTAATTTTAGGCCCTGCACCCTCGCAATTCCAGGCTTCAACTTTCAGGGATACACAATACCAACTTGGGATGAGATAGATAAAATAAATATGTTTATACAAAATGGGTTCCCCAAACTTCTGCTCTAAGAAATTGATCATCTGAACATTTTGATGAATGCCAGCTTCACAATTTTCAAACCACAGCAGAAGAGTTACACAGTATGTTGATTTGTATGGACACTTAAAGAAAAAATAACCACCTGCCAATATGAAATTCAAATTTAAGTATGAATATATGGCATAACTCCTAACAAGTTTGCTGTGTGAGAAATACAACAAGAGGCCCAGAGGGCCTGTATCGCTCACCTGGTTTCAAGAGATATGAAACAAGAATGATGCTTAAGTATATTTGTCACTGGTATTGCTGTCAATATATCATAAACATTTCATATGGGTACATGAACATTGGTTTTATTGTAAATCTAACAAGAGATCCCAGAGGGATCTTGGCGCCCACCATTGAATGATCTTTATAGGTTCCATGTCAGATTGATCTTTTCTCTACTTTTCCCTTCCTCTAAGTCTTACTAATCTGTGTAAATTCAGAAAGAGCCCTCTAGTACTTTTCAAACAAGGGGAACCTATATATAAAATTTAAGATTTAGCGATAATGGCTGTCTGTCGGCCATGTTGTTTTCGGATTGGTCCCAAAATGCAACAACAGGGACCAAGGGGAACCTACATATGAAATTTGAGAAAGATCCCTTCAGTACCTTCTGTAAAATAGCGATAACAAACTTCAATTGTCAAAATCCAAGATGGCTGCCTGTCAGCCAGGTTGTTTTCTGACTGGTCTCAAAATCCAATATGCATAACTAGGCACAGAGGGGAACCTAATAATGAAATTTCAGAAAGATCCCTTAAGCAATTTCTGATAAATAGCGATAACAAACTTCAATTGTCAAAATCCAAGATGACTGCCAGGCGGCCATGTTGTTTTCCTATTGGTCCCAAGATGCAATATGCAGAACAACAGACCAAGGGGAACTTACAAAAAAGTTTGAGAAAGATCCCTTAAGTACTTTCTGAGAAATAGAGATAACAAACTTCAATTGTCAAAATCCAAGATGGCTGCCTGTCGGCCATGTTGTTTTCTGATTGGTCTCAAAATGCAATATGCATAACTAGGCACCAAGGGGAACCTTTATATGAAATTTGAGAAAGATCCCTTCAGTACTTTCTGAGAAAAAGCAATAACAAACTTCAATTGTCAAAATCCAAGATGGCTGCCTGTCGGCCATGTTGTTTTGCTATTGGTCTCAAAATGTGATATGCATAACTAAGCACCAAGGGGAACATACATATGAAATTTGAGAAAGATCCCTTCAGTACTTTCGGAGAAATAGCGATAACAAACTTCAATTGTCAAAATCCAAGATGGCTGCCTGTCGGCCATGTTGTTTTCCGATTGGTCTCAAAATGCAATATGCATAACTAGGCACCAAGGGGAACCTTTATATGAAATTTGAGAAAGATCCCTTCAGTACTTTCTGAGAACAAGAGGCCCATGGGCCTTAACGGTCACCTGAGATTTGAAATATTTCAGTTAATTTAATTTACCCTTTTTGGCCCCGCCCATCAGCCCTCAGGGGTCAGTCAGGGCCAACATATGCATATTATCAAACTTTCATCCCATGCTGAAAATGTTAACCAAGTTAGAATGAATTCCAATAGAAATCAAACAAATCAGTCAAAAATGTAATTTCCCTATATAAACTATAGTAAAATGTAACCCCTCCCCAGGGGCAAACTTATGACCCCAGGGTCATTAAATTAATAAATTTTAGTAGAGCACCTTAAAACCCTTCCAACTATGAAGAGTATTTGATTCTACCTTATTTCGGTCTTGAGAAGAAGATTTTTGAAATTTCAGCCAATTTGACCATTTTTAGCCCCGCCCATCAGCCCCTCTGGGTCAATCAGGGCCAACATGTGCATACCCTCAAACTGCCATCCCAAGCTGATAATGTTAACCAAATTAGAATGAATTCCAATAGAAATAAAACAAATAAAAGTCAAAAATGTAATTTCCCTATATAAACTATAGTAAAGTTTACCCCCTCCCCAGGGGCAAACTTGAGACCCCGGGGTCATGAAATTCACAATTTTGGTAAAGCACCTTCAGACCCTGCCATCTATGAAGTGTATTTGATTCCTTATTATCCGAGAGTAGAGAAGAAGATTTTTGAAATTTCAGTCAATTTGGCCCTTTTTAGCCCCGCCCATCAGCCCCTGGGGGTCAACCAGGGCCAACATGTGCATGCCATCAAACTGTCATCCCATGCTGACAATGTTTACCAAATTAGAATGAATTCCAAAAGAAATAAAACAAATAAAAGTCAAAAATGTGATTTCCCTATATAAACTATAGTAAAGTTTACCCCCTCCCCAGGGGCAAACGTTAGACCCCTGGGTCATGAAATTTACAATTTTGGTAAAGCACCTTAAGACCCTTCCATCTATGAAGAGTGTTTGATTCCACCATGACTGGGAGTAGAGAAGAAGATTTTTGAAGTTTTAGTCAATTTGACCCTTTTTAGCCCCGCCCCTCAGGCCCCTGGGGGTTGGGAACCATATAATTTACAATTTTGGTTGACCTTTAGCCATAGAAGCTTCATGCCAAATTTCATTGAGTTTGGTTTAGGGGTTTTGGAGAAGAAGTCGAAAATGTAAATTGTTTACGGACGCACGACGGACGACGGACGACGCACGACGACGGACAAAAGGGAATTAGAATAGGTCACTTGAGACTTTGTCTCAGGTGACCTAAAAAGCAATAACAAACTTCAATTGTCAAAATCCAAGATGGCTGCCTGTCGGCCATGTTGTTTTGCTATTGGTCTCAAAATGTGATATGCATAACTAGGCACCAAGGGGAACCTACATATGAAATTTGAGAAGGATTCCTTCATTACTTTCTGAGAAATAGCGATAACAAACTTCAATTGTCAAAATCCAAGATGGCTGCCTGTCGGCCATGTTGTTGTTCGATTGGTCTCAAAATGCAATATGCATAACTAGGCACCAAGGGAAACCTACATATGGAATTTGAGAAAGATCCCTTCAGTACTTTCTGAGAAATAGCGATAACAAACTTCAATTGTCAAAATCCAAGATGGCTGCCTGTCGGCCATGTTGTTTTCCGATAGGTCTCAAAATGCGATATGCATAACTAGGCACCAAGGGGAACCAACATATGAAATTTGAATAAGATCCCTTCAGTGCTTTCTGAGAAATAGCGATAACAAACTTCAATTGTCAAAATCCAAGATGGCTGCCTGTCGGCCATGTTGTTTTCCGATAGGTCTTTAAATGCGATATGCATAACTAGGCACCAAGGGGAACCTACATATGAAATTTGAGAAAGATCCCTTCTGTACTTTCTGAGAAATAGCGATAACAAACTTCAATGGTCAAAATCCAAGATGGCTGCCTGTCGTTCATGTTGTTTTCCGATTGGTCGCAAAATGCAATATGCATAACTAGGCACCAAGGGGAACCTACATATGAAATTTGAGAAAGATCCCTTCAGTACTTTCTGAGAAATAGCGATAACAAAAATTGTTTACGGACGGACGGACGGAGGGACGGACGACGGACCACGGACGCAGGGCGATTTGAATAGCCCACCATCTGATGATGGTGGGCTAAAAATGTCAATTTAGCCAAATTGATCCCTTTTGGCCCCACCCCTCAGGACTCAGGGGGGTCAGCCCCACCATTTGAACAATTTTGAATCCCCACCCCATAGGGATGCTACCAGGTAAATATGAGCGATATCCATTGCTTAGTTACAGAGAAGAATTTGTTTATATCAATTTAGCCAACCGGCCCATTTTGGCCCCACCCCTCATCCCCTAGAGGGGTCAGTCCCATCATTTGTACAATTTTGAATCCCTACCCCAAGGGGATGCTACCAGTCAAATATGAGAGATATCCATTGCTTAGTTTCAGAGAAGAAGTTAAATTGTTTATATCAATTTAGCCAAATTGACCCTTTTTGGCCCCGCCCCCCAAGACCCCCCCGGCGGGGGTGGGTGGGTGGGTGGTGTCGTCCCCACCATTTGTACAATTTTGAGTCTGTGGTTATGAAAAAGTCAACTGTTGATGGACGGACGATGGACGCCATGGTATGGCATAAGCTCACCTTGGTCCTTTGGACCAGGTGAGCTAACAACAATGGTTGTCCATCTGTCTACGATTGCTTGTCAGTTTTTCCTTTAAAAAAATTGCTTATTGGCATTATCTTGAAGGATGGGAATGGTGAAGGACTTTTCAATTTAACCCCCCCCCCCCCCCCCCCCCCGGCGGTGTTTGTTGAATAAAATGTATTTTTTGTCCTGTTCACATTTGAATAAGATCTTATTTCGGCTACAAAAAATCTGTAGATTTTTTTATTATTTCGGAAATGTGTAAGGCATACAATTACTTTCAAGAAAGATGCATTTTATAAATACATGTAATCAAATAAAACATTTTCACTTGAATACAATGGTTACAATCACAGCAAAACACATGAGACATGCACACAGATGAAGGAAGATTCTTCCCTGAACAGTCAATAAACACATACCTATCAGGCATATACGAATGCATCATTATGTTGTCAGTCAATAAACACATACCTATCAGGCATATACGAATGCATCATTATGTTGTAAGTTAATTATAGTTGTGAATTCATCATAATAAAAGTACAGACAATTGGCACTACTAAGAGTATATCTGTGACAAATATCTTTCGAGCTGAAATTCATTGTGCATGTACAATGTAATACAAATTTAAAACATCTTTCATGGAAAGTAACAGACGGACATCTTCCACACAATGAAGGAGTCCCTAGCACAATGCATCAACTATTTCTTCAATGGCAGCTGACATGGAAATGTATAGGTTCATACTGGTACATTATATATCACAGATTCACTTCTTCACTACAAGTAGATTCGCTCTTGGTACTAGTCCTGTAACAGAAAATGAGAGAACCCTATTAGAAAACAACAAATGACATGTCACATGGGAAAAGCTACTTAGACAGAAAAATGTTACATCATTGTATAAGATTTTCTTTTATTCTATGGACATATATCCGTTAGTTTGACACTATCTCTTATTAACTCTTGGCAAAAAGCTGTGCTTACAATTATAACATAGCGTGGATTTTTTATCAAAACATCATTTGAGTTAAAGACTAGAATAGTAAGGAGTAAAATATGATTTCTAATAGTCATATTTTGTTGCTTCCAGCTCAAAATTGTGTTTCCAAAACAAGGCAGTACTCCATTTATGAGAAAGATCTGCAGACTGTACTTCACCTTTTCAGGAATGACAATATTACAAACTTCAATGAGTCTTGATAGAAACCATCAGAAAGATCCTTTCAGAACTTCAATTGTCAAATTCCATGATAACCACCAAGCTGCCATGTGTTTTCTTGTGATCAGTTACACAACACTTCCTGTTTCAGATAAAACATATAGAATAAAATTACCTAATTGGTCTAAAGGTTTTTCATAATCCTCTTGTTGATAGACTTTAGGTGGAAAATTCTGGCGTAAATTGAAAGCTCCAGTTTCTGGCTTGTTCATCTGGATATACAAACGTACTGCTGCCAGTGGCTCCTTGGCTGAGAAGGTGTGGTTTAATGTATCTCCACCCGGAAGTCGAATCTACAAGTAACCATGGCGATTAATACCTCCTACTTCCTCCTGTTGAAGTGATAGTTTTGATAATTATTTTTACTTACTTATATTTTGTTTTAAGATTCCCCAATAAAGCTAATTTTCAAAACTATGAAGGTGTACATGTATACAGAAAATGAATCCTGCTCCAGAGCCTTACAGGTCATTAAACATAAGAGGCCCAGAGGGCATTCAATGCTCATCTGGATGGATTTGACCAAACATCAAAATACAATAATGTAATGTTCTTGTTCAAATTGTGAACGCACAGAAAGTTGGTTGATTACAAGAGTTATTGCATGGAAACAGATTTTCAAATTATAATAATACAAGTTTTCTATTTTTAGTAATGATAACCTTGGCCATTGACCTCTGGACCTGAAAAGCAATCCCAAGCAACCACTTGTGGCAAGGAAGACCTACATGAAGTTAGAGTTTATTTGGCCAAAGAGAGCTAGAGTTATCACAAGGAAACTAATTTTCTATTTTCAGTAACAGTGATCTTGTCCTTTAACCTTCAGACTTGAAAAGCAATCCAAAGCAATCCCAAGCAAGCACTTGTGATAAGAGAGATCTGCATAAAGTGTGAATTTGATCGGGCCAAGGGAACTAGAGTTATCTCACCAAAACCTGTGTGTGGATGCCTGCCGCTACCACTACCTACCGCCGATACCTACATTTCGCTTGCTTTTTGCAGATGACACAAAAGTCAGGCACAACACAAATGGGAACTGTGGCCAAGAAAGCTGACTAACCAGGTAATGCCCGCCAATCCACCCTTATTTTAACTCTGCCCTAAACACTTGTTAATTAAGATAAAGCCGCTAAATACCAAATAATAAAGTAAGCATAGATGCACAAGTTAAGTGTACATGAGTGCAGACTACAAAAGTTTCTGAAAAGTTTGAATGAAAACTGTTATATGAGTTATTCAGACAAGATCTGTCTACAAACGCATGAAAGTCCTGGCTGCACAAATGCAGTGTGTAATGGCTACATCCACAGAGTTGTCTGAACAAAGTAATGTACACAGACAGAAGGACAAACTGATTCCAGGATACCGGTCCCTATCCCCCCCCCCCCCAGATTCATTACCTAGCTGATGTTGATCAGTACAGGTGTATTTTATACCTGTACCCGATGTTTAGTGTGGGTGTATTTACCTGAAGCTGACAATCAGTGTAGGATTTTTTCTCCACAGATGCAGCAGGTGTAGGTTGTGGAGCTGTAGCAGTCTTAGAAACATCTGGTTTGTTCTTCTGTCAATTCAAGTTGAAACAACTTTAAAACAATATATAGTGTGCTTGTGTTCTAAGGTATCTAATTCTTTGAGCTTTACAGCTCATCAAAAAATGAATATCAAAATTAAAATACCAACAATTCTTCACAGTTAATGTCAGTATTTGAAGCAAAATACTGATTTCCAAAGTCCATAAAACAGTTTATCCTTGGTCTACGTGTTATTTTCAATAAAATGAATATTCAGTAATGGTATTTATACAGTAAAAATTATAATCATATTATGATTAAGAAATGTTTTTGATAAATTTAGGATTATTCTACACTTTTGAGAGATGCTTATGTACTAAAGAATGGAAAGCATTGACCTTTGCTGCTCTTTCTGCCTTGTCACGTTCTATTGCCTCTTTTACTTTCCGTCTGAAAACAGGAATAAAAACATCATACCCGATCAACTATAATATCCCTTATATATTTTGTACAATCCCTTAACCTCCATTTTATGAACAGTTCATCAACTCCTTTTTCTCATTATGCTTCTCTGCTCCTTGATCACAACACACACTAACAGTTGATATGTATGTTTATTTATACAGTAAGTTTAATTATAGCACAGGGACTTAGGACAAATCCCACAGATAAAACCTGTAAATAGTAATGATAAATCAGTTTAATTATGATACACATTTAAGACTGGGGTTTGATTTTTGTGAAAGGTTTCTATCAACAATTTTCATTTTAATACTGTTTCCTGTGTGTGTGCTAAAGTATGTTCATGTTTGTCTCCTTGTGATGGTGCAGAACTGATGCCGTCTTTTTAAGAGCTACTTCACTGAAGCATACTGCCAAAGACACCCAGCAGGACACCACACCCTGTCGTCCAAAAATGCTGAGCGATAAGCAGGAATAGCAGCTACCATTTTAAGAGACTCTCAGCCATTGGACAAAACCTGAAGCTTCCCCAGAGAGGCGAACTCTCAAATAAAGCCCAAAGTGAAGCAATGTCGAGGGAGACAATAGGAACTGTCACCTGAGTTTTGAAATATTTAAGTCAATTCAATTATTTCCCTATATAAACTATAATAAAGCTTACCCCCTCCCCAGAGGCAAACGTGATATCCCAGGGTCATGAAATTCACAATTTTGGTAAAGCACAATAAGATCCTTCCATCTATGAAGAGTATTTGATTCTACCTTATTTGGGTTTTAATAAGAAGTGTTTTGAAATTTTAGTTAATTTGTTCCTTTTTGGCCAGGCCAAAAGCCCCTTGGGGGCAGTCAGTGCCAATATACATTTAGTTCACAACAGGCATCCCATGATGATAATTATATCCAAGTTTGTATTATTTCCAATGGTAATTGGAACAACTGATGCTCAAAAATTTGATTTCCATTTATGAATTATAGTGAACTTTACCCCCACTCCAGGTGGAAACATGAGACCCCAGGGTAATGGAATTCACAATTTTAGTAAAGGACCTTGAGACCTTTCTATCTTTAAAAAGTATTTGATTCCATCATATCTGGGAGTTGAGAAGAACATTTTTGATTTTTTTTAGCCCCATCCCACAGGCCCCTGGGAGGGTCGGGCCATATAATTCACAATTTTGGTTGACCTTTGGCCATACAAGTTTCCTGCCAAATTTCATTGAATTTGGTTCAGCGGTTTTGGAGAAGTCGAAAATGTAAATTGTTTACGGACGCACAACAAGACAAAAGGCGGTTAGAATATGTCACCTGATCATGATATAGTACAATTTTTACACCCTACCTGAAGGGCATTGATAAATATAAATAGGAGTTTAATAGATTACATATATGATTTACACGACAGAGTAATAATACTTATGTCTAGAGCAATGTTGGTCAGGACCAAGAATTAGGAACCAAGATAATTAGAATGTGTGCTACAAACCTTGCTTCCATATCTTCTCGTTTCTCTCGTTGTCGTTGTTCTGCAATTTTCTTAAGCTCAGTCTCCTCAATCCTATCAATCAAACAAGGTATTCAGGTCATTATCATTTGTTATATCAACTTTATTTAGATTTATCCTGGGAATCTAGCAGCTAAATATCTACATTCAAGACTTTTTAGTTAATCAGGAAAAATCCTTAGAGTGTTTTTACAAATCTTAGCCTATCAGGTATTGAGAAGAAGTTGCATGCTGGATAGACAATGGACAGATTTAGTTTGGTTTATTTTGTTTAACATCCTATTACCAGCCAGTCATTTAAGGACGTGCCTGGTTTTTGAGGTGGAAGAAAGCTGGAGTACAAGGAGAAAACCACCGGCCTATGGTCAGTACCTGGCAACTGTCCCATGTAGGTTAAGAACTCACAACCCAGAGATGGAGGAATAGTGAATAAGTGTCGGGACACCTTAACCACTCGGCCACTGTGGCCCCCACAACAGACAGATTATCACCATGCTGTTTTGACCTCTCAGACAGAATTTAGTAGGTGTAATTATGTAATTATGCTTCTGTGATGTTTCAAAGTATGTAGAAAGGTCCGAGGGATGGGTGATGTTTGAACCATTCTACCACTTTTTGGATGTTGTCCTTCAGACTGCCGGCAGCATTAGTGTTACTGGGACAAAATTGTATCTTGGCATTTTTACAGCTGATTTACACTTTCTTCCCATCACCGAATAGTATACAGTTGTCAAGGCTTTGTCATAGAACATTTTGTTTGAAACATTTTCGAAAGCTTGCAAACAGTTTTCAATCATTGTTTGTGTTTAAGATAAACATCTTTTTCAAATCACATTTATACCAAACTGATCAATCTCATTCAGAATTTTGGGAATGTTTTTCTGTATGCTACTTGTAGTCCAGAAAACATTTACAGTAAACATAATGGCTTCAGTGTTACCTTGACAACTGTTACTGACCTTTTGACCCCCCGAGGTTCTTCTTCATTACATGAGTAATTGAAGTCGTTCTGTGATATTTCAATGTACTATTATGTAGACATATGAAGTGTCTGAAAATCTACACACTGTGAGCATGATTCCAACTATTCTCAACTTGATTAATAGGATAAAGCTTTTGTCTCTAATATGTGTGAAATAATCATGCAACAACTTACTTCTGCTTGGTGTTAATGATCATTTTACCAGACTGTCTCCTCTGTATTTCTCTTGCTAGTGCATCCTGTTTTTCTTTTTCTTCCCGTTCAAGTCTATTTTTCTTCATTCTCTCCTGCAACCTTTGATGAAAATTTTGATACATGATCATCCTCCATACACAGTTAATCAAAATGTGAACAGGAAAAATATCTTACTTTTAATTTTCTTTGTATTTGCTCTTTCTGAAAATCACACACATGTTAAGTTAAAGTATATTGTAAACGTGACTATTTCTATAATTTCGTGATTTGGATAGGTAGGCTATACGTGTGGGATTTATTTCCACAATCAATTTTTCTTTTGGACACATTCCAAAAATACCACATACAGCACAAAACAATGGGAGAAATTTTCACAGCTGAATGATGTTGGTGTATCTAGTGTAAAATACCCTTCATATTTCTATGTTTACATTATTTGGGCATGAAATGAAGTTAACATGTAATTATAAGACATATGATGAAAAGCATACTTTCTCATTTGCTCTGCCTTTTCCTCAGCTGTTAATGGTTTGATTTCTTCTACCGACTCTGAGAATTGGGAATGTTTTGTTCTGGCTGCATGTGCTTGGGCATCCATCTCTCCTTTAAGCAACTTCCCACATCTGAAACAACCCAGTAATTATTATGTTTCCTTTGCTATTGAATAAATGTTTGATGTGTGGTACACCATTTATTAATGGCAACAAATGCTATCTTAAATGTTGCTATACATTGGGTCAATTTATAAATTCAAAGGAAACATGTGAAGTATGTACACAGACTTGATAATAAAATCATAAATATCATACTTAACTCATTTATTTTCTACAGGTCTCCTAAAATGGATATTTTTTTTAAAGTAAAGTGATTCACTCAGTATTAAATTTTTATGTTTTAAGATAAGAATGTGAAGTATTACTTAACCATTAGCAATTTATCTTTACTTCATCCTTGATCGATATTCTGTTCAATGTGAGAATTGATCTTCAAAGCATTTTTTATGTCTACCTTTTTCTGTATAAAAACATTTTCTCTTCACAAACCCATAGAACTTATCCTCTATATTACATTAATATATGGCATGAAAAGCTGAATAAAGTCTTAATGTAACAAAAATGCTCCTGAAAGTAACAATTGTTAAATATCTTTTTGAAAACTTCTTTGTATTGATGACAAACATACTCATCACATTTGAGAGAATGAGCCTGCTGTGGAGCCTCTCCGGTCTCCCCCGATACTCCAGGCTCTCCGCCACCTCCCACAGTCACATTGCCATCTGTCTGAGCAGGCGGTATATCAACAGTAGTGGCTGGAGTGAAAAATAACTAGATTTTTTATATGCTTGGATTATTTAACAAGGTTCATTCACTAAACGTTGCCATTTCTTTTTTATCTTCATGTGTATGTACCATCTTTTCCCCTTATTTGGATACTGCTGGGAACAGTTTTGGTTGGTTATTATTTTCATTTTCAACATTTTATCCACAACTTATTGGCCCTTATTATATAATGACTTAATGACCTTATTGGGCAATGCCCCTCCAGCCCCAAGGGAGCCATACATACCATTTATACAACACTGGATCTCCTTTACCCAACAATGCTTCGTGCCAAAATTTGTTCAGAATTTAGTAGTGATTTAAAGGAAATGTTGAAGGATGGACAGACAGACAACCAATATCTACACTAGTAATTTGCATTGCTTTGTACATTTGTCAAGTAAAACATGAAAGCAAAAATGTTTTCAAGATAATTATGATATATAACCTAGATTCAACATAATTGTAAAGCTTCATAGACAGCATAATAAAGATTGCTAATAGAGCACTCTAACTTGAAATTAAAAAGTACCTAGCTATATAGTAAGAACCAACATAGTCAAATGATTGTTTATGCTATCAAATCTGAAATCAAATATAAGAGTAAAATCAATTTACATTAAGGCAAATAAGGTGAAACATTCAACATTCTACTCTATTGATAAACATCCAACCAGCAGCATGGATCAATTCTATCTTGTGTATTTCTAATTTGCCTCCTAGTACACGCTTGTGGAACATTTAATGTTTTAATGTTTTACTTTACCTCCTAGTACTTGCCCTTGTGGTGCTTCAAAGGGTTCATTGATATCTGGATCATCTTCATGAGCAAACAACCTGCAAGAAGCATTTTGATATTACAATTGCAACTAGCTCTAGATCTGGAATTACCATCGTACTTTTTTCAAGGTAAGGGTTTGCTCTAGACAACAGTTTGTAATGCCATATAGTTGACAGGTTTGCATATTTTTCATTTAAAAACGTTAATAATTTGCTCATTTCAACTGCTGTGAAAGCATTGCTATTCATGCCACTTACCAATCCATAGCTAGTTGTACTCCCTGGTATCTAGTTTTTGCGAGTGCCCTTTCCCTGTAAATAATCAACATTAAATGCACTTTTTGACATTGTATTCTGTACTATCACAATTTTTTTCTATTGATAAGTGATAAACTTAGCTTCAACAAACTGACTATTGTGCCACATCAACTGCAAGTATAACAGTAAAGGACAGACAAAAGTAAATAGAAGATATATAGAAAGTGGCAGGGTTTCCAAGGATGGGATATATAGGTTCTTACTGGCAAAGTGATGGGTCTGTCTAAGCAGTATTTCACTAATCTTTGATTGCTTGTATGATTTGGAAAACAGAATTTTACATAAATTAGACATGCTATACTGACAGTAGAGATGACTATTTGTATACCTATTGCCATATTCATGTTATTTTACAAAAAGAAAGTAGATCTATATCTATTTTTAGAAATATTACGTCACCACACAAGATAATTACAATTAACTACATACGCAAAAAGAACTGAAATGTATACTTCTTATATATCTTAAAGAAGCAAAAAGCACAGATTTATCCGTAAAACTTTTAAGGTGAAATTGTTTAGTGTTACAGTACACTACAGTAGCTTATAGGCCCACATAAATATTTCCGAATTCAGGATTCGGCTTCGATTTACATTATTTCCAATCGACTTACGCGTTGTTTTTTGTAAAACCCATCTCCATTAACGTCTGTACGTCGACTGAAGATGCCATAGCTGACAGATTATAACAATCTCTGTTCCAAAACGTTATTTCAGCTTCTTTCAGATTTTGTAAAATCACGACTACACGTTTCGAGTTTTAAGCCTTTAATATAAAAGAGGTAGAACAAGGGGAATAATTATAAGACAATCGTCAGCTAGGTTGCACACTACCAAATATTTCGCTTTGATACGAGCTACGAGCTTCGAGCTTCTACTTGAATGATGAGAGCTTCGAGCTTCTACTTGAATGATGAGCGAACTAATCTTAAAACATTTTTCTGGTTAATTGCAGGCACTTGTATTTTAAGTAGGATGAAAATTATGATAAAATGCATGATTTATATATTATTTGATATAATAACATAATTTTAGATATGGATATAGAGGCATTTGTTTTGCCTTCGTTCATAATTAGGGATTTCCATTTCGGATGGAAAACCCTATTGTCTTCGTTATGTTTTTTCTTCTTCTTATAATTAGTCTTAACATTTTTTGATAACAATTTCGTTCAGAAATGAAAACAGATTGATAGAGACAAATACATCTAATCACATTGAAAGCCTTTATCAATAGTATGCAGTAACAAGTAAGACAAATCAACATTGTAATATTTTATTATCATCATAATCTAGAATTATTGCAAGGTATATTGATTCATTGGATTATATACCTATAAACACATACATCTTAATTATCATGTACTGTAATAATCTCTCACAGTATACACACCTCAAAAACAGCAACAATTGCCTTGTTACCATGTACACTATCACACAACTCATGTTTCCGTCATACTGTATGTAAAAATAGGACATTACTGTGTCTTGGGACTTGCTATCTATAATATATTTAAAAACAGTGAACGTTATTGTTCAAATAAAACATAGGAAGCATACAATTAAAACCCTTCTATATCAAACAGGGATTTCCTTTCCAGATTTCATACATAAACAGTTGTACTGGTTGGGTGATTGCTTAATACAAGTTTCTATCATATTTTTATAAGGACAAACAGTACTTCCATATTGAGACAAGTTTTGCAATATTCTAGTGTATGAATTGAGCAGATAATAGATATTGACTATAATGCTAGGTGGTGGACCATGTTATATCAGGAATGTTGTATAGGTAATCTGGTATCACGCTGGTAAACTGTAGACTAGTTATCAAAATCACTGTCTCAGAAGATTTATTTTCACAGAATTGCTTTAGGTGTAGAAAATAAGATCACAAAGCAGTTCTCTTATACAGGCATGTAATTTTCCAGTAACAAGACAATCAGAACTCTTTCATGCTGTATATCATACACTTAATATTAATGATTCATTATCACTTTTAAGTTCATATTGGATTGTAACAGGTTTCCAAGTTCCAGGAAATATATATCGAAACAATTAAATTGTACATACCTTTGTAGCATTCAAGATACAAAGTGTATAATGAA
The DNA here is from genome assembly GCF_902652985.1 of Pecten maximus. Taxonomy (NCBI): domain Eukaryota; kingdom Metazoa; phylum Mollusca; class Bivalvia; order Pectinida; family Pectinidae; genus Pecten; species Pecten maximus. The sequence continues at coordinate 49,450,080 of NC_047017.1, forward strand.
AATTCAATCTGATATATAGATTGGAGACAAAACATAGAATTTGTGTACATACATACAATATACTAAGACTTATATATGTACATTGTTTTAATTTAGTGCAACATCTTGACAAAGAACTATCTAAGTCCTTCAAAAATATATTATAATTACTATGCTCACTTTCACGACACATAAGCCACAGGACTCTGAGCAGTATTCCATTCATTCCATTAAAAAAAAAAGTTACACATTCTTCAAAACTGCAGTACATATAGAGATACACTTAACAGACTCTTACACTAAAACAATACATATGTATATCTCACTGGAAAAGACAAAGACAGCTGTATTACAAATCACAATCAAATTATAAAATGTGGGTTGCAACATGAAAAATTTGTCAAATACAAATACCTGGGTATGTTCATATATCTCGATTGTAACACGATCATACCAAAGTCAAAAGAAGACAATGGATTATAAACAATATAAAATGTTCATTATAGATAATGACACATAATTCATAATCGAATTGCACAGGCCACTTTTCCCTAAGCATCATTGTTTTTTATATATATTTTTTTATAAATAAATACAAATTTCAGAAACCAATTTATACAATATATCTACTGGAGAAACGTTTTTGTCACCAATATTATTCATGGCTATTTCAAGGAATGATAAGAAGAAATGATAAAATAAAACCTTTTGTAATATTTATAGGTTTGCTAAATTTGTTATTAATACCATATGCATCTGCTTCTGGTTAGTATTAATAAAAAAAAAATTAGACTCTACTCATACTATTTCAACAACTTGTAACACTTGAAGATCTACGATGCATCGACTGTGGAATGGAAGTAGACTTGAAGGGTGGACAATTTTAGTTAGCATTGTTTATAGAGCTGTCAACCAATCAGATTGCTCCCCTGCATTCAACTCTAAAATATACAGAATAACTCTGACAAAAGAATAACATGTGCATTGATATTTAAGGAATCTAAACCAAGGTACGTTACTGAAGTTTACATGCATTTGATATCTGTACCGGATTAAACTTAAATTGAACGTGAATTGAAGTTCGCCCCCACTTCTGATTTTTCGAGTGTTACACCTTGTTGATGTAGTATGAGTAGGGTCTAATATCTTTTCCATTAATACTTACCAGAAGCAGATGCCTGTGTTAATACAGTGCACATTATATAAAAGTTGGCTAGGTATGTACGGTAATTACAGTTATCACATCATTATCAAACTGATCATATTGTTACAAGTTCTTAATCGCTTTATCATTGTCAGTTGTCATATTGATACATGCACCTGTAGTTATACACTGTATCATTAATAAATTGATAAAGAAAATTATAGCAGTTCAATAAAACATTTATTGGCCTATAACAAGGTAGAGTATTTGAAGAAAATAATACCCTAACCTACCAAATGGTCAATCAGCACCATCAATTCATCTCAACGGTAAATAGTGCAACATATGAACACAACTTGATAACATGATGCCCTGCGATCAAATGGAGTCCTCAAATACAAATCTGACAACTCTAGATGACAAAATAAACAAGTTATACACCAGAAAATGTAGCATAGCGAACAAAAAGCTTTATCTCTAAATAAAGTGGATCATTCCAACTAATGTTACTTCACTATATATGCATAGTAATACTCCATCAAATATATATGGCAGTTGTAGATGAAAGAATACTTGACAGGACCCAGATAAGGTGAAAGACGGACAGCCTAACTGGTAACTGATTCTTGCCTCTGGCGCAACTAGTGAGTAATTAACAAACTTAAAAAAAAACAGAAACATTATCACTTTTAAACAGAACATGCCACTTGTCTTTTTTTGACACATTTCTGTCAACTGCCTTCGCTGGACACAAGAATCTCAGTACCACATTTCAGCTGTTTTCCATCCACTGTAAAAAGTCTGTTACTAAGTTGGCTCTGCCCATGTCTATAATTTTGCATTGATCACCACTGTTTTAGATTCTACCAGGATACTTGTCATGGGAATTTGTGGAACATCAAGGAATTTTTCTACAAAAGAAAAATTGACATTTTTAATATGACGCCGACATAAACTGCATATTTAAACATTTATGTGTAATATTAATATCTTGGTACAATGTTTACATCTGAATCAACTCTTTTAATCAGTATGTGTACTCCAACATCCATTATCACATCATTTGATGGTACTGCATAACATCTCTGTAAAACAGACAAGCCAAGAACTGCGACAACAAAACCAAAAGTAGGACAGTATTAAAAGGAGGGTAAACATCTAAAATGGAAATGAATGTCTCACTCCATTCTGGTTATTATTCAGAGATGATGTCCTAATGAACATATAAGTGTAAGTAACCACGGCTCTACATTGAAGACTGACTCACCTAGTTGTTCGCAGACGTTGGTAAGAACTATGGTGTTGGGATACATATAGGCCTGCCCATCTCTGTAAAGTACAAGGGTCATATATCATCAATATTTAATCAAGTCATGTACCAGGACAACATTACAAGGTTACACCAACAGCTCTACTGCACTATATGTTTCCCTTTGTATGTAAATCATGTAAACTATAAGTTTACCAGGTACCCCTAGTACCCCTGCAGAATTGAGAATAAAGGCAATCCTCAACATCCACACACTATTTTGTATTATTGTCTTGATATATTTTCACTGCAATACATGACATGGTCACTAAATGTAAATTACCCCCAACACAGTTAAGTCATTGGATTCATTTGTGAACCAGTATCTCAGGCTCTCTTTTACATGACTAATATTTTTCAACATACCTCTTCTCCTTTGACACTGCGTTCATGTGGAAGAGGGCATGGAGCCCGTTGTTAAGGATATCAAGGGAGAGAACCTCTAAGTGTTTGACAGCCCCTTCCCTCAGAAGTCTGGCGCTCAACATCTGGGCCTCCTTAGCGATTACTTTGGGAGTCTTGGCCTTAGGTTTACCATGAACATCAGTGTGTAATGATAAAAGACACCGGCACATGATCTGAAAAGTTTGCATTAGAAAAATTCTTTTTAAGTGAGAAGAAAACAGATATTATCATATACTAGTTAAATTATATTCTCGAAATAACTGACCAATACAACAAACATACTTAACATACTAAGTTGAATATATAGTAATATGCATACAATAAAACATTGATAAAATTCAGATCGGTGAAGTTGCCAATGTTTGAGGAAGATGGAAAAAGCTAACCAGCAATCCAAAAGACGTCTGACAAAATCGGAATTCAAGTCTATTTCTTTTTCTTCTCTTGCTAAGTTCTAACGAATCAATTCGTTTCCTAAAATAATCCTGGGGGTTTGCCAATTACAGTCCTATTTACGTTTCTTTTTGGCAGAATCTGTCTGTGTTTTGGCAGGCCCATGCTTTCGGCGTTCTGTCATTTTGTGTTGACTGATAACCCACCCATTGCATTGCTGGATTAATTTGCATAGAAACTTAATCCGTTGGACCTAGTTATTATTTTTAGGAATTTCCCAAATATTCTCATAAATACACATTTTCCTCCAGTTTTTGATTAGCGATAATTTGTTAGGCATATATTAAGTGGGAAAACTATTAAGAGGTCAAAATGTAAATATTTTTATATATTTCTTTGGGGGTATGGGGCTTTAATATATATCATACACATGGGTAGAAACTTCTTTTTTTTTAATGAACATCCTCTAATATTCGATGACACATTCATAAAACAGTCTTTAATTTAAAAACATACCCAGTATCCGAGCAGGAATGGTTCAAACATCTGGCTGAAGAATGTTGTGTACTTGTTGGTGGAAGATTTTATTAGAATAGCATTGTCTTTGATCACAACACCACAGTTGTGTGTGAGGGTTAGGAGGGAGTGTTCAAAGTCCTACAAACAAAAACATTAAAACAACAAGAGATCCCAGAGGGATCTTGGCGCCCACCATTGAATGATCTTCATAGGTTCCATGTCAGATTGATCTTTTCTCTACTTTTCCCTTCATTTCACTAATCTGTGCAAATTTAGACATCCCTCCAGTACTTTTCAAACAAGGGAATCCTAGCTATATAAGAAATTTGAGATTTAACGATAATGGCTGTTTGTTTGCCAGGTTGTTTTCCGGACAGACTGGTCCAAAAATGCAATGCAAGTGACCAAGGGGAACCTACTTATGAAATTTGAGAAAGATCCATTCAGTACTTTCTCAGAAATAGCGATAATAAACTTCAATTGTCAAAATCCAAGATGGCTGCCTGTCGGCCATGTTGTTTTCAGATTGGTTTCAAAACGCAATATGCATAACTAGGCACCAAGGGAAACTTACATATGAAATTTCAGAAAGATCCCTTCAGTACTTTCTCAGAAATAGCGATAATAAACTTCAATTGTCAAAATCCAAGATGGCTGCCTGTCGGCCATGTTGTTTTCAGATTGGTTTCAAAACGCAACATGCATAACTAGGCACCAAGGGAAACTTACATATGAAATTTCAGAAAGATCCCTTCAGTACTTTCTCAGAAATAGTGATAACAAACTTCAATTGTCAAAATCCAAGATGGCTGCCTGTCGGCCATGTTGTTTTCAGATTGGTCTCAAAACGCAATATGCATAACTAGGCACCAAGGGAAACCTACATATGAAATTTCAGAAAGATCCCTTCAGTACTTTCTCAGAAATAGTGATAACAAACTTCAATTGTCAAAATCCAAGATGGCTGCCTGTCGGCCATGTTGTTTTCAGATTGGTCTCAAATCGCAATATGCATAACTAGGCACCAAGGGAAACTTACATATGAAATTTGAGAAAGATCCATTCAGTACTTTCTCAGAAATAGTGATAACAAACTTCAATTGTCAAAATCCAAGATGGCTGCCTGTCGGCCATGTTGTTTTCAGATTGGTCTCAAATCGCAATATGCATAACCACCCACCAAGGGGAACCTACATATCAAATTTCAGAAAGATCCCTTCAGTACATTCTCAGAAATAGCGATAACAAACTTCAATTGTCAAAATCCAAGATGGCTGCCTGTCGGCCATGTTGTTATCCGATTGGTCTCAAAACGCAATATGCATAACTAGGCACCAAGGGGAACCTTCATATGAAATTTGAGAAAGATCCATTCAGTACTTTCTCAGAAATAGCGATAACAAACTTCAATTGTCAAAATCCAAGATGGCTGCCTGTCGGCCATTTTGTTTGCCGATTGGTCTCAAAATGCAATATGCATAACTAGGCACCAAGGGGAACCTACATATGAAATTTGATAAAGATCCCTTCAGTACTTTCTCAAAAATAGCGATAACAAACTTCAATTGTCAAAATCCAAGATGGCTGCCTGTCGGCCATGTTGTTATCCGATTGGTCTAAAAACGCAATATGCATAACTAGGAACCAAGGGGAACCTACATATGAAATTTGAGAAAGATCCTTTCAGTACTTTCTGAGAAATAGCGATAACAAACTTCAATTGTCAAAATCCAAGATGGCTGCCTGTCGGCCATTTTGTTTTCCGATTGGTCTCAAAATGCAATATGCATAACTAGGCACCAAGGGGAACCTACATATGAAATTTGAGAAAGATCCTTTCAGTACTTTCTGAGAAATAGCGATAACAAGAATTGTTTACGGACGGAGGGACGGACGGACGGAGGGACGGAGGGACGGACGGACGGACGGACGACGGACCACGGACGCAGGGCGATTTGAATAGCCCACCATCTGATGATGGTGGGCTAATAAAAATTAAAAATTAAAAGCATTTACTTCATTTTTACTGATAACTGGTTCCATATTTCACTTCAACTATACATTATAAAGCTGATAATATATACATGTAGGTAATATTCGGTTAAAATGAAACATAACATAAAGTTTGCTTCTATTAGATTTTGAATTATAGGTAAATCTGGCAGAAACTTTGACATATACAGATTTGGAGAAAACACTTGCCAGCTTTGTATGACCAGGATGGAAAATGAAGTCCCTGTTTAATAAGTGCTCCAGGAACACATATTTGTTGTAGAGATCGTCTGTAAAATAACCACAGAGAAACATATAATTCAGTAGACATGGTTTCTATGGCTTCAATTCTACTGAACTATTGAAGCTTAACATTATCAGGTAAACAATTCATATACCACATTTCTCTTCCTCTTTTTCATGATAAATATCTTAATAATATAGAAACAATAAATCTGACCTACTCAAATCCTACAATAGTATTAATTAATCAATCCCCCTATTATAGTCTTGTTTCAATATTCCTACCTGTGTTACAAATTCTGGAAGACTTCTTCCATTAGTTAGTTTGCCAAGCATACTATAAACACACAAGAAGAGGTTGCAATAAAGTGTTTGCTTGGTATCAGAATGTACTGACCTAAAGGTAAAGTGTCCTGAGTACAAACATTGATGGATAGGGACACCATTGCGACACGGACAAAAATATGCATTAGTTGATTGCGGTAGATAGACAACATCAGGTGCTGAGCTGCTGACTGCATAAGTTGGTCCTCGCTGACATGTGACGGAACATCCATTGATACTAACTCTATCACATCGTCCTTGTTGATGGTAACAATGTTCTTGTGGAGTTGTAGTGTGCTCCTTACCACTGTGTCCGAGGATTCGTTACCTGTATGATACAAATGCATTTTTGACCTTCTAGGTATTAAATTCTACCTAATTGTACCATGGAAACTTATCCTACAGAATATCAAATGAAAGCATTGATGTCTGACCAGTCACCCTAAAATAATTTTGATGCAAAATATCAGAATCCTATTGATTGACCACCACTGCATAAGGGCATAAAGCTTTCCAGTGGTGAGTTTAAGATATTTTATGGACCAGAACATGAACCAGAACATGGACCAGAATATGGACCAGAATGTGGCAAGAGTGTGGACCAGAGTGTGGACCAGAACGTGGACCAGAGTGTGGACCAGGATGTAGACCAGAGTGTGGACCAGATTGTGGACCAGAATGTGGAACAGATCGTGGACAATAATGTGGACCAGAATGTGGACCAGAGTTTGGACCAGTGTGTGGACCAGATCATGGACCAGAGTGTGGACTAGAGTGTGGACCAGAGTGTGAACCAGATCATGGACCAGAGTGTGGACTAGAATGTGGACTAGAATTTGGACTAGAATGTGGACCAGATCTTGGACCAGAGTGTGGACCAGAATGTGGACCAAAGTGAGGACCAGATCGTGGACCAGAATGTGGACCAGATCGTGAACCAGAGTGTGGACCAGAATGTGGACCAGAGTGTGAACCAGATCATGGACCAGAAAGTGGACCAGAGTATGGACCAGAATGTGGACCAGTGTGTGAACCAGATCGTGGACCAGAACGTGGACCAGTGTTTGGACCAGAGTGTGAACCAGAATGTGGACCAGAACGTGGACTAGAGTGTGGAACAGAATGTGGACCAGAGTGTGAACCAGAATGTGGACCAGAGTATGGACCAGAATGTGGAACAGTGTGTGGACCAGAGTGTGGACCAGAACGTGGACTAGAGTGTGGAACCAGAATGTACAGGTAAACCACATAATCTGTCTGATTACACCTCACTAACCTGGCCAATCTATGTATGCCCCTAGATTTAAGGCATGGCGTTTGAGCCACTCAACCTCTCTGACAAGCTGTCTCATGGGTATACCGTCCTTGTTCTGTACCATCACTGCTGCCGTCATAGACCAAGGGGAGATAACCATGTGCTTTAGGTGAAGCAGCACAAGATCGTAGGCAAGACTCTTCAGTAGATCTGTCTCCTGTGCAGACAGACTGGCAATATACCTGTTAAACAAAAAATTATATTCATTTCTGAGATGTGGCAATTCCAAGACAGTTTTAAAAAAATGCAGGGGTATATACATAACTAAATATTCCTGTTTACATTGATACAATAATCTTTCTATTTCATAAATTGATCTAATCAGTGGAATTAAGAGGGACTCGATCATCTTGTTGACGATGAGTCAGACAAGTTATGAATAAAGACAAAGAAGCTATTTTTTTGGGATAATATAACAAACTTGCATACAGATATTCCAGGATGCCTTTAAAGTCAGGTTTCATTTTACAAAGGAAAATTGTAATTTTCCATAACAAACAAAAGGAAACAGAGGTTGTTGCATTGTATGATTGATAATTCAGGAATGACAATAAAAAATTGACAAAAAGTTTTCCCAATGAAAATAATAAAATAACCAAGGATTTGAGAACCACTTTGAAACAGCGATGTTGTTGTGATACAGTGGTATATAACTCCAAATCATTTATTGATTATCAACAATGACCAGTTAGCAGACACATGATAAATTCTATTCAGCTAACCAACCTATCCTTTCTAATCGGGAATATTGACATGAACATCACAATACCAGTACACTGTAACAAATCTATTAAACATTTTCTTTCCAAATGTATATACATGTATATATTATATATAAGTTGATGTATAAAATGTGTGATTTAATAAAAGACAATATAACTTTTAGCTAAAGACTAATATTTACTCCAGACATCAACTTATACACCCCATGATAAGGAGAGTAGTCACCTTGGTGCAAGGTTGTGGATGCTTCGGTCTACTTTGCCGACTGAGTATTCTCGTATTGACAGAGGATCTCCAAAATGAATGTGTACATTTCCAAAGTCTTCTGACAATATGTTTCTTGCTTTAAACAATGCCTATTAAACAGAAAATGAATTAAGAGATTACAATATAATAAAAAAAAATAAGTTCTGCTTTATATTACATCATGAGCTTAAAGAAGTCAAAACAAAAACCACAATTGAAAGTCAGTGTATTAACTTCAGTTTTGAATACCGGGACCAACATTTCTTACAGAAACCCCTAAATGGATTTAATATTATTTTATTGATGACTGGTTTATATACAACTTTTAGGAATGAGAAAGTCTTTGTGAGAGTAAACAGTCGTTTTTTATTTTAAAGCACGAATCCCTTGGATTTGGTTTGGGGATATCACAAATACCTAAAGTAACATGGTCTCAGGTTGACACTTAGTTATGAACGCTTGTGGGACAATTTTACTTCTTCATTTACTGAGGGGGATTCATTGGATTTCAGGACTCCCCAGTAATTATATTTTTATGAACACTTACCGAGGTGGACTCCTTAGATTTCGGGACTCCCCAGTAATTATATTTTTATGAACACTTACCGAGGTGGACTCCTTAGATTTCCGGACTCCTCAGTAATTCTATTTTAGGAACATTTACTGAGAGAAAATTTTATCTTTTTACTTACTGAGGTGGACTCATTGGGTTTTAGAATTCCTTAGTAATTATATTTTTAGGAACACTTACTGAGGTGGAGGCTCCGTGGGGTTCGAAGTTACATTAATTATATTGTGGCCCAATTTGTGGGAAAACTCAATAAGGGGCAATTCCATGTTTTCACTTAATGAGGTTGACTCTTAAAGTTTTTTCGAGACTCCTCAGTAATTCTATTTTTAGCAACGTTTACTGAAGTGGACTCTTTCGGGATTCGGGACTCTAACTAATTCTATTTTTAGGAACACTTACTGAGGTGGACTCTTTGGGTTTTGGAACTCCCAGTAATTCGTAAGCATAGAGCTTCTCTTCCAAAATTTTGTCATAGCTGATGCTGACTGGGATGACCATGATGTCAGGAATGTGAGCTTTGAAGTATGGCTCTAGTGATGCAGACAGCATTCCTGAGAGAAACAAAGGGGTTATGAAATAAGATATGTGGATCCAGATACATAATGGCTAATGTGTAATAGAAAGGTTCATATCAATATTGGTAAAATGGCTGCATGAATGTAACATGCAAATATATATTTGTGTTATAAGGAATATTACAGGGATAATTCTAGACGATGAATGGTATGGTAACATTTTTGAGTTTTAAGAAAAATGAATAGGAATTCTGATGTGACAAAGCTCATTCTGAAAATTTCAATGAGATTCAAAATGAATACATGGGTAAAATCCCCACAATCCTGCCCTAAAATGAACCCTTAGGTAGGTTTGGAAGAAACTAGATGACATACCAAACTTTGGACAGTATGACTTTGCTGTTCTGCTGCGGGTACCCTCCACATAAAATTCCAACGGATGATCGCTGTTACATATCTGTGTCTGCACATACTCTGTGAAAACAGCCCAGTACAGCTGGTCGTCACCAAAACTTCGGCGAATGTAGAAGGCACCTGAATTCCTTAAAAGCCATCCAAAGAATTTCATTCCCATGAAATCTAAAAGCAACAAATAAATTGATTCAAATGTTTTGAACTTTGTTTTACATCTAACAAACTTTAAACACAATCCTTGTAAAATAAACGGTTTTTAATATGGTAATAAACATCCGTGTAAAATAAAGAATGAGGTATGAAATTAAAAAGCCTTAAATATTTTTAAAAAGCAAATTCATGGAATTTATATATCCTGCTTTCCTGGCATATATTGCAGGTAAAGATTTTTGAGGTAAGAAGTACACATGGCATAATTTATAGATTGACAGAATGATAAATTCTGTTTTGTCATAATGAGTTGCTTGAAACTCACAGAAATAAAATAAAGTCTTACACAAAAGTAAGACGTTTTATTGGACATGTATTATGGTATAAAGTAAACTGATTTGAAAAGACTTTTCTTCTTGTCTGCTATTACCATAATACATTGAATCCTGCTCCTAAGTTTGAAGACTTACAGAAAATATTTGGGGAGTTATTTAATAGCAAATAACAATGTTTTTCATAAAAACAAGGGGCGATAAATCTGTTACAAAGTTTGATAATAATCAGATTATAATTGTGGGAGTTATTGCATGAAAACAGCAGCAAAGTAAATTTCTGTTAATCAAGGGGCCATAATTCTGCCAAAAATAATGTCAGGGAGAAGTAACAATCAAAATGTGCTGAGCCCTTTAGACTCTAAACCTTGATACAAAGTTTGAAGAAAATCTGTTAACATATGCTGCAGTAATTGCTCAGAAACAAAACGTGACAGACAGACAGACAGCCAGCCACTTGGAAGGAAGATCCCAAATTAATATCCACCATTTCGGTGCAAGCATGGGATAAAACCTCACAAAAAATGGTTAAAAGTGTAATGGAATTATAACATATTCCTTCATCTAATACTGTACTTACCCATTGCTGCGGCAATGATGGGTAGTGGCAGATCATAATGATAAAACACAAACGACATGAGGAGGAAATCAAAGTAACTACGATGACTGGGAGTCAATAATACTGGGTACTCTTTGATCATTGTCCGCACCTGTAATAAAAGAATACATGCAATTGGTGTTTGGTACATCTAATGACCTACACATGGAAAAGTCTGACAGGTACAATACATATTACATAAATATTATCTCCGTGAGTTTTGTGTACCAGTGATTTGATGAAATTAACTACATTGTCAATTATTCCTTGTAAACAATTTATCTTACAACCTAGCAATTACTTTGCATAGAAACTTATCAGACCTCTCATTTTTATTTGTTTTGTACACATTTTATGTTCTACATTATGTTTTATCTCCCTTATTGAAAAAATATCATCAACTTTCACAATCAAGGTTGATACAGGTTGATCAACATATTACAATGTAACAATACAAGCATTACTTTGTATATACCATATTTATAATAAAATAAGCCAACCACCCTTTTATAAAAGTTTGTTATTAAAATTTGTGTAGAACTTATCTGTGAACCACTTTTGGCTTAATATTTTAAAGTTGATCATTCAGAAGGAGGCTTATTTGTGGCCTTATTTACAGATAAAGATGGTAGCTATACATTAATTTTTTTTTACCTTTTGGATACCTTCTTCATTTACATAAATTCTTTTAAATAATGCTTTCAGAACTTTGACAAGGAACATAGCAAATCCTCTGATCGCACCAATTTTGAGGTTATGTGACATTTCCTCTAGGATTTCTTTGGTCTGACCCCACACCTCATCAGCTGGCATCCCACTCTCCATACAGACCTGGACAAAACATTGAGTCATCATACAATTCATTTAAAGGTCAAGTTAAGCTATATAAAGCCATACATTTTAATCTTTCTCAACTTTGTGTGGATGTGGAGCTTTATTTCACTATAAATATATAACATAACTGATATGACATTTTCATGAGATAAGGACACATTTGCAATAATGCAAATATTTCCTGTTCAGGAGGTCTGGGAGACTCCTGATTTTGGATACTAAATTTAAACTAAAGTTATCAGTAATTCTAAATTCTTATTTCTTTAATCAATTCCAGAAGAATAGAAAGAGTAGCTTAATATATGCAGTTTTAAAGAACTAATTTGTCTAGAGGTCAATAAATCAACTCTTCATTTTAAACTCTCTTCCATGTGTCTAAGCAAGTAATGAATGTTTTAACTGTCAATTTGTCTACTGGAATTCTCACTTGTTCAACAGCATATTTCACGCGATCACTGGCCATGACATGCTCTTTTACTTGGTCTATTGTTCTGGGTTTGTTGTTTTTGTAAGTAGGGACATCACGTGTTCGAAGGCTCCATCCTACATCACTTGTATGACGGCGGTCCTCTAAGATATCCTCAAAGATGTCCTTATGTCTTGAGGATACCAGCTTTGGATCATCTGAAATCGATCAACCAACCACATTCAATTTTCTTATTTTCTCTATGTTTTTAGAGCATAAAAAGCTTCTACTCAAACCATGTTAGAGGATAACACAACAAGAAACTTATGACGTGTGCCATTTTGGTTGGCATCAGAACCAAAAACAAGAGACCTCTAGCTAGCTGAAGTAACATAGCTTCCTCTGGTTCCGACACCAGATGTTAAAATCTTTATTAACATGCAGTCACTCCAAACAGCTTAGATACCTCGAAATGTCAAACAGCTGAGGCCAGAGCACAGAGCAAGGGCCTGTGCACTTATGCGGACAAACTGGTTCGTCAGTTTTTAAAAGTAATTTTAATAGTCTTTATGAAGGCTCGTCTGAAAACAATATAAAATCACCAGCTGGCCCGTCTTTATCCATAAACGATAACCATACACAGTGAATCTATATCTTAAGGGAGAGGAAACTCGGGTTACTCAGATATACCAGGCAAACCAGGATTCATATTAGCATCATTCTGGCTATTTCAGTAAGCTGTTCATGCATGATCAGTTATATGGGCAGTAAAACTTCAGAAGACACATATGGTATCGTATCTGATGCATGGACTGTTGCTAAGGGGATGTCCAAATGATGACCAAATATATATATATATACTGGATGCAGAGCTACAGTAGACCAATGCATCAGCAACGTCACCAAATTATAGATCTAATCAATTAAGAGGAAGATGGTGCCGACAATAAATACAAGTTACCTTGTTTGATCCAAACATTTCTCGACTGTTCCTCCATGGTGAAGTAGGACGGACAGTAGGGACAAGCAGAGAAACCGGCCAAATTCCAAAGACCAGTGTTTTTATCAGTTTTTCACATTGCCATTGGCTGCGATTCGTCGGGTGATCAATATACAATGTATTTAACACGCTTCAGTATTATGATCGTAATATCAAAGCGTTTGTGTGACCAAAAGCATTTGACAGTTTATGTGTATCAGGAACATGTTACCTGCTTTATAAAATTCCGAATGATGAAAGACCGGTCAACGAATTGTTTGATATTTGTTGTATCAATTGATTTGAATTTGATTGTCGCAAATATTAATTAATGGCTATTAGCAACAAAATTCCGTAGTCTTCACATAATCAAACATTTAATGTTTTACCAAAATATGTAATGCATGGTTTTTCACACGACACCGTCGTAACAGGAAGTTGACATGTGGTCTGCTAGGGTTCTGCTAGGGCTCTACTACGGCCTGTAGACTGGCTGGCATATCAAGATGTCAAGTCAAACAACAATACCGAAGATGAAAACTACATTATTTGCTTTCGTGTTTTTAACTGCATTTATTCAATATTCAATATCGAAAAAGAAAGACAGTTTCGTAAGTAAACTGAACAAAAATCTACAAATGTATCTGTTCAGTTCAGACTCATGATGATGATGACGACTGACACATTGTCTATAACATAACGTTACTAATTACTTTGCATTTAAAACCTTGTGCGTCTGTATTTGAAAAGTATTATATTGAATATTGTATTTATTATATAACTCTTTCTTGTGTGCCCTGTCCCTAGGCCGTCAGATTACAACCACAGTGATCTAGGACCCTTTCAATATAACAAGATCCAGGTTGATACCAAGTTCATACTTAACTCTCAAAAAGACTACAAAGAGGTGTCTATCACTAAACTGGAGCCTAGTGAACCAGCAAGGCCATATCAAATGCTTTAAGCAGATCAGAAATCAACATGTTATGGCGGAAATAAATAGCTCAGAAACAGTTGACCTGGACAGCAGATACATGTACATGTCATATTTGGTATAGTTAAGACACAAAAAGTGACTAATACACAATTAATCCTTCCTCTTTTTAGAAGTTTTGATCCATAATATTCTAAAGAAATAGTATAGGGATGGGATGTGAAGCACAATTTTGATTCTAATGAACTTTCAATTTCAAACACTTTATCTGTTAAAGCCAAACTTCCCAGCAAGATGTGTTTATGGTCATCTCTACCTATTTAACGTTATAGTCATCTCTACGTATTGAATGTTATAGTCATCTCTACGTATTGAATGTTACAGTCATCTCTACCTATTGAATGTTAATGTCATCTTTAAATATTGAATGTTATAGTCATTTCTACCTGTTGAAAGTTATAGTCATCTCTACCTGTTGAACATTATAGTCATCTCTACCTATTGAACGTTATAGTCATCTCTACCTATTGAACATTATAGTCATCTCTGCCTATTGAATGTTATAGTCATCTCTACCTATTGAATGTTATAGTCATCTCTACCTATTGAACGTTATAGTCATCTCTACCTATTGAATGTTATAGTCATCTCTACCTATTGAACGTTATAGTCATCTCTACCTATTGAACGTTATAGTCATCTCTACCTATTGAACATTATAGTCATCTCTGCCTATTGAATGTTATAGTCATCTCTACCTATTGAACATTATAGTCATCTCTACCTATTGAACATAATAGTCATCTCTTCCTATTGAATGTTACAGTCATCTCTACCTATTGAATGTTACTGTCATCTCTACCTATTGAACATTATAGTCATCTCTACCTGTTGAACATTATAGTCATCTCTACCTGTTGAACATAATAGTCATCTCTTCCTATTGAATGTTACAGTCATCTCTACCTATTGAATGTTACTGTCATCTCTACCTATTGAACATTATAGTCATCTCTACCTGTTGAACATTATAGTCATCTCTACCTGTTGAACGTTATAGTCATCTCTACCTATTGAATGTTACAGTCATCTCTACTTATTGAATGTTACTGTCATCTCTACCTATTGAATGTTACTGTCATCTCTACCTATTGAACATTATAGTCATCTCTACCTGTTGAACATTATAGTCATCTCTACCTGTTGAACGTTATAGTCATCTCTACCTATTGAACGTTATAGTCATCTCTACTTATTGAATGTTACTGTCATCTCTACCTATTGAATGTTACTGTCATCTCTACCTATTTAATGTTATAGTCATCTCTACCTATTGAATGTTATAGTCATCTCTACCTATTGAATGTTACAGTCATCTCTACCTATTTAATGTTATAGTCATCTCTACCTATTGAATGTTACAGTCATCTCTACCTATTTAATGTTATAGTCATCTCTACCTATTGAACATTATAGTCATCTCTACCTATTGAATGTTATAGTCATCTCTGCCTATTGAATGTTATAGTCATCTCTACCTATTGAATGTTATAGTCATCTCTACCTATTGAACATTATAGTCATCTCTGCCTATTGAATGTTATAGTCATCTCTACCTATTGAATGTTACAGTCATCTCTACCTATTAAATGTTACAGTCATCTCTGCCTATTGAATGTTATAGTCATCTCTACCTATTGAACATTATAGTCATCTCTACCTATTGAACATAATAGTCATCTCTTCCTATTGAATGTTACAGTCATCTCTACCTATTGAATGTTACTGTCATTTCTACCTATTGAACATTATAGTCATCTCTACCTGTTGAACATTATAGTCATCTCTACCTGTTGAACATAATAGTCATCTCTTCCTATTGAATGTTACAGTCATCTCTACCTATTGAATGTTACTGTCATCTCTACCTATTGAACATTATAGTCATCTCTACCTATTGAACATAATAGTCATCTCTTCCTATTGAATGTTACAGTCATCTCTACCTATTGAATGTTACTGTCATTTCTACCTATTGAACATTATAGTCATCTCTACCTGTTGAACATTATAGTCATCTCTACCTGTTGAACGTTATAGTCATCTCTACCTATTGAATGTTACAGTCATCTCTACTTATTGAATGTTACTGTCATCTCTACCTATTGAATGTTACTGTCATCTCTACCTATTGAACATTATAGTCATCTCTACCTGTTGAACATTATAGTCATCTCTACCTGTTGAACGTTATAGTCATCTCTACCTATTGAACGTTATAGTCATCTCTACTTATTGAATGTTACTGTCATCTCTACCTATTGAATGTTACTGTCATCTCTACCTATTTAATGTTATAGTCATCTCTACCTATTGAATGTTATAGTCATCTCTACCTATTGAATGTTACAGTCATCTCTACCTATTTAATGTTATAGTCATCTCTACCTATTGAATGTTACAGTCATCTCTACCTATTTAATGTTATAGTCATCTCTACCTATTGAACATTATAGTCATCTCTACCTATTGAATGTTATAGTCATCTCTGCCTATTGAATGTTATAGTCATCTCTACCTATTGAATGTTACTGTCATCTCTACCTATTTAATGTTACAGTCATCTCTACCTATTTAATGTTATAGTCATCTCTACCTATTGAACATTATAGTCATCTCTACCTATTGAATGTTACTGTCATCTCTACCTATTGAATGTTACTGTCATCTCTACCTATTGAATGTTACAGTCATCTCTACGTATTGAATGTTACAGTCATCTCTACCTATTGAATGTTACTGTCATCTCTACGTATTGAATGTTATAGTCATCTCTACCTATTGAATGTTACAGTCATCTCTACCTATTGAATGTTACAGTCATCTCTACCTATTGAATGTTATAGTCATCTCTACGTATTGAATGTTACAGTCATCTCTACGTATTGAATGTTACAGTCATCTCTACCTATTGAATGTTATAGTCATCTCTACCTATTGAATGTTACTGTCATCTCTACGTATTGAATGTTACTGTCATCTCTACCTATTGAATGTTATAGTCATCTCTACGTATTTAATGTTACAGTCATCTCTACCTATTTAATGTTACAGTCATCTACGTATTGAATGTTATAGTCATCTCTACCTATTGAATGTTACTGTCATCTCTACCTATTTAATGTTACAGTCATCTCTACGTATTGAATGTTACTGTCATCTCTACGTATTGAATGTTACTGTCATCTCTACCTATTTAATGTTACAGTCATCTCTACGTATTGAATGTTACTGTCATCTCTACGTATTGAATGTTACTGTCATCTCTACCTATTTAATGTTACAGTCATCTCTACGTATTGAATGTTACTGTCATCTCTACCTCTTGAATGTTACAGTCATCTCTACCTATTTAATGTTACAGTCATCTACGTATTGAATGTTATAGTCATTTCTACGTATTGAATGTTATAGTCATCTCTACCTATTGAATGTTACAGTCATCTCTACCTATTGAATGTTATAGTCATCTCTACCTATTGAATGTTATAGTCATCTCTACCTATTGAATGTTACTGTCATCTCTACCTATTGAATGTTACAGTCATCTCTACCTATTGAATGTTATAGTCATCTCTACCTATTGAATGTTATAGTCATCTCTACCTATTGAATGTTATAGTCATCTCTACCTATTGAATGTTACTGTCATCTCTACCTATTTAATGTTACAGTCATCTACGTATTGAATGTTACTGTCATCTCTACCTATTGAATGTTACTGTCATCTCTACCTATTGAATGTTATAGTCATCTCTACCTATTGAATGTTACTGTCATCTCTACCTATTGAATGTTATAGTCATCTCTACCTATTGAATGTTACAGTCATCTCTACCTATTGAATGTTACTGTCATTTCTACCTATTGAATGTTATAGTCATCTCTACCTATTGAATGTTATAGTCATCTCTACCTATTGAATGTTATAGTCATCTCTACCTATTGAATGTTACTGTCATCTCTACCTATTTAATGTTACAGTCATCTACGTATTGAATGTTACTGTCATCTCTACCTATTGAATGTTACTGTCATCTCTACCTATTGAATGTTATAGTCATCTCTACCTATTGAATGTTACTGTCATCTCTACCTATTGAATGTTATAGTCATCTCTACCTATTGAATGTTACAGTCATCTCTACCTATTGAATGTTACTGTCATTTCTACCTATTTAATGTTATAGTCATCTCTACCTATTGAATGTTACAGTCATCTCTACCTATTGAATGTTATAGTCATCTCTACCTATTGAATGTTACTGTCATCTCTACCTATTGAATGTTATAGTCATCTCTACCTATTGAATGTTATAGTCATCTCTACCTATTGAATGTTACTGTCATCTCTACCTATTGAATGTTACTGTCATCTCTACCTATTTAATGTTACAGTCATCTACGTATTGAATGTTACTGTCATCTCTACCTATTGAACATTATAGTCATCTCTACCTATTGAACGTTATAGTCATCTCTACCTATTTAATGTTATAGTCATCTCTACCTATTTAATGTTACTGTCATTTCTACCTATTGAATGTTACTGTCATTTCTACCTATTGAATGTTACTGTCATTTCTACCTATTGAACATTATAGTCATCTCTACCTATTGAACATTATAGTCATCTCTACCTATTGAATGTTATAGTCACCTCTACCTATTGAATGTTACTGTCATCTCTACCTATTGAACATTATAGTCATCTCTTCCTATTGAACATTATAGTCATCTCTGCCTATTGAACATTATAGTCATCTTTTCCTATTGAACATTATAGTCATCTCTACCTATTTAACATTATAGTCATCTCTACCTATTGAACATTATAGTCATCTCTTCCTATTGAACATTATAGTCATCTCTGCCTATTGAACATTATAGTCATCTCTTCCTATTGAACATTATAGTCATCTCTACCTATTGAACATTATAGTCATCTCTACCTATTGAACATTATAGTCATCTCTTCCTATTGAGCATTATAGTCATCTTTTCCTATTGAACATTTTAGTCATCTCTACCTATTTAACATTATAGTCATCTCTACCTATTGAACATTATAGTCATCTCTTCCTATTGAACATTATAGTCATCTTTTCCTATTGAACATTATAGTAATTTCTTCCTATTGAACATTATAGTCATCTCTACCTATTGAATGTTATAGTCATCTCTACCTATTGAACATTATAGTCATTTCTACCTATTGAACGTTATAGTCATCTCTACCTATTGAACATTATAGTCATCTCTACCTATTGAACATTATAGTCATCTCTACCTATTGAACATTATAGTCATCTCTACCTATTGAATGTTATAGTCATCTCTACCTATTGAATGTTACTGTCATCTCTGCCTATTGAATGTTATAGTCATCTCTACGTATTGAATGTTACTGTCATCTCTACCTATTGAACATTATAGTCATCTCTACCTATTGAACGTTATAGTCATCTCTACCTATTGAACGTTATAGTCATCTCTGCCTATTGAATGTTACAGTCATCTCTACCTATTGAATGTTATAGTCATCTCTACCTATTGAATGTTACTGTCATCTCTACCTATTGAACATTATAGTCATCTCTTCCTATTGAACATTATAGTAATCTCTTCCTATTGAACATTATAGTCATCTCTACCTATTGAACATTATAGTCATCTCTTCCTATTGAACGTTTTAGTCATCTCTTCCTATTGAACATGATAGTCATCTCTTCCTATTGAACATTATAGTCATCTCTTCCTATTGAACGTTTTAGTCATCTCTTCCTATTGAACATTATAGTCATCTCTTCCTATTGAACATTATAGTCATCTCTTCCTATTGAACGTTTTAGTCATCTCTTCCTATTGAATGTTATAGTCATCTCTTCCTATTGAATGTTATAGTCATCTCTACCTATTGAATGTTACTGTCATCTCTACCTATTTAATGTTACAGTCATCTCTACCTATTTAATGTTACAGTCATCTACGTATTGAATGTTACTGTCATCTCTACCTATTGAATGTTACAGTCATCTCTACCTATTGAATGTTACTGTCATCTCTACCTATTGAATGTTACAGTCATCTCTACCTATTGAATGTTACTGTCATCTCTACCTATTGAATGTTACAGTCATCTCTACCTATTGAATGTTATAGTCATCTCTACCTATTGAACGTTATAGTCATCTCTACCTGTTGAATGTTACTGTCATCTACGTATTGAATGTTACTGTCATCTCTACCTATTTAATGTTACTGTCATCTCTACCTATTGAATGTTATAGTCATCTCTACCTATTGAATGTTATAGTCATCTCTACCTATTGAATGTTACTGTCATCTCTACCTATTTAATGTTACAGTCATCTACGTATTGAATGTTACTGTCATCTCTACCTATTGAATGTTACTGTCATCTCTACCTATTGAATGTTATAGTCATCTCTACCTATTGAATGTTACTGTCATCTCTACCTATTGAATGTTACTGTCATCTCTACCTATTGAATGTTATAGTCATCTCTACCTATTGAATGTTATAGTCATCTCTACCTATTGAATGTTACAGTCATCTCTACCTATTGAATGTTACTGTCATCTCTACCTATTGAATGTTACAGTCATCTCTACCTATTGAATGTTACTGTCATCTCTACCTATTGAATGTTACTGTCATCTCTACCTATTGAATGTTACTGTCATCTCTACCTATTTAATGTTACAGTCATCTCTACCTATTGAATGTTACTGTCATCTCTACCTATTGAATGTTACTGTCATCTCTACCTATTGAATGTTACTGTCATCTCTACCTATTGAATGTTACTGTCATCTCTACGTATTGAATGTTACTGTCATCTCTACCTATTGAACATTATAGTCATCTCTACCTATTGAACGTTATAGTCATCTCTACCTATTGAATGTTATAGTCATCTCTACCTATTTAATGTTACTGTCATTTCTACCTATTGAATGTTACTGTCATTTCTACCTATTGAATGTTACTGTCATTTCTACCTATTGAATGTTACAGTCATCTACGTATTGAACATAATAGTCATCTCTTCCTATTGAATGTTACTGTCATCTCTACCTATTGAATGTTACTGTCATTTCTACCTATTGAATGTTACTGTCATTTCTACCTATTGAATGTTACTGTCATCTCTACCTATTTAATGTTACAGTCATCTCTACCTATTTAATGTTACTGTCATTTCTACCTATTGAATGTTACTGTCATTTCTACCTATTGAATGTTACTGTCATTTCTACCTATTGAACATTATAGTCATCTCTACCTATTGAACATTATAGTAATCTCTTCCTATTGAACATTATAGTCATCTCTACCTATTGAACGTTATAGTCATCTCTACCTATTGAATGTTACTGTCATCTCTACCTATTGAATGTTATAGTCATCTCTACCTATTTAATGTTACTGTCATCTCTACCTATTGAATGTTATAGTCACCTCTACCTATTGAATGTTACAGTCATCTACGTATTGAATGTTACAGTCATCTCTACCTATTGAACATTATAGTCATCTCTTCCTATTGAACATTATAGTCATCTCTGCCTATTGAACATTATAGTCATCTCTTCCTATTGAACATTATAGTCATCTCTGCCTATTGAACATTATAGTCATCTCTTCCTATTGAACATTATAGTCATCTCTACCTATTGAACATTATAGTCATCTCTACCTATTGAACATTATAGTCATCTCTTCCTATTGAACATTATAGTCATCTTTTCCTATTGAACATTTTAGTCATCTCTACCTATTTAACATTATAGTCATCTCTACCTATTGAACATTATAGTCATCTCTTCCTATTGAACATTATAGTCATCTTTTCCTATTGAACATTATAGTAATTTCTTCCTATTGAACATTATAGTCATCTCTACCTATTGAATGTTATAGTCATCTCTACCTATTGAACATTATAGTCATTTCTACCTATTGAACGTTATAGTCATCTCTACCTATTGAACATTATAGTCATCTCTACCTATTGAACATTATAGTCATCTCTACCTATTGAACATTATAGTCATCTCTACCTATTGAATGTTATAGTCATCTCTACCTATTGAATGTTACTGTCATCTCTGCCTATTGAATGTTATAGTCATCTCTACCTATTGAATGTTACTGTCATCTCTACCTATTGAACATTATAGTCATCTCTACCTATTGAACGTTATAGTCATCTCTACCTATTGAACGTTATAGTCATCTCTGCCTATTGAATGTTACAGTCATCTCTACCTATTGAATGTTATAGTCATCTCTACCTATTGAATGTTACTGTCATCTCTACCTATTGAACATTATAGTCATCTCTTCCTATTGAACATTATAGTAATCTCTTCCTATTGAACATTATAGTCATCTCTACCTATTGAACATTATAGTCATCTCTTCCTATTGAACGTTTTAGTCATCTCTTCCTATTGAACGTTTTAGTCATCTCTTCCTATTTAACATTATAGTCATCTCTTCCTATTGAACGTTTTAGTCATCTCTACCTATTGAACGTTTTAGTCATCTCTTCCTATTGAACGTTTTAGTCATCTCTTCCTATTGAACATGATAGTCATCTCTTCCTATTGAACATTATAGTCATCTCTTCCTATTGAACGTTTTAGTCATCTCTTCCTATTGAACATTATAGTCATCTCTTCCTATTGAACATTATAGTCATCTCTTCCTATTGAACGTTTTAGTCATCTCTTCCTATTGAATGTTATAGTCATCTCTTCCTATTGAATGTTATAGTCATCTCTACCTATTGAACGTTTTAGTCATCTCTTCCTATTTAACATTATAGTAATTTCTTCCTTCCAATGTTTTCAGTCATCTCTACCTATTTAACGTTTTAGTCATCTTTAATTATTAGCTCACCTGGTCCGAAGGACCAAGGTGAGCTTATGCCATACCGTGGCGTCCGTCGTCCGTCCGTCCGTCGTCCGTCTGTCGTCCGTCTGTCGTCCGTCCGTCCGTCCGTCCGTCCGTCAACAATTGAATTATTTGACTTCTTCTTCATAACCGCTGATTGGAATTTCACCAAATTTGGTCAGAAGCATCCCCATGGGTAGGGGACTCAAAATTGTACAAATGATGGGGCTGATCCCCTGGGGGCCTCTGGGGCGGGGCGTAAAGGGGTCAATTTAGCTATTTTGATATAAACGACTTCTTCTCTGAAACCGAGCAATGGATATCGCTCATATTTGCTTGGTAGCATCACTATGGGGTGGGGATTCAAAATTGTACAAATGATGGGGCTGACCCCCTGGGGGCCTCTGGGGCGGGGCCAAATGAGGTCAATCGGGCTATATTGATATAAACGACTTCTTCTCTGAAACCGAGCATTGGATATGGCTCATATTTGCCTGGTAGCATCACTATGTGGTGGGAATTCAAAATTGTACAAATGATGGGGCTGACCCCCCAGGGGCCTGAGGGGTGGGGCCAAATGTGGTCAATTGGGCTCTATTGATATAAACGACTTCTTCTCTGAAACTGAGCAATGGATATCGCTCATATTTGCCTGGTAGCATCACCATTGAGTGGGAACTCAAAATTGTATAAGTGGTGGGGCTGACACCCCGGGGCGCTGAGGGGCGGGGCCAAACAGGGTCAATTTGGCTAAATTGATATAAACAACTTCTCCTCTGAAACTAAGCAATGGATATCTCACATATTTGACTGGTAATATCCCCTTGGGGTAGGGATTCAAAATTGTACAAATGATAGGGCTGACCCCCCTGAGGGCTGAGGGGCGGGCCAGAAGGGGTCAATTTGCCTAAATTGATATAAACAACTTCTTCTCTGAAACTAAGCAATGGATTAATATATATCGCTCATATTCGCCTGGTAGCATCCCCTTGAGGTAGAGATTCAAAATTGTACAATTGGTGGGGCTGACCCCCGGGGGGCCAAAAGGGATCAATTTGGCTAAATTGACATTTTTAGAATTACAATAAAAACAATGTTCATGTAACCATATGAAATGCCTATGATATACTGACATAGCAATACCAGTGGCAAATATACTTAAGCATAGTTCTTGTTTCATATATCATGAAACCAGGTGAGCGATACAGGCCCTCTGGGCCTCTTGTTTAACTTTCAATGTGTTTTCCTTTTCAGGATGTAAAAGAATTTTTCGACAAAGAAAAGAAGAAGTTTACAGCCGCTTGTCCTAAAAAGATAACACCTAACAGTATAAACCGTTTAAGGTGGACAGCAGAGGTATTATTAATTACACTAGATGTAAAGTATTAACCGTTTAAAATGGACAGCAGAGGTATTATTTATTACACTAGATGTAAAGTATTAACCGTTTAAGGTGGACAGCAGAGGTAATATTTATTACACTAGATGTAAAGTATTAACTGTTTAAGGTGGACAGCAGAGGTAATATTTATTACACTAGATGTAAAGTATTAACCTTTTAAGGTGGACAGCAAATGTAATATTAATTACAGTAGATGTAACATCTCAATCCACTAACCTATAGATAAACATTTGGTGTCTTTTCATATCTTTGTCTTATAATGGCTCCTGTCAACATTAAAAGGTGCTTGATTTAAATAGTAATAGTTCATATATTTTTTACATAGATTTGATGCAATCATGTAAGAGAAAAATAATCCATTATCCATATGTCTTCGCGATCTTCTCAGTCTAGGGCTGTCAATCTGTAACTTCTCATTCTCAGCTAAACCTAAAACAAGATTTTGTTACAGAATATCAGCCCTCAACTGATTAATCACCTCAAACAACAAAGGTAACAAATTCTAGTAAGAAATGTATCAAAGATATACTACCAAATATGTAAATGCAAGTAAAGGGGTACCAATCATAGCATAGGCCAGGCATCACAGTGGTTATTTAATAAGTTACGAACCTGAGCTATGTTGTTATTAGAACCCCTCTACACACAGGGATTTGACACATTCCTATGACCCAGAATGAAATACATTAACCCAAGGATCTGAACCCTAGAACAATAATAAGTGATCTGAGGGTCGGACCCTGGGGTTAGATATTTCATTCTCTGTCAAAGGAATGTGTCAAGCCCCTGTGTGTGTACCAAAATGAATATGACAGGATCAGTATTGATACATGTTTACCAGTTTCTTAATTTATCACAGATTGACCAAGCAATTTCATGTATACTAATTGCTCTGGATACCAAGGAAAATGATGGATTTCAGTGGTCTGCCCTTGGTATGCTGTACCAGAGGAAAGGACAGTCATCTCAAGCAGTCTCCTGCTTCAGATATGCATCAAAACTCTCAGGGAAGGTCAGCCCATTTGTTACCTCATGGGATTTTATTGGGCCATTTGTCATTGGAAAAATGGAGCTTGATGGTGATCCAATGGAACCATTCGGTGGTATTTTTGAAGTTTCCAAAAAAAGAAACAACAAAAATGTTAGATTTTTCTCAGAGTTGGTACCCAAAGGAGAAATTCAGTGGAAGACCTTCAAGCAGACTTATAATGGCGAAACCATTAAAATTAGTCCCCAAGTAAATTGGAATGACCTGGTAAACTCCCTTAGTTCCATGGGGATTACAGAATGGCAGGGGTGGGTGGTAGGGGAGTTTGCTGTGAATGAGAAAGACCAGATGGTAGTGTTCCAGTGTTTGGATGTCCACACCTTTTACATTGATGGCAGACCACTGACGGGTGATGTGTACCGTAGAGATGTGTTCTGGACCACAACCCACCTCTCACAGGGTATCCATACCATCTACATTCGTCTACGCTCTAAAGTAGCTGCAAATTTTAAGTGCTCTATAAAGATACCACCATCAAGTTTTGAAGTGCTCACTCCTCACTACCTTCCAGATCTTGTTAATGGTCACTTATTTGGTAAACATGTTGCACTTCCAGTGACAAATCATCATCATACAAAATGGGTTCGTGTTTCCAAGGTAACTGTGACTGACCAATCAGATGGAAATAAATTGAAAAGTTATTTGCTACATTCTGTCAGTATTGCTCCAGGTCAGACAATTCCGATTCTGTTTTCGTTGGAGACTGCAGATAATGACATATTGCTTACAAAGTGTTCTACTATAAACATGATCCTATCCATTACAACATCTGCAGGAACCATGCCCTTCCAAATTAATCTCCGCTGTAGGAAGCCTGGAGAGTCCTTCCTGTTTACCTTTTTAGACCATGATGGATCTGTACAGCATGCAGCGGCCATTGCCCCAATTGTGGGATGTGGGGGCACCACCTGTCCTACCGTTCTTACATTACACGGTACCACAGTCCCACCGCAGAATCAGGCGGACAGCTACAAGGTAATGAGGAACGGAGAATATGTATTTGGGATTCCACATGCTTGGCTGCTGGCTCCAACACGGTATGTCTTTATGTCATCAATTTATTTCTTCCAATATCAAGTAGTGGCTTCATTTCATGTCATATTTTAATATTCTATCAGCAATATCCTTTTGTAAGTTAGTGCTTTATGGAATATCATGAGCAGTGAAATAATGAAGTTTTGCTGGATCTCATTTATAGACTGTACCTAAGTATGCTATCTTTCTTGATTCTCGATGCTTAATGTGGAAAGTAGATTGATTTTATATATCAAACACTGATTCACTTGATGACAATATATATATGATGGCTATAGACATGGTGCCCATAACTGGGAGGGGCCTGGCAGTCTCACAGCTATGACTGCCTTGGACAGACTGGTATCGCTGACTCACTCCAGTGACTGGATCTCTGACAAGGCAGACAACTCTAAGGTACTGTTTGCAGGTAAGTACCTTGGAAAAGGTCTGGATAATTGGATGGAAATTTATAGTGTTAGATTACATGTTCCTAGTCTACCAAAAATGTCTGTTGTTGCTGGCTGTGGTAACCTAGCTGCCTAAACAGGTGAGGCGACTGGTCAGAATTTTGAAGATGGTTAAATTTAAGGAGATCAAAATTCACCTATTAATATGTCTACTTTTTAGACCCTGATGCAGTTGTCCTGTACATTTTATTACCTATTTGCTGGAGTTGATATACAAAATGTATGTTTATATGTCCTTTACATTGTGTAATATGATGTAATGTGACGTGCATTAGAGTAATTTTCCAAATTAGATAGTGTGCTATGTATATGTTTTATATTATTATTTAGTGGACTGGGAAGGACATTCCTAACCAAACATTTGCGTTGTTGTCACTAAGTTATATATATTGACCATGTTCACATCATAAATTTTACTGTCTAGGTCATTCAATGGGAGGACATGGTGCGTGGCACCTAGCTACACACTTCCCTGACCGAGCCCTCGGATTGGTATCACTTGCGGGGTGGATTAAGAAGGAGGAATATGGAGACAGCAATCTTTTCTTTAGGTTTGTTATGGAATGAAAATGAATAAATCATATTGTCATAGTTTGAATGAAAAAATTCGGTACATGGAAAACTTTGATTTGTAAACATTTGAATCATACATATTGTGAGAAAATTCAGGATCAAGCAAAAAGTTCAATACAGCGAGAAAATTATGATATCAACAAAGTTCGACTCATAGAGGTTTGATTGCAGGAACATCATCAGTAACTTATCTTACATTGTATTATTGCTGATCAAAAATAAGTGAAGGAACAGAATGAGGCTATACCTATACTTATCTTAAAGATAGATTTGTTTTACATTTATCTGGAATAGTCTTTGGTTAAAAGATTCTACATGTATTGGAATAATAGCAAGGAAATATATTTCCTTTCTTCAGGTTTTACTTGATGGCACCCATCCTGTTTCCCCAGAAAAAAGTAGTGACTTATTGAGTCAAAACAGTATTATAAATATTGTTTTATTGTCACTTCAGAAATGATGTTTTGTAGATAGGAATTATTGTACAATAATGAGACCATGTTTTCATATAATTTAACATTGGCTTACAATCCTACTAATTAAACAGTTATGGTGGAGATATTGTGTATGTTTTATACTGTTACAGACATGATTTGGCCACAAGTCATGTAGATCCTGCCACCAAATCAGTGATGGAGGCCTGTATAGCGGAGAATGATGCTGATAGACATATCACCAACTTACAGGTAATTAGCTTATCTGATTTAAGTCCTGTGCATTATATATTTTAGCAGTTACATACACTTTTCATAATTAAAACATCTCACTTACCAAATGTGCTAATTATGTTTCCCCTTTGAATGCAGGGCGACATACATATATTGTATAACAGTTCTTCTTCTGCAATTTTGTCTTGTCCAGGCCAAACTTTCTATTTATTTGAAGATATGTTGTTGCATCCTCTAAAGATGATGTGCAGTGCACTGCTGTAGATCACTGTGATCTTCACCTCAAGGTCAAAGGTCAAATAAGTGCTGATTTTTCCAATAATCTCCAAAGGTCAAGTTAGTGTGAGTTTTGTCCAGGCCATAACTTTTAAATTGTTGAAGATATCTTGACAAAACTTGCATTACTGTAGCCAATGTGCAATGTACTGCAGCATGGTCACTTTAACCTTAATCTCATGGTCAAAGGTCAAAGTGCATTTTTTCTAATAATTTCTTTACCAGCAACATTTAACTAATTCTAATGAAAGTTGCTTTATACCTTTAGCACTCAACTGACAAAGAGTAGTGTGACCTTGACCTACAGGTCAAAGGTCGATGGAGTGCAAAAACACAAAAAAATCAATGCATGTTAAGGGAGAAGGGGAGATAAATGTTTTGTTCACAGAAAAATCGATCTCTAGTTGCATATTCTAAATATAGTTCTCTAAGGGAAATTTTGATAAAAATGTATGTGGATGATTTTTTTTATTTTGATGAATACCTAATAATAATATCAGATGAATGTTTCTGTCAAGTGCGTAGCTCAAGTAAAAAACATGAACCCTATTCACCTTAAGAGTGAAATATTACTATTTTATTGAGAAGCAAAGAATACTGTATTTGATTTCAACACAAAAAACATATCTGCAGTAACATGAATTCATTGTTTTAGGACATTCCTGTATTTACCAGAATTGGTGCGAATGATCGCACTGTTCATCCCTTCTTCATGAGGAGAATGTACCGACTGTTGAAAGAGATACAGGTCATGGTCAACTATACAGAACTGCCAGACAAGGAGCACTGGTGGTGGGACACATGGTAGGTCAGGGGGTACTGGGGACACATGGTAGATCAGGGAGTACTGGGGACACATGGTAGGTCAGGGGGTACTGGGGACACATGGTAGGTCAGGGAGTACTGGGGACACATGGTCGGTCAAGGGGTTACTGGGGACACATGGTAGGTCAGGGAGTACTGGGGACACATGGTAGGTCAGGGGGTACTGGGGATACATGGTAGGTCAGGGGGTACTGGGGACACATGGTAGGTCAGGGGGTACTGGGGACACATGGTAGGTCAGGGAGTACTGGGGACACATGGTAGGTCAGGGGGTACTGGGGATACATGGTAGGTCAGGGGGTACTGGGGACACATGGTAGGTCAGGGGGTACTGGGGACACATGGTAGGTCAGGGGTTACTGGGGACACATGGTAGGTCAGGGAGTACTGGGGACACATGGTAGGTCAGGGGTCTGGAGACCATGGTAGGTCAGGGAGTACTGGGACACATGGTAGGTCAGGGGGTACTGGGGACACATGGTAGGTCAGGGGTACTGGGGGACACATGGTAGGTCAGGGAGTACTGGGGACACATGGTAGGTCAGGGGGTACTGGGGACACATGGTAGGTAAGGGGTACTGGAGACACATGGTAGGTCAGGGGGTACTGGGGACACATGGTAGGTCAGGGAGTACTGGGACACATGGTAGGTCAGGGGGTACTGGGGACACATGGTAGGTCAGGGGTACTGGGGACACATGGTAGGTCAGGGGGTACTGGGGACACATGGTAGGTCAGGGAGTACTGGGGACACATGGTAGGTCAGGGGTACTGGGGACACATGGTAGGTCAGGGAGTACTGGGGACACATGGTAGGTCAGGGGTACTGGGGACACATGGTAGGTCAGGGAGTACTGGGGACACATGGTAGGTCAGGGGTACTGGGGACACATGGTAGGTCAGGGAGTACTGGGGACACATGGTAGGTCAGGGAGTACTGGGGACACATGGTAGGTCAGGGGAGTACTGGGGACACATGGTAGGTCAGGGGGTACTGGGGACACATGGTAGGTCAGGGGTACTGGGGACACATGGTAGGTCAGGGGGTACTGGGGACACATGGTAGGTCAGGGAGTACTGGGGACACATGGTAGGTCAGGGGGGTACTGGGGACACATGGTAGGTCAGGGGTACTGGGGACACATGGTAGGTCAGGGGAGTACTGGGGACACATGGTAGGTCAGGGGTACTGGGGACACATGGTAGGTCAGGGAGTACTGGGAACACACCGTAGGTCAGGGGGTACTGGGGACACATGGTAGGTCAGGGAGTACTGGGGACACACGGTAGGTCAGGGGGTACTGGGGACACATGGTAGGTCAGGGGGTACTGGGGAACACATGGTAGGTCAGGGAGTACTGGGGACACATGGTAGGTCAGGGGGTACTGGGGACACATGGTAGGTCAGGGGGTACTGGGGACACATGGTAGGTCAGGGAGTACTGGGGACACATGGTAGGTCAGGGGGTACTGGGGACACATGGTAGGTCAGGGGTACTGGGAACACGTGGTAGGTCAGGGACTACTGGGGACACATGGTAGGTCAGGGGACTACTGGGGACACATAGTAGGTCAGGGGGTACTGGGGACACCACACGGTAGGTCAGGGAGTACTGGGGGCACATGGTAGGTCAGGGGGTACTGGGGACACATTGTAGGTGAGAGTTTTACTTGGACACAGGGGTACTGCGGAAACATGGTGGGTCGGGTTATTGGAGACATCTGCAATGATAAATATCATGTAATAAGTCCAGGGAGTTCATGCATGTATAATCTCTTACTCAAAGTAGGCCAGGACAATGAAAATCCTCAATGGTAATCTTAAAACCAGGAATCAGCTTATTGGTAGTTGCATGTCATTTTTACAGTATTTATCCAAATTGATTGCCAGGGAGACCAATGATGGTGGAGTGGTGAACGACCAACAACTGAGGGAGTTTACAGATAATATAACCAAGGTAGATGGCAGCTGTGATGGTGATGGCTGTGACATCTCAACAGAAAACAAGTATAGGAGGAAGGAGGAAAAGTTTGTGTTCACCTGCTACAACCCAGCCCTAGGGGAGGGCCTCAATGGTTTACAGATCATCCAACAGAGGGCGCCCCTTCGCCTCAGTAAAATAGAAGTGAGGGCAGGAAATAAAAGCATTTGTACTTTCTGGTTATCATGTATTAATCTTGTGGTGATCAATTTTAGTATGGATAACATACCATACCTCTCTTAATATATTTATATTTGACAGTACATTGATTCAGGACCAACATACCATTCTTCATCCCTTAAATGACTTAAACATTTATAAGGGATTAGATTTATGTAAGGAGCATATTTTAATCATGTTTATGTAAGATAATATTGGTTCCCTGATGAAACCTGTTGGATCCTGAGCTTCCTCTCTGTCTTGTACCTTTGTATGTAAAGTCACTGTTTGTCAGCGCTCTAGGGGCTTCATTCTTTATGGGATTTTGATCAAACTTCACTCAATTACAAAGAACTGTAATATATCAGACAAGTTCAAGTTCCAGGGTTGTTGGTTCAAGGTCAAGGTCACTGTTACTATTTTTAGAAAATCATTTGTCTGAACTTTAGCAGCTTCATTCCTTTAGGGATTTTGATAAAACTTCACCCAGTTTTAAGAACCATGATTTTTCAGACAAGTTTGAGTTTCAAGATCGCTTGGTTCAGGTCAAGGTTACCCTTACTTTTTTCCAGAAAATCCTTTTCATCACTTTAGCGGGTTCCTTCGAGGGATATTTATCAAAATTCAGACTATCATAATATTTTGAACAAATATGAGCATCAGGGTTGTTGGGCCGATGTCACCATTACAATTTTTAAGGAAATCTTTGTCAGCACTCTAGAGGCTTCACATCTTAAGGGATTTGATCAAACTTCAGACATGTGTAAAGGACCATAGCTAGAGGGGGCAGATAGGGGACATGTATTGTTGTAGTTAAAAGTTGTAGGGAGACTTCAAGGGAGAATAGTTTTGTAACTATAATGTTAGCTTTATTTATTTTACAACAATTGTGAAAAAAGTTATATAAACTTGAATTAATCACGCTTGTTGGCATGGATTGAAGGGTCTTACTGTGGGAGGGAACCAGAGATCCCAGGAAAAACCCACATGGTCAGGCAGGTGACCTCATACCTTTTCACATCTGATCAGAGAATCAAACCCTGGCCGCCTCGGTGAAAGGCAAATTTGTTACCAATGTGCCAGTACCTAACCAATTACCGGTAATTGAGCTACATTCTACAAATAAAGCATCATTATTATACTGAGGGGCATGGACTCGTCTAGGTAAGGCAGTGTGTCAAATGTCAAAAGTATGTCTTTAATGTTAACGTTTGTCTGGGCGCCATATCCTGCACCAATAGTCATTGGAACTTCATTCTTCGGGTATGGGTCACCTTATCTATTATGAAATGCATTCTTGGCATATAATTTCACATCAGGTAGGGGACTGTAGTTCGCTGAATTAACTTGTTTCATGTATGATGTTAGTGTATTGGCAAGTACATGGCTGTCATATGGAACAATCATGATAGGATGGTTGAATTCATGGATAGCCTTGATGATATCCTTACCAATATACAATATATAATTTGGTATCACTCACCGATTATTAGCATATTGCAAACCTACTAATCGAATTTTCACTTGAAGACTTAGCATCTATATTGAGCAAATGTTTGTAGGTTAAATTCATTTCTGTTATTTTTCAGGGATTTACTAAGAATGACCAAATTTTGCTAAAGACAACCAATATTGCATCTTTTGTAATAAAGGAACCAAAGATTAGAAAGATGGATTGGAAGAACAAAATGCTCAAAGTAAGATTAAAAAAAATATTAAGGTGATAAAGGTCAGGGTGTTGTTATTCCTTCTGTGATTTCCCTGTACAAGTTTAAATTTATTTAGAATGCAAGGTAATGCTAAAAATCTTGAATTTGGTTTGTACTGATGAAGATACATGTATACTGACTGAATATTGATAAAATATGAAGAGGTCAATGATCATGTTTCTTTTGAAGGTTGATGATTCAGTTGTGAGCATTGGTGATACAAACAAGTTTGAGACTGATGGTGTTCTTGTTTGCAATGAAAAAGGTGAGGATATTAAATAATCTGGAGATATGTTTGTCAAAAAACTCCCTGAAGTAACTGTATGAAGACAATTTCAAACTTGTTTAATAAAAAAAATTTCAAAGGATTGATAATTCATGAGATGTCAATGTTACATTATTTTCAATTTTCTACAATATTGCTTGTATAAGAAAAATAGAGATGTATGTGAAACACAACTATTGTCATAAAATTTAACTGTATTTTTCAAAGTCAGTGGTTGATTAAGATTTGTAAGTGGTTTTTGAGGATTCTGATACCATACTAGTCTAAGAGTAGAAGATGTAAGTGGTTGAATTTTTCTTTTTACCCTGTTTCAGAATTAGTATATCAATATTTTCCAACGTTGTAGGTGATTGGGCGCTGTGTGATGGAGGTTTGGGCGAGAGAAAGGCCGTGACTTATGGACCTGCCAGACGTGTTGCTGAACGACCATTTGTTATTGTTATAGGTGATCATTGGAAGTCCTCTGTCCATTGCTTTTTATCTTCAGAATATAACCGTATGGAATAAAGAAAACAATATAATTGACATGATGTTAATAAAATCTTTATATTAGCCCAGCTTGTTTTGGTTGTAGTGTAGTGGTAATGCACTCGCCTTTCACCTAGGTAATTATATAACTGGGGTTTGATTCCCGGATCAGATGAGAAAAGGTATGTGAATCAACTCTCCAGCTTAAGTTTCCACTTTCAGTAAGACACCTTGTGTGCTTCTTTCTGTGCCAAAAGGAGTGATTCATATATTTCAAGTTGATACAAGTTGTTTTACAATTCTTGTGAAATAAATGGAGATTATACTTTTGATTATGATAGAATATCAGTCAAAAAAAGAAATAAAACCAATCATTTGATACCAAAATTGTAATTAATTTTTAGATTAAAGAATTTACAACACAGGGCATTTTCTGATCTTTCTCAAACAGATATGATCCATTCATTATATAAACTCAAGTTTATATTGAAGTACTCTTAAGCCAATCTATAAAACTGATTGTTATTGGTAATCAATTAAGCATTGAACTGCTTTCAGTTGGAAGTTATGGGCTGATGAATGCCGACTGGACAAAGGCAAATTCAACATGAAGCGGGCATTCATCAGCCCATAACTTCCAACTAAAAGCAGTTCAATGCTTATATTTACATTTGACAACGATTTTTAAAGACTATATCCAGGAATTTTGCTCCGACGATGAATGAACAAATTATTATCGTCAAAGACTGAACAGCCTTTTCAACAGCCATTTTTCGTTATCGCCGATGTGACAATTATGATGTCACTATATTAATGATGTCATAATAAAGATTTGGAAGTTATGGACTCATAACTTCCAAGTGAGCTTGGTAAAGTTATATAGTGGGGCTGCAGTGTAAATGTAAATATTCAATTATGAGTGTCCAATTATCAATTATCAAAATGGCATCATTATAGTGTTTAATATTTACAGATACAGATTCTGAGTATGTCATCATTAATGTTTAATATTTACAGATACAAACTCTGAGTATGGTATTGAGATCCAGAGTCTGGCCGTGTACATCTCTAACCTGTTCTTCCTAACCTCGGACACGGCAGCTCCCATTGTCAGACTCAATGATGTTACCGACAAAACAATTGGTTGGTCTGCTTTTAAACCTGTTCAGTTGCGACTACAAATTCATTATTTAAAAAATGATAGTAAGAAAGAATATCAATTTTTCCAAACTTATTTTATTGAATTTATTCAAGAATAAGAATGCATGATTTTAGAAAAAATCAGACAATACATCTGGATATTTTCCTCTTATTTAGGTGAAAAAGATGCTTCAGGGTGATAAATGTATGTGTTTACGGTGGAAATATCTTTTTCTAGGTGAAAACAATGTGATTGTTTTAAGCCTCTCCTCTGATACACTGGTAGTAGCAGAACTGCCCCCAGACATAACAGCAGCAGGTTGGAAGTTTTATTCCTTTAATGCTGGTTATTAAGTTGTAATTCAGATGCATTTTGTTTCTTTCCAAAATACTTTTCAAACAGTTATCTACAACAGGGAAAAGGATTTGTTGTACATCTGATTATTGTTTTGAAGTAATATTGCTGCTTTATTTGTTTAAAAAATTACAATTAGCGCAATCATAATTTAACAGAATGCTTCCATTGTGGAATTCGCTAAAAATAAGATGACCACTACAATATGTACGTTTACAGTATATTAGTAGTTTCTGTACGATATTAGCTGATTTCCTGGTCTGTCTGTACAGATTCAGCAATAAAGCTTGGAGATTGTAAATTTACGGAGCCTCGAAGTGGTCTGATGACACTTGCCCCACACAAGACGTGGAAGGATGGCCTGGTGATGTTACTGTTAGCAAACTCTATAGAGGGCCTGAGGGACATAGTTTCTCTAGCCACACCCTACCATTCCCCCCATGACAAGATCACCGGTGAGTCTGAACTCTTACACAAAGGAGTTTAGCCTTTACTGTAACAAACCCAATACATAAGTTCTGACTTAAAAGGAGCGAATTTGGCATTAACTACATGTATAGTCAATAGGGGTTGGCTTTGGTGAGGCCCAGTATTATTGTCAGATGAATTATAGTTAAAGAGTAATTATCTATATGTTTGATTGCATTATCTATAGCTTTTCAAATGTAGGATATGTATCCTCAGTTTTGTTACAATTTATAGCTTTTCAAATGTGCCACCTGATCGTCCATACTTGTAATGGCTAACACTGATCTGTGGTTTTCTTTACAGTTTTCCAATCTACTGCCTGACTATGTGGTGACAGGACCAGACTTTGGATGGAAAGGACCTGGTGGTTTTCTGTGTGCCGGTTTCTGGGGAAATCATTGGGATTATCGCTCAGATCTGTCTTCATGTGTATGTCGTTACTAGGACAGGCTACTGTGTGCCATCATAAGAAATATTCTGGATGTTTGCTCATTATGTAATTTGTCTCAATTAATAATTTCGCAATCATTACCAATTTTTATCAGTGTACTGTAAACATTTATGCATATTGACTGTTAACTATCATTGTTATTGTGAAATCAACAACTTAGAATTATTGACTGTGATGTCATTTTATCAACATTATTCCTTTCTGTGGTTAATCCTTTATACTTCTTGTTATTATATGGATAATTGTTACATCTGAATCTTTGGATTTCCATATTTAATTCATCTGTACTTTGTTCTCAGAAAAGTGTATTAAAAACAAATATAGGCATGAGTGTGTGTATCATAGCTGTACTGAAAAACAAAATTTAGTAGTCATCATGGCAGGGGATTGGTCAAATAACTTTGCATGTTGGTGATCAGTGTATGCAAATAGTTCAAAATAAACAAAACAAGTTGTTGATAATCATGTCAAAATGATACTCAGGTATTTGTTTACCTGTGTACCCAGGTATGGGTTAACCTGTGTTTGGTATAAAGTAATGTTCTCAATTAAGTTATTGCATTTTCATTGATAATGAATTGTTCTTTTTAATACTGCTGCCAATTTACATATACTTTTATCTATAATCTTTAAATCTGAGTCATTGATTGACTTTAAACTCATTCCAATTTTAAAATAAAATATTTCTTGTACTTTTTTGTTATGTAATTTTTATGTGGAAACTTTTCTTGAAATACTGTCTAGGTTTTTTTTCCAAATATATAAGCTTCCCCCACATTTAAGGTAACAGTTGACAAATGTGGCAAAACCTTCAAACAATTCTTACGAATCACAACACTCAAATTAATGGGTTGCTGTTGTGAAGGCATCTTCGCTAGCCAAGGCTTCTGATTACATACACTCCACCAACTGGAGTGTAACGTAATCAGAAGCCTTGGCTAGCGAAGATGTAGTGAAGGGCAATCAGCTTAATTTAATCTGAGTTCACATCAGTCAAATTTATAACCTTATATATCCTATGATAAGCCCAGGGATTCAACACATCAATCTTGACTCAGTGGGGTGGGCTTATTGCGGGACAATGAAATAGCATTTGTTAACATATCTACTGAATTACAGTAGTCGTGGGTCAACCAAGTATTTGTATAACTACAAACAATATTAACCATGTAGTTCAATGGAGGGCCGATCTATAAAGTAACCCTAGAAATGTACCACAACATACTCAAACAAATATGTAGAGTTTGCTGGAAAAAGAAAACTTCTACCCCAAAACAATTTGTATGATATCGTAACTCGATACTGATCTCGGTTGACAAACCTAAAACGAACATGTAATTCATGTGACCTTGAACTTGACCTTGTAACCTTTTGTAAAATCTATTTCTTTTGATTTATATAATTGAAAATCTTTCTGTGAAAAAAGTTTCTAAGAACCTTTTTGAACTTGTTTTATTGGGGTGGTACTCCATCATGCAATATATTTATATGTTACAGACAACATACAATAATGATCTTTTTAGCCCACCATCATCAGAAAGTACTGAAGGGATCTTTCTCAAATTTATATGTAAGTTCCCCTTAAATTTATATGTAAGTTCCCCTTGGTACCTAGTTGTGCATATTGCATTTTGGGACCGATCAGAAAACAACATGGCCGACAGGCAGCCATCTTCGATTTTGACAATTGAAGATTGTTATCACTATTTCTCAGAAAGTACTAAAGGGATCTTTCTCAAATTTCATATGACAATTGTAAGTTTCCCTAGGTCTCAAGTTGTGTATATTGCATTTTGGGACCGATCGATAAACAACACTGCTGAGAGGCGGCCATCTTGTATTTTTAGCCCACCATCTGATGATGGTGGGCTATTCAAATCGCCTTGCGTCCGTGGTCTGTGAACCGGGGGGGCCGTCCATCCGTCCCTGGCCGTCCAGTCCCTAAACAATTCTTGTTATCACTATTTTCCAGAAAGCACTGAAGGGATTATTACAAAATTTCACATGCACCTTTCTCTTGGTCCCTAGTTGTACATATACTATTTTGAGAGCGATCGGAAAACAACATGGCGGACAGGCGGCCATCTTTGATGTTGACATTTGAAGTTTGTTATCGCTAAATCTCAGAAAGTACTGAAGGGATCTTTCTCGTGTTTCACATGCAGGTTGCCCATGATCCCTAGTTGTGCATATCCCATTTTGGGACCGATTGGAAAAGAACATGGCCGACAGGCGGCTATCTTGGATTTCGACATTTGAAGTTTGTTATCGCAAGATCTCAGAAAGTACTAAAGGGATCTTTCTCAAATTTCACATGCAGTTTCCCCTAAGTCGCTTGTTGAGCATATTCCATTTTTGGAGCGATCGGAAAAGAGCATGGATGACATGCGGCCATCTTGGATTTTGACATTTGAAGTTTGTCATCGCTAGATCTAAAATTGCACATGCAGATTCCCCTTGATCAAGTTCAAAACATTGCTACCATTTTATAAATTGCCTACACTCCAGATGAGGATAGACACAACAATGTATTTCATACTTTGGGACCGATTGAACAACAAAATGGCCTACAAGCAACCATTTTGGATTTTGACACTTGACATTTGATACGACTATTTCTCAGAAAGTACTGATAGGATCTTCTCATGTGCACATTGCATTTTTGAACCAATAAAAAAACAATATGGCCGACAGTCGACCATCTTGGATTTCTACAGTTGAAGTTTGTTACCACGCTATTTCTCTGAAAGTGCTAAAGGAATCTTTCTCAAATTTCATTTGTGGACTCCCCTTAGTCCCTAGTTTTGCATATTGTATGTTAGAAGATGATATTATCATATGCTTTGAAAGAAGATAGAAAGAAAGGAATAGCAGAGAAAAGATCAGCCTTTCAATTGGCTGATAAAGATCATTGAATGGTGGGCGCCAAAATCCCTCTGGGATCTCTTGTGATAATTGAAGTGTTTTATCGCTATTTCTCATAAAGCATTGGATTGATCTTTCTCAAATTTCATATGTAAGTTCCCCCTGGTACCTAGTTGTGCATATTGCATTTTGGGACCGATCAGAAAACAACATGACCGACTGGCGGCCATCTTGGATTTTGACAATTGCATATTTTCCTATTTATCGTGTACAAAGTTGTTAAATGTTTTGATGGAAGAGTGAAAGAAGAGAAAAAAATCAATCTTTTATTTAACTGATATAGATCATTCAGTGATGGTCGCCAAAATCCCTCAAAATAAGTTAAATGGAAATAGATCGATCATGTATGAATAATAGATTTACATGCTATAAAATTGTTCCAAGGGGACTTGAATTCTCAACCCACGGTCCATATGTATCATATGTTTTATACTGTGTTTTGTTCCATGCGATATCTTTGTTGCTTTTAAACAACTCAAATGGTATCTTGTTAATTTACATTGCTATATTTAGACACGTGTGTGTGTAAAATTTTATTAAAATACAGATCTTCGCTATATCGTATGTAGATCATGCGTAGACATGCATTTTAATCCGATTGGAAATCTCGCTGTCCGATAGGAGTGACAAATACGTGTATACAAATACCCGATTATACGTTTATATCTTTATACCTGTGAAATGTATTTGACTTGCTCTCCTATAAAAATGGATGCAGCATATTGAGACATAGATATAGAGTTTTGTTTCTTTTAACAAAACATAGAACAAGCATTGGAACTAGTTTGGGAAATAATTGTTATTGATATCCATAATGAACGAAAGTAATTAAATTGTGGGCCTAATGTTCTTTGTACATTTCGCCCGAGGTCTCTATAGAATAGTTATATAGGTCCAAGATTCTGGTATACTCATGATACTTTCCTTATTTTCATTCTTGGCTTGGACCATATTTATTTTGATCCTGCTATTATCACTAACGAGTCCTAAAACTTGGGATGCCGTTCTTTATATATAATAGGCCTACTAGATTCGAATTTGAAACATGTTTTATTTATTATTGTGTCTTTTGCTTTACTGGCGCATACAAGGATATCATTTTTTTGGCGGCAGAAGCTTGTACACCGTTTGATGAAAAATGAAGAACACTGCATGACCAGCAACTCGTGTGATGTAAGATTTGGTATGCTATATTTCATAACATTGAGTTTGTTTCTCAGGTTTTTTTTTTATAAAAGAAACAAGAATAACGGAATAATTATTGAATTTCTGACCAACGAGTCTTCGGAATAAAAATGACGTACAGAACTAAGCTTAATTTATATTAGGCCTAGTATACTCT
Source organism: Pecten maximus (assembly GCF_902652985.1). Classification (NCBI taxonomy): domain Eukaryota; kingdom Metazoa; phylum Mollusca; class Bivalvia; order Pectinida; family Pectinidae; genus Pecten; species Pecten maximus. Next base: position 49,490,952 of record NC_047017.1, read on the forward strand.
ACAACCCTCATTCATGTACAAGCGGCTCCATCCAGTTATGTCTTAAAAAATCCTACTCTTATTATATCCATATAGTAGGAGAAGGGGCACGGCTTATATTGTTTTTCTTAAAATACTAATTAAATGTAGGCGCCTACATGTGGCAGTCTACATATCCGTGGACGCATGCATAAGTTCTATTTTAGGCCTAGATCTACATGGATCACACAGATGCTTAATTGTTTAATTGGAACTTACAAATGTCTCCACAATAAATATTAGTGCTTGAAACTAATAAGAGAAAATAACTTGTGAAAACGTGTGAGTCGGTCATGAAAACTTTGACTCGTTAATAAAGTTTGGGACAATATGCAACAAGTTAAATCTCCCGGGTGGTCGAAATTAGAAAAATTTCCCATCATTCACAAATCCGTGACGTCATCAAGCAAAACAAATTTGGTCACCGTCGGAGTGAAGTGAGGGAGGACCTATGTTTTGATCAGTCGTTGGCCGTTTTGCATGGGTTTAATCAACAATATTCACATCATAACTCATTCGGGACATACTGGCATCCTCGTCAGGTTCAGAAGACGGTGGAGTTTCGCCCCCACCGCGGAAAAAGCAGCGATTTTCTGCCACTAACATGCAGGCTAATGGCTGCCCCCAGCACAATGGAGCGACTGAGATAGCAACAACTTCACAGCAAAATGGAACGTGTTCCTCTCTCACGAATGGGGAATTAGACAAACCTGTACCTCCCAAATCAATGTCACAGACTGACCAAGATATCGTCCGATTGATTGTGCAGCATTTGAGAGGACTTGGTTTGAAGTAAGGAGCTGTTCCGTAGACGGCTGCGTAAAAACCGTCTGTCTTTTTGCTTTGTTTACTAACAGGCTAAACAGGATTTACAGAAATACTCATAACATCAAAATAAAAAAAGTCAATCTGTTAAAACCAGTGTTGAGAAGTGTTATGAAATGAAATAATTCAACAGCCAGTATAATTCCATTGAGGATTTATGGATGTAAACAAATAACGTGTGTTTATGGATCAGCTGATTTCTTTGTGTACATTCTTTATTTAATGTATCCCTACTAAAGTGAATGTCATGCATGGATAAAGACATGACACATAACTTGACGATACAGTGAGATGTGTCTGTTGATAATCAAAGATACCATTATTATATCATAAGAGGCTTTTTTTCTCAAGTGACGGTGATTGCATAAGAAAGCATAATTATACTGGTGACATAGCAAAAGTTGATTAATTTGATAAATAATTTGTAAACTTCAAAAATCATGCCAGGTTATGAATGGGGACTATATCAAAACAAATTGGTATACAATAAGATTTTATGTATGATAAAATTATGTACCAAGACGTTAGCTTAATTACTAATTAAAAATTATTTGACAAAAATTATTATTCTGATGATAATTAAACTCACCTGTTTGCTGATGATATCATGATGTATATGTTTGAAACCCCTTAAATTATAAACATGGATATTTTAATGCATATGTAAACAGATGCTTTTGATTTTGAATGCAAATATTAAGTTATTTCTTTTTTTCAGCCAAACTGCTGAACAACTTATTTCTGAATCAGGATGTATGTTGGAACATCCTGCTGCTGCCAAACTTCGTTCACATGTAATGAATGGAGAATGGGCAAAGGTAATGCAGAATTCATTTTTGCAATCACTTATCACAAGTTATATTAAAATTTGTGTTTAAGTCTTATAATAGTCACCAAAATAAAGTTGATTAAATTATCAAAGCCAATCAAGTGGCAAATGGTATAGTGTAAACAGGGCTTTTTCTCACTGGTGAATGGGCCTTTTTGTTTGATTTTGGGAAGAAAATTGGTCAATTGAGAAAGATTTTTTCAGGAGTTTTTTGGGAATTTGGCTTAAATATGAAATAATTTCCATTGGTAATGGGGCCCAGTAGCAGCCCCAAAAATCCCCCAGAAAAAGCCCTGGTAAATGTTGAGTTGTATCAATTATATATATTTGTATTTGCTACTATATATATGAACTTAATATTTGATTTTAATTTGAAAGACATCTATTTGAAGGTTTAACATATGATGCCATAATTGTATATGTAGCCAATCAAAAGTGAACAAGGTCTGTATACCATAAAAATGGCTGTTCAGACTGAATGATGTCGGCTATAGTAAATTACTTATTTTACTTTTAATGTACACAAGATATGATAATTTTAAGAAACAAAAATATAAGCATTAATAAGCTGTCTTACTATGTATCATCAAAAAGAGATATCTTTATTACAGGCAGAACTAAACCTGGAAGAACTCAAAACGCTGATTGATAGTCCACAAGGAATTTCTGTAAGTATAATGAAAGGTGATGTCACTTTTTGCAATGAAGGAAAATGGATTTCAAATAATCAATTTCAGCATTTTCATTATAATAATCAGAAGATTTATTGAGTAAAAAGATTTTATGATTTTATGGCATATCTGTAGACCCCATTTAGAATTACTAATTGCCAGTGGCCAGGGTTGTGGATATATATGACAGTTTCAGTAGTCATATCATAATCTAATTAGTGTATCAAAGCATACAGTATGTCAAAAATGGAGATGAAAAAGTCAAAGCTAATATGGGAAGTCAAATTAAAAACAGAAGGGTCATGGAAAGCCAATACCTAGTGGCAATACATATAAAGTAATAAAATTGGATTTAGAGGTGTAATGGTAGTCATTGGAATAATGAAATTTATTTTTCTTTGCAGAAAATGAAATTCTTGTTATTAGAGCAGAAGTATCTGGAGCTGTTAGAAGATGGACGGGAGATGGATGCTTTACATTGTCTCCGACATGAGTTAACTCCACTTAAATTCAACACAGAAAGAGTCCATGTCTTGTCAGGGTGTGTAAATGAAATAACCTGCAATTTATCTTAAAACCGCATTAAAACAAACCATTATTGAACGCAATGTATCAATTTTCTCTAAGTAGTGAAACCAGGTTTCAGAATAATAGATATCCTAAAGAAATAACTTGAGTGAAAATTGGAAGATCCTTCCCAAAACAGGGTAGATTGACTACACCTACAACAAGGTCATTAATGTGTAATACACATGTATAATCTGAATCGGGTAAGTATGATTGGGTGATCAGAAAAAATCTGCCTTGACAACTCAATTACCATGCTGGTAACATGCAAGTCCGTATTCTAATCCAATGCGGAGAATGGATTCATTCTCGAGTAATAATCTTCGTGTTTTAGGGTGTAATGTACCACATGTGCCTGTTTTGATGTTACTCAAAGTTTATCCAATTAATTTGATTCCTGTATTAAAACAAATACTGCATCATTGATTTATAATTTTGTCATTGATTAACTTAAGGTACATGATGTGTTGTAATCCTGAAGATTTACGCGAAACAGCTGAGTGGCAAGGGAGAGGTACCGAATCGAGGACCAAGCTTGTGGAAAAGCTTCAGTGTATGTATATAGGTTCCTGAATAAATTATTAAATACAGTAAACTTGTTTATAATGAACTCCAAGGGACCAGGAAATTTAATTTGTTATACAAATAGTTCGTTGTATAGATAGAATGAATGGAAATACAAATTATACAAATTTCGTTCACTTTTTTCACTTTTTTTGGCGGATGATCTTAAAATGCAAAATTTTTATATATATTTGAATTCCCATGATTCTTGTGTTTACATTTGTATCCTTTCTGACATTTTTGCAGCTTTCTTGCCACCAACTGTGATGTTACCGCCTCGCCGATTGCTGACATTACTAAATCAAGCTGTTGAGATGCAGAAAGACAAATGTCCTTATCATAACACAAAGTTTGACAGCAACCTTGAAGCTGTCTCACTCTTGATAGACCATGTCTGTAGCAGGTTAGTACTCTCAGATTTCTCAAGGCATATTCACAATAGTCATGCTAATTTAGTCCCATAATATACTTTCATTTCCTGTTAACTTATTGTATGATATTGTAATCAATACTTGTATGGTAAAATAAGGCGATGGATACATTTACAAACTATTTTAATGGATACTGTTGATGATTTTTAAAGAGAGCAGTTCCCGTCCACTACCATCCAGATTCTCAATGAGCATTGTGATGAGGTTTGGTTCTGCCGGTTTTCTCCTGATGGTACAAAACTTGCTACAGGATCTAAAGATGGCTCGCTGATCATATGGGAGCTAGACATGGTAAATCAGCATAAACCCAATACTATCATTGTAATGTTGTGTTTATAAAAGTCTCATTTTATTTTTATTATTAGATCAATCTGAAAATGATTTTTTAAAAAAGATTTGCAGGATGTTCATTCTTTGTCCAATACATAACTTAAATTTACTCCTTTTGTCCTTCACTTTCCTTAAATGAGTTTTGACTGATATTTCTAGTTGACTCTTGAAACCATTAATTATGGTTTATTGTTCCCTGAATTGAATAGATTCTGATCCTACTTTGTCAGTAGTAGTTAAGAAAAAAATATCTAGTCTCAGTGCCTTGATATCAGAATTGTGAGGGCTTTTCCAGGTGTGAATATTGAGGCCTAAGTCTCAGAATGTTTTCCACCGGTCAGACATAGTGAGTGTATCAATTACACAAACCAAACAAAAGAAATTAAATGCCTTAATTATGTCATTTATTTATTTATATTGTTTTTTGGACCTATTTAATGTGATCTATGACCTGATGCAGATTGATCTATGTTATGGATTAATATATCTTTTTTTTACCTGACATGGATTAACCTACATAATGTATATGTTATAGATTTCTGTTGTGTTTTGGCCTATTTTAGATGACCTATGACCTGATATGGATCAATCTATATATTATAGATTTCTATTGTGTTTTATGCCTATTTTAGATGACCTATGAACCGATACGGATTAATCTATATGTTATAGATTTCTATTGTGTTTTTGGCCTATTCTAGATGACTTATGAGCTCACACGGATTAAGAGCCTGGACAGTCATTCCTACGGGGTATCATATATTGCCTGGAGTCCAGATGGTACACACATCATAGCATGTGGTCCCGATGACTGCTCTGATCTCTGGCTCTGGAATGCAGAGGTAGACAGTTTTGTTTAATGGTGGTTATAAAAGAAGATATAAACATAAATGTAGTCATCATATTTCAAAAATATTAGATGACAATGATATTGATGAGTTATAATTGTCAAGTTCGGGTTCTATTTTGATGACTAAATGGAATTAATACAATATTGATGACTTCCTGATGGGTAAAGAAATATAACTAATAAAAGCTTGATATGAAAATATATTTATAAGAGTTTGGTGTTCTTGAAAAAGCATGAAATAGTATCGACTTTGGGAACTGTCCTTAGCAAATCGCATTACTGTTACTTGAAACTCTCTCAAGTAGCCTAATTAAAAAAAAATCTGTTGTCAGTTGATAATATGGATTTAAAACATGACTCCTTGAAAGTGTTTGTATTTGATGTCCTTAAGAGAGCAGGTAGTGTATTTTCCTTGTTATAGACTGGAGACTTGAGAGTAAAGATGAGCCAATCCCCAGAGGATAGTTTAACCACAGCAGCCTGGCAACCAGACGGCAAAAAGTTTGTCACAGGAGGCACCAGGGGGCAGTTCTATCAATGTGTAAGTAAAATATCCTGTTATGATCACTTCATGGCCAAATTCTGTATGTCCTTATTTAAAAGCAATGTTAGGTCAAGAAAACATATATTCCAAACATGATATCAAAGCTCAACACAAATTTCATGCAAATCTATTGTTTTAAAAATTTCCAAACAATAAAGAAAGATGCATGTTTAATTTAAGATTCAGAAGACTTAGAATATTAAAGTTCAAAGTTATGTTACACTTGTCTGACTTCCAGAACTGACTAAATGTGACAAGGATATGTACAAAGTGGACAAAATATTCAGAAACATTACTTTTATCACAAGGGCAACATTAAGTTTGTACTGTTTGTATGTTCTTTCATCCAAAACGTTATATCGTCTTTTTTCTTGTGTATTAACTTAATACCTGGTATTGTAAGAAGGCACATGTGGCTGTAAAGATTGCAGTGCACCAAATGTATGTCACCGATGGTTTAACCTTTGACCTATTTGAAACAGTTTTTGGGAGTATAAAAAATCTGAGATATCATTTCACTTGGATAAGCAATTCATTTACCAGTACTTTTTAAGAAGGTTCATCTTTGGATGATAGAGTGCAATAGCTAAAAATGGCTTCTGTGACCAATTTATGTAAATAAATCACTGACCTATTTATGCTATGATCTTTGACCTCAACATTTGAAAAATTCATCCAGGTCATTTGAGGCGCGTCTTGGGATGGCTGAGTACATAGTGCTACTTTAACCTTCATCATTGAACAGTTTTGTTTAGGGGATATCATTTTACCAGATTTAGTATATGCAGGTAGATCTTTGGATGGCACAAACATGTGACCAATACCTTCTCATCTGAATTGAATCTTAAAATTACAGATATACCAGTGCTCTTTCTCTGTATTATAAATCTACAGGCAAATGATGATTCCTCAAATGCCATTAGTATGTATGGTGTATCAGCATGCTTTCTTTACTTTACAATGGAGTCTATTACCCTTATGGCAAATCTAGAATTCGACCAAGAAACCATTAAATACCACTAAACACTTTGGATTGTCTTGCAATATTTTGCCATAATGTTTTGTAATGTTTTGAAGAAGGATGTTTTTTCTCCTGACATTACTTGTAGTTTAAGATGTTATGATTATGTAATAGGACCTTGACGGTAACATGCTGGACTCATGGGAGGGTGTAAGGGTCCAATGTATGGCATGTCAGACCGACGGCAAGAGTGTATTGGCAGCCGACACCCACCACAGAATACGAGGCTACAACTTTGATGAACTAACAGACTACAACATGTCAGTATACGATTCCATTCTCCACATGTACAGCAAGCTGCAAAATCCCATGGTTCACCAACAAATCTATGCTCATTCTTAATAAATTGTAATAACTTTCACAGTAATGATATGATCACTGAATTAAAGCTTAAGTCAAAATTAAAGTTTCCTATTTGCATCCTGGTTTTAAATTTGGTATTTGAATTTTACTCAAGCTTTTACGGGTAATTGTTAGAATGATATCAAGTGAATGTTGAGTGAAAATAAAGATGACCTTATTAGCTCTTAAGCCTGTTCCTATTTCATTGTAGAATTCAGGAAGATCATCCTGTCATGTCTTTCACACTTAACGAAACGGGGAGATTAGCATTACTGAACGTTGCGACTCAGGTAATATGTTTTAGCTAAAGAATGCATGTTGTCTTTCACACGAGTGACAGTTTGATACTTCTGCCTGAATTTTTCTTAAATTATGTCCATACAGTTAAATCATTCTCGGATAGTGTTTTTGTGGAAAGGTTAGTAGTCAACAGAATCTTGTTTAAAAAGTGACCCAAAATTGTATTACATTCATAAATTCATCTGTTAATTGTTATGAACACTAGATACATGCATATATCTATTGTCTACTGTTATATTATCTTAAATATGTTAATTTTTTCTCTTCAGGGAGTACATTTATGGGATTTAAAAGATAGGTGCTTAGTTAGGAAATTTCAAGGCGTTACACAAGGATTTTACACAATACACTCATGCTTTGGAGGTCTCAACCAGGATTTCATTGCCAGTGGAAGTGAAGGTAAGATTTCATCCATGTGCATTAAACACACATGAAGTCTTAGTTTTAAATGAAATTTACATGAAGTTATTGTCAACTTATTATCAAATTTAATTTAGCATACAGTTAGATTTGTACATGTAAAACAAGTTTTGAACATTCAGATCCAATACGTTATAGAAGTGTCGTCGGCAACTATGTGTTTACACTTCGACAATCAGTTCATGATTTTGCCTTTGTTCAGGGCATATCTCGATGTACCTTGTCACCTAAACTTACATTATTTGTATATAAACACCCATTTTGGCGACAGGGTGTTACATACTGAATTATGATCTTAATGCATCTCTTTGGGACTGATTATCTTTACTCTTTAGTGTATAATTTAAACATTTGGTGTATGGGTACATTTTCAGATGTTAGAGTGATCCATACACAGGTCTGCATTAATTAACAGAGTTATTGCCCTTTGTTGTCACAGTTAACACTTTGTAAATTGTGCAAGTACCTTTCTGAATAATTGAGTGTGCATAGTGAATACATCATCCTAGCCCACTATAAATAGAGTTATAGGCCCATTTTTCTCTTTGATGCTAATGTCAGTCTGGAATGGTAGTTGGAAGGAGACTATGGATTGTGTGTGATAAAACAGTAAGCATTGTTACATTGTCCTATATTGCCCAGTTATATGTTGTTTAATTATCTATTTGCAGATCATAAAGTATATATATGGCATTTACGAAGAGAAGTGCCTATAGCAGTGTTAGAAGGTCATACAAGAACTGTTAACTGTGTTCACTGGAACCCCAAAGTGCCTGGCATCATAGCAAGTGCTTCAGATGATGGCACTGTTCGAATTTGGGGACCTATCGATAAAGTCAAAATAGGTACGTGTTGGAAAGTTACAGGTACACTTAAACTGTATAATCTTATTTCACTGATCAATTGAGGTACCATTATGTGATAGTTTCTTCATTTCAGTGTTATTCCCAGCACTGCTAATAGTTCAGAATTGTATAAAATGTGATGTTCTAGAATGAGGAAAGAAATATGTGTTGGATTTGGTAACTCTTTATGCTTATTGTAAGGTTATTCTGTAGAAATATTCACAAAGTTTTTATCACAGCAAGCTTAGCTTTGTTGCTTCAAAAATGAAAACACGTGGAAATTTGTTAGCATTTGTATCCTACAGTGCACTGGATAGAATTCACCTGCCTTGATAAATCTGGTATTATTTTGAATTGATGATTGTGTATGAGACAGCAAACCTAGTTTTACCTGAATTGATCTATAAATTTCCTCTGCAGGTAATGGTGCAGAGTCAGGACGGAGTACGCCGGTATAGCGAAAGGCCAAGTGTATGACATTGACTATATAGATCTCTCACAGTCTGGTACAAGTGCCAGGTCTGATCATCAACACATCTCCTCCAGACATTTCCATTTCCACCAAATCATTCATGAGTGACAGCATATCACAGTATAGTGATAACTGGATGTAAAGGATACCATTGGAAAGAAATATCAAATCCTTAATGCATCAATCTATATCCATCCACACCATCATTGTCTTTGTTACTTTGTACTCAATATGCTACTATAAAAGTGGCACCGTAACCTTCTAACAAAAGGTGTGCAGGTATTTAACATGTGATACAATATCAAACAGTCTTTCTTTTCTCAAATCCTTTTCCAAACCAGCAAACATTAAAACTATCATTGATTTATAATCATATTGTTAATGACCCCAACAGGAGGTCAATCAATCAAACATGTTTGATATTGTAGTGATCAAAATATTTATGGATGCCCATTGCGTTATACCAAATAAGTTAATTAAATAAGATAATTTTCAAGTCGCAGCTTAAGAACACATTGTGGCGATGTGTATCAATGTGGCAGTCTGTACTATATCATAAAAACATCTTACTATAGCTATATCTGTGAAACAGGAAAAAAAACTGTGCTGCAATTTTGAAGTGAGTAAATAGTAGGGCTTCCAAAATACTGTATCTCCCAGTTCCAAGCATGAGAAAGCTCTTGACACTAGGAAGTAAATCTTTGTTCTTGTTTTCCGTGACCTAAAGATATGAGTTGTCTTTTGAGTACATGTAACAGGTGTTGTATGTTTAACATTGCTCTTTGGCCTCCATTTATGCTAAATAGTGACATCTGGAATTTTTGTTTATCGCAATCAGGACAGTTTCAGAAATTAACACAGAATTGCTCATTTATGAAATCATGGCAGGCTTTGAGATCTTATCGGTATTTTTCTTTCTTGTAAGCCATTACTTAGGCCTGTATTAACATCTCCGAGGTATTAGAATTTATCAATGGAATGTTACATTTAGAAATAGGCGAGCCAGGTTGTATGCATAAACGAACAAACAATCTCGGTGTCTACATAGCTTTTTAAATCTTTGTAATGGTATGCAATACTAGATCAAAAAATATTGGAAGCTATGAGTTCAATACTGGTTAATGGCTAGCAAATACAGAAATCATGAAATCAGCAAATTGTACAGGAGACAACTCAAAATATCCAACCTAATTCATCTGTGATAATGTTAACCTGTCAAAGAGATTTATTGTTGATTGTTCAGAGATCACTATGATATTCCTATTGTTGATGATAAAGAATTGTTTATCAATGATTTCTACACTCAGTACCAATTACTGACATCAACTGTGGTACAATTTATTTATGCTCAGTATGAACGAGTACTTAGATTCTTAGTTCTGAATGGTTAAACCTGAAGAATGGTACTTAACGTGATCTGTGTGTGCTTATCAGTCAAGTTTTGTCTTGCACAATTTTTATGTATCTGGGATGATATACACTTTGAACATTGTTGTTATGTAAGAGTCGGTCAGTTGATGTGTTCAGCTTCAATCAACCTATAAATGCCATTGTATATTACATGTACATAACAGCAATGGGGTGTAGAATAATTCTGATTTCATATTCCAACAATTTTTATGTTTGATCATTGTTTCAGTGAAACTGAGGAGACTTATTTTTGTTGTGTATGAAATATTTTTTCAAATATTGATATTACTGTGTATGCACTTCGATAGATTGTTGTCTGCACTCTATCCTGTCGGAAAGGCTGTTTTTTGGTATCATATACCAAGTACATGTATTGATATCTAATGTTTAAAACCAGGAATTTTAGTAGCCAATTTGTCTAACCCTTTGTAGAATATAGCTATCTAACCAGTGCTAATGAACTTCTCTCTCTTTCCTTCCTCACAAACCCTTCTTTTGAACTGTCTGTTAACTTCTCTTTTCATAACTATTACTCTTCTGTAACTATTTAACCCTGAATGTTTGGCAGTGGATTGTTGACAGTATTACAGTGTTTGTTGTACTGAAGTGTGAAATTGATGACTACAGTTCCTGTGTTGTCCTGAGATATGTTATTTTATAGTACAAATGTACTTTATTAAGAATATGCGATGAAGCATGGAAGTCGCATGCTTAGACAAATGGAAGAATTAACATAAAGAATAATTATAATGCCATTTTTTATTTACATGTTTTTCATATTTTTACAATGTATGTAATATATATATATATATATATATATCTAAGTTAATTTGTGTGCAAGTTCAGATTGAATGTTTGTCCATATGTAAGGTTAGCATGTAAAGGGACAATTGCTACAGATTGGTCTATACTCAATCCATTCTCAATAATGTTATACTTCTTATTACTTCCTAGCATGACCTCAAAATACTGGTATCTGGTAAGAAGATTATTTAATGCCATAATTTTTGTGAAAAATTCTAAATCAACTTTTTATAAATTCATATTAAAATAAAAAAGGACATTGAAAGTACAGTGTGTGCTTTAGTGGTAAGATTTAACAAATTTGTTATCAAACCTTTGAAGAAATATATTATTTTTCAATATGAAATTGTCATTTAGACTGGAAATGCTAATGTATGTGAAAAAAAATCGTCTTTTTTTTTTTTAAATTGATGATCTATGGTGGAAGAAATGAAGACTCAACATTTTGGCTCGAGTGTTGTCCATTTTGTAACATCCTGTGCTGTTTACTTAGTATTCTGTTGGTTTTATCTTTGATTTTTAATTGTTCTTTTTATCCTATTTTTTTCCTTGGTTTACTTGATGACTTGTTACAGTGAGAGAGCCTATTTATCTATGTTCTGTCCTGTGTGGGAATGGTATAATTAACCTGTGATTAATTATGTGACTAATTATTACTGATAACATGTGTCCAACTAAGGTCAATTGATTCTTAATGAGGATAAAAATTAATGAGATCTCTGCAGTCTATGCATATTCCTATGAAATATTACAGAAGGCACTTTTTCATTTTCAATTGGCACCATTCTGAATCTTGAACATTCTGTTTTAATGCATTTGTAATAAAAGAAAAGGGACTAAGAGCAGTATACCTGCATGTGGTATATGATTAGTGAATTAGCACATACAACTTCATCTTCGCTTACCAAGGGTACAATCCAGTACCTTCCTTTTCACCCTTGGTAGACAAAGAGAGTATCATATTAAATACTCTAGGCTAGAGGAGATGATCAAACTTGTGTAGATGGAATCTATCAAGTTTGTGGGAGTTGTCAGTGATAAGCGAGATGAGCAATACATTGAATATGACTATCGTGTATGATTTGAACCACAGGAGTTGATTGCCGTGTTTGTCATTGTGGTGTTGCCTTATGAAATAACATGTCATGACATTTGATACATTATAACCTAGTGTAGTTATCTGTGTTATTCTTGTGAGGTTTTGTAGACCAGCAAATCAGCTTTAGGTAATACAATGGTAGAGTTAGCAATGTTCTCTGTATCTTTGACTTTATACACTCCCCTGTAGTGTGGAGATCTGGCAGTCTTTTTACATGTAGGTAGAGATGTAGTGCTACATACATTTACCCATTGCCCATCATATCAATTTCTGTACTGTTCCATTAAAACTGCCAAATTTTACATGCAAGCTTGGGGATGGAGAAGTGTCGCATACTAAAATTGGATTTTGTACTCCAAAATATACAGAATTATGGCCCTTTGTTCTCCATGCTTCTTTTTGCCAATGGTATATACTGTGTCACCTACATTTGTCAAAAATTGTATGTGTACCAAGTACTCTTCTTGGGATATCATTGTCTAGTAATGATACTGGGTCCCCACTATACAGATTTGCAGCCCTTTGTTCATTCTAGATACCAAACTATGGCTAGAAATAGGAGGCTTTGGATTGCTTGCAATACTTAGCCTTAAAAATAAAAAAAAAGTAAACTTGTATTAAAATAGTTTTGAAAGAAAAATTAAATTGTACTTTAAAAAAAATGCATTGAACTTCAGTATCAGTTAGTGTTGATAGATTTTTAAGCAGATTTGTGAATATCCCACTTTTCTGAATGCAATTTGACCCTGTAACTACCAGGTATACAATGCTCACCAAATTCATTTCTCTTCCCAATTTTTTATGACCAAAAAAGGTGAAGTATACAACTGGAAACTCCTGTAGTATATGCAAGGAAAAATGATTTAAACACGGTTTTCTTCATTACAATTTGTCATTTATTTTCAAAATCAAAATCATGTTGATTTCAAAATCTTCATTAAAATTCCAATTTAACTACAATCATGATGTCAATATTCACATTTTGGGAGTAATTGTATACAAATGTGTAAGATAAAATGAAAAGCCAGATATGTGATAATTTGTGTACAAATGAGTGTGGTGGGCAGTGTTCTCCACATTACTGGCCCATCACCGGGAATGAAACAATGCACGGAAGTGACTGCATGCATAATTTAATGATAACTACCTACTAGTAGTATATCCCATTGTAAGCGAGGCGCAAAATTATATTGTTTTACATCCAGCTTAGTCGGTGAGAAAATACTGCATTTTTCTTTCTTTTTATGATAATTCACATGTAAGAAATACAACAAAATGGTTTTCATATATTATCAATAAAGAAATATATGCTGAGATGATGTTGTTTTGATATTAAGTTACTTGTAGGTTTTTATGCCCACACCATTTTATTGGAGGGCATGTAATGTAACCCGCATCATGCACCTTTAACAGTTGCATCCTGTTCCGAATCGGGGATGTATCTTAGAACCTCCAGAACAGATTTGATTCATATTAGTACCATATCATCAACACCTGATCACATTCTGGTGGTCATTGAAGGTTTAAGGGTAACCTTTTGATCTCTTCTGCATGGGATACAAATCAATGTCATTTCTCCGATGATGTCAAGTACTACTATAAAATAACTTTGTTCCCTTTTCAACATTTTCATTCAAATTGCCCTTCATCTGTTTATCATCAGTCGTCTATCCGTAAACAATCTGTTATCTCTATTTCCTGGGAAGAATTTTGAGTCTGATCGGGAAAACAAAATAGCAGAGAGGAGGATTTTGATACTTGAAGTTTTATCTCTTTTTATCAGAGAAGAAGGAAAAGATGACAAAAGTACAGAAAAACATCTGGTCTTGCAAAAGACCAATGAGAGTGATTCAATGGTGGGGCCAAGAACCCTCTTCTGTCTAGTTAACCCAACATCCAATAACTGGCTGTTCAACACCATTAGTCCAATTTCTTGGGAGGTATTGAAGAGATCCTGACTTTTACACATTTCTATTCAACTCGACAAGGCGAGCCTGCAATATGTATATATGAAGAACATGTTAGATGCAATATTAATGAATCGCATACTGTCCATATAAGGACTATACCTTGCGTAACATTTTTGGGTAAAAGTATGATACTGACAACACCCTGGAAATTCTGGGCTGGTGTGCCATCTCTGAAGATAACCGAGATTGTACCCTTAGATTTGGCACATGGGTGTACCATATAAATAAGGCCTTATTTGAAACATCACTGCTAGCACAGAGGCAGGCAATTAGAAACTTATACATAGTGTTAAATGTAGTCTCTGCCACTCAGTTGATTTAGGATGCCTTTTTGGTGGATTATCATGCAAAAATTTGAGTTTGATACATGTTGCAGACCCTAGCAGGAATGTGTTTTCCCTGTTCTTTCATACATATACCATAGATTGTATGTGTGCATAGAAAGATGCATCATGGAGTATGAATTACCATAATGAAAATACATGTACAACAAAAACTGATGCTATAGTTATGCATTTTATTCGTCAATGATAAAGAGAGTAACATTAGTCGTCTCCCCTAGGATGTGAGATCAAGGCGGCAAACACACAAAACAATGACACACATTTGTTTGACAAACATGGGGTTACTTTTAACATAACAGATTACCTGTACGGTAATTCACATTGAAATTTTAACATTTCCATGCATGTTAGCACACGATTGAAATAAATTCTTACTTAAAGACTAAGAATAAAAAATGAATAGAAATTATAATCCCAATTCACAGAAAGTAACATTTCCTCAGTAAGTATATGGTAAGTATTGAACTGGATGCTCATGTGAATAACAAGTACAAAATGTATCAATGTATTTACAAAAAAATGTAACATACAAAAATATAGAATGAACATTGCAATGGATGTCAACTTGTCGCAGAATCAAAGAAATGTACATATATTTATCCACAATTAACCTTGTGTCCACAAATATGTCCCTCATTCAACGCAGAATCATCAGTTTTAAAACATTACGTAGTCCATAAACCTGCCATTATTTTTTATCCTAAATTTTTACACCAGGACTGAACCTATCTGAGGATAAATATAGTACTAATCTTTTATACAAGGAGAAGAGGCTTATTTGAGGATAAATACATCAAATGAATTGTTATCTGTGTGCTGTTTAATTACAAATTCTAGTATATTAAATACTTGTCAGACAATAGAAATATGAAAGTCTGGTCTGCAATTAACACACTAGTAAAATATCCAAACTAAACATTTGTAAGTGAAAAGTTGTCTGTATGAAAACATGTTACATTGTATTGATTAGCACTTATACTACTAAAGCTAAAAACTATCTCCAGCACATGACAGGATTTATAAAAGCATTAAGAATTGGTAGCACATGTATATACATGTATTCAATGTCCCGACAAGCTATATAATCACAATTACACTACAAAAGTAAGAAGCAATTTTCCCTTTCATAAGATGATGTGTTTAATGGATGAATATCTTAACAGTAATGTTATATACACTCTGTATCATGACACCACACATATATTGATTTGGATACTGTACACCACGGTTATGTATTATGTATTAAATTGATCACTTAATGGAGAGTCATCCCCAACTTAGTATATAGACATCCATAATCATATCAGCTCACCATTTTGTATGACCATGGCTGTTGATAGGACGTTAAACAAAATAAACCAAACTGTTTTGTTTGTGTTGTGGGTATATATGCAGAGTGACACTTCCTTTAGAGTCCATATCTCATCTCTGATTAGGAATGTTTAAAACATACATCATACTAACACTACCAAATACACATGTACACTTCCAGAGAATTAGTTGTCAGAAATGTTGCACAAATACAGCTATAGAACCTACACAAAGTAGATAGGCAAAATCTCATTAGAGTCAAAATCTCAGAGTTATCTTTTATGACTTGAAAAAATTTTCCTTTGCCTCTTATATGGCAAATTGTTTCATAATTTGATAAGGCAAACTGTTCTATTTTAAATTTGATATATTTTTTTAATATATGAAAAAGAAACCAAAAACAGTCTTTTTATAACAATATCAACAAGTTTTGAGGATATTGTGAAAATACAGAAAAAATCTTCAGAGATATGCTGTAATATATATACCATCTTTTGTGATATGTTTTGTATGATCACTACCATAGGGATATACACTTATACAAGTAGCAACCGATTCCTTTTGTTAAAAACTGCATATTAATAAGATAATTCCTTATAGGCTCTTAGGTCAGCTGTTTATATTTGACATTTCAGAATTCCACTGTATGGGGCTGCAACAGCTCTGTTGGTAGAGCATTAGACAAATACTAGAACGAATATAGCAGCTAGGAAAATACAACCTCAGGCAAATACTAGAGATTTGTAGTTTGATTTCCACCCAGGGTAGTTTGCTACTAAAGAAGCCAAGATCACAGAATGCCTTGTGCTGGTGTGGTTGTCTTTTGGCAAGAGACCTTACCAGTCCTTGTGCTGGTGTGGTTGTCTTTTGGCAAGAGACCTTACCAGTTCTTAACTGTATGCAACAGCCTAGAACAGGCCTCTCTGTATGATGGTCAGTGAGGTAGCCACCAACTACTACAAAGGCTGAACAAGAAATATTGTATATAATAAATTCAAAATGCGAGATTGTCTCTGTGCAAGAGAAAACCGTCTAGACGACTAAGTGAATATATCAGCTACATAAGGTCTTGTTATACTGAAGACAAAGCATACACCCTAAATCATCTGTGTTGGTAACATATTAACTGGTGCCACATATGATAGTGCACAATGAGAGCCGATAAGGCATTACAATATCATCAGTATATATAATTTGCATAGAAGTTTGTCATCAATATTGTATAATGTAATTAATAAAGACAAAAATAGCTTACATTTTTTAATGTTGTAATATCCTAAAAAAACAATATAGGTATCTGATCAACACTTCTTAGTATAGGTTAATTTTGCTTTCTTGGCAGTAGCAAAGTAAGTAAATTGCATCATAACAATGATATGGTGTCATGAATACAACAATGGCAACCTAGATCAGAACATTTGACTATCAACGGCGTTCCCTGTATCAATAATGTCTAACTAATTGTAAAGTAAGGGATAATTTTGGACTGGGACTTTCAAATACTTAATCTTAATCATATATAATTTGGTTAATTTCATCTGATATTGATGAAAAAACCAAGCAAGTCTTGAAGCTAACAGCCTTTCTCATATGAAATATTTTGACAAATTTCATCAATTTCATAATAATATACAAGTTTGAGATATTCGCCATATGATGGAAGTTATATGTTAAGTCTTCATCATCACCATTTTGACCGATATTTGTCTTCTGTTCAATATGATATGAAATTCTATTGGTTGTTTCAAGTTTGACATCACAAAATGAATGATGTTACTTTTAGACTTTTTGAGCTTTGAATTCTTTGATTTAATGGTACATGTACATTTTTGAAACATGGGTTAGAGTTTGGATATTTACACTAAATATTATTTTATCAGAATTGAATATTCAATCTATTTAGTAATACCCACTAATAATAGATCTTGTTAAACATAATAAGAAATTATAATACATTTTCAGCTTTTAAAATACATTGATAATATAATATACCAGCAATTTATTCCTCAGGTTCAGCTGTATAAGTTTGCTGTCATATGTAAGAGACATTATACTTAATATGGGGTCTAGAAAGTAATAACGACGGTATAATCCAATATAGGTACTGGATCCTAACAAACAGATATATGTATATATGTTGTGAAAGCAGTAAGAATTATATTGTTGTATTGTCCTCCTCTTTACAGCCACACAACCTCACAAAGGACAAAATGGTTTAACACAATAAAATCAGTATACCTATACACTACTTTAGTAAGCCTCACAAAGTAGCAGTACCAACATATTGTCTGTTTGATCAGTTTAACTGTACCTTATCTAACACAGTAATATCAACAGAGCAAATTCCATTCATAACAGTTATATTATACGTCCCTCAATTTAAAAAAAAATGAGTGATAAAATTGCACCAAATCATCAATATGCATCAGTGATATATAATAAACATACCAGTGAAATCTGACTTTTCTGACATCAGATTTTGAGGACATTCTGTATAAAATATGAAGACTGGGATTCAAATAACAATTTATTCATTTATTTAACAGGTTTTACGTCCGCTATTACGGCCTTGCGGTCTTTCAGCTGACGACCAAATAACAACCCAAGCATATATTTATGTACTCAAGAATGAAACACCCCACTGATTTACCTGCCTTCTTTCTAAAACATCTATCTACAAATGTGTGTTAAACAGCCAGCCCAACACGAAGGTTCTTTCCATGGTCCGATGGTACCTTCCGCGAGGTTGTGTCTCTACCACCATTCCCGTATTGATTTACCTACAAAATTTGGGTTTATTCTATACAGATTATCTGACCTTGTTGTACATTATGATATGGTGCCAGAGGATTGGTTCCAGTTTCTTTAAGAAAGATTCAGTCCCGCTTGATGTCAGAAGAACCAGATTTCACTGAAAACATTGTTCAGGAAAATAGGACATTCAAACACTGTTCCTCGGTTCTCTATAGGATTTCAGGCAGTGGTGACATACACGATGACACTACGATATCACTATACAGATTTGTTCTCTGTATGGCAGTTCCCTGATTTCTGTATCATTATCATCTGATGCTATTCATCAAGAATATCCATAACATCCTGTGCAGTCTGTACATCTGGCATATTGGCCAAGAGAGCAGCCTGCGAACCAAACGCTCCTGTATCGTCATTGGTCAAAAGACAGATGATCATCCTGCAATGTAAATCACGTCATCACCATGGCAACAGAGCTGCACAGGAAGTTACAAAGGTACATCATGATCTGTCAGTCATCAAAGTCCTTTAATCAAGGAGTAAATCATCCTGTAAGAAACAAACACTCAGCTAAGTGTAAAACATGGTAATACACTACCTAGACTTTTAGTTATCAATGTTTGGTTATAATATGGTTTTTAATAAAATATCTGGTTTGGTAATCAAACCAATCCAGATCTGCTCTAAACTACATTTCTACTATTTACTGACAGGTCTGATGAGTATGACAATATTATCAATCAATTTATTTATTTACAGGAAAATTATTACTGCATTATGCTCATTCTCATACTTTAAAGTATCAACACTATAACCAAGAGATATAGCAAATGTAGATTCTTATGCCTTGTTTTCACATTCTGTAAATTGTGTAACACTCAAATGATTATTATGCATTTTAAGTTAAGTGCAACTGAGCAAGTCTACATCATTAATTATAAAAGTTGTATCTTATGTTTATTGTTATATTATCATCCCTCTTAAACATAAAATACAAATGTATTTAAACAAAATTAACCCAAAAGACTACTTACCAATACAGGAAAACAAAAAAGAAGATAAGGTGTGACCCCAATTTGATAAGGTTTTCTTTCAGGTATGTTTTCAGCTGATGTCTGTTGTGGATCTCTGTAGGGTCATATAGACCTATATTTCCAGAAGGTTTTGTCACAAATCTGAAACATAAATGTTATCTATTACTGTAAATGTAAGCATGTGCATAATGATGATGCAATTTTTATTAGAATGAATTAAGGTTTGTTATAGTTAATATCCTGCAAACGTTGTAAAGTTTGCATCAGTTTCACACCATCACATGGAGACGACCATGAACCACAGCCTCCCAAATCACACAAACACTGCATGCATACATCTCATGCACAGGGGAGACTGTCCATAAATGACCATAGCTGATGATAGGACATTAGACAATACAAAACCAAACCAATCGGGCATATTATATTGTTTCATGTTTTGTCACCAATGTGGGAATGTACAGCCTCCCCATATGGTTCTGTATAGTCATGTACATGTAATATACATTCATGTATTTGTGAAATGTGTTTTGACCAAGGGGGTGATTGTCTCAGAAACTTTGACAATTATTTACTTTGTCTGTACTCTACTCCATTCATCAATTATAATTATATCAATAAATACTCTGTATGGACTTTTTATGGCACAGATACTTACTTAAACACCATCCATGCTGTAACGGGTGCGTACATCAGGAATAGAATCCAGTGGCCCGTCACCAGGAGGAAGAATGCAAGTACAGACTGGGCAATCAGTTCTGGTAAAACCCACTGGAAATACAGGGGAAAATTTAGATTTCTCTCATTGAAGGCTGCGCTTAATAAACATGATTTCAACAATAGTTTCACATAAGATGCTTGTTAACATTGAAACAATTACCAGTATCTTGAAGAATGATATGACTGTACACATGAAGAATGTATATGTAAATTGGTGAAGACAAGACACACAAACCGAATTTATTTTTAATTTAGTATGTTGCAATATTTATCAATATTGAATCATTAGAAAACAATTTAAGTGTATACCTTGTTTAGTTTTGAGCAGCATGATGTTGCATTCAGATAGTCACACTCTAAATCTGATAATGTAATCACCTGGGCTTTAGTTAAGGAATGTATGAAACCATCAATTGTATAGAAAATTCCAATTTAATTCATTTGTGAAACATTTCATTATGTTAATGAGTTTTATTGGGATGTGAAACACTTATAAAATGCTACCTCCCCAGAAAAAAAAAGATTTCCAAATTAATGTCAGATTTGAATACAGCTCATAAGAGTTATCTGTGTTTTATCTCCTTTAACAATGATATATGTTGCCATTTAAAATGAATGCTTTGTAGTGTCACATACTTTTATGACAGTATATCTTCGAACTAATACCATTAGCTTTTTCTTTATTTGAAGAACAGTATCTATGCTTGTCCTTTTTTCTGATTTTTATCAAATAAGGACGAAGTCACCAAATATTTAGCTGTAGGTCTTAATTTGATAAGGTTCATTTCATTTTCAGAGAATTAATTTAAGTTGTAATTTTTCAACCCACTCCTGTTCATATGAAATATTCTAATGTAACATGAATAAAGTAATTTATGCTACATCTGTACTCTAATTGTAACTTATGTCATTATGTCCATATAGATATAGGAACCTATAACAGTTACCTTGTATATGGAGCAAAAACTAAATGGTATAACAATAAAATTGCTATCATTAATATTAAAGAAATGTATAATCTACATATGGTAAAACAATGATAATTCTTTGAATAATGAATGTTTATATCATTCGGGACAGCTGTTGAAGTATTTAATTTTTCCTTTTCAAAATAAGTTTCTGAATCCACACCTGAACCCTGAGCCGGCTGTTATCTATGTGTACAGAAACCTAGTCCTGTTATACAGGTGGGCATATACTATAACACATATATATATAACATTAGAGTGTTTCTTGAAGGATACAAAGTATACAACGAGAAAGAGCAACGCTCCTTCGTCGATCACCGAGAAGACGAAAAGCAATGAATCTAAACCCATTGCTTGCTTCCTAACCGCTCACGTTTTTTCACAATGTGTTAACCAAGTTTGTATACCCTAATATGTAGGGTCTTATGTTGTTATCCTGTATAATTTGTTTGCAGTGATAATTGAACGGATATAGTATGAAATAATTATTTTATATTAATATAGACCAATACATATATCAGACAAGCAAGACCAACGACCTATATGTTTTGTTTGAAATGCATGCACACATACAGATAATAATATATTTGCCCTAACACCGGTTGGCGTACCCTGCCTGAAGGATTACTTCCCTTTGTACCGTTCTTCAGAGAGGTTGACAACTCCACAACATTCTTGAACATTTCAGAGATGGATCCTCTCTTTCTCGCGTATAATTATTTTAGAAGAAGAAAATACCAAGAATGTGTTGAAATATGTTCCCAAATGTTGGAAAAGAATCCGTATGATCAGGTAAATATACTGAGGGGCCATTTTAACAGGTTGGAAACCATCACCCATAACAGGTTGCCGACTTTTTTAGACTAATATGAAACTGACTATTTGAGATGTTTATCACTACGATAATATAATGCTCCACTAAGGTCGCTTCATTGAATCTCAGGGGTTCGAAAAGACAGGGTTTATAGGCAATACGTATTAATTATCAATGACCCATAGAAAAAACAAATTACATATTTTTAAGATGGAGATAAATGGTCCATTAGTATTGTACCCTCCCAATCTCTGGAGTGGAGACTACTTAACTATGTATTAAAAATTAAATAAAACCCTATTTTGTCTTTAAATCAATGACAGAAAAAAAAACTGGATTTTTCCTATTATATAAACTAAATGAGCCATATTCTTATTTGTATGACATCATTTAACAGGCCTCATGGACACTGAAGACAAGAGCTCTGACTGCCCAAGTATATGTTGACGAGGTTGATGTGGATGAAGAAGGGATAGCAGAAATGTTAATGGATGATAACACGATTGCACAAGTGTCACGTCCAGGAACCTCATTAAAGGTTCCAGGAACAGGCGTTGGAGCACCCAGTCCTGGTGTCAGGTGAAAAATCTCAAATAAAAACACATATATGGGGAAAGATTAGCTAGAATAGTCAACTATATATGTTCACAAAAAGGAACTATATAAGATTTTGAAAATGTTGAAGTGTATGTAAAATAAATCCAGAACCATATATATACTTCTAAATCTGTTAAGAATTTATGTTGCTATAGAATCAGGCTGTCAAAAAAAAAATAAATAAAGAAAGTTCCCATGTATGCAACAAACATGCAACGCAAAGGTTATTATATGAATCAAATGAGGTGTCATCAACATACACAAATCCTTTAAGAAATCGTATTCAATGATACAAGAAGATGTTACCACAACTTAACCTGCTCATAGCAGAAGCAATGAAAACTAGCACAAATTTAAGATGTCTCTTCTGGTTCATTAAATTAGAAGTAAAACCATGTAAGTAATACCACTAAAATTGCAACATCTCACAGTGACATAATTAAGGTACATAACACTGATCCTTGATAAAACTTTAATGTCGACCATGCCTAATGCTATGGTAATATATTGGTCAGCACTCGCTTCAGAGCCCAATGACATTGAGCTAGATAAAGGACAGAGTGCATGTACATAATAGATGAAATGATATATTAACGACAATCGCCCCATTATTATGTAAAAGTGTATTTCAATGAAACCAACCTTCTACCCTCTATAAATCCATTATTCCTATACTTTGATACTAAATATCATGATATGCTATTATTTCCAAAAATACTTGTGTTTAGTGCATTAAGGGTCTTTGCATCATGTTTAGATAACACTAACAAATTATGGGAAGACCTAACGACAGCTTAAAAGGACTCAACATTTCTTACTAAAATGATCAAAATCAGACACTGCTAATGCTACATTCTGTAACTATACTCAAAGTGTACTGTAGGAAAAACGTAGGGACAGTATTACAAATGCAAACAGTATAATCTTTCATCAGGTAGTTTGGTACAATCTGATTCATCATTAAGTATCTTACACAAAAATTCATCATGCATTTATTTAAAATACTGCCATATTACAACAGAACTGAAACCAAACTTATCCGCTTCAGGAAATGCATGTTGTAGAATAGCACAGTATTAATGTACAAAAGTACAGCACCAATAATATAGTAACAGATACATTACACAATTAAATTTTCCAGTTTCCACCATTGCTGTCATTCAGTAATCTAATGTACCTTTGATGATATTACAAACTTTATAAAACACTATGCTGAATAGGCTTCATGTCTTATTGTGTTGTCTGTGCTCACTTCTGTAGGCCCACATCCCAGTCTGGTCGTCCTCTATCAGGATTTGTCCGTCCAGGTACACAGGGTGGACGACCTGGCACCATGGAGCAAGCAATCCGGACACCTCGGACAGCTCACACCGCACGTCCAGTCACTAGTGCTTCAGGCCGATATGTCAGACTTGGAACTGTGAGTCATTTACACCCAAATTTGTATGCATATTAGAGGTTTAGAAAAAAAAATCATTAAGTTCATAATGTGAATGAGGTTATTTCCATTCATTTCAAGTAATAATATATGTAATTCTAAAGAGATTCTCCTTCATTAAATCGACTGTCAAAATTCTGAAGATTTTTTTTTATTTCATTTGAAAATCCCTGACACTTCTTTTTTTGGTATCCTATAAAAATCATCAATTTTAACAGGTTTCAAAAAGGAATACTTCCCTGGGTATACAATAAAATGACTGTTTCGATGACCTACCCAACCGAAAACTGTATCATTAGCCAGTCTTTAAAACAAAAAAATGTTCCCTTGACCAGTCAAAGAAATAACTGTTTCCAAACGTTAACAGTATATGAAAAAATGTCCTTGGTATTACCAGATCATAGTACAATTTTGCTATGTTTAGCATCATACTAAAATTCGAAGAAAATAAACTAATTCTACCTGGTTGAAATAACTTGACTAGTATCAGTTGAAAGAAAGAGCTTGACCAATCTTAACTGTTGGTCAGTCCCTTAACTGGAGCTAGCTGTATAGACATTGTTTACCTCTTAATTTCTTCTCTTAAATGTGTATGAGAAAAGTACTCAAATGATTTTGTTACAGATTTGTCATTATGGTACATGATACTTAAAGTGTTTGTGTTTTTTCAGGCTTCCATGTTGTCAACTCCAGATGGACCTTTTATCAACCTGGCACGTCTCAATTTTGCAAAGTATGCTGCTCGTCCAAACCTGGCAAAGGCCTTGTTTGAATACATATTCCACCATGAAAATGATGTTAGGAATGTGAGTATAAATGTAGGAAAAAAGATTTATAATCTGTGAAAAGATGTATTTAACAGTAACTTGTGGTGCTTGAATAGGACAATGCCATTTTTATGTTTCATGTGATTTCGTAAAATAGGATTTTTGAAGTCCTTACATTTTTTTTGTTACTTTTATTGAAAATATTAGAAAAACGAAGGGAAAAGGAAATATATGAATATAAATAGTTTTGATGAAAATATGTGCTATGTTACAGGCATTAGAGTTAGCTGCCCTTGCTACAGAGTCCTGTCAGTATAAGGACTGGTGGTGGAAAGTTCAGCTGGCCAAGTGTTACTACAGGTCAGTATTAATGTAATATAGCAATGTATACATCGACTACAGGTCAGTATTAATGTGACATAACAATGTATACATCACTACAGGTCAGTATTAATGTAACATGACAATGTATACATCACAATGGTCAGTATTAATGTAACATAACAATGTATACATCACAATGGTCAGTATTAATGTAACATAACAATGTATGCATCACTACAGGTCAGTATTAATGTAACATAACAATGTATACATCACAATGGTCAGTATTAATGTAACATAACAATGTATACATCACTACCGGTCAGTATTAATGTAACATAACAATGTATACATCACTACAGGTCAGTATTAATGTAACATGACAATGTATACATCACAATGGTCAGTATTAATGTAACATAGCAATGTATACATCGACTACAGGTCAGTATTAATGTAACATGACAATGTATACATCACTACAGGTCAGTATTAATGTAACATAGAAATGTATACATCACAATGGTCAGTATTTATGTAACATGACAATGTATACATCACTACATGTCAGTATTAATGTAACATAGCAATGTATACATCACTACAGGTCAGTATTAATGTAACATAGCCATGTATACATCACTACAGGTCAGTATTAATGTAACATGACAATGTATACATCACTACAGGTCAGTATTAATGTAACATAGCAATGTATACATCACTACAGGTCAGTATTAATGTAACATAACAATGTATAAATCACTGCAGGTCAGTATTAATGTAACATAGCAATGTATATATCACTACAGGTCAGTATTAATGTAACATAACAATGTATACATCACTACAGGTCAGTATTAATGTAACATAGCCATGTATACATCACTACAGGTCAGTATTAATGTAACATAGCAATGTATACATCACTACAGGTCAGTATTAATGTAACATAACAATGTATACATCACTACAGGTCAGTATTAATGTAACATAGCCATGTATACATCACTACAGGTCAGTATTAATGTAACATAACAATGTATACATCACTACAGGTCAGTATTAATGTAACATAACAATGTATACATCACTACAGGTCAGTATTAATGTAACATAGTAATATATACATCACTACAGGTCAGTATTAATGTAACATAACAATGTATACATCACTACAGGTCAGTATTAATGTAACATAGCAATGTATACATCACTACAGGTCAGTATTAATGTAACATAACAATGTATACATCACTACAGGTCAGTATTAATGTAACATAGCCATGTATACATCACTACAGGTCAGTATTAATGTAACATAGCAATGTATACATCACTACAGGTCAGTATTAATGTAACATAACAATGTATACATCACTACAGGTCAGTATTAATGTAACATAGCCATGTATACATCACTACAGGTCAGTATTAATGTAACATAACAATGTATACATCACTACAGGTCAGTATTAATGTAACATAACAATGTATACATCACTACAGGTCAGTATTAATGTAACATAGTAATATATACATCACTACAGGTCAGTATTAATGTAACATAACAATGTATACATCACTACAGGTCAGTATTAATGTAACATAGCAATGTATACATCACTACAGGTCAGTATTAATGTAACATAACAATGTATACATCACTACAGGTCAGTATTAATGTAACATAACAATGTATACATCACTACAGGTCAGTATTAATATAACATAACAATGTATACATCACTACAGGTCAGTATTAATGTAACATAACAATGTATACATCACTACAGGTCAGTATTAATGTAACATAACAATGTATATATCACAATGGTCAGTATTAATGTAACATAACAATGTATACATCACTACAGGTCAGTATTAATGTAACATAGCAATGTATACATCACTACAGGTCAGTATTAATGTAACATAACAATGTATATATCACTACAGGTCAGTATTAATGTAACATAGCAATGTATACATCACTACAGGTCAGTATTAATGTAACATAACAATGTATACATCACTACAGGTCAGTATTAATGTAACATAACAATGTATATATCACAATGGTCAGTATTAATGTAACATAGCAATGTATATATCACTACAGGTCAGTATTAATGTAACATAGCATACATCACTACAGGTCAGTATTAATGTAACATAACAATGTATATATATCACTACAGGTCAGTATTAATGTAACATAGCAATGTATACATCACTACAGGTCAGTATTAATGTAACATAACAATGTATACATCACTACAGGTCAGTATTAATGTAACATAGCAATGTATACATCACTACAGGTCAGTATTAATGTAATATAGTGATGTTTACATCACTACAGGTCAGTATTAATGTAACAACAATGTATACATCACTACATGTCAGTATTAATGTAACATAACAATGTATACATCACTACAGGTCAGTATTAATGTAACATAGCATACATCACTACAGGTCAGTATTAATGTAACATGACAATGTATATATCACTACAGGTCAGTATTAATGTAACATAACAATGTATACATCACTACAGGTCAGTATTAATGTAATATAGCAATGTATACATCACTACAGGTCAGTATTAATGTAACATGACAATGTATATATCACTACAGGTCAGTATTAATGTAACATAACATACATCACTACAGGTCATTATTAATGTAACATAGCAATGTATACATCACTACAGGTCAGTATTAATGTAACATAGCAATGTATATATCACTACAGGTCAGTATTAATGTAACATAGCAATGTATATATCACTGCAGGTCAGTATTAATGTAACATAATGTATACATCACTACAGGTCAGTATTAATGTAACATAACAATGTATACATCACTACAGGTCAGTATTAATGTAACATAACAATGTATACATCACTACAGGTCAGTATTAATGTAACATAACAATGTATACATCACTACAGGTCAGTATTAATGTAACATAACAATGTATACATCGACTACAGGTCAGTATTAATGTAACATAACAATGTATACATCACTACAGGTCAGTATTAATGTAACATAACAATGTATACATCACTACAGGTCAGTATTAATGTAACATAACAATGTATATATCACTACAGGTCAGTATTAATGTAACATAACAATGTATACATCACAATGGTCCTCAGGCATCATAAATAACATCCCTTCAGATACAGGGAACATCAAAGTTATTCTCACAATCCCTGCCCTTAAAAAGCTTTTGTCATGCTTGTGTAAATACTGTTTTATTCATTGAACTTCCTTTTTATTAAATGTTTCATTCCCACATCATATTATTTACCCTCTATTTGCAATTTGTTATTAGATGCTTTGTAAGAGAATGTTTTATAATATCAACTTTGCCTTTGGTCATGTAAATGCTGTTGTTATTTTGTCAGACTGGGTATGTATAGAGATGCTGAGAAGCAGTTGAAGTCAGCACAGAAGCAGCAGGACATTGTTGACATCTATCTGTATCTGTGTAAGGTTTATGTTAGACTAGACCAGCCTCTCACTGCTATAGACATCTTCAAACAAGGACTAGAAAAGTTTCAGGGGGAGACAACTCTCCTGTCAGGAATTGCCAGAATCTATGAGGTATGTGTCAAATTCACCTGTATTTATAAGCATATATAACGATATAATAATACTATTTTGTGTTAACTTTTAATAGTTAGTCATTTACATTACCATCAGATAAGAAATAATGGAACTACGTTAAGTGTGAACAATTAGACTGCTGTATAATAATGCTTCTGAAACAATCAAACTAATTGAACAATGCTTTGTTTTACAGGTGATTTCAGTCCTAACATTATATCAAATAAATTATTATGTCTTGTTACATCCCATGAAAAATATAGGGAATGTCATCAGACTGTAGGTACCAACTCTGTATCTACCAGAACTGTAATAAAATAATATATTGTTAAATAATTGTCATACAATTTTGTAATATATTTTTGTTTGTTTTGTTGTAGGGTATGAATGACATGGACAATGCAGTGAAGTTCTATAAGGATGTGTTAAATTACGACAGCATGCATGTGGAGGCTATAGCATGTATAGCAACACATCACTTCTACACAGACCAACCAGAAGTGGCACTTAAATTCTACAGGTAAACCTGTTATTGTCATGTCTCTTATTGTCATGTCTCTCATTGTCATGTCTCTTATTGTCATGTCTCTCATTGTCATGTTTCTTATTGTCATGTCTCTTATTTTCATGTCACCTATTGTCATGTCTCTTATTGTCATGTCTTGATTTTTATCATGTTTTATTTAAACAGTTTTTCTTGTTTTGTAACCTATGTAAATTAATGCATGTTAATGTCAATTGCTTTTGTGCGGTCTGTGGTTGATACTATTTCACTTTGACTGTCATCACAAAGAAATACAGGTGAATAGGGAAAGAACCATCGGGAAGAGGAGGGGAGTCTAGTATCATGCTAGGAAGAAGCATTTTATAAACCTGAAACAAGTCAATTATTTGTGCCTCACCGACTACAGAACAATAGATCCACCTTCTTACCTAATGACAGCTTTGTTTAAGTGCGAGTATCTGATCTGATATAGTCGTTCCTTTTATGTTGTCGTTAAATTTATACATAGTACATTTTGTAATGCAGTTTAAATGCAAGAGTTTTCATAGTTGTGAGATTCATTTTATTACAATAAAAATGTCTTTCAAAGGAAATGAAATACAAATAACAAAGTTTTGTTTCACTTAATTGATGATACTTTGTTCTTATTTGTTTCTTTTGAATAACAAGCTGGATGTGTAAACAGCAAATTTTATGTGAAAACTTCTGAATTATACCATCTCAGACCTGACAACACAAATTTGATTACCGGTAGTTGACGTAAAATATGATTCTAATTTTACGAAGATTTCCTGAGTTTCCGTCTCATAACTATAAATGTTTATTTAAATGATTTAAACATAAACATCCAAGAAGTGTACAGCTAATCTAGATTGAATGATGTAACTTTGACAAATGTTCCAAAGCTTCTTTCATGTCTCTGACCTTGTGCCAAAAACATTTTCCTTAGGGATTTTGTAGGAAATCCTCAGCTCCCTATTCTCCACAGGGAAGATCCGAACCTTCAATCCCTCTGATCTTCGGCAAGTCTCTGGTACTTTTTTCTTCTGTCGGAATGCCTCCCTACACTATCCCAGCCAGGGTTCGGATGATCTCTGGGTTTTTCTTCTGTCCGAATGCCTCCCTACACTATCCCAGCCAGGGTTCGGATGATCTCTGGGGTTTTCTTCTGTCCGAATGCCTCCCTACACTATCCCAGCCAGGGTTCTGTCAACCCTAACATGTATGGATGATCTCTGGGTTTTTCTTCTGTCCGAATGCCTCCCTACACTATCCCAGCCAGGTTTCGGATGATCTCTGGATTTTTCTTCTGTCCGAATGCCTCCCTACACTATCCCAGCCAGGGTTCGGATGATCTCTGGGGTTTTCTTCTGTCCGAATGCCTCCCTACACTATCCCAGCCAGGGTTCTGTCAACCCTAACATGTATGGATGATCTCTGGGTTTTTCTTCTGTCCGAATGCCTCCCTACACTATCCCAGCCAGGTTTCGGATGATCTCTGGATTTTTCTTCTGTCCGAATGCCTCCCTACACTATCCCAGCCAGGGTTCGGATGATCTCTGGGTTTTTCTTCTGTCCGAATGCCTCCCTACACTATCCCAGCCAGGGTTCGGATGATCTCTGGGTTTTTCTTCTGTCCGAATGCCTCCCTACACTATCCCAGCCAGGGTTCTGTCAACCCTAATATGTATGGATGATCTCTGGGTTTTTCTTCTGTCCGAATGCCTCCCTACACTATCCCAGCCAGGGTTTGGATGATCTCTGGGTTTTTCTTCTGTCCGAATGCCTCCCTACACTATCCCAGCCAGGGTTCGGATGATCTTTGGGTTTTTCTTCTGTCCGAATGCCTCCCTACACTATCCCAGCCAGGGTTCGGATGATCTCTGGGTTTTTCTTCTGTCCGAATGCCTCCCTACACTATCCCAGCCAGGGTTCTGTCAACCCTAACATGTATAGATGATCTCTGGGTTTTTCGTCTGTCGGAATGCCTCCCTACACTATCCCAGCCAGGGTTCTGTCAACCCTAACATGTATGGATGATCTCTGGGTTTTTCGTCTGTCCGAATGCCTCCCTACACTATCCCAGCCAGGGTTCTGTTAACCCTAACATGTATGGATGATCTCTGGGTTTTTCTTCTGTCCGAATGCCTCCCTACACTATCCCAGCCAGGATTCTGTTAACCCTAACATGTATGGATGATCTCTGGGTTTTTCTTCTGTCCGAATGCCTCCCTACACTATCCCAGCCAGGGTTCTGTCAACCCTAACATGTATGGATGATCTCTGGGTTTTTCTTCTGTCCGAATGCCTCCCTACACTATCCCAGCCAGGGTTCTGTTAACCCTAACATGTATGGATGATCTCTGGGTTTTTCTTCTGTCCGAATGCCTCCCTACACTATCCCAGCCAGGGTTCTGTCAACCCTAACATGTATGGATGATCTCTGGGTTTTTCTTCTGTCCGAATGCCTCCCTACACTATCCCAGCCAGGGTTCTGTCAACCCTAACATGTATGGATGATCTTTGAGAAAACTAGTTTTCTGTCTACCTTGATTTCCCACTTTTGTCCTTCATCAAGGATTCCTGTATGGTGAGTTCCTGGTGCCTTCCCTACCTCCTTGGGATGAACAAAGACAGTTAATGATTGGTTGACCCCTTAGCTGGCTATCTTTTTTTCATTCTCTCCTTTTCCATAACATGTCCGCCAGCTCCTTCAGGACTTTACGATGTCTCCATTAGTATTGCCCTTGTGTGAGATTGATGTTAAATGTTGACAGAATGTGACTGAGAGTGCCTAGTTTTTCATACCAATGGCAGCTCACATCTTGTGTCAATCCCCATATTTACAGAATTTTTGGTAATAGCAGAAGGCAAGTTTCTAGTTGCCAGATGTTAGACTATGTTATGCGTCTCTCTGTAGTTTCCTGTCTGGTATGTGTTCCCTGTGCCTCTAAGTCTACCTCTTCCGATTTTTTTTAAACTTTTCTTCCATTTTCATAACGCTATCTCTAACCATCTTTCTCTTTCCAGATTTGTCACCCATCTCTGTACCTTTGCTGTTCTGAATCCCTGTTGTATTATGCAAGTCTTTTATGATATATTAAATAATGTCAAATTGGTTTCAAAAGAAATGCCTTCTAAAATTTTATCTATATATTGGAAGCGCTTGCTTGGAATATTATTTCAGATTTAATCGAGATCAAAGTCACCTTTTCTATAAACCAGTCTTCCTTACCAAAAGTTCTCAGTTGGGATTTAGTGACATATTGCAATGGCCTTTTATCCATTGTGGTGGACCTTATGAACATGATAACATGAGTATATATGTATGAATTTTCATGAAACTTTGTTGTACAGCCTTACATCAATAAGATCCCTGGTGACAATCCTCTGACAACATGTAGCTACATGTAGGAGGTCTCTCTCACATCTTATACCCATCACTTTATGTTTTTCTTTCATAAATCATTCAACATGTCTCTCTCAATTTAAAAATGTTTAAGTTTCACCTTATAATCAAGAAAAAATGATGTAGAGATTGCCAATGACTTTTGACGTTATTTAGTATCTCTGCCAATTGCTATCTTTTGTTTTGTCACCTGAAGAGTTTCTGTTCTATAACTCCTAAAGAAATGCTCTGTTTTTTCATTTAACCCAGAGTGACCTAGTACCAGCTACATTATATACTCAATCTCTATCAGATTTCAATATGGCCACCAAATAAGTATTTCTGAGGTTAGAAACTGTATCTGTCTCTTTATGATCTCTCTATTCTGTTGACCACACAGGCAACACATCCTTGTCTTTGGAATTCATACATGTTTCTGCTATACCTTTGCCATACCTTGGGATAGTCCCAAATCTAATATTGGAAAATATATGAACTTTTGAAAAATTAAGATAATATAAAAATGCAAAACTTACTGTAATGAAAAATCTGCTTTATTTTCAATTGAAATAATGTTTCATTCTTTATCTTGATACAATATTTTCAAAGAAATCTAGAATTGGTAATTTTATTGATAGACCTATTCATACTTCAATCAGTCATTGGAACACTGGAATGTATTTCATCATCAAAGATACTATTATTTCCTGAAAATCAAAGTTGTATGCACATTAACCTTTTAATTGCTGTTTGACATATGTCTACATCATGCACGTAATAGATTATATTTGTTAATGTGAGAAAATGAATATGTATATATATATAGCAATTCATGATAGCATTCTGTGAAATTATCCTAATCATTGCATAATCTGATAATAATAGGTGTAATCAAATGTTATTGATACTCCTGTACTCCTATGCTACCTATTGCTGGAACTTCATACTTGGGTCATGGGTTCACCTAGTCGAAGTGGTGTGTCATGTAGCTAAAGTAGGTCACTCTGACCTACATTTTGACCTTTGACCTCTATCAAAGAAAAAGTTTGTCTTGGCCTGATCTGCTGCTCTTCTTACTAATATTATATTTATATTCCTGAATTGATTCACATTAATACCACCAATTCATCTACCATTCATACGCAATGGGTCTGTCAAACAATAAGTGTGTGTAGAATTAGTTCCAACATGAATTCATTATCTGTGCATTCTTGTCATATAATTTCTTATCCACTGGAGGTTTGTAATTCGCTGATTTCTTTTGTTAAAAAAGGATTGTTTTACTTACCTGATACCTGCTTAATAGTTGAGTAATTCAAGCCCATTTGGCCTCTTGTTAGTCAGTTACATGTATATAATAAATTTATGATGAATAACACTTGATTGCTTGATAGAAATAGACAGGATTGCCACATGGAACATAACTACAGTATATTGTTACAAAACCTATCTTTCCTTGGTTTTCTTTATTCAATCAAAGGTTACCTTGTCAATTTAGATTCTTCTAAAAAATGTCAAGTCAAGTGTACTACACTCCAGTTCATGAGTAATAAGTTGTGTATATAATGAAAACCTGTTGACATTTGAGGTGGTTATAATTAACATACCTTTCCATCATCATTATGGTATTATGTGTGGAGCAGACAGGGTGTGATTATTGAGGTGCCACCATGTTATCTGTTCCTCCCCAATGGTGGTAATCTTCAGCCTGATCACACCAACATCTGTCAGGCTAATGTGACAGATGATGAATGATCAGATGATACAATGTATGTGTACTTCGTTGTGTCCATACTTTGTGGGGTTTTTTTTATCGTGAGATCATGCAACGTATTAATATTGAGTTGTTTTGACGTAGTGAGTTTTGTTATTATGACATCACACAAATTATCCATAGCAAGTTTTCCAACTGTGACATTCTGATTTTTGTTTGTATGGTAAGTTAGGTCTCCAGCAGTGTTTTTGTTTGTTTGGTAAGTTAGGTCCAAAGTACACTTTGGAAGGGTCCCCACTGCAGTACTATACAATGCATTAATAACATCAGGAAGGGACTTCACTGCAGTACTATACAATGTATTAGTAACATCAGGAAGGGTCCCCACTGCAGTACTATACAATGTATTAGTAACATCAGGAAGGGACTTCACTGCAGTACCATACAATGTATTAGTAACATCAGGAAGGGACTTCACTGCAGTACTATACAATGTATTAGTAACATCAGGAAGGGTCCCCACTACAGTACTATACAATGTATTAGTAACCTCAGGAAGGGTCCCCACTACAGTACTATACAATGTATTAGTAACATCAGGAAGGGACTTCACTGCAGTACTATACAATGTATTAGTAACATCAGGAAGGGTCCTCACTGCAGTACTATACAATGTATTAGTACATCAGGAAGGAACTTCACTGCAGTACTATACAATGTATTAGTAACATCAGGAAGGGTCCCCACTGCAGTACTATACAATGTATTAGTAACCTCAGGAAGGGTCCCCACTACAGTACTATACAATGTATTAGTAACATCAGGAAGGGACTTCACTGCAGTACTATACAATGTATTAGTAACATCAGGAAGGGACTTCACTACAGTACTATACAATGTATTAGTAACATCAGGAAGGGACTTCACTGCAGTACTATACAATGTATTAGTAACATCAGGAAGGGACTTCACTGCAGTACTATACAATGTATTAGTAACACCAGGAAGGGACTTCACTGCAGTACCGTACAATGTATTAGAAACATCAGGAAGGGACTTCACTGCAGTACCATACAATGTATTAGTAACATCAGGAAGGGACTTCACTGCAGTACCATACAATGTATTAGTAACATCAGGAAGGTCCCCACTGTAGTACTATACAATGTATTAGTAACATCAGGAAGGGACTTCACTGCAGTACCATACAATGTATTAGTAACATCAGGAAGGTCCCCACTGCAGTACTATACAATGTATTAGTAACATCAGGAAGGTACTTCACTGCAGTACTATACAATGTATTAGTAACATCAGGAAGGGTCCCCACTGCAGTACTATACAATGTATTAGTAACATCAGGAAGGGTCCCCACTGCAGTACTATACAATGTATTAGTAACACCAGGAAGGTACTTCACTGCAGTACCATACAATGTATTAGTAACATCAGGAAGGTCCCCACTGCAGTACTATACAATGTATTAGTAACATCAGGAAGGGACTTCACTGCAGAACCATACAATGTATAAGTAACATCAGGAAGGGTCCCCACTGCAGTACTATACAATGTATTAGTAACATCAGGAAGGGTCCCCACTGCAGTACTATACAATGTATTAGTAACACCAGGAAGGGCCCCCACTACAGTACTATACAATGAATTAGTAACATCAGGAAGGGCCCCCACTGCAGTACTATACAATGAATTAGTAACATCAGGAAGGGTCCCCACTGCAGTACTATACAATGTATTAGTAACAACAGGAAGGTCCCCACTGCAGTACTATACAATGTATTAGTAACACCAGGAAGGGCCCCCACTACAGTACTATACAATGTATTAGTAACACCAGGAAGGGTCCCCACTGCAGTACTATACAATGTATTAGTAACATCAGGAAGGGTCCCCACTGCAGTACTATACAATGTATTAGTAACATCAGGAAGGATCCCCACTGCAGTACCATACAATGTATTAGTAACATCAGGAAGGTACTTCACTGCAGTACTATACAATGTATTAGTAACATCAGGAAGGTCCCCACTGCAGTACTATACAATGTATTAGTAACATCAGGAAGGGTCCCCACTGCAGTACTATACAACGTATTAGTAACATCAGGAAGGGACTTCACTGCAGTACTATACAATGTATTAGTAACATCAGGAAGGGACTTCACTGCAGTACCATACAATGTATTAGTAACATCAGGAAGGGACTTCACTGCAGTACTATACAATGTATTAGTAACATCAGGAAGGGTCCCCACTACAGTACTATACAATGTATTAGTAACATCAGGAAGGGACTTCACTGCAGTACTATACAATGTATTAGTAACATCAGGAAGGGACTTCACTACAGTACTATACAATGTATTAGTAACATCAGGAAGGGACTTCACTGCAGTACTATACAATGTATTAGTAACATCAGGAAGGGACTTCACTGCAGTACTATACAATGTATTAGTAACACCAGGAAGGGACTTCACTGCAGTACCGTACAATGTATTAGAAACATCAGGAAGGGACTTCACTGCAGTACCATACAATGTATTAGTAACATCAGGAAGGTCCCCACTGTAGTACTATACAATGTATTAGTAACATCAGGAAGGGACTTCACTGCAGTACCATACAATGTATTAGTAACATCAGGAAGGTCCCCACTGCAGTACTATACAATGTATTAGTAACATCAGGAAGGTACTTCACTGCAGTACTATACAATGTATTAGTAACATCAGGAAGGGTCCCCACTGCAGTACTATACAATGTATTAGTAACATCAGGAAGGGTCCCCACTGCAGTACTATACAATGTATTAGTAACACCAGGAAGGTACTTCACTGCAGTACCATACAATGTATTAGTAACATCAGGAAGGTCCCCACTGCAGTACTATACAATGTATTAGTAACATCAGGAAGGGTCCCCACTGCAGTACTATACAATGTATTAGTAACACCAGGAAGGGCCCCCACTACAGTACTATACAATGAATTAGTAACATCAGGAAGGGCCCCCACTGCAGTACTATACAATGAATTAGTAACATCAGGAAGGGTCCCCACTGCAGTACTATACAATGTATTAGTAACAACAGGAAGGTCCCCACTGCAGTACTATACAATGTATTAGTAACACCAGGAAGGGCCCCCACTACAGTACTATACAATGTATTAGTAACACCAGGAAGGGTCCCCACTGCAGTACTATACAATGTATTAGTAACATCAGGAAGGGTCCCCACTGCAGTACTATACAATGTATTAGTAACATCAGGAAGGATCCCCACTGCAGTACCATACAATGTATTAGTAACATCAGGAAGGTACTTCACTGCAGTACTATACAATGTATTAGTAACATCAGGAAGGTCCCCACTGCAGTACTATACAATGTATTAGTAACATCAGGAAGGGTCCCCACTGCAGTACTATACAACGTATTAGTAACATCAGGAAGGGACTTCACTGCAGTACTATACAATGTATTAGTAACATCAGGAAGGGACTTCACTGCAGTACCATACAATGTATTAGTAACATCAGGAAGGGACTTCACTGCTGTACTATACAATGTATTAGTAACATCAGGAAGGGTCCCCACTACAGTACTATACAATGTATTAGTAACATCAGGAAGGGTCCCCACTACAGTACTATACAATGTATTAGTAACATCAGGAAGGGACTTCACTGCAGTACTATACAATGTATTAGTAACATCAGGAAGGGTCCCCACTGCAGTACTATACAATGTATTAGTACATCAGGAAGGGACTTCACTGCAGTACTATACAATGTATTAGTAACATCAGGAAGGGTCTCCACTGCAGTACTATACAATGTATTATTAACCTCAGGAAGGGTCCCCACTACAGTACTATACAATGTATAAGTAACATCAGGAAGGGACTTCACTGCAGTACTATACAATGTATTAGTAACATCAGGAAGGGACTTCACTACAGTACTATACAATGTATTAGTAACATCAGGAAGGGACTTCACTGCAGTACTATACAATGTATTAGTAACATCAGGAAGGGACTTCACTGCAGTACTATACAATGTATTAGTAACACCAGGAAGGGACTTCACTGCAGTACCGTACAATGTATTAGAAACATCAGGAAGGGACTTCACTGCAGTACCATACAATGTATTAGTAACATCAGGAAGGTCCCCACTGTAGTACTATACAATGTATTAGTAACATCAGGAAGGGACTTCACTGCAGTACCATACAATGTATTAGTAACATCAGGAAGGTCCCCACTGCAGTACTATACAATGTATTAGTAACATCAGGAAGGTACTTCACTGCAGTACTATACAATGTATTAGTAACATCAGGAAGGGTCCCCACTGCAGTACTATACAATGTATTAGTAACATCAGGAAGGGTCCCCACTGCAGTACTATACAATGTATTAGTAACACCAGGAAGGGCCCCCACTACAGTACTATACAATGAATTAGTAACATCAGGAAGGTCCCCACTGCAGTACTATACAATGTATTAGTAACATCAGGAAGGGTCCCCACTGCAGTACTATACAATGTATTAGTAACATCAGGAAGGGACTTCACTGCAGTACTATACAATGTATTAGTAACATCAGGAAGGGACTTCACTGCAGTACTATACAATGTATTAGTAACATCAGGAAGGGTCCCCACTGCAGTACTATACAATGTATTAGTAACATCAGGAAGGGCCTTCACTGCAGTACTATACAATGTATTAGTAACATCAGGAAGGACTTCACTGCAGTACTATACAATGTATTAGTAACATCAGGAAGGGTCCCCACTGCAGTACTATACAATGTATTAGTACATCAGGAAGGAACTTCACTGCAGTACTATACAATGTATTAGTAACATCAGGAAGGGTCCCCACTGCAGTACTATACAATGTATTAGTAACCTCAGGAAGGGTCCCCACTACAGTACTATACAATGTATTAGTAACATCAGGAAGGGACTTCACTGCAGTACTATACAATGTATTAGTAACATCAGGAAGGGCCTCACTACAGTACTATACAATGTATTAGTAACATCAGGAAGGGACTTCACTGCAGTACTATACAATGTATTAGTAACATCAGGAAGGGACTTCACTACAGTACTATACAATGTATTAGTAACATCAGGAAGGGACTTCACTGCAGTACTATACAATGTATTAGTAACATCAGGAAGGACTTCACTGCAGTACTATACAATGTATAGTACACAGAAGGGACTTACTGCGTCTACAATTTGAAACTTCTTATGGAAGGGATTTATGCATACATAAATGTTTAGAACTCAGAGGTAAATGTAGTACTATACGATGTATATGTAATCAGGAAAGGACTCACTGCAGTACTTACTGTATTAGTAACATCAACCCATCAGTACTATACATGTTGTACATCATTGAAGGTACTCACGCAGTACTATACAAGATTAGTCATCAGAATCCCACTCCAGTTAACAATTAAGTCACAGATCTCCCCTGCATACACAAGTATTATCACAGGAGGGACTTCACTGCAGTACCGTACAATGTATTAGAAACATCAGGAAGGGACTTCACTGCAGTACCATACAATGTATTAGTAACATCAGGAAGGTACTTCACTGCAGTACTATACAATGTATTAGTAACATCAGGAAGGGTCCCCACTGCAGTACTATACAATGTATTAGTAACATCAGGAAGGGTCCCCACTGCAGTACTATACAATGTATTAGTAACACCAGGAAGGGCCCCCATTACAGTACTATACATTGAATTAGTAACATCAGGAAGGGCCCCCACTGCAGTACTATACAATGAATTAGTAACATCAGGAAGGGTCCCCACTGCAGTACTATACAATGTATTAATAACAACAGGAAGGTCCCAACTGCAGTACTATACAATGTATTAGTAACACCAGGAAGGGCCCCCACTACAGTACTATACAATGTATTAGTAACACCAGGAAGGGTCCCCACTGCAGTACTATACAATGTATTAGTAACATCAGGAAGGGTCCCCACTGCAGTACTATACAATGTATTAGTAACATCAGGAAGGGTCCCCACTGCAGTACCATACAATGTATTAGTAACATCAGGAAGGGTCCCCACTGCAGTACCATACAATGTATAAGTAACATCAGGAAGGGTCCCCACTGCAGTACCATACAATGTATTAGTAACATCAGGAAGGGTCCCCACTGCAGTACTATACAATGTATTAGTAACATCAGGAAGGGTCCCCACTGCAGTACTATACAATGTATTAGTAACATCAGGAAGGGTCCCCACTGCAGTACTATACAATGTATTAGTAACATCAGGAAGGGTCCCCACTGCAGTACTATACAATGTATTAGTAACATCAGGAAGGGTCCCCACTGCAGTACTATACAATGTATTAGTAACATCAGGAAGGGTCCCCACTGCAGTACTATACAATGTATTAGTAACATCAGGAAGGGACTTCACTGCAGTACCATACAATGTATAAGTAACATCAGGAAGGGACTTCACTGCAGTACTATACAATGTATTAGTAACATCAGGAAGGGTCCCCACTGCAGTACTATACAATGTATTAGTAACATCAGGAAGGTCCCCACTGCAGTACTATACAATGTATTAGTAACATCAGGAAGGGACTTCACTGCAGTACTATACAATGTATTAGTAACATCAGGAAGGGTCCCCATTGCAGTACTATACAATGTATTAGTAACATCAGGAAGGGACTTCACTGCAGTACCATACAATGTATTAGTAACATCAGGAAGGGTCCCCACTGCAGTACTATACAATGTATTAGTAACATCAGGAAGGGACTTCACTGCAGTACCATACAATGTATTAGTTACATCAGGAAGGGACTTCACTGCAGTACTATACAATGTATTAGTAACATCAGGAAGGGTCCCCACTGCAGTACTATACAATGTATTAGTAACATCAGGAAGGGACTTCACTGCAGTACTATACAATGTATTAGTAACATCAGGAAGGTCCCCACTGCAGTACTATACAATGTATTAGTAACATCAGGAAGGTACTTCACTGCAGTACTATACAATGTATTAGTAACATCAGGAAGGTCCCCACTGCAGTACTATACAATGTATTAGTAACATCAGGAAGGGTCCCCACTGCAGTACTATACAACGTATTAGTAACATCAGGAAGGGACTTCACTGCAGTACTATACAATGTATTAGTAACATCATGAAGGGACTTCACTGCAGTACCATACAATGTATTAGTAACATCAGGAAGGGTCCCCACTGCAGTACCATACAATGTATTAGTAACATCAGGAAGGGTCCCCACTGCAGTACTATACAATGTATTGGTAACATCAGGAAGGGTCTCCACTGCAGTACTATACAATGTATTAGTAACATCAGGAAGGGTCCCCACTGCAGTACTATACAATGTATTAGTAACCTCAGGAAGGGACTTCACTGCAGTACTATACAATGTATTAGTAACATCAGGAAGGATCCCCACTGCAGTACTATACAATGTATTAGTAACATCAGGAAGGGACTTCACTGCAGTACTATACAATGTATTAGTAACATCAGGAAGGTCCCCACTGCAGTACTATACAATGTATTAGTAACATCAGGAAGGGACTTCACTGCAGTACCATACAATGTATTAGTAACATCAGGAAGGTCCCCACTGCAGTACTATACAATGTATTAGTAACATCAGGAAGGGTCCCCACTACAGTACTAAACAATGTATTAGTAACCCCACTGCAGTACTATACAATGTATTAGTAACACCAGGAAGTGACTTCACTGCAGTACTATATAATGTACATTCTGTATTAGTAACAGCAGGAAGGGTCCCCACTACAGTACTATACAATATATAAATAACATCAGGAAGGGACTTCACTACAGTACTATACAATGTATTAGTAACCCCACTGCAGTACTATACAATGTATTAGTAACCCCACTACAGTACTATACAATGTATTAGTAACCCCACTGCAGTACTATACAATGTATTAGTAACCCCACTGCAGTACTATACAATGTATTAGTAACACCAGGAAGTGACTTCACTGCAGTACTATACAATGTATTAGTAACATCAGGAAGGGACTTCACTGCAGTACTATACAATGTATTAGTAACATCAGGAAGGTCCCCACTGCAGTACTATACAATGTATTAGTAACATCAGGAAGGGACTTCACTGCAGTACCATACAATGTATTAGTAACATCAGGAAGGTCCCCACTGCAGTACTATACAATGTATTAGTAACATCAGGAAGGGTCCCCACTACAGTACTACACAATGTATTAGTAACCCCACTGCAGTACTATACAATGT
This sequence comes from Pecten maximus, assembly GCF_902652985.1. Taxonomy (NCBI): domain Eukaryota; kingdom Metazoa; phylum Mollusca; class Bivalvia; order Pectinida; family Pectinidae; genus Pecten; species Pecten maximus. The sequence goes on from NC_047017.1 coordinate 49,533,950, forward strand.
ATTAGTAACCCCACTACAGTACTATACAATGTATTAGTAACCCCACTGCAGTACTATACAATGTATTAGTAACCCCACTGCAGTACTATACAATGTATTAGTAACACCAGGAAGTGACTTCACTGCAGTACTATACAATGTATTAGTAACATCAGGAAGGGACTTCACTGCAGTACTATACAATGTATTAGTAACATCAGGAAGGTCCCCACTGCAGTACTATACAATGTATTAGTAACATCAGGAAGGGACTTCACTGCAGTACCATACAATGTATTAGTAACATCAGGAAGGTCCCCACTGCAGTACTATACAATGTATTAGTAACATCAGGAAGGGTCCCCACTGCAGTACTATACAATGTATTAGTAACACCAGGAAGTGACTTCACTGCAGTACTATATAATGTACATTCTGTATTAGTAACAGCAGGAAGGGTCCCCACTACAGTACTATACAATATATAAATAACATCAGGAAGGGACTTCACTACAGTACTATACAATGTATTAGTAACCCCACTGCAGTACTATACAATGTATTAGTAACCCCACTACAGTACTATACAATGTATTAGTAACCCCACTGCAGTACTATACAATGTATTAGTAACCCCACTGCAGTACTATACAATGTATTAGTAACACCAGGAAGTGACTTCACTGCAGTACTATACAATGTATTAGTAACATCAGGAAGGTCCCCACTGCAGTACTATACAATGTATTAGTAACATCAGGAAGGGTCCCCACTGCAGTACTATACAACGTATTAGTAACATCAGGAAGGGACTTCACTGCAGTACTATACAATGTATTAGTAACATCATGAAGGGACTTCACTGCAGTACCATACAATGTATTAGTAACATCAGGAAGGGTCCCCACTGCAGTACCATACAATGTATTAGTAACATCAGGAAGGGACTTCACTGCAGTACCATACAGGGCAATAGCTAGTTCTTAATGGGGGATAACTCTTTCTTCTTTGGAGTGATTGTTTGCTAGAAAATGTTTTGAAGTTATGTTAATTTGTTGGTTGTAGGTTGTATGATATGATGCACAGCCTGTAGGTTACTGCTGAGGTGCATACCAAGTAGGCTTTCTGGCCATCCATTGCACAGGATATACGCAAATAAAAACAGTCACAACCTCCAGTTCACAGCTAGAGATCACATATCTTCAATGATAAGCCAGCTATTATCATGCTGGCATTTTGGCTGAATTTGTATGTAAGATGATGATAGTTTTGTATATGACTGGCAGATATATATTTAATGATGATATACTTGGATGTGGTACATCTCCTCAGCACCAGTGCTGTACTGGATCCTGTCATTGACATTAGCCTTACCACAAAGTCAGGGCCATACTTGTATCGCTGCACGTGCTCAGTGCATGTAGTGTATATTTTTAAATCTTTTACTTGATTGTGCATAATTGGATATAAGTGTAAGAAATAGGAACCTTTAAATAGTTTGTGGGGATAGATGAATTTACAAACTCACTTTATTATAACTTGAGTTATGAAATATATAAAGTTTGTAATCTACATTTCAATGTTGAGTCCTATGTTGAGTAGTTATGTACCTATAATTGGCTGTATTTGATTGGGTAATGTGATGACATTTAACCAATGATAAATCAGATGTAACAGGGACATTTCCAGCCTTTATCCTATTCCCATTTAACAGTCAACAGTTTCCATTGAACCTGTTTAAGTGTTTCACAAATAAAATGTGATTTACGATTCACAGGAAATATGCAATCTCCAGTTTGACTGATAAGAAGGATATTCCTATAAATGTGCTTCCTGGTGTTTTCTGGGGTCTACATAATCACGGCAGGCCTATTTAACTATCAATGCACCAGTCCTATTAATGACCAATCTTTTTCCTAGATCGCTGTGTAGATAGCTTCATATCTCAAAGCCCCTGAGACTAGTTTAACTTGGAGCTTGATCAGGTTCATGTTGAAATATTAGAATGGTTTGTAGGGAGTAGTTGTGTGTGTTCCCTGTGTGTAGTAATGGTTACATCTCATTTCCTTGGCTAATTCCACTTGGGACACTGTCCCTGACATTGACCAGTAAAGAATCATGACACATTTAATATAAATCCCCCTATAAGGAAGTCTGTCAATCTTTTCTGTAGTATGGTAATTGCTAGATCCATTGACTTTATATACTTTACAAATAAAAAAAATGATCTTTAACACTAGTAATCATTATATGTACATAATACATGTTTGTTTGGCTATAATATCATTATAATTGTAGCGGAAAGGCTGTTGTAGATGATTGTAGATACAAACAGGTAAGGCATTTGTTTTAGGCAGCTGAAGTTCAAGGACATATTTACTTACTGCAACATTAAAAACAAATATCAAAAATATTTATAAGCAATACTGTTATACTGCTTTATGTGTGTATTAACAGATTATCCGTTGTTTTGCAGGCGATTGTTACAGATGGGCGTCTATAACGGCGAATTGTTTAACAACTTAGGGTTGTGCTGTTTCTATGCCCAGCAGTATGACATGACCTTGACCTGTTTTGAGCGGGCATTATCCTTGGCAGAGGAGCAAACAATATCCGAAGTTTGGTTCAACATAGGCCATGTGGCGCTGGTAAGATTTCATTATACCTGCTAGTGCACTTAAAAAAGCATGTATCAATACAAATGCTCTTGTCTAGGACACTACTTAAGTCAAAGGCTTTAGTTGTTGAAAAACTTTTTTGTTAGAAGTGCTCTTTCTGACCAGATAGAGGAACATAAGCTATGATGTACTTATTGTGCCAAAGAATGACATAAGTGTCCCTAAACTAACTGGTTGTCCATACCTAGAGTGACATTAGTGTCCCCAGACTAACTGGATGTCCATACCTAGAGTGACATTAGAGTCCCCAGACTAACTGGATGTCCATACCTAGAGTGACATTAGAGTCCCCAGACTAACTGGATGTCCATACCTAGAGTGACATTAGTGTCCCCAGACTAACTGGATGTCCACACCTAGAGTGACATTAGAGTCCCCAGACTAACTGGATGTCCATACCGAGAGTGACATTAGTGTCCCCAGACTAACTGGATGTCCATACCTACAGTGACATTAGTGTCCCCAGACTAACTGGATGTCCATACCTAGAGTGACATTAGAGTCCTCAGACTAACTGGATGTCCATACCTAGAGTGACATTAGAGTCCCCAGACTAACTGGATGTCCATACCTAGAGTGACATTAGAGTCCCCAGACTAACTGGATGTCCATACCTAGAGTGACATTAGTGTCCCCAGACTAACTGGATGTCCATACCTAGAGTGACATTAGAGTCCTCAGACTAACTGGATGTCCATACCTAGAGTGACATTAGTGTCCCCAGACTAACTGGATGTCCATACCTAGAGTGACATTAGAGTCCCCAGACTAACTGGATGTCCATACCTAGAGTGACATTAGTGTCCCCAGACTAACTGGATGTCCATACCTAGAGTGACATTAGAGTCCCCAGACTAACTGGATGTCCATACCTAGAGTGACATTAGTGTCCCCAGACTAACTGGATGTCCATACCTAGAGTGACATTAGAGTCCCCAGACTAACTGGATGTCCATACCTAGAGTGACATTAGTGTCCCCAGACTAACTGGATGTCCATACCTACAGTGACATTAGAGTCCCCAGACTAACTGGATGTCCATACCTAGAGTGACATTAGAGTCCCCAGACTAACTGGATGTCCATACCTACAGTGACATTAGTGTCCCCAGACTAACTGGATGTCCATACCTACAGTGACATTAGTGTCCCCAGACTAACTGGATGTCCATACCTACAGTGACATTAGTGTCCCCAGACTAACTGGATGTCCATACCTACAGTGACATTAGTGTCCCCAGACTAACTGGATGTCCATACCTACAGTGACATTAGAGTCCCCAGACTAACTGGATGTCCATACCTAGAGTGACATTAGAGTCCCCAGACTAACTGGATGTCCATACCTACAGTGACATTAGTGTCCCCAGACTAACTGGATGTCCATACCTAGAGTGACATTAGAGTCCCCAGACTAACTGGTTGTCCATACCTAGAGTGACATTAGTGTCTCAGACTAACTGGATGTCCATACCTAGAGTGACATTAGAGTCCCCAGACAAACTGGATGTCCATACCTAGAGTGACATAAGAGTCCCCAGACTAACTGGATGTCCATACCTAGAGTGACATTAGTGTCTCAGACTAACTGGAAGTCCATACCTAGATTGACATTAGTGTCCCCAGACTAACTGGATGTCCATACCTAGAGTGACATTAGTGTCCCCAGACTAACTGGATGTCCATACCTAGAGTGACATTAGTGTCTCAGACTAACTGAATGTCCATACCTAGAGTGACATTAGAGTCCCCAGACTAACTGGATGTCCATACCTAGTGACATTAGTGTCCCCAGACTAACTGGATGTCCATACCTAGAGTGACATTAGTGTCCCCAGACTAACTGGATGTCCATACCTACAGTGACATTAGTGTCTCAGACTAACTGGATGTCCATACCTACAGTGACATTAGAGTCCCCAGACTAACTGGATGTCCATACCTAGAGTGACATTAGTGTCCCCAGACTAACTGGATGTCCATACCTACAGTGACATTAGAGTCCCCAGACTAACTGGATGTCCATACCTAGAGTGACATTAGAGTCCCCAGACTAACTGGATGTCCATACCTACAGTGACATTAGTGTCCCCAGACTAACTGGATGTCCATACCAAGAGTGACATTAGAGTCCCCAGACTAACTGGTTGTCCATACCTAGAGTGACATTAGAGTCCCCAGACTAACTGGATGTCCATACCTAGAGTGACATTAGTGTCCCCAGACTAACTGGATGTCCATACCTAGAGTGACATTAGAGTCCCCAGACTAACTGGTTGTCCATACCTAGAGTGACATTAGTGTCTCAGACTAACTGGATGTCCATACCTAGAGTGACATTAGAGTCCCCAGACAAACTGGATGTCCATACCTAGAGTGACATAAGAGTCCCCAGACTAACTGGATGTCCATACCTAGAGTGACATTAGTGTCTCAGACTAACTGGAAGTCCATACCTAGATTGACATTAGTGTCCCCAGACTAACTGGATGTCCATACCTAGAGTGACATTAGTGTCCCCAGACTAACTGGATGTCCATACCTAGAGTGACATTAGTGTCTCAGACTAACTGGATGTCCATACCTAGAGTGACATTAGAGTCCCCAGACTAACTGGATGTCCACACCTAGAGTGACATTAGAGTCCCCAGACTAACTGGATGTCCATACCTAGAGTGACATTAGAGTCCTCAGACTAACTGGATGTCCATACCTAGAGTGACATTAGTGTCCCCAGACTAACTGGATGTCCATACCTAGAGTGACATTAGAGTCCCCAGACTAACTGGATGTCCATACCTAGAGTGACATTAGAGTCCCCAGACTAACTGGATGTCCATACCTAGAGTGACATTAGAGTCCCCAGACTAACTGGATGTCCATACCTAGAGTGACATTAGAGTCCCCAGACTAACTGGATGTCCATACCTAGAGTGACATTAGTGTCCCTAGACTAACTGGATGTCCATACCTAGAGTGACATTAGTGTCCTCAGACTGACTGGATGTCCATACCTAGAGTGACATAAGTGTCCCCAGACTAACTGGATGTCCATACCTAGAGTGACATTAGAGTCCCCAGACTAACTTGATGTCCATACCTAGAGTGACATTAGTGTCCCCAGACTAACTGGATGTCCATACCTAGAGTGACATTAGTGTCCCCAGACTAACTGGATGTCCATACCAAGAGTGACATTAGTGTCCCCAGACTAACTGGATGTCCATACCTAGAGTGACATTAGTGTCCCCAGACTAACTGGATGTCCATACCTAGAGTGACATTAGTGTCCCCAGACTAACTGGATGTCCATACCTAGAGTGACATTAGTGTCCCCAGACTAACTGGATGTCCATACCTAGAGTGACATTAGTGTCCCCAGACTAACTGGATGTCCATACCTACAGTGACATTAGTGTCCCCAGACTAACTGGATGTCCATACCTAGAGTGACATTAGTGTCCCCAGACTAACTGGATGTCCATACCAAGAGTGACATTAGTGTCCCCAGACTAACTGGATGTCCATACCTAGAGTGACATTAGAGTCCCCAGACTAACTGGATGTCCATACCAAGAGTGACATTAGTGTCCCCAGACTAACTGGATGTCCATACCTAGAGTGACATTAGTGTCCCCAGACTAACTGGATGTCCATACCTAGAGTGACATTAGTGTCCCCAGACTAACTCGATGTCCATACCTAGAGTGACATTAGTGTCCCCAGACTAACTGGATGTCCATACCTAGAGTGACATTAGTGTCCCCAGACTAACTGGATGTCCATACCTAAGAGTGACATTAGTGTCCCCAGACTAACTGGATGTCCATACCTAGAGTGACATTAGTGTCCCCAGACTAACTGGATGTCCATACCTAGAGTGACATTAGTGTCCCCAGACTAACTGGATGTCCATACCTAGAGTGACATTAGTGTCCCCAGACTAACTGGATGTCCATACCTAGAGTGACATTAGTGTCCCCAGACTAACTGGATGTCCATACCTACAGTGACATTAGTGTCCCCAGACTAACTGGATGTCCATACCTAGAGTGACATTAGTGTCCCCAGACTAACTGGATGTCCATACCTAGAGTGACATTAGTGTCCCCAGACTAACTGGATGTCCATACCTAGAGTGACATTAGAGTCCCCAGACTAACTGGATGTCCATACCAAGAGTGACATTAGTGTCCCCAGACTAACTGGATGTCCATACCTAGAGTGACATTAGTGTCCCCAGACTAACTGGATGTCCATACCTAGAGTGACATTAGTGTCCCCAGACTAACTCGATGTCCATACCTAGAGTGACATTAGTGTCTCAGACAAACTGGATGTCCATACCTAGAGTGACATTTGAGTCCTCAGACTAACTGGATGTCCATACCTAGAGTGACATTAGTGTCTCCAGACTAACTGGATGTCCATACCTAGAGTGACATTAGTGTCCCCAGACTAACTGGATGTCCATACCTAGAGTGACATTAGAGTCCCCAGACTAACTGGATGTCCATACCTAGAGTGACATTAGTGTCCCCAGACTTACTGGATGTCCATACCTAGAGTGACATTAGAGTCCCCAGACTAACTGGATGTCCATACCTACAGTGACATTAGTGTCCCCAGACTAACTGGATGTCCATACCTACAGTGACATTAGTGTCCCCAGACTAACTGGATATCCATACCTAGAGTGACATTAGAGTCCCCAGACTAACTGGATGTCCATACCTAGAGTGACATTAGTGTCCCCAGACTAACTGGATATCCATACCTAGAGTGACATTAGTGTCCCCAGACTAACTGGATGTCCATACCTAGAGTGACATTAGAGTCCCCAGACTAACTGGATGTCCATACCTAGAGTGACATTAGTGTCCCCAGACTAACTGGATGTCCATACCTAGTGACATAAGTGTCCCCAGACTAACTGGTTGTCCATACCTAGAGTGACATTAGTGTCCCCAGACTAACTGGATGTCCATACCTAGAGTGACATTAGAGTCCTCAGACTAACTGGATGTCCATACCTAGAGTGACATTAGTGTCCCCAGACTAACTGGATGTCCATACCTAGTGACATAAGTGTCCCCAGACTAACTGGATGTCCATACCTAGAGTGACATTAGAGTCCCCAGACTAACTGGATGTCCATACCTAGAGTGACATTAGAGTCTTCAGACTAACTGGATGTCCATACCTAGTGACATCAGTGTCCCCAGACTAACTGGATGTCCAAACCTAGAGTGACATTAGTGTCCCCAGACTAACTGGATGTCCATACCTAGAGTGACATTAGAGTCCCCAGACTAACTGGATGTCCAAACCTAGAGTGACATTAGTTCTATTTCTTTCTTCGCCAGCTTTTACTTGGCTTAAACCTAAGTAACTGATGATCAGCATGACACCAAAATATTCACCCAATGTAGCATTAATTGATAGTTAAAAGTGAAAACAATGGGTTTTAAACATGAAGATATTATAAGCTGGGCTAATGACCAGAGACAAATGCTATTACATGTACTAGAGTTGTACAGAGGTTTTAGGCTATTGTGTTGACTCTTATTGTTTTCCATTGTTTAATTTGTTTTGTTGCTTTGATATGTAGAGCTAGACATGCCTGAGAGTCCACCTTTATTAAGAAACCACTTATAATAATATAAATGGTCAGTTTCTAACTTAAGATGATGTTCATTTGGTCAATTTATATGTAAGAGGTAAAGTTGATTGATCTGTTTCTAACCAATAGATAATGTTGTTTTGGTCAGTTTCTAATGAAGAGGTAGTGTTGAGTACTTGTGAGTACCTGATATACACATTTTATTGGTGGTGATCAAAATTTGAGAAAGCAGGGAAACTGGCAATCAGGTTCAGGAATTTTCCAAATGAATTATAAAGTGATTAAGTGGGGATGAGTGAGAGGAAGTGCCTAAGTGTGAGAAGGTGCCCCCTGCCTCTATCTAAATGACAGCACCAATATCCTACCTGACTGTTAACAATGTTCCAACAAAGATACCGGCCATTTAGTCAGGGCACCTGCTACTTTATAAAACCTGTAACCATAACAACCTTTCCTCAAAAAACAAATGTTGTTTTTGGGCAGTGTGTAATGAAGGAATTTTTCAATCAAGTACAGTGCCTATCTACCAGAGAAGTCTATTACACGGTTAAGCAGGTGTGAGATCTCCGGCTGATGGGTCATTCTTAATAATTAGTGATTATTTGCCTAGGCTTGGCTGGGAGATACATGGGGGTCCGAATGATGAGGGGAATCTTTGCTCCCCTCAGTGTTATTTGCCTAGGCTGGGCTGGGATATACATGGGGGTCCCAATGATGGAGGCTGGGCTGGGCTGGGAGATATATGGAGGTCCCAATGATGGAGGCTGGGCTGGGAGATATATGGAGGTCCCAATGATGGAGGCTGGGCTGGGAGATACATGGAGGTCCCAATGATGAGGGGAATCTTTGCTCCCCTCAGTGTTATTTGCCTAGGCTGGGCTGGGATATACATGGGGGTCCCAATGATGGAGGCTGGGCTGGGAGATATATGGAGGTCCCAATGATGAGGGGAATCTTTGCTCCCCTCAGTGTAATTGGGCTGGGAGATATATGGGGGGTCCCTATGATGGAGACTGAGTTGGGAGATATATGGGGGTCCATATGATGAAGACTGAGTTGGGAGATACAATGGGGGTCCCTTTGATGAAGACTGAGTTTGGAGATATATGGAGATCCTTATGATGAAGACTGAGTTGGGAGATATATGGGGGTCCCTATGATGAAGACTGAGTTGGGAGATATATGGGGGTCCCTATGATGAAGACTGGGCTGGGAGATATATGGGGGTCCCTATGATGAAGGCTGAGTTGGGAGATATATGGGGGTCCCTATGATGAAGACTGGACTGGGAGATATATGGGGGTCCCTATGATGAAGACTGGGCTGGGAGATATATGGGGGTCCCTATGATGAAGACTGGGCTGGGAGATATATGGGGGTCCCTATGATGAAGACTGGACTGGGAGATATATGGAGATCCTTATGATGAAGACTGAGTTGGGAGATATATTGGGGTCCCTATGATGAAGACTGGGCTGGGAGATATATTGGGGTCCTTATGATGAAGGCTGAGTTGGGAGATATATTTGGGTCCCTATGATGGAGGCTGAGTTGGGAGATATATGGGGGTCCCTATGATGAAGACTGGGCTGGGAGATATATGGGGGTCCCTATGATGAAGACTGAGTTGGGAGATATATGGGGGTCCCTATGATGAAGACTGAGTTGGGAGATATATGGGGGTCCCTATGATGAAGACTGAGTTGGGAGATATATGGGGGTCCCTATGATGAAGGCTGGACTGGGAGATATATGGGGGTCCCTATGATGAAGGCTGGGCTGGGAGATATATGGGGGTCCCTATGATGAACGCTTGGCTGGGAGATATATGGGGGTCCCTATGATGAAGGCTGGGTTGGGAGATATATGGGGGTCCCTATGATGAAGACTGGTTTGGGAGATATATGGGGGTCCCTATGATGAAGACTGAGTTGGGAGATATATGGGTGTCCCTATGATGAACACTGGGCTGGGAGATATATGGGTGTCCCTATGATGAAGGCTGAGTTGGGAGATATATTGGGGTCCTTATGATGAAGGCTGAGTTGGGAGATATATGGGGGTCCCTCTGATGGAGGCTGGGCTGGGAGATATATGGGGGTCCCTATGATGAAGACTGGGCTGGGAGATATATGGGGGTCCCTATGATGAAGGCTGAGTTGGGAGATATATGGGGGTCCTTATGATGAAGGCTGGGTTGCGAGATATATTGGGGTCCCTATGATGAAGGCTGGGTTGGGAGATATATTGGGGTCCCTATGATGAAGACTGGACCGGGAGATATATTGGGGTCCTTATGATGGAGGCTGGGTTGGGAGATATATGGGGGTCCCTATGATGAAGGCTGGGTTGGGAGATATATGGGGGTCCATATGATGAAGGCTGGGCTGGGAGATATATTGGGGTCCCTATGATGAAGGCTGGGCTGGGAGATATATTGGGGCCCTTATGATGAGGCTGAGTTGGGAGATATATGGGGGTCCCTATGATGAAGACTGGACCGGGAGATATATTGGGGTCCTTATGATGAAGGCTGGGTTGGGAGATATATTGGGGTCCCTATGATGAAGACTGGACCGGGAGATATATTGGGGTCCTTATGATGGAGGCTGGGTTGGGAGATATATGGGGGTCCCTATGATGAAGGCTGGGTTGGGAGATATATGGGGGTCCATATGATGAAGGCTGGGCTGGGAGATATATTGGGGTCCCTATGATGAAGGCTGGGCTGGGAGATATATTGGGGTCCCTATGATGAAGGCTGGGCTGGGAGATATATTGGGGTCCTTATGATGAGGCTGAGTTGGGAGATATATGGGGGTCCCTATGATGAAGACTGGACCGGGAGATATATTGGGGTCCTTATGATGAAGGCTGGGTTGGGAGATATATGGGGGTCCCTATGATGAAGACTGGGCTGGGAGATATATGGGGGTCCCTATGATGAAGACTGAGTTGGGAGATATATGGGGGTCCCTATGATGAAGGCTGGGCTGGGAGATATATTGGGGTCCCTATGATGAAGGCTGGGCTGGGAGATATATTGGGGTCCCTATGATGAAGGCTGGGCTGGGAGATATATTGGGGTCCTTATGATGAGGCTGAGTTGGGAGATATATGGGGGTCCCTATGATGAAGACTGGACCGGGAGATATATTGGGGTCCTTATGATGAAGGCTGGGTTGGGAGATATATTGGGGTCCCTATGATGAAGACTGGACCGGGAGATATATTGGGGTCCTTATGATGGAGGCTGGGTTGGGAGATATATGGGGGTCCCTATGATGAAGGCTGGGTTGGGAGATATATGGGGGTCCATATGATGAAGGCTGGGCTGGGAGATATATTGGGGTCCCTATGATGAAGGCTGGGCTGGGAGATATATTGGGGTCCCTATGATGAAGGCTGGGCTGGGAGATATATTGGGGTCCTTATGATGAGGCTGAGTTGGGAGATATATGGGGGTCCCTATGATGAAGACTGGACCGGGAGATATATTGGGGTCCTTATGATGAAGGCTGGGTTGGGAGATATATGGGGGTCCCTATGATGAAGACTGGGCTGGGAGATATATGGGGGTCCCTATGATGAAGACTGAGTTGGGAGATATATGGGGGTCCCTATGATGAAGACTGAGTTGGGAGATATATGGGGGTCCCTATGATGAAGACTGGGCTGGGAGATATATGGGGGTCTCTATGATGAAGGCTGAGTTGGGAGATATATGGGGGTCCTTATGATGAAGGCTGGGTTGCGAGATATATTGGGGTCCCTATGATGAAGGCTGGGTTGGGAGATATATTGGGGTCCCTATGATGAAGACTGGACCGGGAGATATATTGGGGTCCTTATGATGGAGGCTGGGTTGGGAGATATATGGGGGTCCCTATGATGAAGGCTGGGCTGGGAGATATATTGGGGTCCTTATGATGAAGGCTGAGTTGGGAGATATATGGGGGTCCCTATGATGAAGACTGGACCGGGAGATATATTGGGGTCCTTATGATGAAGGCTGGGTTGGGAGATATATGGGGGTCCCTATGATGAAGGCTGGGCTGGGAGATATATGGGGGTCCCTATGATGAAGGCTGGGTTGGGAGATATATGGGGGTCCCTATGATGAAGGCTGAGTTGGGAGATATATTGGGGTCCTTATGATGAAGACTGAGTTGGGAGATATATGGGGGTCCCTATGATGGAGGCTCGGCTGGGAGATATATGGGGGTCCCTATGATGAAGACTGGGCTGGGAGATATATTGGGGTCCCTATGATGAAGACTGGGTTGGAAGATATATGGGGGTCCCTATGATGAAGGCTGGGCTGGGAGATATATTGGGGTCCCTATGATGAAGGCTGAGTTGGGAGATATATGGGGGTCCCTATGATGAAGACTGAGTTGGGAGATATATGGGGGTCCCTATGATGAAGACTGGACTGGGAGATATATTGGGGTCCCTATGATGAAGACTGGGCTGGGAGATATATTGGGGTCCCTATGATGAAGACTGAGTTGGGAGATATATTGGGGTCCATATGATGAAGGCTGGGTTGGGAGATATATGGGGGTCCCTATGATGAAGGCTGAGTTGGGAGATATATGGGGGTCCCTATGATGAAGACTGAGTTGGGAGATATATTGGGGTCCTTATGATGAAGGCTGAGTTGGGAGATATATGGGGGTCCCTATGATGAAGACTGGGCTGGGAGATATATGGGGGTCCCTATGATGAAGGTTGGGCTGGGAGATATATTGGGGTCCCTATGATGAAGGCTGGACTGGGAGATATATGGGGGTCCCTATGATGAAGGCTGAGTTGGGAGATATATGGGGGTCCCTATGATGAAGACTGAGTTGGGAGATATATTGGGGTCCTTATGATGAAGGCTGAGTTGGGAGATATATGGGGGTCCCTCTGATGGAGGCTGGGCTGGGAGATATATGGGGGTCCCTATGATGAAGACTGGGCTGGGAGATATATGGGGGTCCCTATGATGAAGGCTGAGTTGGGAGATATATGGGGGTCCTTATGATGAAGGCTGGGTTGCGAGATATATTGGGGTCCCTATGATGAAGGCTGGGTTGGGAGATATATTGGGGTCCCTATGATGAAGACTGGACCGGGAGATATATTGGGGTCCTTATGATGAAGGCTGGGTTGGGAGATATATGGGGGTCCCTATGATGAAGGCTGGGCTGGGAGATATATGGGGGTCCCTATGATGAAGGCTGGGTTGGGAGATATATGGGGGTCCCTATGATGAAGGCTGAGTTGGGAGATATATTGGGGTCCTTATGATGAAGACTGAGTTGGGAGATATATGGGGGTCCCTATGATGGAGGCTCGGCTGGGAGATATATTGGGGTCCCTATGATGAAGACTGGACCGGGAGATATATGGGGGTCCCTATGATGAAGGCTGGGTTGGGAGATATATGGGGGTCCCTATGATGAAGACTGGACCGGGAGATATATTGGGGTCCTTATGATGGAGGCTGGGTTGGGAGATATATGGGGGTCCCTATGATGAAGACTGAGTTGGGAGATATATTGGGGTCCCTATGATGAAGACTGGGCTGGGAGATATATGGGAGTCCCTATGATGAAGACTGGGCTGGGAGATATATGGGGGTCCCTATGATGAAGACTGAGTTGGGAGATATATTGGGGTCCTTATGATGAAGGCTGGGTTGGGAGATATATTGGGGTCCCTATGATGAAGGCTGGGCTGGGAGATATATGGGGGTCCCTATGAGGAAGGCTGGGTTGGAAGATATATGGGGGTCCCTATGATGAAGACTGGGTTGGAAGATATATGGGGGTCCCTATGATGAAGGCTGGGCTGGGAGATATATGGGGGTCCCTATGATGAAGGCTGGGCTGGGAGATATATGGTGTATATGTATAAGAGGAAGGGTATCATCACTTTCAGATCTGTCAAGGCTTTGTGGAACATCGTTATAATCCATCATAACAACACACATCACCCCCTCTAGATCACGCTTTCCCCTTTCAGTTCTTCAGTAACTCGAGTTATTGGATTGTTCTATCGTCCTGTGGCAAAGTGAGAATGTTTAGAATTGGCCAATCAGGAAAGAGAAAAATCAGTCATATAATAAAATGCCATTAAAGCAGTATTATAATAGCAGTATACCCTTATTATAATGCCAGTATAACCTTGTTATAATGCCAGTATAACCTTATTATAATGCCAGTATAACTTTGTTATAATGTCAGTATAACCTTGTTATAATGCCAGTATAACCTTGTTATAATGTCAGTATAACCTTGTTGTAATGCCAGTATAACCTTGTTATAATTCCAGTATAACAGTGTTATAATGCCAGTATAACCTTATTATAATGCCAGTATAACCTTGTTATAATGCCAGTATAACCTTGTTATAATGCCAGTATAACCTTGTTATAATGCCAGTATAACCTTGTTATAATGCCAGTATAACAGTGTTATAATGTCAGTATAACCTTGTTATAATGCCAGTATAACCTTATTATAATGCCAGTATAACTTTGTTATAATGTCAGTATAACCTTGTTATAATGCCAGTATAACCTTGTTATAATGTCAGTATAACCTTGTTGTAATGCCAGTATAACCTTGTTATAATTCCAGTATAACAGTGTTATAATGCCAGTATAACCTTATTATAATGCCAGTATAACCTTGTTATAATGCCAGTATAACCTTGTTATAATGCCAGTATAACCTTGTTATAATTCCAGTATAACAGTGTTATAATGTCAGTATAACCTTGTTATAATGTCAGTATAACCTTGTTATAATGCCAGTATAACCTTGTTATAATTCCAGTATAACAGTGTTATAATGTCAGTATAACCTTGTTATAATGCCAGTATAACCTTATTATAATGCCAGTATAACCTTGTTATAATGCCAGTATAACCTTGTTATAATGCCAGTATAACCTTGTTATAATTCCAGTATAACAGTGTCATAATGTCAGTATAACCTTGTTATAATGTCAGTATAACCTTGTTATAATGCCAGTATAACCTTGTTATAATGCCAGTATACCCTTGTTATAATGCCAGTATAACCTTGTTATAATGCCAGTATAACCTTGTTATAATGTCAGTATAACCTTATTATAATGCCAGTATAACCTTATTATAATGCCAGTATAACCTTATTATAATGCCAGTATAACCTTGTTATAATGTCAGTATAACCATGTTATAATGCCAGTATAACCTTATTATAATGCCAGTATAACCTTGTTATAATGCCAGTATAACCTTGTTATAATGCCACCATTTACAGAGTTATATCTTAGGAAGAGTAACAAATGAGTAAAAGTGGACAGGTGGTAAGTGAGAGGTAAAAGAAAAAACTATATAGAAACATTGATATACAATTATGGTCTTTTGTGGAGGTGAATATGGATATTTATCAACCCAAAGATAGTGATTGTGTGGTCATTATTATACAGTTATCAAATGGGTATGAGGGCAATAGTAATTTTGTCAGCCCCGAAGCAACAACTGTTGCACGAGGGCTTTAGCCCGAGGGCAATGGTTGTTGATAAGGGGCTGACAAAATTACTATTGCCCGAATTACCCCATTTGATAACTGTTTTATTATACCTTTACGTTTTTTTCTCTATATATTATAGATGTTTGTGCTGGTATGAGAATCTGCTATATAGTCCTCCATTAACTTGACAGAAGTTTGTATGACCCCCCTTTTAGTGTTTTGGCTATCGCTGTCCGTTGATAATGACTCGATCTCTACGTCTGTGGCGTTTTGAAAACGCGTGTGTTGATCCATGTTTGATCGTTTCGCGAGAGAAAACAAAATGTCAGGCTACCGTCTGCAACAACAAACAATCTGTGTCAATTAAGCGCTTGCATGTCGTTGTGTCTTTCAAACGTTCTGACGACGTTACAGCAGGGGTGTGACAGTTCGCCGTGTGACAGTTTGCCGTGTGACAGTTTGCCGTGTGACAGTTTTTTCGAACTGTCACACGGTGTGATGGTCCTGGAAACACATGCGCAATCCTCTCGAGGCTGATAGTCAAATTATCACATCACTTTTATATAGAGAAAAAAACGTAAAGGTATAATAACACAAAATGTTGTCCTGTTTCATGTCTTATCCAAATATTAATACAAATTACCACGGCACTACATAAGATATACTGTATGTCCATATACATGTATTGCGTACTATGTTGATGAGTAGGTGTTGAGGAAGATTTTGCTTACAAAGTTATGTTTATGTATGCACATTTAATGAGGAGTGTATGCATAACTTTGTAAGGAAATGTACATGTATGTGGTGATTTATGTGGTAACATTCCATCGGCTAATGTGGGACTGGCAAAAGTTGGTAGAGCATGGCCCAGACATCACATACATAATGTTATTTTTGTCCTCCGGTAAAGTCCTGTCAAGATACCTGATATTTGGAGCATATTTGAAAGTCCACACATATCTGTCACAATTACATGTTTCACATTTATCTTTTCAGTTTTTAAAAATGTGAAATACAATATCTACCAATGTCTGTGTCCATTTAGGCATTTTATGTCCTTGTGTCACATTCTAGATCATATGGCTGGAGTTAAACAATGGTTTGCTTTATCAAACATTTACTTTTTGTCATTAAATTAACCTGGAATTGTTACAAAGATCATCAGGCACAATGTGAAGGTCACTGTTAAACAAAAGGTTAGGAAGGTTTTTTTTATTGAAAATATTCCTAAGAATTTCATAGAATTATATAACAAACTTGGGTGTTTGCAGCTGTGCGTATGCCTATAGACTAAAGGATTATCGCTAGGTAAAAAGACATCTTCCTTCTTGAGAGGGATGGGTTGTGAAGGGGGAGGAGGGGAAGGAGGGGGGAGGGAAGGGGACTGATGGAGACAGAATATGTCCATAAGTAATATTTTATGAAACAAAAATTTTGTTTTGTTCTTTGATAAATCATTTGTCATATTAAGGTATGCTTCTTTTGTCTTTTCTTTTTAGATTCATTTTTATTAGGATATTTATAGATTTATCTTTGTAATTTGTTGTTAATGAGATTTGATTTGTGAAATAAATTATTGAGGAATATTTTTGATCTGATCACATGTAGAATGTATCTGTTCAGTGTAGGTATCTGAAACATTCTTGTGGTTTATGTACTGATGTATTCATTCATTTCTCTAGTTCATGTGAATAATGATGTCCTCCAGCCAGAAATGGTAGATGTATTGTGTATGTCTTGTCGCCCTCAAACTGACAATAAATCACTGCTAACAGAATCGACCCATCCTCTATCATCATTCAATTATCAGTACTGGATAGGGCAAACATACAGCTGTTGTCACTATAAGGTAGAAATGATGGCAATAGTTCACTAGTATTATAGATCATAATGGAAAATTTAAAGACAGAAGAATAACCAACAGTTTTGTCTAGTATTAAAAAAGTGTTAATAACGTATTGCTTATCCTTATGACCTTGACCTAATGTGTGTTTTTATTGGTATAAAGGTACAGGAGATATTGATTTTGACCTATCAGTGTTTGTATTACAGGGTATAGCATATTTACTGTATGACTTTCCTTTAGAGGGTATAGCTGACATGACATGACCTTGACCTATCAGTGGTCATATTTATATATTTACAGGAAATATGTGATGTGACCTTAGCCTACCACTGGTTATACATATCTAGATATATTTACAGGGTATTGGAGATATGACCTTGACCTAACAGTGTTTGTATTTATCTATTTACAGGGTATAGGAGATATGACCTTGACCTACCAGTGTTTGTACTTATCTATTTATAGGGTATATGAGATATGACCTTGACCTACCAGTGTTTGTATTTATCTTTTTACAGGGTATAGGAGATATGACCTTGACCTACCAGTGTTTGTATTTATCTATTTACAGGGTATAGGAGATATGACCTTGACCTACAAGTGTTTGTATTTATCTATTTACAGGTTATAGGAGATATGACCTTGACCTACAAGTGTTTGTATTTATCTATTTACAGGGTACATGAGATATGACCTTGACCTACCAGTGTTTGTATTGATCTATTTACAGAGTATAGGAGATATGACCTTGACCTACCAGTGTTTGTATTTATCTATTCATAGGGTATATGAAATATGACCTTGACCTACCAGTGTTTGTATTTATCTATTTACAGAGTATAGGAGATATGACCTTGACCTACCAGTGTCCGTATTTATCTATTTACAGGTTATAGGAGATATGACCTTGACCTACCAGTGTTTGTATTTATCTATTTACAGAGTATAGGATATATAACCTTGACCTACCAGTGTTTGTATTTATCTATTTACAGGGTATAGGAGATATGACCTTGGCGTACCAGTGTTTTAGATTAACCTTAGCCAATAACAATGACCATGCAGAAGCTTATAATAACCTTGGAGTACTGGAGCTTCGTAAAGGGCACCTTGATTTGGTAAGTTTCTTCAGTAATGTTATCTTAATGTAAAATATAAAGATGTTACATAACCTTGTTCATGCATTCTCAACACTCAATCACTGGAACAGATTGCCACAATAGCAATTGTACTTATTTACATGGGAATTCATCTTCTGTATCGCTAGGGAGGTTATCAAGATGAGATGGTCATCCTCTGGATATAAGGTCTAGTCTGGAAGATATTTGGGATTCTATATTTAAGGCAGAGTTATTAACCTACAGTCTACAGACATAGCTTGAAGCCCTCATGATCAACATTTATCTAGAAATCTGTTAAAACAGACATTTTGTGCAGGAACCAAACTTGTCTTCTGATTAAGGATGTATCACCGTGTTCAATGTGATGAGAAGTTTGGTTGTGGTAATTGTCTTATCTAATATGTCTAATATTTGAAACAATATAAATTATTTTGCCTTGTGCTGCTCTTAGACAACAGTTCCCGACCACAGAAAATATTCTCAAGTGTTAGTTTTGTTTACATTCGTAATATACAAGAACACTATCCTAATTCATCCCTTGTATTTGATTGGGTATTACTCTGGCTGTATTTGAGATAAACAACTTTCAACTTCTCCAAACTCTGTTTTTTCTCTTACACATTCTGTCTGCCTGTTTAAAACAGTATAAGCTATACTTAGAATGTAGCATGGGGATGTAAAACACAGTTAGGTTTCTATGTAGACCTGTGTATGTAATACAGGGAAGGAGGGGAGAACCTCATTTTTACCTGTTTGACAGCAGAACTTCAAATATAGCCATCTGTTGGGAACCGTCTGTGGGGATACACCACATGGACAGCAGGGCTGATAGACTGATTCTGCAGTCTTCGTGTCAGTGAACTTTATAGAATCCAAATTAATTGTTTGTGCTTTTTTTCAAGACAATTGCATTTATAGCTCCCTAAACTGGATCACCTGTGTACATGCATCCTGATGCATATTTCTAAAATGTCTTCAATGTTTTGGAGAAGAAATCTGTGAAATCCCTTGATCCCTCAATTATGTTCTGCTGCATTACCCTGAGACTAATTATCCTCAGTGGAGATATTTAGTTTGATCATAGAATATGTATAGAAAGTATTCCATTACCTATATATAGACAATGATGTTCTTCATTCAAATAGGGCATGGTATATATCAACACAGTTTATTAAATCAGATATTTTTTGAATGATTATCGTTTTAATATATCTTTTTACATCTTTTGGCATGTGTTGGGTCCATGGTCTGTGTAGGCTGCCTCCCCTGGTGGGAGAGTGTGTGCCCCAGTGTGTGATGTCTGTTATACCAATATGTCACAGACTAGGATGTGACATTACCCAGTCCCAGACTGGTGATAACCTTCACCCCTGATACTTGAGTCTGACAAATTGAGGTGTGGCTGTGGTAACTTACCTCCCGTGGTTTGTGATGTAGTGAGATAATACCCCTCCCCTACTCCCACATTCCCTCCCCCTCCTTATGTCTCCTTCATAGCTATAAACACAGAGGCAGTATTGATATCACCCTTATCATAATTCCAACAGACCACAGAAATGTCAAAATATGCTAATCAAAAACAATTCAGGTTTGTTAGTGTAGATAATATCTAAACAAAATTGCTTGGTTTACAATTATGGGCATGATTTTGATGTGAGAGACCAATATACATTTTATAAATGTCAAACCCAGACCATTATGTTGGACACACAATTTATTAAAGTGTTGTTTATGCTAATTAGTAAATTTAGGTCAAATAAGGTTGTTGCTGGAGACACACTGTCACCATTAGTATTGTAGAAGTATGTATAAATGTCATAAATATCAAGTCATGTTGAGGATGTACTTATGATTTAAATTTAAACGTAAATAAGATTACCACAATGCTTAGTATTCTTATATATCTGGGTGCTTGTAAATACTTAACTGATATTTCACAGGTTGAAAAAACACTGGACATTGTTTGCTGTGTTAACATGTGTACATAAGCTAGTGTTTACCTCCTTCCTGTGACCCTTGACCTCTGACCTCACTGATGAGTAAGAGCTATGACAATGTTACCTTTGTTGTCCTGTTGTTGGAGTGACTGGCACTCTGGTTTAACTATGACATCATCACTTGGGTCACTTCAGTGTCTCCATCTTTTCATATGGTATAAGGATCTGTTTCATAGTGGAACGATCCTGATCCTGACCAATCATCACTGTCCTTACTGATAGTATTAGGGACTGACCAATCATCACTGTCCTTACTGATAGTATTAGGGAGTTACCAATCATCACTGTCCTTACTGATAGTATTAGGGACTTCAGCTTCAGTACACTTTTCCATGACCTGTGTCTCTACCTTTCTACTGTATGTCTCTACCTTTCTACAGTATGTCTCTACCTTTCTACAGTATGTCTACCTTTCTACTGTATGTCTCTACCTTTCTACTGTATGTCTACCTTTCTACAGTATGTCTACCTTTCTACAGTATGTCTACCTTTCTACAGTATGTCACTACCTTTCTACAGTATGTCTCTACCTTTCTACAGTATGTCTACCTTTCTACAGTATGTCTCTACCTTTCTACAGTATGTCTCTACCTTTCTACAGTATGTCTACCTTTCTACAGTATGTCTCTACCTTTCTACAATATGTCTCTACCTTTCTACAGTATGTCTCTACCTTTCTACAGTATGTCTCTACCTTTCTACAGTATGTCTACCTTTCTACAGTATGTCTCTACCTTTCTACAGTATGTCTCTATCTTTTCTACAGTATGTCTCTACCTTTCTACAGTATGTCTCTACCTTTCTACAGTATGTCTCTACCTTTCTACAGTATGTCTACCTTTCTACAGTATGTCTCTACCTTTCTACAGTATGTCTCTACCTTTCTACAGTATGTCTCTACCTTTCTACAGTATGTCTCTACCTTTCTACAGTATGTCTCTATCTTTCTACAGTATGTCTTTACCTTTCTACTGTATGTCTCTACCTTTCTACAGTATGTCTACCTTTCTACAGTATGTCTCTACCTTTCTACAGTATGTTTACCTTTCTACTGTATGTCTACCTTTCTACAGTATGTCTCTACCTTTCTAAAGTATGTCTACCTTTCTACTGTATGTCTCTACCTTTCTACAGTATGTCTCTACCTTTCTACAGTATGTCTACCTTTCTACTGTATGTCTACCTTTCTACAGTATGTCTACCTTTCTACTGTATATGTCTCTACCTTTCTACAGTTATCTCTATCTTTCTACAGTATGTCTCTACCTTTCTACAGTATGTCTCTACCTTTCTACAGTATGTCTACCTTTCTACAGTATGTCTACCTTTCTACAGTATGTCTACCTTTCTACAGTATATCTATCTTTCTACAGTATGTCTCTACCTTTCTACAGTATGTCTCTACCTTTCTACAGTATGTCTCTACCTTTCTACAGTATGTCTACCTTTCTACAGTATGTCTACCTTTCTACAGTATGTCTCTACCTTTCTACAGTATGTCTACCTTTCTACAGTATGTCTCTACCTTTCTACAGTATGTCTACCTTTCTACAGTATGTCTCTACCTTTCTACAGTATGTCTCTACCTTTCTACAGTATGTCTACCTTTCTACAGTATGTCTACCTTTCTACAGTATGTGTCTACCTTTCTACTGTATGTGTCTACCTTTCTACAGTATGTCTCTACCTTTCTACAGTATGTGTCTACCTTTCTACAGTATGTGTCTACCTTTCTACAGTATGTCTCTACCTTTCTACTTTATGTCTCTACCTTTCTACAGTATGTCTACCTTTCTACAGTATGTCTCTACCTTTCTACAGTATGTCTACCTTTCTACAGTATGTCTCTACCTTTCTACTTTATGTCTCTACCTTTCTACTGTATGTCTCTACCTTTCTACAGTATGTCTCTACCTTTCTACAGTATGTCTCTACCTTTCTACAGTATGTCTCTATCTTTCTACAGTATGTCTCTATCTTTCTACAGTATGTCTTTACCTTTCTACAGTATGTCTACCTTTCTACAGTATGTCTACCTTTCTACACTATGTCTCTACCTTTCTACTGTATGTCTCTACCTTTCTACTGTATGTCTCTACCTTTCTACAGTATGTCTACCTTTCTACAGTATATCTACCTTTCTACAGTATTTCTCTACCTTTCTACTTTATGTCTCTACCTTTCTACAGTATGTCTACCTTTCTACAGTATGTCTCTACCTTTCTACTGTATGTCTCTACCTTTCTACAGTATGTCTCTACCTTTCTACAGTATGTCTCTACCTTTCTACTGTATGTCTCTACCTTTCTACAGTATGTCTCTACCTTTCTACTTTATGTCTCTACCTTTCTACAGTATGTCTCTACCTTTCTACAGTATGTCTCTACCTTTCTACAGTATGTCTCTACCTTTCTACAGTATGTCTACCTTTCTACTGTATGTCTCTACCTTTCTACAGTATGTCTACCTTTCTACAGTATGTCTCTACCTTTCTACAGTATGTCTCTATCTTTCTACAGTATGTCTCTACCTTTCTACAGTATGTCTCTACCTTTCTACAGTATGTCTCTACCTTTCTACAGTATGTCTCTACCTTTCTACAGTATGTCTCTACCTTTCTACAGTATGTCTACCTTTCTACTAGTATGTCTCTACCTTTCTACAGTATGTCTCTACCTTTCTACAGTATGTCTCTACCTTTCTACAGTATGTCTCTACCTTTCTACAGTATGTCTCTACCTTTCTACAGTATGTCTTCCTTTCTACAGTATGTCTCTACCTTTCTACTGTATGTCTCTACCTTTCTACTGTATGTCTCTACCTTTCTACTGTATGTCTACCTTTCTACTGTATGTCTCTACCTTTCTACTGTATGTCTCTACCTTTCTACAGTATGTCCACCTTTCTACAGTATGTCTCTACCTTTCTAAAGTATGTCTACGTTTCTACTGTATGTCTCTACCTTTCTACAGTATGTCTCTACCTTTCTACAGTATGTCTACCTTTCTACAGTATGTCTACCTTTCTACAGTATGTCTACCTTTCTACAGTATGTCTCTACCTTTCTACAGTATGTCTCTATCTTTCTACAGTATGTCTCTACCTTTCTACAGTATGTCTCTACCTTTCTACAGTATGTCTCTACCTTTCTACAGTATGTCTACCTTTCTACAGTATGTCTCTACCTTTCTACAGTATGTCTCTACCTTTCTACAGTATGTCTCTACCTTTCTACAGTATGTCTCTACCTTTCTACAGTATGTCTCTACCTTTCTACAGTATGTCTCTACCTTTCTACAGTATGTCTCTACCTTTCTACAGTATGTCTACCTTTCTACAGTATGTCTACCTTTCTACAGTATGTCTCTACCTTTCTACTGTATGTCTCTACCTTTCTACAGTATGTCTCTACCTTTCTACAGTATGTCTCTACCTTTCTACAGTATGTCTCTACCTTTCTACAGTATGTCTACCTTTCTACAGTATGTCTCTACCTTTCTACAGTATGTCTACCTTTCTACAGTATGTCTACCTTTCTACAGTATGTCTACCTTTCTACAGTATGTCTCTACCTTTCTACAGTATGTCTCTACCTTTCTACTGTATGTCTCTACCTTTCTACAGTATGTCTCTACCTTTCTACAGTATGTCTCTACCTTTCTACTGTATGTCTCTACCTTTCTACAGTATGTCTACCTTTCTACAGTATGTCTCTACCTTTCTACAGTATGTCTCTACCTTTCTACTGTATGTCTC
The DNA here is from genome assembly GCF_902652985.1 of Pecten maximus. NCBI lineage: Eukaryota > Metazoa > Mollusca > Bivalvia > Pectinida > Pectinidae > Pecten > Pecten maximus. Next base: position 49,558,463 of record NC_047017.1, read on the forward strand.
TACCTTTCTACAGTATGTCTACCTTTCTACAGTATGTCTCTACCTTTCTACAGTATGTCTCTACCTTTCTACAGTATGTCTCTACCTTTCTACAGTATGTCTACCTTTCTACAGTATGTCTACCTTTCTACAGTATGTCTCTACCTTTCTACAGTATGTCTCTACCTTTCTACTGTATGTCTCTACCTTTCTACAGTATGTCTACCTTTCTACAGTATGTCTACCTTTCTACAGTATGTCTCTACCTTTCTACTGTATGTCTACCTTTCTACTGTATGTCTACCTTTCTACTGTATGTCTACCTTTCTACTGTATGTCTACCTTTCTACAGTACGTCTACCTTTCTACAGTATGTCTCTACCTTTCTACAGTATGTCTCTACCTTTCTACACTATGTCTCTACCTTTCTACTGTATGTCTCTACCTTTCTACTGTATGTCTCTACCTTTCTACAGTATTTCTCTACCTTTCTACTGTATGTCTCTACCTTTCTACAGTATTTCTCTACCTTTCTACAGTATGTCTCTACCTTTCTACTTTATGTCTCTACCTTTCTACAGTATGTCTCTACCTTTCTACAGTATGTCTCTACCTTTCTACAGTATGTCTCTACCTTTCTACAGTATGTCTCTACCTTTCTACTGTATGTCTCTACCTTTCTACAGTATGTCTACCTTTCTACAGTATGTCTCTACCTTTCTACAGTATGTCTCTACCTTTCTACAGTATGTCTCTACCTTTCTACAGTATGTCTCTACCTTTCTACAGTATGTCTACCTTTCTACTGTATGTCTCTACCTTTCTACTGTATGTCTACCTTTCTACAGTATGTCTCTACCTTTCTACAGTATGTCTCTATCTTTCTACAGTATGTCTCTACCTTTCTACAGTATGTCTCTACCTTTCTACAGTATGTCTCTACCTTTCTACAGTATGTCTCTACCTTTCTACAGTATGTCTCTACCTTTCTACAGTATGTCTCTACCTTTCTACAGTATGTCTCTACCTTTCTACAGTATGTCTCTACCTTTCTACAGTATGTCTCTACCTTTCTACAGTATGTCTCTACCTTTCTACAGTATGTCTACCTTTCTACAGTATGTCTCTACCTTTCTACAGTATGTCTACCTTTCTACAGTATGTCTACCTTTCTACACTGTGTCTCTACCTTTCTACTTTATGTCTCTACCTTTCTACAGTATGTCTCTACCTTTCTACTGTATGTCTACCTTTCTACAGTATGTCTCTACCTTTCTACTGTATGTCTACCTTTCTACAGTATGTCTCTACCTTTCTACAGTATGTCTACCTTTCTACAGTATGTCTACCTTTCTACAGTATGTCTACCTTTCTACAGTATGTCTCTACCTTTCTACAGTATGTCTACCTTTCTACTGTATGTCTCTACCTTTCTACAGTATGTCTCTACCTTTCTACAGTATGTCTTTACCTTTCTACAGTATGTCTCTACCTTTCTACAGTATGTCTCTACCTTTCTACAGTGTGTCTCTACCTTTCTACACTGTGTCTCTACCTTTCTACAGTATGTCTCTACCTTTCTACAGTATGTCTTTAGCTTTCTACAGTATGTCTACCTTTCTACAGTATGTCTCTACCTTTCTACAGTATGTCTACCTTTCTACAGTATGTCTCTACCTTTCTACAGTATGTCTCTACCTTTCTACAGTATGTCTCTACCTTTCTACTGTATGTCTCTACCTTTCTACTGTATGTCTCTACCTTTCTACAGTATGTCTACCTTTCTACAGTATGTCTACCTTTCTACAGTATGTCTACCTTTCTACAGTATGTCTCTACCTTTCTACAGTATGTCTCTACCTTTCTACAGTATGTCTCTACCTTTCTACTGTATGTCTCTACCTTTCTACAGTATGTCTCTACCTTTCTACAGTATGTCTACCTTTCTACAGTATGTCTACCTTTCTACAGTATGTCGCTACCTTTCTACAGTATGTCTCTACCTTTCTACTGTATGTCTCTACCTTTCTACAGTATGTCTCTACCTTTCTACAGTATGTCTCTACCTTTCTACAGTATGTCTCTACCTTTCTACAGTATGTCTCTACCTTTCTACAGTATGTCTACCTTTCTACAGTATGTCTCTACCTTTCTACTGTATGTCTACCTTTCTACAGTATGTCTCTACCTTTCTACAGTATGTCTACCTTTCTACAGTATGTCTACCTTTCTACAGTATATCTACCTTTCTACAGTATGTCTCTACCTTTCTACAGTATGTCTACCTTTCTACAGTATGTCTCTACCTTTCTACAGTATGTCTACCTTTCTACTGTATGTCTCTACCTTTCTACAGTATGTCTCTACCTTTCTACAGTATGTCTCTACCTTTCTACAGTATGTCTCTACCTTTCTACAGTATGTCTCTACCTTTCTACAGTATGTCTCTACCTTTCTGCTGTATGTCTCTACCTTTCTACAGTATGTCTCTACCTTTCTACAGTATGTCTCTACCTTTCTACAGTATGTCTACCTTTCTACAGTATGTCTACCTTTCTACAGTATGTCTCTACCTTTCTACAGTATGTCTCTACCTTTCTACAGTATGTCTCTACCTTTCTACAGTATGTCTCTACCTTTCTACAGTATGTCTCTACCTTTCTACAGTATGTCTACCTTTCTACAGTATGTCTCTACCTTTCTACAGTATGTCTACCTTTCTACAGTATGTCTCTACCTTTCTACAGTATGTCTCTACCTTTCTACAGTATGTCTCTACCTTTCTACAGTATGTCTCTACCTTTCTACAGTATGTCTCTACCTTTCTACAGTATGTCTACCTTTCTACCTTCTACAGTATGTCTCTACCTTTCTACAGTATGTCTCTACCTTTCTACAGTATGTCTCTACCTTTCTACAGTATGTCTCTACCTTTCTACAGTATGTCTCTACCTTTCTACAGTATGTCTCTACCTTTCTACAGTATGTCTCTACCTTCTACAGTATGTCTACCTTTCTACAGTATGTCTACCTTTCTACAGTATGTCTCTACCTTTCTACAGTATGTCTCTACCTTTCTACAGTATGTCTACCTTTCTACAGTATGTCTCTACCTTTCTACAGTATGTCTACCTTTCTACAGTATGTCTCTACCTTTCTACAGTATGTCTACCTTTCTACAGTATGTCTCTACCTTTCTACAGTATGTCTCTACCTTTCTACAGTATGTCTCTACCTTTCTACAGTATGTCTCTACCTTTCTACAGTATGTCTCTACCTTTCTACAGTATGTCTACCTTTCTACAGTATGTCTACCTTTCTACAGTATTTCTCTACCTTTCTACAGTATGTCTACCTTTCTACAGTATGTCTACCTTTCTACAGTATTTCTCTACCTTTCTACAGTATGTCTCTACCTTTCTACAGTATGTCTACCTTTCTACAGTATGTCTCTACCTTTCTACAGTATGTCTACCTTTCTACAGTATGTCTCTACCTTCTACAGTATGTCTCTACCTTTCTACAGTATGTCTACCTTTCTACAGTATGTCTCTACCTTTCTACAGTATGTCTCTACCTTTCTACTGTATGTCTACCTTTCTACAGTATGTCTACCTTTCTACAGTATGTCTCTACCTTTCTACAGTATGTCTCTACCTTTCTACAGTATGTCTACCTTTCTACAGTATGTCTCTACCTTTCTACAGTATGTCTCTACCTTTCTACAGTATGTCTCTACCTTTCTACAGTATGTCTCTACCTTTCTACAGTATGTCTTTACCTTTCTACAGTATGTCTCTACCTTTCTACAGTATGTCTCTACCTTTCTACAGTATGTCTCTACCTTTCTACAGTATGTCTCTACCTTTCTACAGTATGTCTCTACCTTTCTACAGTATGTCTACCTTTCTACAGTATGTCTCTACCTTTCTACAGTATGTCTACCTTTCTACAGTATGTCTACCTTTCTACTGTATGTCTCTACCTTTCTACAGTATGTCTCTACCTTTCTACAGTATGTCTACCTTTCTACAGTATGTCTACCTTTCTACAGTATGTCTCTACCTTTCTACAGTATGTCTACCTTTCTACAGTATGTCTACCTTTCTACAGTATGTCTCTACCTTTCTACAGTATGTCTACCTTTCTACAGTATGTCTCTACCTTTCTACAGTATGTCTACCTTTCTACAGTATGTCTACCTTTCTACAGTATGTCTCTACCTTTCTACAGTATGTCTCTACCTTTCTACAGTATGTCTCTACCTTTCTACAGTATGTCTCTACCTTTCTACTGTATGTCTACCTTTCTACAGTATTTCTCTACCTTTCTACAGTATGTCTCTACCTTTCTACAGTATGTCTACCTTTCTACAGTATGTCTCTACCTTTCTACAGTATGTCTCTACCTTTCTACAGTATGTCTCTACCTTTCTACAGTATGTACTTACTTTCTACAGTATGTCTACCTTTCTACAGTATGTCTAACCTTTCACAGTATGTCTCTACCTTTCTACGGTATGTCTACCTTTCTAACTGTATTCTACCTTTCTACAGTATGTCTACCTTTCTACAGTATGTACTACTTCTACAGTATGTATACCTTTCTACAGTATGTCATATTTGTATCAGTATTCTATCTTTACAACAGTATTGTTCACCTTTAATAGATGTCATTTTACTATGTAAATGTCACAGATTGTTACACTTCTACAGATTGTACTACTTTTACAGTTATGTCATACTTTCTACAGTATTCTCTAATCTATTTTTCTACAAGTATGTCACTATCACTTCACAGTATGTTTACCTGTTTACAGTATCTTTAGTTGCTAACTGATATGTCTTACATAATTCTACTGTCCATGTAATCCTTTCTACATATGTCAGCTATTTTAACAGTTAGATTACCTTTCTACATATAGTCACAATGTTTTACGTATGTCTACCTTTCTACAGTATGTCACTACCTTTCTACAGTATGTCTACCGTTCTACAGTATGTCTCATTAATTTGTAATCTAGATTTGGAGTCAATTACAGAAAGATTGGCACATTTCCATGTATTCAATTTTTATTTGAAGATGTGTTTTTAAAACAGACTTCCTTTCAGCAGGGGTAGATATTAGTGAGCCACGTAATGTTTTATATAACAGTTATGGTACGTTCCCTGTGAAGTTTACACAACAGCCTTATCCAAGATACAGCAGACTACATAAACTTCTTATCTCCCTATACTCACACATTTTTTATCCAGAAGCTTTGAATTCCAGATATTTGTAGAGACATATCACACTGAAAACTTCTGTGCAATGAAAGTTTGTTTAAATCTAAAGTAATACACCCCAGATATTTTCAGCATTTGAATAGAAGTAGGAATTAAGCATCAACAATGGGCCACAAGGATTTGTTTTTATACCCCGGCAACAAATTTTGGGTATACTGGAATTGGGTTGTCCGACTGTCTGTCTGTAGACACATCTTGTCCAGACAACTCCTCCTAAACTAGTTGGCTGATTCCAATGAAACTTCACACAAATCGAGAGGACCATGTGTAGATGTGTATGCAGCTGTTTGAATTTCAAATTTTGGTTGCCATGGTACTGGTCACTATTCATATGTTTTTCTTGTCCAGACAACTCCTTCTAAACTTGTGAACCAATTTTCACAAAAATTTACGGGAATGTTAGGGAACATGTGCAGTTACAGGAATGTTAGGGAACATGTGCAGTTACAGGAATGTTAGGGAACATGTGTAGTTACGGGAATGTTAGGGAACATGTGCAGTTACAGGAATGTTAGGGAACATGTGTAGTTACGGGAATGTTAGGGAACATGTGTAGTTACGGGAATGTTAGGGAACATGTGTAGTTACAGGAATGTTAGGGAATATGTGTAGTTACGGGAATGTTAGGGAACATGTGCAGTTACAGGAATGTTAGGGAACATGTGTAGTTACGGGAATGTTAGGGAACATGTGTAGTTACGGGAATGTTAGGGAACATGTGTAGTTACAGGAATGTTAGGGAATATGTGTAGTTACAGGAATGTTAGGGAACATGTGTAGTTACAGGAATGTTAGGGAACATGTGTAGTTACGGGAATGTTAGGGAATATGTGTAGTTACAGGAATGTTAGGGAACATGTGTAGTTACAGGAATGTTAGGGAATATGTGTAGTTACAGGAATGTTAGGGAACATGTGTAGTTACGGGAATGTCAGGGAACATGTGTAGTTACGGGAATGTCAGGGAACATGTGCAGTTACAGGAATGTTAGGGAACATGTGTAGTTACGGGAATGTTAGGGAACATGTGTAGTTACGGGAATGTTAGGGAACATGTGTAGTTACAGGAATGTTAGGGAACATGTGTAGTTACGGGAATGTTAGGGAACATGTGTAGTTACGGGAATGTCAGGGAACATGTGTAGTTACGGGAATGTTAGGGAACATGTGTAATTACGGGAATGTTAGGGAACATGTGTAGTTACGGGAATGTTAGGGAACATGTGTAGTTACGGGAATGTTAGGGAACATGTGTAGTTACGGGAATGTTAGGGAACATGTGTAGTTACGGGAATGTCAGGGAACATGTGTAGTTACAGGAATGTTAGGGAACATGTGCAGTTACAGGAATGTTAGGGAACATGTGTAGTTACAGGAATGTTAGGGAACATGTGCAGTTACAGGAATGTTAGGGAACATGTGCAGATATGCATGCAGCTGTTTAAATTCCAGATTTTTGTTGCAATGGTAACTGGTTACTATAAACAGGTTTTTATTGTTCAGACAACTCTTCCAAAACCTGTAGACTGATTTCAACAATGAATGCCATCTTGTACCCTACTCAGCACTGAAAGTCAATGAATGCCATCTTGTACCCTACTCAGCACTGAAAGTCAATGAATGCCATTTTGTACCCTACTCAGCACTGAAAGTCAGTGAATGCCATCTTGTACCCTGCTCAGCACTGAAAGTCAGTGAATGCCATCTTGTACCCTACACAGCACTGAAAGTCAGTGAATGCCATCTTGTACCATATTTAGCACTGAAGGTCAATGAATGCCATCTTGTACCCTTTGAATAATTTTTTTAACGAAAGCCATCTTATACCGTATGCTGAAGCATGAGACAGTGAATGTCATCTCTAAATTATGAGTCAAAGATAATAACACCATCTTGTATGCTTTCTGATCCATGAGTCAATGAATGTCATCTTATACTGTAATCTGAATCATGAATCAATGAATGGTATATTGTATCTTACCCTGAATCATGAGTCAATGATTGAATCATCTGTACTTAACCCCAAATAATGAGTCTTTGAATACTTTGTATTTTACTCAGAACTGTAACTCAATGAATTCTGTCTTAATTTTACATCTCAGTGGATATTGTTTTGTCCTCATACTCTAGAATTGTTATTCAGTAAATATCACTTATGATACCCTTGTTACTATAAATGGGTTTTTGAAGTCCATGCTGAACAGATTTCGTTAATTACCAGATAGTCCTGATCAGAAACAAAACACACTGACAGCCATCATCTCTTGTGAGAGTTCAGGTTTCACTGACCTTGGGTCAAAATTGAGGCCACTGTTACTATATATAGATATCCCATGTCATTGCTCTACCATCTCTATTTATTTCTCATAGTCCTTGAACTTCATAGACATACTTACTTACCACTGTCAATTTTTGTGCATATTTTGGTTTCAATTTCCTTCGGTCAAAATTGAGGTCTCTGCTAGCTGCCAGTCTTCTATTATAAATAGATGGTCGACATCTATCATTGTCCTAATCCTTTACACACTTCTGTACTCACTCTCACTATTATAAATAGATTTTCATTGACCTTGCTCTACCAAGTTCTTTAATTATTGTATATGTATATATAGTGTTATTAATTCAAACTCTTAATCACAATTATCAACATCTTTCATTGTGTTTTGGTCAATGTCGAATAGCGAGAGGCTATTGTTTGAGATAGCTTGTTGTACAAGTGTCACTCTGAGTCATTGAACCTCCACAATGATTAGTAACATCTGTAGCTTCAAGCAATAGCTTTGGTAATTTGAAAGTCAATGATTCACTGTTATATTATATAAATATTCTCCCACAATGCTTGTATTTCTGAACCTACAAAGTTCTGACCTGGATTGTATTGTTTATATTACTGAAATATATCTGATTTCATATGAACAAAGTACAGTTGTTTGATAGAATAATTATGACTCATTATGACTTTATTTACATATGTGCATTGTACTTCAAGGATGATATCTCTTAGGTTAGAGACCTTTACTAGAAGTCATACAAATTCTAACTACAAATTCTACCAACAAATTCTACCAACAAATTCTAACTACGAATTCTACCTACAAATTCTACCTACAAATTCTAACTACAAATTCTACCATTTCTACCTACAAATTCTAACTACAAATTCTACCATTTCTACCTACAAAATCTACCTACAATTTCTACCTACAAATTCTAACTACAAATTCTACCTACAAATTCTACCCACAAATTCTAACTACCATTTCTAACTACCAATTCTACCTACAAATTCTACCTGCAATTTCTACCTACAAATTCTAACTACAAATTCTACCTACAAATTCTACCTACAAATACAAATTCTAAATACCTGAAGAAATTATATAGTGGTGAGTTTGGTACAATAAAGTGAATGGTTGAAGCCAGTCACAAACACTGAAATAGGTGTTAAGACAAGCTTGATGAATAATGATTCGGAAGTGTCTTTACTGTTTCAGGGTGTCAGATTTTATAAAAGAAACCTGAGATTGGCTCAGGGGATAAAAGATGTTCAAACTGTGCTGTCAGAATTTGGTGTGTATGTATGTGTACTGACTTTATTAGTGGATAAAAAAGTTCCTGGTGTAGAATTTCTCATCACGGATAGTTATTCTAAATTGTGTGAAACGTTAAACCGGGGGACCTAAAATACTTGAGATATAAAAGAAATATAATATGTATTCATGCATATTATGCACATAAGCTATGTAGGCTGAAAGTGGTAGTTTCTAGGTAGGGTCAGTATACAGATAGCTATGTCAAACATGTATGACTGCTGTAACAAATATAGCTCAGAGGGAAAGGTGTGGGAATATTTGTATTATTTACATATTTAAAACAAACATTCTTTCTGTTGATATATGATGTCTACAGGTCATTCACATGCTGTAAGAAAAGTGATGATGCTGTTTGTAGATCTGTTATTGAATGTATTGTGTTTTAACACTTGATTCATTACTATCATTGCCTGAGGACTAGTGATTCTGGTACAGCCTGTCTCAGTGTATGTATAGACTCAGACTGACCAGTAATACAGCCTGTCTCAATGAATGTATAGCCTCAGACTGACCAGTAATACAGCCTGTCTCAATGAATGTATAGCCGCAGACTGACCAGTTAGACTCAGACTGACCAGTAATACAGCCTGTCTCAGTGTATGTATAGCCTCAGACTGACCAGTAATACAGCCTGTCTCAATGAATGTATAGCCTCAGACTGACCAGTAATACAGCCTGTCTCAATGAATGTATAGACTCAGACTGACCAGTTAGACTCAGACTGACCAGTAATACAGCCTGTCTCAATGAAGTATAGCCTCAGACTGACCAGTAATACAGCCTGTCTCAATGAATGTATAGCCTCAGACTGACCAGTAATACAGCCTGTCTCAATGAATGTATAGACTCAGACTGACCAGTTAGATTCAGACTGACCAGCAGTACAGTCTGTCTCATTGTATATATATAGACTCAGACTGACCAGTTAGACTAAGACTGACCAGTAATACAGCCTGTCTCAATGAATGTATAGCCTCAGACTGACCAATTAGACTCAGACTGACCAGTAAAACAGCCTGTTTCAGTGTATGTATAGACTCAGACTGACCAGTACATTTAGTACAGCCTATCTCAGTTTATGTATAGACTCAGACTGACCAGTACATTTAGTACAGCCTGTCTCAATGAATGTATAGACTCAGACTGACCAGTAATACAGCCTGTCTCAATGAATTTATAGACTCAGACTGACCGGTAATACTCGTACAGCCTGCCTCAGTGTATGTATAGACTCAGACTGACCAGTACATTTAGTACAGCCTGTCTCAGTTTATGTATAGATTCAGACTGACCAGTTAGACTCAGACTGACCAGTAATACAGCCTGTCTCAATGAATGTATAGACTCAGACTGACCAGTTAGACTCAGACTGACCAGTAAAACAGCCTGTCTCAGTGTATGTATAGACTCAGACTGACCAGTTAGATTGATTCAGACTGACCAGCTGTACAGTCTGTCTCAGTGTATATATAGACTCAGACTGACCAGTAATACAGCCTGTCTCAATGAATGTATAGACTCAGACTGACCAGTTAGACTCAGACTGACCAGTAAAACAGCCTGTCTCAGTGTATGTATAGACTCAGACTGACCAGTAATACAGCCTGCCTCAGTGTATGTATAGACTCAGACTGACCAGTTAGACTCAGACTGACCAGTAAGACTCAGACTGACCAGTAAGACTCAGACTGACCAGTAATACAGCCTGCCTCAGTGTATGTATAGACTCAGACTGACCAGTGAGACTCAGACTGACCAGTAAGACTCAGACTGACCAGTAATACAGCCTGTCTCAATGTATGTATAGACTCAGACTGACCAGTTAGATTGATTCAGACTGACCAGCTGTACAGTCTGTCTCAGTGTATATATAGACTCAGACTGACCAGTAATACAGCTTGTTTCAATGTATGTATAGACTCAGACTGACCAGTTAGACTCAGACTGACTAGTTAGATTCAGACTGACCAGTTAGATTCAGACTGACCAGTTAGATTCAGACTGACCAGCAGTACAGTCTGTCTCAGTGTATATTAGACTAAGACTGACCAGTAATACAGCCTGTCTCAGTGTATATTAGACTAAGACTGACCAGTAGACTAAGACTGACCAGTTAGACTCAGACTGACCAGCAATACAGCCTGTCTCAGTGTATATTAGACTAAGACTGACCAGTATTGCAGCCTGTCTCAGTGAATATTAGACTAAGACTGACCAGTAGACTAAGACTGACCAGTAATACAGCCTGTATCAGTTTATATTAGACTAAGACTGACCAGTAGACTAAGACTGACCAGTAATACAGCCTGTATCAGTTTATATTAGACTAAGACTGACCAGTAGACTAAGACTGACCAGTAATACAGCCTGTCTCAGTTTATAGCAGGGACCTGATACTGAACATATAGCATGCTTGGGTGAAGCTTGGGCTACTAAGTTTGATCACATTGATGACTTTTCAATATCCAAGTGGCAAAGTGACCCAATATTCTGCCTTCAACTTTCTGGGATGAAGGGCTACCAAGTTTGTTCATATGACCTAGATATTGGGCCAGTATTATGGTTGAATAAAGACCTACAAAATTAATTTAGAGGAATAAACCTATATAGGCAACTTTTATATTCGAATAAAATAGAAATCAACTTAGCACCAACCTAGATAAACTCCAAAGATACATAAGGAGCAGGTGAGTGATAAAGGCCCATTGGGCCTCTTGTTTATATGTTAAGACTGACCAGTACTACAGCCTGTCTTGGTGTATATATAGATTAAGACTGACCAGTACTACAGCCTGTCTTGGTGTATACAGTGGAACTTCGTTAACTCGAACTCGGATAACTCGAATACCCCGCTTAACTCGAAGTACCTCGCCGGTCCCGGCTGAATTCTCTCTTTATCTTAGTAAAAAAAACTCGGATAATTCGAATTCGGATAACTCGAAAAACTCGGATAATACGAGGTAAAAATTTGGTCCCAACAATAAAAATCCTACTTGAAATGTTCGAATAACTCGAAGTATAATTTTCGTCGATCGGTGGCAAACGCCGACATTTTTTAAGAGCTAAATTCCGTTTGTAATACTGAACATATCGGCACTACTAACCTACATGCTATTATAAGTGTTTCATAAATTCATAAAAGAAATTGTCGGTTGAATCTTATAACAACAAGTCTTGGTGATAAAAAGTACTGCTTTACTTACATCAGGTAATTTCCCAAGGCGGTCGCCGATATCAGTACACACGATAGTCAACAACTCATGTACCCGTTCGCTCAAGCGGAACTAATCTCTGACACACCGGTAGATCTACCCGGCTGATGTTTTTACAGGTGTAGAAATGACACAGTCACCGGCGCCTATTAAATCTTTAAACTGCTGAAACAATAGCGTAATTACTGCCGAGGTGTTCAGAGTACAACTGTAACGGTCAGTGCTGTCTATTAAATCAGATAAAACGCCAACTCAGTTACAGTAACATTTTATACGCACATGCGCAGCCCAACTTCCGGTGCTAATACACATGGAAATGGCGTGGTTATCAATAAAAAGTAAGTAGGCCGATCAAACAGTATTTTATATATGTCCAATAAAAGGTAATGGTTCTGTTACGTTTTGTATGCAATCTGTGTTAAACGGTTATTTGTTTTGACATTAATAACTTGTTATTTTGTTGAATTCCGTTTTATCGTTTACCTTTTGCAAACATGACATGCACATCAGATCGTTATTGAAGTGACGAAGTGAAAGAAACTTTATCGTGACTGTATATCGGCAAAACTACACCAAATTACAAGTGACATAACGAAACATTACATATATATTTACATGTATTGACCAGTCTTCACACTAAACTGATGAGCGACAGAGCGAAGTTATAATGATTATATAATTATGACAAATATTGACCAAACTTTTCACCAAAAATGATAACTCGCTTAATTCGAACACTCAGATAACTCGAAGTTTTTTCGTGGTCCCGTCGACTTCGAGTTAACGAAGTTCCACTGTATATAGATTAAGACTGACCAGTACTACAGCCTGTCTCAGTGTATATTAGACTAAGACTGACCAGTACTACAGTACAGTCTGTCTCAGTGTATACATAGATTAAGACTGCCCAGTAAGTGACAATACAATAATAATCAGGCCCTGCTGCTGCTGACTAACAATGTGTATTGGGTTCATTGATAGTTTGACTGGCTATCCCTCTGTTACTATTTGACCTTCATTAATCACTACAACAAGAGATGTACAACATGATAATGTACTCTTACTATCAAAAGGGGAAACAAAACATTAGCCTCTCCACATGTTGTCAGTATACTCTTACTATCAAAAGGGGAAACAAAACATTAGCCTCTCCACATGTTGGCAGCATGAAGAAGTATCCTATGAAACAGCAGATCGGATTAAAAAATTTCCAACAGCATCAAGAATGAAGAAATTCCCCTTTTCAGTAGAAAGAGTAGAGAAATACCAAGATTACAATATGGTAGGCAGAGAAATACCATTTTTACACCAGATTATTGGGAAATATTCCTGTAATTGCTTAAATGATGGAGAAATTTACCTTACTGCAGACAGCAGAGAAGCATTCCTAGAAAAGCATACCCTGTACCTAACTATCAGCAGTACAATAAAAGCAGACCAAACATCCTTCCTACTACAGCAGATTCAGATGACAGTTGCTCCTGTAAAACAGACCAGTGGACAAGATCAATGCCCTCTATAACTGCCATCACATGTTAGATAGAAATCCGCTGATGACTTGATTCTCACCCAATTTGTTTGGCGTTACTTACTACCACTGATGCTGTCCATCTCAAGGGAAACACATAGACCTCGACCATAACTTGGGGAATTATAGGGGCAGTGTCAGGCAAAGACAAGTACAGAAGCAATGCCAAGCTATCTAGTTTCCATGCTTAAAACTATATTTGTCAATCTATTCTGAAACTAGTAAAGTTTGCACGTAATACATGCATACATGTCATATTTTATATATATTTATATGTAGCAGGGTATAGTTCATATCATATAATACTTATTATATATATTATATATAGAGCACCTGTTGTGTGGTTTACATCAGCCCTCATTCTGCTACCTTATTGTGGAGATAGCATCAACTCTGGAATGTACTTTTTGGGAAATAAAGGGTTACACAGATCTATTTTAAGACCAACATGTTACAAATTGTCGATAAGATGGCAGGTACACCCATTCAGAATCTGTTTAAAAAATCTGAGTTCTCCCTGCCCCATCCTCCCAGCTAGGAGACGATGGCAAAACACCTGTAGATGTTCGTACATCTGTTGCAGGATCAAACTTTCACTGTAGTGCACCTTAACCAAATTTGCAATGATTTTCCTTTGCTTGTTGTTGTTGTTTTTGGTCTCACTTGATAGACAATTTCCAAGTGTTAACTGTGCAGGGATAACTTTGGATTAGATTTTGGAAATTTTACCTTTTTTTTTTTTGCAGAATATCTCAATGAAATTTCAAAGGAATAGCCCTTATCCACTTTTTTCAAAATCTTGAAATTCTGCCATAACATTGATTAACCAGAGTATCTCCTGAAATTTCAGCCAATATATAACTAAAATAAAAATAAAAAATATTTCTATGACAGAGCAACATAGATTACTACTATACATATATAGTTTGACAAGAATCTGAGGGGCCTTCATGGTGATATGATGCTGTGATTGACCTTATGAATGACCTTATGAGTGACCTTGAAACTGCATTATAACACCTGCTATTGCAGAAATCCAGCTGTTAACTTTCATCAACTAAATTACAACTGCTTTAATACTTCGCAGTTTGCATGCAATCTGTATTATCATCAGAATTTGAAGTCCTTTGATATGAAAGAAAAGAGAAAAACACTTGAAGATCAAAATGAAAGTCCCTGCCATAAAAAATCAAGTTGTGTGGATATTCTCTGACTTTCTCTTGTCCAAGGTCAGATTCATCATCTAAATCAAATAAAATGCATGGAAGAAAAAAGTTTAAAACATTTTTATTTTTCGAAATGAAAAAGGTTGTTATGCAATATGGTCTTTGACACAAACATATCTGGAGAAGGTACCCAACTACAGGCCTAAAGCTTTTGGTATCACACTTAATGCTGTAAGTATACATGTCACACCACCTTACAGAGCGTGGGTAACGCTAATCATGAGGGATTGTCATGGAAGGACAGTGACACGAATTGTGTAATAAAAAAACTCCACATTCTTTGTTAACCTCTGTGTAATATTATATCCTAACGTTAGGGGTGATCCAGTTAAAATGTAGGCCACACATTTAGGCAGATGATGTCACGGTTGTGACATATGAGGTTTAGATGATGGTAGGGGGTCAGACAGTTGTCCCCTCCTCACCTGGGGCCCCACACCTACCTGACACTGATGGGGATACCTAACAAAACCTCTGTGGGTTGTATCAGTTTACAGCTAACTGTTTACCCACAAACTCCAAAGCCCACGAACAAAGCTTCAGTCCCCATTGAAGTTTAAAGGCTTTGAATTTCCTCCATTGTAAATCGTGACATTCTTCAGTAATCACTGTAGAAAAATGCAGGGACACATTACACAACATTTAGTAAGTGAGGGCTTCCTACTAGAGGTTTTTTTGTTAAATAAATAATAAACGATTTGATGGGTAAGCAAGCGAAAAATTGACATAATCAGTTTCAAATCTGGCTCTTAATAATAGCTGTAAAATTTAGCACTTTGAAGTAAAAATGAATGACATTAATACAGTAGCAGACTATGATTTAAATGATTACATTTAATCTGTAACATGGAGCTTTTACACAAACAGCCAAGTGAGACTTGTATAACCCTAACAAAGTATGATAAAACCTCATTTTACTGATCACTGACTTTAACAACATCCCTTAACATCGACCATATCCACCAGAATGGTGACATCCTTCATTGCCAACATCGCAGACTTAACTGAAAGACTGCCATGTCTGTCACGACGACTCAGTCCTGTACAGAGTCTGTAAAGTCAGGTTTCACTGTATAAGGGACACTTGTCACTCTAAGGGATCACAAAACACAACAATTATCAAATCTTGGTATGTTTGTGACTGGTAATAAGCCTGTCAATATCTGTTTTATTTTAGTAATAACAAATGCAATTTCTCTAGCTGTCACATGTTGATAAGCCCAGCCTCTGTGTGTCAGAGATTATGTGTTGGCTCCCTGGGCTAACTAGACGATAAATACTGCAGAGAAAAAAACATTACAAATTGATTCTCCCCATGGGTTTTTGACCTTTTGTCTTTATTTCAGTCTTGTCATTTTTGAAAGCTTTGGGACATTGGAATACAATCTAAATTGACAGAACATATTGGCAATAATAAGATTTTCATCTGCTGGCAGTGTGATTTGTAATGAAGTTTGTGTGTTTTGAATATTTTCTGAGGCTGATAGAAGGTCTCTGTACAGGCAGCTCTGTGGATTGATACTGAGTTAATTTTGAATTTGAACTTGTTGAATTCATGGGAACATTTTCTCTAGAGAGGTTGGTATCATGGGAAAACATTAAAGTGGCATAGCTTCTATTACAAATATGGATCAGATAGACTCAATGGCTGTTTTAAAGGCTTAACATGGCCTTTCTGGTATAGCTGGAAGCTCTTGGGGATAAGTTTGGACCACCTTAGGGCTGGTACACTCTTAGAGTGCCAGCAACCACATGGAGATAGATGAGGAA
Organism: Pecten maximus; assembly: GCF_902652985.1. Taxonomy (NCBI): domain Eukaryota; kingdom Metazoa; phylum Mollusca; class Bivalvia; order Pectinida; family Pectinidae; genus Pecten; species Pecten maximus. Next base: position 49,575,055 of record NC_047017.1, read on the forward strand.
CATTTGTATGCAGACCGTACCACATCAAGAAAGTGTGATCAAATATCAGATAAACATTCTAATCATATTTAGCAAATTAAATGAAGAGATTTATAATGAAAATAATTATATTTATTGATATTAAAGAAGAAATCATACAAGGAAATCTAAAATGAGTAATTTTTGGTATTACTAACTAAGGATTCTACTGTCGTGGAATCACTAGTGACGTCCTACCATGTGTTATGAATACTTTGTGGTATTACTAACTGAGAATTCTACTGTCGTGGAATCACTAGTGACGTCCCGCCATATGTTATGAATATATACTTTGTGGTATTACTGACTGAGGATTCTACTGTCGTGGAATCACTAGTGACGTCCTACCATGTGTTATAAGTACTTTGTGGTATTACTGACTGAGGATTCTACTGTCGTGGAATCACTAGTGACGTCCCGCCATGTGTTATAAGTACTTTGTGGTATTACTGACTGAGGATTCTACTGTCGTGGAATCACTAGTGACGTCCTACCATGTGTTATGAGTACTTTGTGGTATTACTGACTGAGGATTCTACTGTCGTGGAATCACTAGTGACGTCCCGCCATGTGTTATGAGTACTTTGTGGTATTACTGACTGAGGATTCTACTGTCGTGGAATCACTAGTGACGTCCTACCATGTGTTATGAGTACTTTGTGGTATTACTGACTGAGGATTCTACTGTCGTGGAATCACTAGTGGCGTCCTACCATGTGTTATGAGTACTTTGTGGTATTACTGACTGAGGATTCTACTGTCGTGGAATCACTAGTGGCGTCCTACCATGTGTTATGAGTACTTTGTGGTATTACTGACTGAGGATTCTACTGTCATGGAATCACTAGTCACGTCCCGCCATGTGTTATAAGTACTTTGTGGTATTACTGACTGAGGATTCTACTGTCGTGGAATCACTAGTGACGTCCCGCCATCTGTTATGAATATATACTTTGTGGTATTACTGACTGAGGATTCTACTGTCGTGGAATCACTAGTGACGTCCTACCATGTGTTATAAGTACTTTGTGGTATTACTGACTGAGGATTCTACTGTCGTGGAATCACTAGTGACGTCCTACCATGTATTATGAATACTTTGTGGTTATGAGTACTTTGTGGTATTACTGACTGAGTATTCTACTGTCGTGGAATCACTAGTGACGTCCTACCATGTGTTATGTGTACTTTGTGGTATTACTGACTGAGGATTCTACTGTCGTGGAATCACTAGTGACGTCCTACCATGTGTTATGAATACTTTGTGCAGGGTTAGCACGGGCCTTGAGAAAAGTCCTGAATTTCACCTTGGGCCTTGAAAAGCCTTGAATTTTCACCTTGGGCCTTGAAAAGCCTTGAAAATTGGTTTACAGCCTTGAAAAAGCCTTGAATATTAAGGTTTCATTAGGATAAGTGAAACCCTGGCCACTGATCATTTGGATTCAACTTCGTCCATGTCGCCTCCCCTACAGACGTTAATAATTACCATGTCAAGTTGTATTTTGATCAAGTGGATAGTTATAAGTTGCCTTTTTGTTCTCTTGTTCCCTCTCAAGATGACTTAGATGACAGGTAAAATGGGCCTTGAATATTTAATTAAGACATTGAAAAAGCCTTAAAAAGGCCTTGAATTTGTTTTGACAAAATCCGTATGAACCCTGTTGTGGTATTACTGACTGAGGATTCTACTGTCATGGAATCACTAGTGACGTCCTACCATGTGTTATAAGTACTTTGTGGTATTACTGACTAAAGTGAGGAACTGTACTGTAATTTTATTTCTGTAAAAGCTATCTTTTTTTTTTTAATTGTCGTGTATTATCACACATTTATATCGACTTTTCCAGGTCTGTATAAGGTTGCATCAAATCCAAACTCATCTTCCCTGTTTTAATTTTTTCAGATAAATTTAATTGTTGAGTGGGTGTATCTCTCTATTTGCACTAGAAGTATCTTATTCTCATACATATTGCATGTAGAAACCCAACACTTGGCATTTATGATGGTGTCCTTACTAACTGGTCAGAGTGTTTGCTGTCAGTTTTTACCTGCCTTACAGGTAGGGCGTAAGCATTGTACTTGATGCCCCTAATGCATGTAATCGTAAGAGGCGACTTAATTTGGGATTTTATCTTTTCTTTCTGAACAACTTCCTAATGTCTCCATTGATACTGCCTCACTTTTGGCCTTTAGTTGAGTGTTCGCCCCTGTGACGAAGGCTATGGGTTCTGTCCCCTGGCCTTTAGTTGAGTGTTTGCCACTGTGACGAAGGCTATGGGTTCTGTCCCCTGGCCTTTAGTTGAGTGTTCGCCCCTGTGACGAAGGCTATGGGTTCTGTCCCCTGGCCTTTAGTTGAGTGTTCGCCCCTGTGACGAAGGCTATGGGTTCTGTCCCCTGGCCTTTAGTTGAGTGTTTGCCACTGTGACGAAGGCTATGGGTTCTGTCCCCTGGCCTTTAGTTGAGTGTTCGCCCCTGTGACGAAGGCTATGGGTTCTGTCCCCTGGCCTTTAGTTGAGTGTTTGCCACTGTGATGAAGGCTATGGGTTCTGTCCCCTGGCCTTTAGTTGAGTGTTCGCCCCTGTGACGAAGACTATGGGTTCTGTCCCCTGGCCTTTAGTTGAGTGTTTGCCACTGTGACGAAGGCTATGGGTTCTGTCCCCTGGCCTTTAGTTGAGTGTTTGCCACTGTGACGAAGGCTATGGGTTCTGTCCCCTGGCCTTTAGTTGAGTGTTTTCCACTGTGACGAAGGCTATGGGTTCTGTCCCTTGGCCTTTAGTTGAGAGTTCGCCCCTGTGACGAAGGCTATGGGTTCTGTCCCCTGGCCTTTAGTTGAGTGTTTGCCACTGTGACGAAGGCTATGGGTTCTGTCCCCTGGCCTTTAGTTGAGTGTTTGCCACTGTGACGAAGGCTATGGGTTCTGTCCCCTGGCCTTTAGTTGAGTGTTCGCCCCTGTGACGAAGGCTATGGGTTCTGTCCCCTGGCCTTTAGTTGAGTGTTCGCCCCTGTGACGAAGGCTATGGGTTCTGTCCCCTGGCCTTTAGTTGAGTGTTCGCCCCTGTGACGAAGGCTATGGGTTCTGTCCCCTGGCCTTTAGTTGAGTGTTCGCCACTGTGACGAAGGCTATGGGTTCTGTCCCCTGGCCTTTAGTTGAGTGTTTGCCACTGTGACGAAGGCTATGGGTTCTGTCCCCTGGCCTTTAGTTGAGTGTTTTCCACTGTGACGAAGGCTATGGGTTCTGTCCCTTGGCCTTTAGTTGAGAGTTCGCCCCTGTGACGAAGGCTATGGGTTCTGTCCCCTGGCCTTTAGTTGAGTGTTCGCCCCTGTGACGAAGGCTATGGGTTCTGTCCCCTGGCCTTTAGTTGAGTGTTTGCCACTGTGACGAAGGCTATGGGTTCTGTCCCCTGGCCTTTAGTTGAGTGTTTGCCACTGTGACGAAGGCTATGGGTTCTGTCCCTTGGCCTTTAGTTGAGAGTTCGCCCCTGCGACGAAGGCTTTGGGTTCTGTTCCCTGGCCTTTAGTTGAGAGTTCGCCCCTGTGACGAAGGCTATGGGTTCTGTCCCCTGGCCTTTAATTGGGTGTTCGCCCCTGTGACGAAGGCTATGGGTTCTGTTTTAGATGTACCAGAGTCTATAAAAATGGTAGCTGCTACTCCTTCTAACGCTCAGCCTTATGGGAGTTGGGTAACTGGTTCACCCATTGTCAGTATAATGTGACCGGTAGGGGTATCCTGTTGGGTGTCTTAGTATGCTTCAGTTCCATGCTATCACAAGGTGACAAAAACAAGATATCAATGTGCAAAAAGGAAAAAAAGTGAATCAGATCTCTACTCGGGAACTAAGATATGGTTTGTTTTTATAAAGATATTGATCTTTGGAGTGTAAGATAAAATTAGAACACACCTTATGGTTTGTGTCATAAGGGTGTGGACCGGAATCAGTGAGGGTCAGACTCGAATGATCAGAGGATGCAGGAATATCTCATGTGGGATTTGTACCCCTCCCCTGATGGAGAAGATAGCTAGGTGATGCGGTTAAGTTCTAGGAAGGGGTTTAATCTCTAGTCCTGGTGCAGTATCTATTGTAGGCCTCGAGATCACAGGTAGATGTTACACCTGGTGGCCAGGTTAGGGGAGGTCTAACACGGCTCCATTAGATGATCACATCTGATCGGTTTCATGCATTGTGGTAATTTTAATTGTTGGTTCCACTACGATGGAGTAAACAAGGTTGGAGAGGACATGATGTCTCGTTTAAGATATACCTCATAAATGTCAAATAGATTCTGTAAAACTTGGTCACACAGATCTACACCTCATCAATGTCAAATAGATTCTGTAAAACTTGGTCACACTTATCTACACCTCATCAATGTCAAATAGATTCTGTAAAACTTGGTCACACTGATCTACCGAGTTTTATTGGATCTGAATCAATTACCAACATATATGTAAACAACATTTTTTATTGGTTTCCCAGTATATACTTGTCATGAGGTTGTGTTGCGAGGATGTACAGTATATACTTGTCATGAGGTTGTGTTGCGAGGATGTACAGTATATACTTGTCATGAGGTTGTGTTGTGAGGAAGTACAGTATATACTTGTCATGAGGTTGTGTTGTGAGGAAGTACAGTATATACTTGTCATGAGGTTGTGTTGTGAGGATGTACGGTATATACTTGTCATGAGGTTGTGTTGCGAGGATGTTCGGTATATACTTGTCATGAGGTTGTGTTGCGAGGATGTACGGTATAAACTTGTCATGAGGTTGTGTTGTGAGGATGTACGGTATATACTTGTCATGAGGTTGTGTTGCGAGGATGTACGGTATATACTTGTCATGAGGTTGTGTTGCGAGGATGTACGGTATATACTTGTCATGAGGTTGTGTTGCGAGGATGTACGGTATATACTTGTCATGAGGTTGTGTTGTGAGGATGTACAGTATATACTTGTCATGAGGTAGTGTTGTGAGGATGTACGGTATATACTTGTCATGAGGTTGTGTTGTGAGGATGTACAGTATATACTTGTCATGAGGTTGTGTTGTGAGGATGTACAGTATATACTTGTCATGAGGTTGTGTTGTGAGGATGTACGGTATATACTTGTCATGAGGTAGTGTTGTGAGGATGTACGGTATATACTTGTCATGAGGTTGTGTTGTGAGGATGTACAGTATATACTTGTCATGAGGTTGTGTTGTGAGGATGTACAGTATATACTTGTCATGAGGTTGTGTTGCGAGGATGTACAGTCAACAACATGATGATTCACTGTCTGTAAATATAAGATAGCAGAACAAATTTAGGGGAATATATTTCTGATAACTTCTTTAAAAACAGGCCTATTATGTGGTCAGATATAACTTGAATAGTTAGTAATAGCGTACTTACCTGTACCGAGATAACAACACATACCCTGTACAATGGTTTACCTGTATAACATGTACAGGTATTGACCACACCACAACACCTGAATGCCAGGGTCGGTAGATTCACTGTTTACAAAAGCCAAATTTATTGATCAAATATTTCTAGCATGTCAGTTAAGATTAAGAGCGGGACTGAAGTTATTTACAAGTGTAACTATATATATATAACCCGAATATTTACTAGTGTAGAAATGGATCCAAGAACTGAAGCAAAAGTGAGCAATCAGTTCTCAGACCATGCATGCAGTAATAATTTGCTTTATCGATCAGCTGATGACCATGATATGGCTGTTTACATGTGGAGTGAGATTTATCAGAAGCTAAATGGAATGTATGGAGATTCAAGTGCTGTAGACACACACCAATCACATAGTCAATCATTTCACTCACAATGGCCAAAACATTGATAAGAACAAAGCCAAGCATAGTCTTCCAAGGAGGCAGTAGACAATCATGACTCTGACAATGAGTAACCTTCCAGAGAGAAATGCTTGAATATCGATAAACATCTGCTGTACTATAAATACCTTGGAAATTCCTGGTAGAAAAGTATTTGGTCTTTGTAGATTCCACAAGTTTACTTTAGATAAATTAATGATCAATCCGCCAGTAACATCGAGTGTTATACATTATCATGTTAAGTATTTTTATCAGTTCACATTGCTATGAAATAGAAGAAAGCCTTGTCCTTTTTAGACAACAAAAGATTACGACTTTAATACAAGATGATATTGATATAGGTGCTGTGGCCATGATTTTTAATCGTAGATTTCATAATTATTCGTTGGGACTACAGTCAGGCATTTAATAAAATTAAAAATTAAAAAATTAAAAAATTATTAAGATACATAATTATATGTTGTCTTTTGAAGCTAATTGTCCCTTTAAAGTAGAGCTGCACATGAACTTGGTATCTGTTATTTAAATTGACCGATATTTTTTTTATTCCTTGTTGAGTATCAAGGACACAACCACAGTCGGTTTGAAATGAACTTCCAATGCTACTCTATCAATTGACTCTGGAGTCATAAAAATGTATGAGTGTCCAGCTGAGAAGTTATTTCTGTGTATTCTGGTACGGATAGTCCAATTGTTTGAGACATTTCTCATTATAGCCAGCTCAGCAGGAAAGCCAGTATAAAGCGGACACCTGTTAATTCCAGTAGAGTACTCCTGTGGATTGGTGTATAAAAAACGATTAGAAACTAAGACATATTTTATCTGAGGACTGGAGTGTAGGATTGTTTGTATAGGATGGTGGTGATGAATACTAGATGGCACAGTATAAATGTGTTTAGGGAGGGCCATTAGATAGAGAACAAACCAACATTTCAATACATTGTATTCTGGAATTAGGGCTTTTGTGTTGACTTTATTTTTTTTGGATAAATCAAAATCTGAATTAGAATCCCTGGATACAAAATGTGAAAATATGTTTTAGTCAAACTTTTGTATGAAGGGTTCCTCCTCTCTGTAGTCATCTAGTATGTACATGAAGTTTGAAGACTTCAGTATGAAGGGCTACCCTATATGTACTTTGAAGATTTCTGTATGAAGGGCTACCCTATATGTACTTTGAAGACTTCTGTTTGAAGGGTTACCCTGTATGTACTTTGAAGATTTCTGTATGAAGGGTTACCCTGTATGTACTTTGAAGACTTCTGTATGAAGGGTTACCCTTTATGAAGGGTTACCCTGTATGAAGGGTTACCCTGTATGTAATTTGAAGACTTCTGTATGAAGGGTTATTGTGTACATAGTGTGAAGACTTCTGTACGAAGGGTTACCCTATATGTGCTTTGAAGATTTCTGTATGAAGGGTTATTGTGTATGTAGTGTAAAGACTTCTGTATAATATAAAGAGTTATCCTGTATATAGTTTGAAAACTTTTAAGACTCATATACCAGGTTTCCCTATGTATATAATTTAAATAAACCATTTTGGTTGAGATTATAAAGTGTAAGTTCTTTATAATATTGTCCAAACTGTTTACCTTTGTGGGTTGTGATGAGACAGTGACTTGATGTAGTCTGTTTGTCCCGGTGTGCCCTATGATGACCTACCCCATGTCCTGACCAGTTCTGTTAATGTTTAGCTGAGATGTTTTATGGTGCCAAGTTCAGACTTTGGGTAGCCTCTCCCATATTTCTTGACATTGGGCTAGGGGCTGACTTTTGTGGTATCCAGGTGTTCTGACCAGTTATATGGTAATGTTTTCTTTCACACCTTGTCTGACAGCTATGAATACAGGTGAGTATTGACCATCCCTTTAACTGGACAGAGATGCATTACTTCTCTGTGTTAAAGATATTTCTGATGGCTATAACACACCCTTTCATACATACACAATGTTTTCTATGGGCAGTATGTAAACTTATGAGCAATAAAAATGTTTAATCTTCATGTTTTGGGAATTTGATAGCTGCTTAAAGAAAACTCATTGAAAAAATGTTACTTTGGACAAATATGTTGAAAAGAGTGAAAGGGCAGTATTAGATTACCAGGTAGTCACAACAGTAAATGTCTATATAAACAGGTCACATGTCATTGGGTACAAGTCACACCTGTAAATGTCTATATAAACAGGTCACATGTCATTGGGTACAAGTCACACCTGTAAATGTCTATATAAACAGGTCACATGTCATTGGGTACAAGTCACACCTGTAAATGTCTATATAAACAGGTCACATGTCATTGGGTACAAGTCACACCTGTAAATGTCTATATAAACAGGTCACATGTCATTGGGTACAAGTCACACATGTAAATGTCTATATAAACAGGTCACATGCCATTGGGTACAAGTCACACATGTAAATGTCTATATAAACAGGTCACATGTCATTGGGTACAAGTCACACCTGTAAATGTCTATATAAACAGGTCACATGTCATTGGGTAAGTCACACAAGTAAATGTCTATATAAACAGGTCACAAGTCACTGAGGGCATGGATATAAATGTATACATCAACAGGGGACTAGTCACACCTGGAGATGTTTACAGCATCAGGTCACAGGGGACTTGAGACTAGTCACACCTGTAGATGTCTACATCAACAGGTCACAGGGGACTGGAGACTAGTCACACATGTAGATGTCTACATCATCAGGTCACAGGGGACTGGAGACTAGTCACACCTGTAGATGTCTACATCATCAGGTCATATGGGCACTAGTCACACCTGTAGATGTCTACATCATCAGGTCACAGAGCACTGGTTAATTGGGACTAGTCACACCTGTAAATGTCTACATAATAGGATGTTGGTGTCTGGAAAAAAAATGTGTTGATAGAAAACTGGTCATTTTAGGGCCATCAAGCTCAAACTTTTATGGTACACTTTTGTAAATATGTCTATCAGTATGTCAAGATGTGTTTCTTTACCATCAAACCCACACCAGAGGTTAGCTGTTGTGTTAGTTGGCCATTACATGTAACATCCTCCCGATTGGGTCATTCAATATGTGGTACTTTGGCAAAATGACAGCATAAATATTGCTTTAATCTACTTTGTTCGTGTGTTTGCTGAAGTACATGATGTCTAGAAAATGGAAACAAATTGCTGAATAATTACTCCGGTACTTGGTCCAATTTTCCTACTATATAAAATGACAGAGATTTCAGCGAAAAACAATGTTTCAGAGCACTGTTATTTCATGGGAGTGTTTTTTCTTTTCTTAGAAATTAATCTATGTTGTATTATTTGGTAAGGCCGCAGTGTTTATTTTATGTGATGAAAGTTGATCTTTACAAAGTAAAATCTTTATATCATGATATACATATATGTATATGTATTAAACATTGGTAGACCTGAGAAGCCTCTAATTTCAAAGTTTTTTTTTAATTGCAGGCAAGGGCATTTTTCCAAGCAGCATACATCCTGACTCCCCACATGTACGAGGCCCATTATAACTGGGCTGCGCTTGCTGATCAGGTCAGTATATGTAATGATACACTTGTTACGTACTTGTCAGGTACGTACTACATCACAGTAGAGATACTGCAAAGGTGTATAAATCTTATTTTCAAGATTTTTGGGTTGAAAGCATGGAGGTAAATTATGTTTTTGCCTGTTCTGTTTATAGCACACTGTTTTCTATGACAAGTATTGTGTATATTCCAATTATCACTGCCCTGACTCATAAAACTTTGATAATATAGAAACTGCAAAAATATGTCCTCTTACAGTATCACAAATAACACATAGCAAGGTAACGATGTAAGGTAGTTATAAGTTACTTACATCAGTATCACAAATAACACATAGCTAGCCAGGTAATGATGTAAGGTAGTTATAAGTTACTTACATCAGTATCACAAATAACACATAGCTAGCCAGGTAATGATGTAACGATGTAAGGTAGTTATAAGTTACTTACATCAGTATCACAAATAACACATAGCTAGCCAGGTAACGATGTAACGATGTAAGGTAGTTATAAGTTACTTACATCAGTGTCACAAATAACACATAGCTAGCTAGGTAACGATGTAAGGTAGTTATAAGTTACTTACATCAGTATCACAAATAACACATAGCTAGCCAGGTAACGATGTAAGGTAGGTATAAGTTACTTACATCAGTATCACATATAACACATAGCTAGCCAGGTAACGATGTAACGATGTAAGGTAGTTATAAGTTACTTACATCAGTATCACAAATAACACATAGCTAGCCAGGTAACGATGTAAGGTAGGTATAAGTTACTTACATCAGTATCACATATAACACATAGCTAGCCAGGTAACGATGTAACGATGTAAGGTACAGTCAAACTTCGATGTTTCGAAGTTCAAGGGACTAACAGAAAAACTTCGAAACAGCGGGACTTCGAATTATTCATGGTTGACAATAGATCGATGTTTTCTTGATAATGACCATATATGTTAACGTACATTACATGTTCTCTGTGTCTTCGTGATGATCGTCGCCTGTCAGGCTCAAAAGTTAATTTATACCTCAAACACAACAAAATAAAAATACTTTTCATTAATTATACCTAAGCATTTTATTAATTAAACAAACTATGTATCGGTTACAAAACACTTATATCGCGTCTTATTATACGTCCCTGGTTTAACAGATAAAGCAAAAGAAGTACAATGCACACTTACGTAAGTCGTTAGGCTTTTCTGCTAAAGACACACACGGTTACGTTATGTGCATATAAAATACGGAATGCCGATCGGTTGGAGAATGCATGATTGAATGACAAATAATCGATTTACTTGGATATTTATGTATAAGTTTGCAATGTGACACTTATGAGTGAAGACATCGCTAATTGTTTGTGTTTAGAATCGGTCCGCTTGTTTTATAGTTCCGTAAAATTTACTCACCGACCGCTGATTTCAATGGCGGCGAAGATTATCAGAGACGACTACCGAAATGTTTTACCGGAGTGATTAAATGTCATGGCTTCTAAATACACCTTTTATCTATCAATTTGGTCTGATTATTAATTAACCCCATGATCGGGAGTGACAACACACGCTATCGTTATCCCTATTGTCAGTCAGGGCAACTAGGGGAGAAGTGTTAAATCTTGCCGCGGGGGTCACGACCAACACCTGTCCAGTGGTCAGTACAGGTAAACTTTTGTTCGAATCATGAGATGTCAGTTACCTATGACATCATAGCTAACGGGCCATGAAAAAAGTTCGATACATCGAAAACTTCGATTTATAAAAATTCGAATCATGCATAGGTTCGTTAGTAGCGTTATATAGTAAGGAAATTCGGGACCAAGCAAAAAGTTCGATACAGCGAGAAATTCGAATCATCGAAGTTCGAATCATCGAGGTTTGACTGTAGTTATAAGTTACTTACATCAGTATCACATATAACACATAGCTAGCCAGGTAACGATGTAAGGTAGGTATAAGTTACTTACATCAGTGTCTAAACAACTGGCTTCTTCTTCAAGAAAATATTATTTTATTTGGTCGTTAAAAATCACCTGAATGACATGCTCTGAACGCATAAATAATAAAGCGACTTTCATATCTTTGATATTTTACGAGTTGAAATGGAGAGGTAGACCATTGTTCATTTCACTGTCTACTAAACATATCTCTATCTGTCTGTGATACTGTTTTTTTTTTACAATTGTGAAGTTTCATATTTGATGCCAGAAGATATTCTAATTTCATTTTTGATGAAATAACATCCATACCCAAGAAGCTAGAAGTGAACACCCTGGCATAAGAATCTCACAATTATCTCTTTGTAGCTAGATATGATAGGATAATGTTGGGGAGAATGTGATAGGGTAATGTTGGGGAGAATGTGATAGGGTAACGTTGGGGAGAATGTATTAAGTGTAGATGACATACATTGCTGCCAGTTGATATGATTTATACATTCTGCTGTGACTATTTACCTGCATTAATCTGCTGTATAAGACTATCATTACCAGTAAATATTTTATCTGTGAAATCTCAATACAACTGATAGGATTTGAATTCACTCTACGTGGTTTCTTGGGTTGTATGACAGGATCCTTCACTCTACGTGGTTTCTTGGGTTGTATGACAGGATCCATCACTCTACGTGGTTTCTTGGGTTGTATGACAGGATCCTTCACTCTACGTGGTTTCTTGGGTTGTATGACAGGATCCATCACTCTACGTGGTTTCTTGGGTTGTATGACAGGATCCTTCACTCTACATGGTTTCTTGGGTTGTATGACAGGATCCTTCACTCTACGTGGTTTCTTGGGTTGTATGACAGGATCCTTCACTCTACGTGGTTTCTTGGGTTGTATGACAGGATCCTTCACTCTACGTGGTTTCTTGGGTTGTATGACAGGATCCATCACTCTACGTGGTTTCTTGGGTTGTATGACAGGATCCTTCACTCTACGTGGTTTCTTGGGTTGTATGACAGGATCCATCACTCTACGTGGTTTCTTGGGTTGTATGACAGGATCCATCACTCTACGTGGTTTCTTGGGTTGTATGACAGGATCCTTCACTCTACATGGTTTCTTGGGTTGTATGACAGGATCCTTCACTCTACGTGGTTTCTTGGGTTATATGACAGGATCCTTCACTCTACGTGGTTTCTTGGGTTATATGACAGGATCCTTCACTCTACGTGGTTTCTTGGGTTGTATGACAGGATCCTTCACTCTACGTGGTTTGTTGGGTTGTATGACAGGATCCTTCACTCTACGTGGTTTGTTGGGTTGTATGACAGGATCCTTCACTCTACATGGTTTGTTGGGTTGTATGACAGGATCCTTCACTCTACATGGTTTCTTGGGTTGTATGACAGGATCCTTCACTCTACGTGGTTTCTTGGGTTGTATGACAGGATCCTTCACTCTACGTGGTTTCTTGGGTTGTATGACAGGATCCATCACTCTACGTGGTTTGTTGGGTTGTATGACAGGATCCATCACTCTACGTGGTTTCTTGGGTTGTATGACAGGATCCTTCACTCTACATGGTTTGTTGGGTTGTATGACAGGATCCATCACTCTACGTGGTTTCTTGGGTTGTATGACAGGATCCTTCACTCTACGTGGTTTCTTGGGTTGTATGACAGGATCCATCACTCTACGTGGTTTGTTGGGTTGTATGACAGGATCCATCACTCTACGTGGTTTCTTGGGTTGTATGACAGGATCCTTCACTCTACGTGGTTTCTTGGGTTGTATGACAGGATCCATCACTCTACGTGGTTTCTTGGGTTGTATGACAGGATCCATCACTCTACGTGGTTTCTTGGGTTGTATGACAGGATCCATCACTCTACGTGGTTTGTTGGGTTGTATGACAGGATCCTTCACTCTACGTGGTTTCTTGGGTTGTATGACAGGATCCTTCACTCTACGTGGTTTCTTGGGTTATATGACAGGATCCTTCACTCTACGTGGTTTCTTGGGTTGTATGACAGGATCCTTCACTCTACGTGGTTTCTTGGGTTGTATGACAGGATCCTTCACTCTACGTGGTTTCTTGGGTTATATGACAGGATCCGTGAGATATTATAGTTTACAGTGCTGTAATCTACTCATTCAAATGGCATTGCACAATTTGTTGGAAAAATATTTCATAAAATTTTCTTTGCTGATTTTGTATAATAATATGATAAGTTTATTGTCGAGGAAAAGGTTCAGTAGTATCCATCCTATACCATCAGCATGATGGTGTCAACTATAGAGTCAGTAGAATAACAATATGTCTGCCATTGGTGAATTGCTAGATGTAATGAACAATTCACACAATTGAGGCATATATGTCACATAAAAGTGAAAAGACTGAAAGAGTCCAAATTGATATCAATAATTCTCATTTTCTGTTAGGTCTTTATTGACCACTGTGTGTTAGTGTCCAGCAGAATGAGTATGTTGTGGTGTTCCACTTGACCAGGTGCCCTATGGTGAGGTTACAACATAATCACTTTATTGTTGGACATCCTAGAGGTCACAGATGTTATCTGGTCCAGGACTGGCTTAAGGTCACAGCAAGCACTGTAATTAGATGACCAGTCATTTATAATAGAAAAGTGACCCTGGTCATTTACAGAAGAATTTGTATAGGGACTGGGCCATGCTGTTGTGATGGAGTGATTGTCCACCACTGACATTATGTGGTCACTGTAGTGATACTGTCATTTAGATGATGACCACTTTTCAGCTGAGTCTATAGAGAGGAGTGATGGGCCAGACTATGATAGGTCTAATCTCACTGGTGTTGTAGCTTGTTAGTACGGTGACAGGACATAATAGCCCTACCTATAACTGGTCAGTGGCCATTTCAGGTGTCCTGTGACACTGACCACAGAAACATTAGCATGGCCCTTCTTTTTACTCAGACATGTGTTTTCTGTGGCGTTAAATTTGTAATGGCCATAAAATCACTTTGTGGCTGTGTTAGATATGTACTTCATTGTACATTCCATTATAGTCAGACATAATGTAGAGAATCTGGCATGACCTTTCCTCAAGGTCAAGGTTTCCATCATAATCTTGTAGTGGATACTAAGTGATATAATCTGTTATTTGACTTTAGGTTGAAATTCTTACATAGGTTTCCCATTCAAAGAAGACTTATGAAAGTCTCAAATAGGTTGGCTCCGAGATCTAATTGTGATATCAAAATACAATACATGCATTATTTGGAGATCTTACCTCCATCCCACCCAAAAAATACTTTATCTGAAAGGGTATGTTTTCCTTTAAAAACTATGTTTCAACTCTTTACCACAGCTTTGTAACCCTGTTGATTTGGAAATGTCTGCAGTCATGCTTACTTGTTTTACTATATTGCTGTTGAATGTTAGTATCATTGTGTGAATCCATAACACAGGAAGACAGGTATCTTGTAACTAAATTCAATTCTAATTCATTGTATAACATATCTGCATTTCAAATAATCTACAATGTAAATTACACATCCCTTGACGCCAGCGATGTTGTTGCCTCTCGGCCAGCCTGAATGATTAGCCTAATTTAGATGTGGTGATTACGAGAGGCCACCTGTCCTTGGATGACTAGGAACTGATCACTGATGTGGATGACTAGGAACTGATCACTGATGTGTATTAGTACGTGATATTGGTCACTTGCTCCATGTAACTTCATTAATACACAATTGATAAACACACTTCCATAGCTTTAATCACCAGCATTGTCACGACTTTGTCCTGCCAATTAGGATCCTCTAGAGGTCTCTGAGGTCAGACCTGACTGGCCAGGGATGGTCAGCTGTACCAATGACCCTATCAATAATAAGATGCTTGATTCATTGTCTGGGTAGATGACAGACTGGTCATTGGAAGTTATAAATGTGACAGTTTGATACGGGATAAACCACTTCAGTACAGTAGTTCTGGTGTAGTGGTTAATAATCCTGATCTGGAACTCCTTCAGACCTTCATCAACAGCTTATGAGTCAACCAAAGATTTTTGCCCTCTTTCTATATAGGTCTGGAATTTTCTAAGCACTGTATTTATTGTGCATAACATCTCAACATTTCTGATAAAGGTACAGTTGTATATGCTATTTTCACTGATCAATTTCTCATCAAAAATCATATTTATAGATGTAAAATTTTTTACAAGATGAAAGAAACATCAAGTGAGTTTTCAAAGATAGAAATTAGAAAATTTTGAGTTAGTTGCCTTAATTAAAACATTTTTATTTTTTGTTGTATCTTGTTTTGTGATGAATATTTAATTTACTGTGTTTGTTTACAGTTGGGAGATTTACAGAGCAGTTACAATGCAGCCAAGCGAGCGGTGGACGCCTTCCCTGACCATGTTGACTCCAAAGAACTCCTCAAACAGCTTAAACATCATTTTTCACTTCTATAGAGATTAATCAGAATTTAAAATATTTAAAACTATTAAGTGAAAGTGATTGAGCAACATGCCTTGTGTTTGACTTGTGTTATGCTGAATGTCTGTGATATAGTTCATGTCAGTAGATATTGCTGTTTATTACACATGTAGTCGTCTCAGATTATTAAGAGTCTAGGTGTATTTTGACCTTTCATACTGTGTATCAAGTATTCTCATACTTTTAAAAGGCTAAATTATTATTCCTTAACAATGGCATCCCTCAGTGTTGATACTGTATTGCCCAATATGATAGACAACATTGATAGGTATAATTTTTATTGAACATTAATTTAGCACTGTAAAAATACCTTCACCTGATATTTCTCTTATTGCACCGACTCTACTCCCCACACCTTTGTAAACAATACTTTATACACTCAAATATATGTAAGCTCTCAAGTCCCTGTGACTGTAGCTTTACACTGGAGTTATTATGTAACAATTTTATTTTCACACATTTAACATTACAGCACAGGGGCCTGACAAATGTAGGACTTATATTTATCTGGCAAAAGCTTGCTATTAGGCCAACCTTGCAGTTTAGTAAAAATGCTAACAAATGTTATCTTAAAATCACCAGTAGATCTAATGATCCTACTCAATGTTATACAATATCTACATTACAGTCACCAGTAGGTCTAATCCTACTCAATGTTCCTCTCTGAACAAGCATCTAGCTTTCTCCCTTTATTTCCTGTAGTGTATTTGGTACCATGCAGTTAAGCGCCCTGTTACCATGACCACCATACTTATGGGTATTATCAATTGAAGGAAACAATATTAATCTGTGTCTCATTTTGGTATTGTGAGTTACACAAGAATGCAATTTGTACATAAACCATCTGTACAGTAATTGAGGTGAAACATATCCATATTTGTTTACAGGTAATTAACTTTTATTAGTTGAATACAATGATGTTAAATGGATGTTGACATTTGTTAATTTGTCATAAGGCCTCTCAAATATTCTTTGATCTTCTTTGTCCTTCAAAAGTCTGCTCTAGTAGAAGTAGTATTGATGAACCCTGTACAGGTGTTTACAGGCAGATTGCGATGATATGCAATGTTATTTCTGAATGGAGTCTTGTCCAAAAGTTATCTGAATCTGTATTGCATGCTTTGGAGAGAGGCATTGTAGTTTGTGAATAGGTAAGATAAATATCAAAATACCTGTGGAGACAATGGTTCTGCTCTGATAAGCACTTGAGTAAATATGTAATCCCGGAGGTATTTAACCAACTTACGTGGTTAAATGGGCTGTGTGCTACCTTCACACTGGGATGAGCACACATAGTCAGTAGCTGTCCTCACCTTAAGTCCATTCATTCCTCCTTTCCCCCCACCGTCACCTGATAATGTGTCATTTCAACCAGCACAACATAATGAAATCTTCATTCGAAAAACTATTCTGAAAATGTATTTCAAAAAGAATTAGTGGTATGTCAAAAAATGTTCAGTCAGTTTGACTTTCCCTTTTCATTGCAATCATTGGAATGGAAAATCTTGCCTGTTTAGTTGTGACCTAAAGCAAAATATTTGGATTACTATTTTTTTTTGTAAAGGTTTTCGCTTTAAGTGGGAAGCACATCCATGCTAATGATTCTGTTTGCTCACCTGGCTTTTCAGGTAGTAAAACCTATCAAGTCAGGTGTGTGTATCATTTGCATGATATAATCGTTTCAATCCCACTGAATAGGTACATGTATGATATATATGTTTACCTGTTGGATGTTGTTCTTATGGAAAAAGTGAAAGGTGCAAATTAAAATGAAGTGTATTATATTTCAAAATGTATGAACATTTTCATCAAGCTATATTAAAAGTTGGTGTTTTTGGAATTCAATGAACCAGATACTTAATTTATTTCTCTATTGCATGCATGTTAGTAAACCAGGTGGTTTGATATGTTTGATACATATATAGTCCACGGTACATCTGGGGTACTGTACCGGCTTCTTATTAGTCTGAAAGAGACACTTATATACATCCTTTATCATAAGATACCATTTCCCAAAACCATGGGCCATTTATTGTCAAATATTTTTGTTTCATGTGTAACTAATATTTGCCTTCATAGGCCAGGTTTATAAAATTTCTATAATACATTAATGTATCACTTTCATCTGTCTTACTAATGTGTGTGAGAATGAAGAGGTCCATCACACTGTCCTGTGTTAAAAGTTAATTGGCTGATATTATCATAAACATTCAGCGTACCTGTAAACTGATAACTCCGTCCAGAAAATATGATGCATATTTGCTACAGTTTATTATGTTTTAATTGTTAGCTATCATTTGTTCCTATGTTTGTATAAATCAATTATTGTATATGGTTATTATGACTGATGATGATGTATGTTACCTTTGTGTCAAGATATGGAAATAAATGCTATACATTGATAAAAAAGATTCATGTTTTGTTATATATACATGCATATTTTAGTTGAAATTGAATTTAATACAGGCTGGTAGAAATTAATGAGGAAGGACCATTTATTTTCTGAATTTTGATAGCATCATGCAAGCTAATCCGGTGTGCACTGATTATGGTTCATTAGAAGCTAGGATGTTTGTGAATTTGGGAGAGGGCGTTTCATAAGTCGCAATAACTTGTGGTTGATCCCTTTGTCGCTTTATTGACAATAAAACATGTTTAAACTAAAAACAATATAGAAGTAATATAAGGAAGAATTTGTAATTGAATTAAACAATTGTTCTGTGTTGGCGATGTGTATTTTTCTTTTTTATGACATTTGATAGAAATGATAGTTGATCTTACAAACAATAATAATTCTACTGTTTTAGAGTGAATGCTTGGGTCAATCTGGACACAAGATTCCAGTGGATATACATAAATGCATTAAAATGAGTAAGTTGATTATGTTAAGACTCATAAATATCACGAAAATAGGAAAATGAGACAAATCTGTAAGTAGGCCTAGAATAAATTCAGTGTTCAACAGTACATCATTTTCGTGTAGTGCCCGACAGTACATCATTTCTGTGTAGTGTCCGACAGTGCATCATTTCCTTGAAGTGTCAGACAGTACATCATTTCCGTGAAGTGTCTGACAGTACATCATTCCTGTGTAGTATCAGATAGTACATCATTTCCGTATAGTGTCCAAGAGTACATCATTTCTATGTAGTGTCCAACAGTACATCATTTCCATGAAGTGTCAAACAGTACATCATTTCCATGAAGTGTCAAACAGTTAATCATTTCCATGTATTGTCCAACAGTACATCATTTCTATGTAGTGTCCAACAGTACATCATTTCCGTATATATAGTGTCTGACAGTACATCATTTCATGAAGTGTCTAAAAGTACATCATTCCTGTGTAGTATCAGATAGTACATCATTTCCATGTAGTGTCCAACAGTACATCATTTCTATGTAGTGTCAGACTACATCATTTCCATGAAATGTCAAACAGTAAATCATTTCCATGTATTGTCCAACAGTACATCATTTCTATGTAGTGTCCAACAGTACATCATTTCCGTATAGTGTCTGACAGTACATTATTTCCATGAAGTGTCTAAAAGTACATCATTCCTGTGTATTATCAGACAGTACATCATTTCCATGTAGTGTCCAACAGTACATCATTTCTATGTAGTGTCCAAGAGGACATCATTTCCATGTAGTGTCCAACAGTACATTATTTCCATGAAGTGTCAAACAGTACATCATTTCCATGAAGTGTCTGACAGTACATCATTTCCATGAAGTGTCTAAAAGTACATCATTCCTGTGTAGTATCAGATAGTACATCATTTCCATGTAGTGTCCAACAGTACATCATTTCTATGTTGTGTCCAAGAGTACATCATTTCCATGTAGTGTCCAACAGTACATCATTTCCATGTATTGTCCAACAGTACATCATTTCCATGAAGTGTCAAATAGTACATCATTTCCATGAATGTCATGTCCGACAGTACATCATTTCCTTGTAGTATAAGGCAGTACATCATTTCCCTGTAGACAGTCCATCATTTCCGTGTTGTGTCAGACAGTACATCATTCCTGTGTAGTAACAGATAGTAAATAATTTTCGTATAGTATCCGACAGTACATCATTTTCGTGTAGACAGTACATCATTTCCATGAAGTGTCAGACAGTACATCATTTCTATGTAGTGTCAGACAGTACATCAATTCCATGTAATGTCCAACAGTACATCATTTCCATGTAGTGTCCAACAGTACATCATTTCCGTATAGTGTCTGACAGTACATCATTTCCGTGTAGACAGTACATTTCCATGTAGTGTCCAAGAGTACATCATTTCCATGTAGTGTCCAACAGTACATCATTTCCATGAAGTGTCAAACAGTACATCATTTCCATGAAGTGTCAAACAGTACATCATTTCTATGAAGTGTCCAACAGTACATCATTTCCTTGTAGTATAAGACAGTACATCATTTCCATGTAGATAGTCCATCATTTCCGTGTTGTGTCAGACAGTACATCATTCCTGTGTAGTATCAGATAGTAAATAATTTTCGTATAGTATCCGACAGTACATAATTTCCGTGTAGACAGTACATCATTTCCATGAAGTGTCTAAAAGTACATCATTTCTATGTAGTGTCAGACAGTACATCAATTCCATGTAGTGTCCAACAGTACATCATTTCCATGTAGTGTCCAACAGTACATCATTTCCGTATAGTGTCTGACAGTACATCATTTCCGTGTAGACAGTACATTTCCATGTAATGTCCAACAGTACATCATTTCCATGTAGTGTCCAACAGTACATCATTTCCTTGTAGTATAAGACAGTACATCATTTCCATGTAGACAGTCCATCATTTCCGTGTTGTGTCAGACAGTACATCATTCCTGTGTAGTATCAGATAGTAAATAATTTTCGTATAGTATCCGACAGTACATCATTTCCGTGTAGACAGTACATCATTTCCATGAAGTGTCTAAAAGTACATAATTTCTATGTAGTGTCAGACAGTACATCAATTCCATGTATTGTCCGACAGTACATCATTTCTATGTAGTGTCCGACAGTACATCATTTCAATGTAGTGTCCAACAGTACATCATTTCTATGTAGTGTCCAACAGTACATCATTTCTATGTAGTGTCCAACAGTACATCATTTCCATGTAGTGTCCAACAGTACATCATTTCCATGTAGTGTCCAACAGTACATCATTTCCTTGTAGTGTCCGACAGTACATCATTTCTATGTAGTGTCCAACAGTACATCATTTCCATGTAGTGTCCAACAGTACATACTTTCTGTGTAGTGTCCGACAGTACATCAATTCCATGTAGTGTCCGACATTACATCATTTCCGTGAAGTGTTTGACAGTACTTCATTCCTGTGTAGTATCAGATAGTACATCATTTCCATGTACTGTCCTCCAGTACATCATTTCCACAGTACATCATTTCCATGTAGTGTCCAACAGTACATCATTTCCATAAAGTTTCCGACAGTACACCATTTCCATGTAGTGTCCGACAATACATCATTTCCACGTAGTGTCCCACAATCGGTGCTTGTTAGAACAGTTCATGTCTGAGATCCAGTAACGACCAATTTCACTCATCATCTATCATCTGAAATAAAACAGCAAGAATGGTGTTATTTTTGGGGAATAGATATTCAAGTAAAATTTTACCACAGTAATTAACAATCTTTACATCTGTCTGTCACCATTTTGTTTGTCTGCATAGTTCATGTAAAATGTTTCAGCAGAAGTCATGAATCTTTACCTAATGTAAATGGCTTGTCTAATCATAATCACTCCTGGCTAAAGTTCTAAACCAATTAAAACCATTGACTGTACAGTTCATTCGATCATAAACTTTCAATCTCAACTTCCACAATAACTGATTACGATTTAGTAGAGACATGCGGTCCATATTATCACTCTGACAATGATGTTGGAAGGAATATTATCTACATTTTGTATTATGAAATAAATATCCATTCTGCAAAGAACCATTGACTTGAGGCCTAGTGTCTCTCGGATGTTTCCTTTAAAAGTCTACTCCCCTTGAACTGTTTGTTAGATTTTAACCAAACTTTGTTAAAGTCATCCCTGGGTCAAGATAGCATGTTGTCTTCATTAACAAAGAATTTTGATGCAATTAAAAGGGAAATAGAAGCAAATCTTTGAATAGACTTGTTCTGTATGGATGAAAGGATGCAATAAAGTTTAGTCAGATGCACACAGTCTAAAGTCTATATGTATTTTTTTTTTAAGAATTGGTTGATGTTACTGGAAGATAGAATGGCTAATGAAGAGACATAAGTTGCTAGTTCCATCCATTGGTAAATATATATATTATACTAGAGCATTAAGCCAGGGACATTGATAGCATTGTGATTTCGAGCGGTATATGCCTATGTTTTTGGTTATCCAATTTTCGGTTGGAGGAAGCCTACACACTAATTAACAAATCACTCCTCCGGTAAGAGTGTGGAGTGTGCTTAGATTTGCCACCAGCCCCTAAGTGTTTATTAATAATTGCTCTGCTAAATTCTAATACTAATTAACTCCCCCTAGTTTGAAACTTAGGAATCAAACATTTCTCAGGGACCAAATTCATAACGATCAATTTTTCTTATAATTTCAATATTCTAGATACAGGAGCCAGTCTAGAGTATGCTCAATATGTTATAACATACTGTCAAGCATATATTTTGGTTAACACATTTTAAACTCTTGATTCCTTTTAGAAGATGTTTTACATAAAACATGTCAATATGTCCCTGCCATGGCCACTAGCTACCAATATTGTTAATATGTGTACAGTACTTGAACTATTGGGCCAAAAATCTGAAATGATCATCATGGTCTCGGATAAGCCCTAAAAAAGTAAAATATGGTATGCTAGAAAACATGAAATTCATTAATTAGGGGGCCTCTAATCAGTAATTTGCTCCACCCAAATCTTTCTTGGGCATTTTCATTTAGCTCACTTAGCGATTTTCATTTAACAGTATTGTTTAGACATTCAATGTCATTATATTTAAAAATCTGTCTGTTATAAACTTACTCGTCTAGGTCTTAGAAGATTCAAACAAGAACTTTTTATGTTAAAAATTGAATTCTGAAGATTTTTTATATCTATGTTTCATGGTTGCTTTTATTTGTGTATTTGATTTGTGAAGTTAATTTTTCTCTTTTTATCATAAAACAAGTTAACGTGCGTGCTTAATTGGACTTCAAACACATTACAAACACATGAGTAACACTACCAAAAGCCAAGAAACTTGAAACCCGTTCGGGATTGGTAATTCCCCTGTAATGTGACGTCATTAACAGGTACTCGACAGATAAGTGTTTCGTTGTAAGACGGGCAACGATTGGTCCGATTTTTTTATTAACATTTGAGGGGTTTCCCGTAAATATCAATCATACATATGTACAAATTCAATATATAGATACGTTGGTGTATTGTCAAAGTTGATAATGCATTACAGATGCAATATTTACAACCTATGTGCTGCTTAAACGATGCTTAGTGTGATGTAGTAGCTCAACGAGGGAAATCCCACAACCAATCAAAATCCGTCTAACGGCAGATGGGAAGTTCTCTGAACGTAGATAATTCACTTCCATATAGGGCAAGCGGTTTGAGTCATTGAGACTAGTAGTAGTCTATTCGATTCGTAGTTTGGTCGTATGTGTTTGGGTTTTGTGATCTATGTCAAGTTCTCATTTGTTTATCACGAGGTCAGGAGAGGTTACTGAGGACATTCTGTTCGTTAAGGGACGTCAATGGAATAAGGTAAGCAGAAAAAGAAACAGTTGTTCTCGACGGACTTCCCGAATTCGAGATCGGCCATTACATTTTAGCAAGTGACCTAGAATCGTTGTAAACGTAAGCTTTATCATTCATTCACGCATTTAACTCACGTCTCGGACCGCTCCATCGACGCAGCTCAATCTGCTGATGTTGTCTTGTAAAACGTGTAAGTTCAAATATTACGGTCGAAATTAATCTATCACAGTCAACTGGACCTACACTGTTCGTCCGTAACTTTGGAATAAGTCGTATTTGTTTACAAAACTGATTTTTTTTTATTTTCCAGAGAATGTCAGTTCCTAACCTCCCGTGAGTTGCTTTGAGGGCAAGCTTTGGTTATGTTTTCAAGCCGGGATTTACCTGTTTAGTGGATTTATAAGTGTGGTTTGTTAAAAAACGAACAGGCCTTGTGTATTAGATTGTGTATTTAAAGAAAAAAGTACGTGAAAATGGCCAGCATAGACGGGTCATGGAATCTGACCATCACGGTTACGGATTTACAGGTGGAGCGGACCCTCCGAGTGACAGGGGACCTAAACGTAGGTGGAGTCATGGTCCAGCTGGTGGAGGCTCTAGGTAATTATGTAAACAGTATTTTTATAAATTTTTGATCCCAAAGTTTTGCAGTTTATTTTTCATTATTATAGAAAAGTACCAGTAGAGTTGACAATTAATTCATTATTTTTTTCCTGTTAAACTTTAATAAAGCATGCAGATTTGGTTTTAAGAAAAACAAAAACAAGCCAGGGAAGAGACCTATATACTAAGTCTCTGGCCAGGGGGACCAAATATTAATTGACAGGCTTAAAACAGGAAACTTACTTAAAAAAACCCAGTTTAAGCTGCTTGATTTGATTTTCATAGGTCACTTGAATGAAGTCTCCACAACTTTTATACCTTTTTGTTTATTTAACCTTCTTTTCCTGAGTGCCCTTTTACAAGTCGCACAAAATACTACCTGTACTAAGGGCCAGTTACACAGGCCATCCAGTTGACCCTTACCTGCAGCCATCCCAAAGTCAAATAACTATTTCTCAGAATTCTGAAGTGTCAAAACATTGTCATATAGATCTATATACGTCCCTTCTATCCCAAGAGTAAGATTTCATTTGAGGGGAGATAGAAAAACATACTCTCAAGTGTCTACTGACTGGCCTGGTTATACTCTTGAAAACTCTTGTGGAATTTGGGCTGTTCTCCAAAAAATCCTACATTAGCAAGTAAAACAGGACAGTCTTAATGTTTATCATAAACATCCTGTTCATTGTCACCAGGTTATCAATCCAAGTGGAAACGACTGGTCATTTTAGTGACCTGGGGGTGACACAAACTCGTTATCTAGATTTGTACTGTCTGGATATTGTTGACAATTGTTCTTTTACAACATAAATATTAAAACCAGAGACAGGTAATGATTTGAAAGTTAGTAATTATAAAATAGATTTTTAGTTCAAGGGGGAAATATGTTAAGAGAAGTCAACCAGTTGAGCATCTATAGCTATTGTATTACAGCACAGTGTACTTAATTTTGACCATTGTATACCTGTGTTTCTACCATCCAAGGTTGTAATCTTAAATTGTCTAATACACTTTTACAACACATGTAAAGTGCAAAGGTATTTTCACATATTTGGACGAATGTAAATGTAGCCTACCGAGAATTTGACCTGATTTCACTGGAACCAAAATTATGATCATGTATATTTCAGGCATTGCTTATTGTCTGTTTATAACTTGTGGAATATTGACTTGTCTTGCTCAGCAGCAGAGAGGGAGCAATGTGTTTCTATAGCACAGTGTACATATCATTATTCATAAAGGGTGAAGAACCTTTGCTCTCACTCATACATACATGATGCATTTTGACAGTGGCTATGAATTCAAGCTAGTTACCATTGCTATATGTAGTTTCTTGTTTCTTCTCAGAAAAAAAGTGAATATAAAATACGACCATATCGGATGATAAGTACAGAAGCCATGGTCCTTGTGATAAAACTTAACAGCTATAAAACTGTCTTGTCATGTCTGGCTTCAGATTCCAGGTCAGAACCTTAGTTATAATGTAACCAAGACTGCTCTTTGGTTAAAGATTACTGAGAAAGATTACAGTGCATGACTATAGCTATAGTTTGAGTGGTTATGCATGGTCATGGATGAAGAGGGACAGAGAACATCTGGTAACGGGGTTATAATGGTGTACATTCCTGTGTCCACATTGAGGGCTAGGTTAGGTCATAAGGTACGCAAAGACACCATGTACCTCCAAGCTCTATAACAAGACTTCAACACATAGTACAACAAGTGATGTAATGTTTCCACTGGAGAACTCCACCTCACACTTCTCTGAAATAAATGAATTACTGTTGTAGACTGGTAGTATATTGCTTTACAATACTCAATGGATATTTTTTTAACATGTGTTTGACATGCTAGAAGCAGATAAACTTTTTTCTTAAATAGTTCATTCATACATTTCCGGTGAAGTACAGAACATAGTGAATTGGGTTTCTGTTTAGGTGTTGAAAGCCTTTTGGATGGTTACTCAGTAGATTGATTTTGTTTGTGCAGGAACATGTTTAAGGTGGAGCATTTGTGAAGTGATACAAGACAGAATACATAACGATCACAAATTTGTTTTTCCCCTGAAAAAAAGTTTGTAATTTGTAGATTATGGCCTAGTACCTACAAACTGATTTAACCTAGTATAACCCTCACCTGCTCAACAGAGGCTGTATAATAGCTGTTTGGAGCTCAGGTAAAAATTACCCAGCTGGGAGGGGTTGTCTTGACACCTGTAAACAAATGACTGTCCGTTATGTTGTGCACCTGTACTGACGCAGATACCACACACTGCATGCTGTACACACCTGTGTATTAACACACCTGAATGATAGGTGTAATATACTGCTGCTCATCAAGAGTTTACCTGGAAAACTAACTCCCTTTGTTGATGTCCTTTATACAAAACATGACAATATATTTCATCCTGAAATTTTTTACTTGAAGGAAGTGTTGGGTTGATAGCGCTATTACCCTACATAATAAGATAACAATGATCATTGTTTTACTTTATGTAGAATTACCAGCATGGTAAGGTTGTTGACACTGATATTTCTGTGAACTGAAGGTTAAAATTTGTCCGCTGTGTTTATAGTCCTGGCCTACATACAGTTGTAAGTTAAATGTGTATATGAGGGTGTCTTGACATACTTTCACCAGACCTAAGGGTCACATATCTCTACAGACATATCCCCTGTCAGCAGACCTTGCACTGCTATCAGTTCTAACATGTACTATCATTTATTGTGGGTGGGGTTATGACAGGAATGTTGGTGAATAGTGTCAGAGGAAGGGGTATACCAAAAAGCAGGACAGGACACTAAGATTGGGGTATAGGAGAGCTTAGGGAATCCAGGGTACTAACTTAAAATTGCCTTATTACAGCTAGATTATTTGATGAGTTTGTTTATCAGTGAAGTAAAACAGATGATTTGAGCAGTGTCAGTTTGACTGTTAGTCGGGAGGCTGTCTGGTACATTTATAAACATTGGCAGGATTGACTTAGAGCTTCGTTCTTGGGTGTACCTTGTTAATGCTTCAGGTACTGATAGAAGTTGCTAAAATACTCTGGCCTTTATATGACACTCATGTTGAAAATAAAGTTAAAATCGGGATAGTTATATAGATATATATATTTACCTGGTATGTGCACCGGTACCTTACCTTTTTTATTTGGATAAGTTATTTTATATGTGTAAGAATTTCAGTAATGTAAAGTATAGTCCTGATCATGATGGAAATGTAGTATCTTGTAAAAATGCTGAACTAAAATGGCTTATTGTAAAATTGCAAGGTAGATAAATTTCTGCAGTATAAGATCACAGTATGTATTAATGTTACAAATAGTATATATCCGAGCCTCAGGTCTTAGTGTCCTTCGTTGGTGGTGTATTATATCTAGTAAATATAATATTACGGTCCATGCATGAACAAGTTTAATGGGATACGAATACAACATGAATGCCTAAAGCCGTTTGTCCTAGAAGTGGTCATCAGACTGTCTGCTAATTGATATCGATGAACATGAGAAACTGTCATTAATCTGTAATGTGTTACTTCCTGTGTGTGATGGATGGTGGTCCATGGTGTGAAATCTATCAACTTCCTGTATAAATCATATAATTATTAGCGATCTACACATTTATTCTTTAAGGAATTTTCCTGGATACTTTAAAGAAACTTAATATTTCACACCTGTTGGTAAATGAATTGCAGAATTGTCCAATGTAGCCCATGGGAAATGTACAATCACAGCTTTTCCATGACATTTATGAAGGATTTTCTTGTGTCTTTTTGTGGCCTTCATTGATGTTGACTTAGCTGTCCTGTTTCTAACTGTGAAAGGCAGAAAGCCATTATTTGTTTGATCGATCGGGCTCATAAATTTTTTATTTACACTTCAAACTTGAAACTATGCAAACATAATTTCAACGCCAGTAAAAATATATTCATTGTAACATGGAAAACTTTTGTATGCTGTTAAATATAGTATTATTCCATTATTATTTCATGTGTACAGCCAAAAATAATTTACGAGTTAAAAATTTGATAAAGATTGATTAAATTTGCCGAAATTTATTGGTACATGTACATCAAATTACAGGTATATTGTTCATAATTAAAACAGAAACCTGAAACGTGTGTTTAAAACAGTCATTACCATTAGATGTGATATGGGAGATAATGCATTTTGACTGTTGCTATGAATTCAATCAAACTGTCCTATAGTTGTTATACTATAAATCGTTAATCTTAGTCTTGTAACAAATGGTTTGCTGAAGTATAAACATCATATACTTATCCACTAAAACAGATATGTGATTAGCAGCTACACATGTTTAAGGAATGTTATTGTAGAGACCCAGTGTAGTACACACAGATCTGTGTACTTGGTATTTATAATTCTGAGATAACGATCTGTATTTGTCGACTATAATATGCTCCATTACCTGTATAATGATTAAACTTATTCAGGTCACATCTGTGATTGAATACATTACAAACGTATCAAATCAAACTTCGCATCACGCCTCGCTAATCTTTTTAGATTAAATCAAATACTGTTCTTGTTTTGTCCCAATTATTTCAGGAAAAAAATTCCTGGCATTCATATGTAAGTCACCTCTATATATTAATCAGTATTCAATATACAGATAAGTTCACAATTTTAAGCATAATTAGACTTGATTGATACTTTTTATTGTCGAGATATATGAAGGCTATATATACAGTATGAGTAGACGCCAAACATGACGTAAGGTGCTTGATTAGATAAATATTTACATTTAGACATGGTGGTTTATCTGACAAAGTTCTCATTGCTTCCTGTCTTGCCTGAAATCAATGACTATTTGGTATCAACTATCAGCGTGCTGGCCTGGAATGTTTCTTTGTAGATGTACATGGAATGTTGTACCTGATAACCCTGGGGTTGCTCTAGTTATATGTAATTACAGTTTGACTGTCATGTAGCATTATTATTACCAATTCTGTTCATGATCAATTACTAAATTAGACAATGTTACAACCATCCTCTGCTCGAGTCTTCAACATGTCTTCAACAGGTCTTTGCTGAATTATGTAGGAAATGATCATGATCCATTTTCATATTTGATTGCATTAAGAGTCTGATTATATTGGATACTGTGTTTGGAACAGATCTTTGAACTGTACACTTAGCTAGCGGTACTATGTTGCACCTTTCCTTGGCAGCCTCATGTAGAACATTTATTACACACGACTCATTACACAGTGCAGTGAAGTGGCCTATCTAGCATGTCCATCAGACTCGGCTCTGATCCTTCTCTACCCTTCTTATAGCAGGCATGCCAAACTCTTTTACCAGCAGCACTGATAGGGGCGGACATGCCTGGTGTACTGGGATCTCTAGATAGGGCTATCTTAGATTGGATCTTTGATGTTAATTAGTACAGTACACAGTCAATGATACAGTAATAGTAGCGACATACACTTGTGAATCATACCCACAATATCCTCCTTACATAATTAAATACAAAGAGATGGATATCAGATCAAAGATGATTCTATTATTTCTGTCATGTTTCTATATTGCTGCTACACAGGCTTTGGTTTTGTCATCATCATCTATAGGCATATGGATGTTTTCAGCATGGTAATAATGCATTAATAGATATTGCATTAGAAGGATGTGTATCTCGTGATCAGAACAGCCATTTGATGACATCATTTTAGTTTTCTTTATTGAAATTATCATTCTATTTGTCAATTATAATAATTAGATTTGATGAAATCGAGCTGACTTGAAGCAAATCAATATTGTTTTTATACCTGTTAAATAATTAAAAAGTACATTGGCATTTTATATGTCTTGAAAATTCATTTGTGGGCAATTGCAAACACTAACAAAGGTTCAAAATCCAGGTAAACTGCCAGGTAATTAAGCTACCACAGGTAAACCACCGCAGGTATATTCTTAGAGCAAAGAATTTATTCATGGAATATTGGTATATATGTGATCATGAATATT
This sequence comes from Pecten maximus, assembly GCF_902652985.1. Taxonomy (NCBI): domain Eukaryota; kingdom Metazoa; phylum Mollusca; class Bivalvia; order Pectinida; family Pectinidae; genus Pecten; species Pecten maximus. The sequence continues at coordinate 49,605,235 of NC_047017.1, forward strand.
AAACAGATATTGTTACATTTTGATATAAATTATACATATTTTGAAAAATGATAATTTAATGGGTGTAATGAGAGACAACAGGATATAGCTGTTTCCCTCATACAGATTGTTTATACATATGGAAATACATATTGTTGAGGTTGAAAATACACACAAATATTTACTTTATGTGAAAATCATCCGTCCTAATTATGCTTTATTTTTATTGAAAGTGCAAAAGTTGGTGTTGGAGCCTGATAGAATTTGGTACTGTTTACCACAAGCTAGAATACAATGGTTAATGTTGTAGATGTGTAGATAGTCTCTGTATAAAATAATGTTGTAATGCAGTAGTATAGGTTCATGATTGATGAAATGTAGATTTCTTTATTTAATAATACAAAAATGTGAGAAGTAAACAAGTAAAGGTGAATATATATAACTTCCACTTTCTACACATTTGTCTCGGAAACTTACTCTAATGTTAAACATATTTTTTGGGCCAAGCGTTTGTTACAGTGCATTTAAATTTACAGTTAGTGAATTTTTATAAAATCAGTTTAAGAGCTTTGGAATTGAGGATAAGTAAGATAACTTAGCAGAAATACTGTTTGACCTTTAAGTTTTTATACGTTTACATGTACTGTATTCAAATTAGTACAGATTGTACACTAGAATAGTTTCTGCGTCTGACATCAGTATAGTTTTGTAAAGGGGTACATGCATAAACAATATTTTGTAATCACGTGTATGATGCGTGATACATGTATACAATATGTACGGTGTATACACATACATTGATCTCTTTAGATAGTTATGTCACAGTACCTGCAATAACTCACATTTTAAGATACTGGCATAATCTCGAATTTTATGATTTATTGCAGGAAGAATTAAATGTATTACAGAAATCAGCTTATGACTAGTGTTAACAACAGCTGTGTTGGTTGGTAATATAGTAACATGTTGTCATTCAAGTACCGACACCCTATATAGCTACCTACCGGTAGTCTAACATTAGGATACACACAGCTCTCAAACAGATGTGCAGTAGATGTGATTCAAATATAATGACGTGCCTTCATGCAATAATTCACTTCTGTAACATAGACTAAAACTAGTTAGCCTGCCGATGAGCATGTACACCCTCAGATTTCTTTCAATGGATATTTGATGGCATGTTCGTGTAATAAATAAGATAATTATACTCAGACTCATTTCTGGAATGTCCTGTTCTGGTTTCATCGATTCTGAGCTGAAAGCCAAATTATGTTGCACTATTGCTACAGATGATTGTTGGCAGTATAAAGCTGTGAGATGCACTTCAGAGTACAATGATAATATATAGATGGGGGGAGTAATTTGTAGATTGATGGTGCGTCCATATCACATAGACGAAATCGAAGTTAGGCAACATTCGTTACGGGGCCTTTGATGTTTACAATTTGATGCTGACGTTGCTCAGAGGATACAATAATCAATGTAAAAGATATATACACTCTTCAATCAACCAGCTGTCAATATGGTGTTCGGACTAATGGCCGGAAATGATGAAAGAGTTAAAGTCTCCAGTGATGTCATGATTAAATCATGGCAGAACTGTAATGTAGAGGTCATGATCAGTAGATGTTTGTCAAGGTCGTCAAGGTTGCTGAATTTTTTCTTTTGGTCGATGATTATGATCATGTGACTTGAGCTTTGTTGAAAATTTAAAGTGTCATTATATCATTATGGTTAAGACTTTATTCGGGGTAGAAATTGTCATGATTAGATCCTAATTATATATATAAGTTGGACTTTTTGTAAGATGAAGGTTCATTGTCCTTGTTTCCTTGACAACAAGAATATTGATCACACATCCTTGATTGCTAGCTTATAGTTTCATTTACCAATTACTTAATTCTGGTATTATATATGTTAGCTGTTGTTTTACACTCCTACACTGTTTAGATCTGTCAAATCATGACATGTTCAATATGTTGTACATATAATACGTAATTAAAGTAATAATTGAAGTGTCCTAAAATGTCTGGAAGGCTCTGGGCATGTGTGGCTTCACTGTTTAAAATATATGAATAATGTTTGTAAAATCACACTGGATATCATATTCAGTACTGAATATATATTCAATTATTTATAGGAAAAACTGTGAAGCTGCTATGGCAACATCTTCATCTAGTAGTCAAGTTTCTATGGCACACATACAAATATAACCTGTAGGTACAGCCGTAACAGGTACAACATGACCAGGCCACCATACAATTGGGAAATATCTACCCTGCCATTTACATGTATGTTGATGTATAGACTCTCCAATCTTATAAATAGACTTCCATCATGGCATGAAGCCGAAACCATTCAACCCCCAAAGAAATATCACATACTAAATGGATTTTATGTTGATTCAATTAAATTGTTGCCAAATATAAACCCATGGTATAAAATGTGATTAATTATATAAATATTAAATGTAATATTTCTGTCTAGGTGTAAAGTTTCCAGTAAATTCACCAGGCAAGAGAAATTCACTGAGGAAATTAAATGAAGTACATGTACTTGTTAGCAATAACCTGAATAACATACGGCTTGTACTGATTAAGATAGAGATCTTGATTTAGAGATTAAGTGCCTCCTAATATAGCAATCAAATTTCTCCCATTGAACATATACCTGGTGAGTGTATGATTCAGCCCCTTATAAACATTTTCAGTTAATGACACTTTGAAGTATGTTTTAAGACCAACATGTTGTTCTGGGAATGAAATCAATTACTACATTTAGAACTGAACTAAAACTACAATGATATACTCTCAAATGGTCTGGAAGAGGGATTGATCCAGGAAGATACTTGAAAATTGTAACGAGTCATAAAACCATTGAAGCAATTAATGTATACCAACTCAAATATACTAAGACTATTTACTATATATATGTGTGTGATGGTATGTAATTTACCTGTGTCTTGATAAAGGGGCAGATTGCCTCGAAAATTCGACAATTTACTTGTCTGTACTGTCGTTATTACTACTTGACAATTATATATATATATATATTTCTCTCGTACAACTATGTATATATATATATACAGTAGCTAACAGATATGAGTGATGAACGTTTAAAATGCGGTCCACAGGGATAGAAGTTTAAACATGTGATACACAAATTCATGTTTGTTGTAAAATCCATGTGACAACATTTCCAGTCTGATGAATAATCAATGATGATAACTTTAATAATGATAATAACTTTGCTGGGGAATGAAGCTGCAGAGGTCACTGAAAATGGCAAATCAGGCTATTATTTATAGACTATATACCTGTGTTACCTGTACATTAATTATTAATCTAATAAAATCATTGCCTTTATGATTGTAGTTTTGAATATAAAATGGGGGTGGGCCATTTTTGAAATGTATACTATGTGTACTATATAGATCAATACACCTAATAAAGGCACAACAATATTGATCTGAATAATTTTCAAATGCAATGAAATAAGGTGTGTAGACAGATAATTGATGGGCAGTATACATTTATAAGCTATATTTGATAAATGCATTGTCTTTGGAATAAAGACGGTTTAATTAGGAACTGATAGTAATGAAGTTCATTTGAATGTGGTTGAGAAAGAATCCAAAGAATTGGTATACAACCTATTTGGTTGTTGACATATATATATGTTTACTAAGTCAACACTGGAGCGTGCTGCCCAGTGACTTACTAGGTAGTTGGCACATTGTTGGAGACTGGGAGACTATCAAACCTACAGAGGTTTTGGCTTGATTACATTCTACTACTTATCTTATAATTGATCAGCAGGCAGGTGAATGGGATTACTCAGTATAACTGTACTGGGCTATTGGAATATTTTAACCTGATAATATTAGGAGATTTAAAGGTATTCACCAATGTAGGGTCAATGACATGCGGCCGTTCCTCTAAAAGACAGCCATTGTATTACGTTTACTGTGTATGTCTATTTGTTATGATATCACTTTCAGTCAAGTTGACCCAGAATTAGAGCTATAGAGATAGATACTAGGGTAACAGTACTCGGTACAATAGTTTTCTCCTATCACTGATTTTATCATAATACCAGCAAGGAGAAATGGTATTCCAGCCATGGTATAGCATTGATTCTATCAGTGGTACGAGGATTTTCCTTTATCGACACCATTAGAATGGTGCAATGAATTGATACTACCAGTATCTTAACTTTATGTACCTGCTGTATCCAGACCCCTGCCATTGTCCCCTCATCATGAGTTAACCTGTTGTTATAAAATCAACTGAACATCTTCGTATGTATCCCCTGAGTGGTTCAGTTATGTGGCATTTTACATGTACATAGTGCACAATGATTTTCCCAGTATTAATACATGGGCTCCCACTCCCATTATTCAATGAATTTCTTAAATATTAAATCATGTTTAGATGAAGAATGTACCAGTGTCCTGAAACTTTCTCAATTACATTCATCATCTGTATTGAAATGTACATACTTAACAAAAATAAAATAAAATTTGTTATCTTTTTCAGATATTGCAATGGACTGGTCAGATCATTCTCTATGGTGGCCAGAGAGAAACACATGGTTGACAAGGTCAAGGTCAACCTTAAACCAGTACAATGTACAGGCTGATGCCAAACTCCATTTTACACCCATGCACAAAAATGTACGAGTGCAGCTCCCTGACCTGCAGATCATCGACCAAAGAATGGACTTCTCACGGAATGTTTTCTCTGCTGTCATACTACTTTGTAAAGAATTAGGTAAGATTAATCAAACTCCTGACATTACCCAGTCGTGGAAACACTGTAACAAAGAAAAAACAAAGGGAACATTCAAATAGGACCATATACATAATAAATTGAATTGTTTAATTGTTTGGCTTGAACACCATGGCCAGGTGTCAGATTTTGTTTTAAGAAAATTACCCATAGAGTTTTCTTCTCAGTAAAAATAATTTTTATAAAAAATTAGGGACCAAATTTCCTCTTATGTCATTGGTTTGTTCTGTCTCTTTCTTTTGATTGATTACTTTCTCAGTTACTAACTAAGCTTATTAAGGGGTCTGTGGCTAAGGTCAGATAAAGGGTCTGTGGCTAAGGTCAGATAAAGGGTCTGTGGCTAAGGTCAGATAAAGGGTCTGTGGCTAAGGTCAGATAAAGGGTCTGTGGCTAAGGTCAGAAAAAGGGTCTGTGGCTAAGGTCAGATAAAGGGTCTGTGGCTAAGGTCAGATAAAGGGTCTGTGGCTAAGGTCAGATAAAGGGTCTGGCTAAGGTCAGATAAAGGGTCTGTGGCTAAGGTCAGATAAAGGGTATGTGGCTAAGGTCAGATAAAGGGTCTGGTGATAAGGTCAGATAAAGGGTCTGGTGATAAGGTCAGATAAAGGGTCTGTGGCTAAGGTCAGATAAAGGGTCTGGTGATAAGGTCAGATAAAGGGTCTGTGGCTAAGGTCAGATAAAGGGTCTGTGGCTAAGGTCAGATAAATGGTCTGTGGCTAAGGTCAGATAAAGGGTCTGTGGCTAAGGTCAGATAAAGGGTCTATGGCTAAAGGTCAGATAAAAGGTCTGTGGCCAAGGTCAGATAAAGGGTCTGGTGATAAGGTCAGATAAAGGGTCTGTGGCTAAGGTCAGATAAAGGGTCTGTGGCTAAGGTCAGATAAAGGGTCTGTGGCTAAGGTCAGATAAAGGGTCTGTGGCTAAGGTCAGATAAAGGGTCTGTGGCTAAGGTCAGATAAAGGGTCTGTGGCTAAGGTCAGATAAAGGGTCTGTGGCTACGGTCAGATAAAGGGTCTGTGGCTAAGGTCAGATAAAGGGTCTGTGGCTAAGGTCAGATAAAGGGTCTGGCTAAATGTCAGATAAAGGGTCTGGTGATAAGGTCAGATAAAGGGTCTGTGGCTAAGGTCAGATAAAGGGTCTGGCTAAATGTCAGATAAAGGGTCTGGCTAAGGTCAGATAAAGGGTCTGTGGCTAAGGTCAGATAAAGGGTCTGTGGCTAAGGTCAGATAAAGGGCCCGTGGCTAAGGTCAGATAAAGGGTCCCTGGTTAAGGTCAGATTTTGTTTTTAAAGAAATGCCCAAAATTTTTCCCTCTCTGTAAAAATAAATTTGATTTAATCATATGACCCTGGTTTGCTCTCTCTCTCTCTCTCTCTCTCACCCCCCCTGTTTGATTACTTCCTACTTCCTGTGTGTGGGGGTGGGGGTGGGGGGTTGTGCCTGAAGATTGTTCTTCTCTGTTAGAATAATTTTGATTGTGCAAAAATAATTCTGCTTTAATTCCATCATAGGTTGTTGGTTTTCTGTTGATTACTTCCTCGACACTTTTTAAAGAGTTACAGGATGTAGGGATTCTGGTTCTCACTAGCTATAGCTATCACTGACATTTAGCTCCACTACAAGCACTGTATGAACTTCACTGTAGGAGATAACAACTGACTGTGGTTGCCTCATCACTTTTATCATTTAGATGCATTATCACATATTTCCAGCTTGATGGCGCTGGAACAGCACGACTGTCCACTTTTTGTGTTTATGTAGATCTGGTAGAACTTTTGTATTTCTCCTATCTCTCTCTGTAATGTGTTCGGTTCCTGGTCTCTCACGAGTCCTCCAGCCCTCCACAACACAATGTCTGGCTGAGCTGTAAAAAGTTATTTGATAATGCTTTGGAATGAGTAGTAATATTCTGTAAAAAAAAAATCAATTCAGAAAGATTATTTTATGGTAGAAAATAGTTCCTTCCTGTGGTGTCTTTGATAGGATGTTGTGAATGTGCTGTGTATGCTCTAACAGACAATTCAATGGGCAATTACAAAAATTGGAAATTTGTGTCTCCAATGCTGCCAACAGAGGAATTGACTTTCAGAGAAATACTGTATATAAAATGTACATTTGTATATAAAAATCCTGGCCAATTGTTAGCTGATTAGATAGAGTTCTACACGGAGTGTTATAGAATTGACTTTCAGAGAAATACTGTATATAAAATGTATACCGTATTTGTATATAAAAATCCCAGCCAATCGTTAGCTGATTAGATAGAGTTCTACGTGGAGTGTTATAGAAGGATATTTTGATCTTGCTTAGTTTGCCTCCATTCTTATTCTGATATGATAAGCATCAGAACTCGATTATAGTGACCTAAATTCTGATATGATAAGCATCAGAACTCGATTATAGTGACCTAAATTCTGATATAAGCATCAGAACTCGATTATAGTGACCTAAATTCTGATATAAGCATCAGAACTCTATTATAGTGACCTAAATTCTGATATGATATTTTGATCTTGCTTAGTTTGCCTCCATTCTTATTCTGATATGATAAGCATCAGAACTCGATTATAGTGACCTAAATTCTGATATGATAAGCATCAGAACTTGATTATAGTGACCTAAATTCTGATATAAGCATCAGAACTTTATTATGGTGACCTAAATTCTGATATAAGCATCATAACTCGATTATAGTGACCTAAATTCTGATATAAGCATCAGAACTCGATTATAGTGACCTAAATTCTGATATAAGCATCAGAACTCGATTATAGTGACCTAAATTCTGATATAAGCATCAGAACTTGATTATAGTGACCTAAATTATCTGTTGAGATCCAGATTGTTACTGACTCCTTTACTTCTTCGATAATATCTTCATATAACTATCTGATATGTCCAATATATTTAACCATGATCACCTGGGTAATAAAAGGAAATTTTACCCCACCATTTTTAGGTGACAGCTTTAAGCTTGCTATAGGCTGCCAAGTCTTTAAATTTGTGTTCATGCAAGAAAGTTAAAACACCATCTAGTCCTTCCAATGAGGTTTGTTCAGCCAAGGTAAAAGGAACATTTTGTTCTCTTACCCATTGAATTTAGTTTGATATCAGTTTTATGCATCCTACAGTACATATATATATATATATATATAAGATTAATGTATAAAAGGTAGCTAGGTCGTGCAGCATCCTATGGAGTATACATTAAGTTGTTCTATGTACCCGATGTCATTCATCACAGTGTATACCGTGGTGCATAGCACATTCCTGTTTTCGTATTGATGAAGCTTGTAAAATTGATTATATTTAAGCCTTGCTTGATCAAATTAGTTTAGGAAGGATATTTTTCATTGATTAGAGATGTGTATTGCCCTGGACATGCTGGCTGTATTTCTACTGACAGAATCAATGACTCCTATTCTGTAACAATGGAGGATCATTAGTAATTATACCTTAGACACCTGTGGCAATCACGTGTAACTAATACCAGGTATCGATGGATCGTAATTTCAGACTTCTGATTCTGTTATCAAAATAGCCTGTCATATTACTTCTATTTTATGGGTAGAAATCTAGCCAATATTCACGAGGGAAATTGATTTCTCCGGGAAGTGACATTATCGATTATAATATAACAGTACGATTATATCAGACCGCCACCTATAATAAACAGTAAAATCAGGCCAAAGCTCACAAACTGAAAAGAATTAATGCACAACAATTGTTCAGAGTTGTTTTATGTTTTTTCGGTATAGAAATTTAAAGATCAAACGGAACGGATTCATTACAAGGCTTGTTTTGAGGTTTTCCTTTGGGGGATTACTGCCTGTATCTGATAGAGTTTATTGCTATTTATTGTTGTATATTTTGAGAATTTCTATAAATTATTTATTACAGATGATATGAATACCTATATTCTAGTACCTGTCTATTAAAGTCAAACCACAAATGACCTTGAGTTACTGAGGAGTTTGTATAATATGGGTATCTAGGTTCAGATTTGTATAATATGGGTATCAGGGTTCAGATTTGTATAATATGGGTATCTGGGTTCAGATTTGTATAATATGGGTATCAGGGTTCAGATTTGTATAATATGGGTATCAGGATTCAGATTTGTATAATATGGGTATCGGGGTTCAGATTTGTATAATATGGGTATCAGGATTCAGATTTTTATAATATGGGTATCTGGGTTCAGATTTGTATAATATGGGTATCTGGGTTCAGATTTTTATAATATGGGTATCAGGGTTCAGATTTTTATAATATGGGTATCAGGGTTCAGATTTGCTGGAAACTAGGGATGCTTAATTATTTGAGAAGAAATATAGGGATGCTGGCGGAGAGGAAATAGTGAAGATTTTGTTGGAGAGGAAATAGTGAAGATTTTGTTGGAGAGGAAATAGTGAAGATTTTGTTGGAGAGGAAATAGGGAGGATTTTGTTGGAGAGGAAATAGGGAGGATTTTGGTGGAGAGGAAGTAGTGAAGATTTTGGTGGGGAGGAAGTAGGGGCAATTTTTGTTGAGAATTGAGAGGAAGTAGGGATGCTTTTTGTGGAGATTGACCATGGACTATGAGAGATATTCAGAATAAGAGAGAAAGTAGGGGCGGTTTTTGTTGAAGATTGAGAAATTGGAGAATAAGTAGGGATACTTTTAATTTGGGATTGAGAGGAATTATATGATTGCTATTTATTGAAGAGGGGAAGTAAGGACAGTTTTAGACTCTTGGTTGGTTAGGATCAATGGAGACTGGGGATAACATTGCTGTGAAATCTGGGATATTCTGTTTGTGAACTATTGACTCCTGAAGTTAAAATGGACTAGTCCAAGTCTTGTGTACTTTAGCTATATGGGTGACAACTGCTTTGGAATAGCTAGGGATGGAGCATTGATGGTATACACAGCCCTTCAAGGGACACTTCTGGGATGATACTAAGTATAGAACGTTTTTTTTTTTTTGTTGTGAAATGGAGACGTTTGACCAAAGACTTGCTTATTGAATTGCCAGTTTGAGGTAGAACTTAGCCAACAGGATATGATTCCTCTTGGAACTTGGTGGTGTTGGTATTCTCTACAAACTTGTTAGGACCTGTGATATATATAGAGTACATTCATAACAGCTGGTATGACTCTGGGCAACAGGCACTGTCTGTCCAGTGTGAGGGAGGCTGATGATGGATGGGGAACAGGCCCAAACACAACATACACCAACCACTTCCTGCACCACACCAAAACACTCAACCACTATATCCATGTGGTACATTGTATTGGAATCTATAACCAGCTATTAACCAGGCCCATGATCCTCTAGAATGCACTGGATTCACAAAGCCAGTACTTACCAATTGCAAGGTCACATGAATGCACAGTAAAACAATAACAGGAAAGATCAAACATATTGAGATAAAAATGGGCCTTCAAGTCACAATCACCAGTATTACAAGTAATGCTTTCAAGTAAAACATATGTGATGCTGTAAATTCATTGTGAAATCGTGTATGGCAGTTTATGCTTAACTTTAAGATGTATATATATACCAACTGCCACTTCAAAAATATTGTATGGTCATAATCTGTTTTAGAAAGGTGTCCTTGTTTTAACTATCCCGATTAACCAAGTTATTTTCACAGTTAAATGTCACTAGAACATAACTTCAAAGATATTGAATGAAGGGTATAGAAACACCAAAAGAATGATTTTTTTTGTCTTCACTTTCATCCATACATGAAACTTGGATATCTCAATATAACAATCATTATGCTTCCTTCATTGCGGACTCTTCTGAATCTAACATGGATTCTTCAGAGACCAATCTAACCGAGACTCAATTCATGGTCTCATCAGAGTTTTACATTAGGAATATTCGTTCTGACTTTATTTATTATTCATTCATAGATGCTACTTCACTTTGACAGGAGAGTATATTTACCCAAATCCTAAGATAATATATATATATGTATAGTATGGTACCCAAGTTTGCCTGCAGGTACTTTTTACATGTGGCATGTCTTGCAGACACATTATACAACATCTATGTTAAATATCCTCTACTGACGAAGATCCTGCTCAGGGCATGCTAATTCATTTAACTTGTTTATAAGTAGATAAACCAACTCAATGGTAGAGCGGTATTTCAAATATTTGCAAAGTAAATTTGCCAGGAGATGAAACAGAATTGATTTTCCTGGGTGAATTTACACATTACTTGAAGGCATTGTGCATCAGTGTGTGTAACAAACACGATAAATTTCCGTCTTTTTTATGGATCGGTATGTACAGATAAAAGACAGGCCATATCTTCTTGTAATGCTTGATTTCTGGCATGGTGTACAAATTTGTGTGCATCCTTCACAGTGGTGTATGGCTGAAGGTTGTTCTCTATCATCTTCAGTGTTTACACAAATGATGAATCAATAAAATTGTGAGGGAACTGTGTTCTTGGCAGACACAAATTGTCCGATAAGGTCTCATAAAGTTACCCAAGGGTCCTCATGTCCAACATCTTAACCAAACAAGCTTATTTGTCTATTGAAAACAGTTTTTAATCAAATTATTTGGTTTTAAACTAACAGGTTTTTCTTTTCTGGCAAACTTCATAGCACATTCTGTTAGTGCCAAGTTGTACAACAAAGGACAGTAAAGCTTCATCCATACCTCAAACATAACCGCAGTCAGAGAAACTAAAAAAATCAAAAGTAAAAATTGTTCTCCACTTTGATTTATGAATAAACGTCAATGGTTAAAACTTTGTATTTTGTAGGATTTCTTTTTCTGTATTTGTTTTAATTGCTTATAACAGATATAGATGTTATCATTGTTGTACATTATATCTGTAACTAGTATTTTGACTCAATGTAGGTATATTATGTCAATAATTAGTATTTTGATCCTATTTAGGTATTAGACATCCCGAAGAACTGTCGATTATGAGATATTTGGACAAGGATGACCTCAAAAAGAGTATAAAAGAAAATTTAAACCAAAAGAAAAAGAAAGACTCAAAGGATGAAATGGTAATGGGAGTTAACGGAAATGGGACTGTACATCACTCGTCATCAGGCAGTCTGGATAGGCTGAGTCCGTTCAGTAGGAGTCCCGCAGGACCCTCACCTAATGTAAGTTATCTCCCCTTGATCTTACAATGTTCAATAGTCTCCCCCTCACCTAATGTAAGTTATCTCCCCTTTATCTTATAATGTTCAATAGTCTCCCCCTCACCTAATGTAAGTTATCTCCCCTTTATCTTACAACGTTCAATAGTCTCCCCCTCACCTAATGTAAGTTATCTCCCCTTTATCTTATAACGTTCAATAGTCTCCCCCTCACCTAATGTAAGTTATCTCCCCTTTATCTTATAACGTTCAATAGTCTCCCCCTCACCTAATGTAAGTTATCTCCCCTTTATCTTATAATGTTCAATAGTCTCCCCCTCACCCAATGTAAGTTATCTCCCCTTTATCTTATAACGTTCAATGGTCTCCCCCTCACCTAATGTAAGTTATCTCCCCTTTATCTTATAACGTTCAATAGTCTCCCCCTCACCTAATGTAAGTTATCTCCCCTTTATCTTATAACGTTCAATAGTCTCCCCCTCACCCAATGTAAGTTATCTCCCCTTTATCTTATAACGTTCAATAGTCTCCCCCTCACCTAATATAAGTTATCTCCCCTTTATCTTATAACGCTCAATAGTCTCCCCCTCACCTAATGTAAGTTATCTCCCCTTTATCTTACAATGTTCAATAGTCTCCCCCTCACCCAATGAAAGTTATCTCCCCTTTATCTTATAACGTTCAATAGACTCTCCCTCACTTGACATAAGTCAACATAGTGTCCCTTGCCATCCTTACTTCTCTCCCTCACTTAATGGAAGTCAACAAAAACAGGAGAGTTGTCTCCCCATTACTTACCATAGGGTTCCCCCTGAATATTTCTATGCTAAATGAACATTTTGATTATTGTTTCAGGTTTTGGTTTTATATACATTTACATTAAACTTTGTTTTGTTTTCAGAATACATTAAATAGAACACCAGGTTTGACCCCGGGACCTACGATGACCCCTGGAGTCAGTTCCTACAGTGCTAACTCTGTATCACCCTATAATACGTTCAACAGCACCTTTAATGCCAATGGAACAATGTCGCCAGGGTCCATGTACAGTCTGTCGTTTGAAACCTGTATGGAGAATGCTCTAGCCAATAGTCCACCCGTGTCCATCAGGGACGCTCAACCCTTCCTCTACAAGCCAAAAAATTACGTAGAAAAAGCTAGAATTAATTACTCGTAAGTATGCAAGTACAATGATATAATCATTCTCTTTACTATCAGCAACTTCAAAGGTTCAAGAATTTATAGGTAGACACCTATGATAAATAGTTTTCTGGAATCTTTCTGTGGAATTTGTGATATCTTGGCCATGGTTCTAAGTACATGTTCACTATTGGATATATGTATAGAAAGCCAAGCTGTGTATTATTGCGATAATACACACACATTGTCAAAATTCTTTTCACATATTTGTCTCCAAATGATGTCGAAAGTAATTGACTCCTATATGCTTGGTACCTGTAGTTATTTGTTGGACCAGTCTGCCACATACAAAATGTCGTATGTGATTGGATACTCTGTAATTTAGTGTATCCTCTCTGGCAACATGGTAGTTATTTAAAAAATAAGAAAAAGTAATTATTCTGTGGTTTCATACACAGATTGATTCCCTCTTGTATAAGTGAAACCCCCAAAAATGTGGAAAGGACCGTAGTAAATTAGGCGTAACTTCGGTAATGAACTTCGGTCTTTACAGTACAGGCAAACTTGGCACTACATCAGTAGCTCCAATCTATGTAGTTTTATGCAGCAGAATTTGACTGCCTACTTTCCTTTTATATATACTTATTACACACTTATATAACATCACATATTGGCCTATTTCTGTTAATGAACATTTAGCTCTCTCAAATATTTATCCTCATTAGTTTGTATATTCAGTAATCACTTACTTCTGTAAACAGTATTAAATACATACAGCATAATTATCAGTGTCCTTGATAATTATATTCGTAGATTGTCAGAATAACAAGATCTGATATTTACAGTAAAGGTTATTCTATACATGTAAAATGTTGTAATACACATGATGTTCAGCTTGTAGTAAGTATTATTTTGAGAAAATTAAATTAGAAGGGGAGAAGTGTTCTGTACTGATACAAATCTCTGATTACTGTGGTGACATATAGTAACATAAAGGAAGTTTGTGTTGGGTGAGATTTGTGTGAAGAGAATGCAGGGTGTTGGCTTGGATTGTTCCCCTACAGGATACAGGAAATAACGCTTTACTGGTACACATCAACACAACTTATAACTCTTTAATACACATTCAAGCTGCTAACATTTCAATGGCAATACATCATTACTGTACAACAGGATTGGTTCCATTTCAAAACATTTGTAGATTTAAAGTTGAAGAATACAATTTCACCAGTTTACACACAAGTACATTATGAGGTATTAGTTAATCTTTTGTTCTATCTGGTAATGTACTGCATTGAAGTAAAATCATGACAGAAATTGGTTCGAGAATTATTATCAGTCTCTTGTTATCTAAGTCTGCTGGGAAGGTTTTCAGACTTCTTGGATCTAAAGTTGTTCAGAAGTATTTTCAGATTTACTGTAAGTAAATCTGAGGTCTCGGACTTCCTGAGTATAAAACTGTACTAGATATAAAGTGTATGATAGTCAAAATGTAAAACAATAGATAAAATATCTCTTGGTTTTTGCTCTGTATCTTAATATTGCTATCCTAATGCATATGATATTGGTATTTTGTAAGTGACTAGGTCCATCATCAGTTATCTGTTGATGGGGAGGCTGACTCAGACGAGATTGTGTATCTGGGCTTACTTATGTAAACTACAGATCTGTAGGGTTGGGTAGAGCTTGTGTAGTAAACCAGAAGTAAGGCTCTATGTGTCAGGATGTAGCTCTAAGATAAGATAGCCATGTTGATATATCCAGCATCCCTATTGCATCCTCGTGCTGATAGCACCAGCTTCCAAAATTATTTCTACAATTTTTTTATGCTTTGTTCATCGCAATTTTTATTACCCTTTCCTTTTTTTACTTAGAAATTTCTCCCGAGTGAAAATGAATCATTCACGCTATAATTACAGTAGACTTTAATGAGAATATGCAGATGTTTTTCCTGGACATAAAAAAATGAAATATGTGCAGCCGATGTAGATAATGTAGTGGATGAGATTGGGAGGCTCCTATACATTGTGTGTCTACCAGTGATAGTGGGTAGGGTCTACTACTGCACACTGATTGTAGCCAGCTGTACACCAGTCTGATTATATGTATTACCGAGTATTTAGGTCCAAGTTTGTTTGATAAGCTAATTAGACCAACATTGGAACATGTTGGGATTAGGTAGAAATGGAATGAGTAGACCGTCTGGTATGTCACATGGCCAGATGTCTGCCATATGACATGGGGGACCACATTGTAGAGGTGTCTCCCCCTGTGGATCAGCTTCTTAGTATATACCAGGCTTTTTGTCAAAAGCAATATGCGTTATAGGACAATAACAACATTTCCTGAAACAGGCATGACTTTCATGTACATTTTGAATTTTGAGTAGTTTTGTTTAATTTAAAATTCTCTTAACCTCACCTCTAATTGACACAGTCAAGTGTTGTGACAATGAGATTGAGAGGTGATTAAGTTTTGTATCATCACAATGCATTACATTCTCTATACACAGTGTTGATAAACAAATATAAATTAATCTTTATAAGTGAATATATGTAGTATGCTTATAACAATATCCTGTTTTACTGTTAAGATTTTGTTGATTTATATGCATGTTGTATTCACAGGAACCAAATCTTTTAATTGTAATTTGAGAAAATATCTATCTGTCATCAAAACTAAGGATGAGAGTTGAAGTAAATGCTGGTATTAAGTATCAAGTAAATAGTAATGCATTAAAGAAAAAATGTATATAAAAGTTGTTTGGTATTCCACAGATGGCTGGATTCCTCTAAATCTCTGATGGAGCAGGGCATCCGAGACAATGATTTCATCCTCCTCAAATACAAGTTCTTCTCCTTTTATGACTTAAACCAAAAGGTAAGCACAGCAAAACTGAAACATTCAGCATACGTAGCAGCTCATCAGCTCATATCATCCTCCTGCCAGCAAATATTTCAATGCTACAACACAATTTAAAAACCAATAAAACCTAATCTTGCTAATGTGTTTCTGTGATATGACCAAAGAAGTGAAACTATAGCTAGCTTTGACTGGAGTCTGGACGGAGTGATTGTTTGTGTTCTGGTCTGGGCCTCAGAAGTCTCTGGTTACCATGTCTACACTAGGTCAGCTAAACATGAAAATCTAAAATCATCCTCAACTGTTCTATAAAGAGAACAGAGAGATGTGTAGGTAAAGTAGATAAGGTAGCTAGAGGTCACTGAAGGTCATCCCACAGCATCCATACATAGAGGTCATTGAAGGTCAAACAGAAGCAGTGAATCACATGGTGTGGATGTACTCCAGCCGATTACTAATTTACTAAGGGCTGTTTTGTATGAATGGACTGGAGTAGAAGGATTACTATCTACAAAACATGACTGAATCAAGATAAAATGTTTTACTGCTGAAAAATCTTCATTCATACCCAGTTAATGTCTGAAGACTGGTCGACTGACATACATTTTGCAGGTGCTTCACCTGCTGTTTGAAGTATGGGCCCACATGTGTGGTTACTTTACTGCATCAGTGGTCCTGGCAGGGTGATAGAAATATTATCAAGATAAGTTTTATCAACTGGTCTATATTGAGGCTTGTACGTTCATAAGTTTTATCAACTGGTCTATATTGAGGCTTGTACGTTATGAACAGTTATAACCATTGGCTGGAGATGTTACTCTTATGGAACATGTTAAAATGTTTGTTGATCAGGAACTTCTTATCACACCAAAAATTGCCTGCAATAAACATCTTTTGTGGATGGTCCGATAGTATTTAGGAAACTCTAACATGAAAGACCATTATTCCTGGGGTGCTTGTTTCAGCAAGTTCAAAAGATAGCACAAGTGGTTGGTGGTTCATTTACAATATAAGAGATTGTACAAGTGGTTGGTGGTTCATTTACAATATAAGAGATTGTACAAGTGGTTGGTGGTTCATTTACAATATAAGCGATTGTACAAGTGGTTGGTGGTTCATTTACAATATAAGTGATTGTACAAGTGGTTGGTGGTTCATTTACAATATAAGAGATTGTACAAGTGGTTGGTGGTTCATTTACAATATAAGAGATTGTACAAGTGGTTGGTTCATTTACAATATAAGTGATTGTACAAGTGGTTGGTGGTTCATTTACAATATAAGAGATTGTACAACTGGTTGGTGGTTCATTTACAATATAAGTGATTGTACAAGTGGTTGGTGGTTCATTTACAATATAAGTGATTGTACAACTGGTTGGTGGTTCATTTACAATATAAGAGATTGTACAAGTGGTTGGTGGTTCATTTACAGTATAAGTGATTGTACAAGTGGTTGGTGGTTCATTTACAATATAAGTGATTGTACAACTGGTTGGTGGTTCATTTACAATATAAGAGATTGTACAAGTGGTTGGTGGTTCATTTACAATATAAGAGATTGTACAAGTGGTTGGTGGTTCATTTACAATATAAGTGATTGTACAAGTGGTGGGTGGTTCATTTACAATATAAGAGATTGTACAAGTGGTTGGTGGTTCATTTACAATATAAAAGATTGTACAAGTGGTTGGTGGTTCATTTACAATATAAGAGATTGTACAAGTGGTTGGTGATTCATTTACAATATAAGTGATTGTACAAGTGGTTGGTGGTTCATTTACAATATAAGAGATTGTACAAGTGGTTGGTTCATTTACAATATAAGAGATTGTACAAGTGGTTGGTGGTTCATTTACAATATAAGAGATTGTACAACTGGTTGGTGGTTCATTTACAATATAAGTGATTGTACAAGTGGTTGGTGGTTCATTTACAATATAAGTGATTGTACAACTGGTTGGTGGTTCATTTACAATATAAGAGATTGTACAAGTGGTTGGTGGTTCATTTACAGTATAAGTGATTGTACAAGTGGTTGGTGGTTCATTTACAATATAAGTGATTGTACAACTGGTTGGTGGTTCATTTACAATATAAGAGATTGTACAAGTGGTTGGTGGTTCATTTACAATATAAGAGATTGTACAAGTGGTTGGTGGTTCATTTACAATATAAGTGATTGTACAAGTGGTGGGTGGTTCATTTACAATATAAGAGATTGTACAAGTGGTTGGTGGTTCATTTACAATATAAGCGATTGTACAAGTGGTTGGTGGTTCATTTACAATATAAGTGATTGTACAAGTGGTTGGTGGTTCATTTACAATATAAGCGATTGTACAAGTGGTTGGTGGTTCATTTACAATATAAGTGATTGTACAAGTGATTCCTGATTTGGCATTCTGTCTAGACTTCCTGAACTGAGATTTCTAGTATTCCTGCTATGTACTTCCAAATTTCTCCGACACCTCAGTCACATTTAGGTATGTGTTACAATATATCCACGTCCCTGTAACAAATTTCTCCGACACCTCAGTCACATTTAGGTATGTGTTACAATATATCCAGTCGTCCCTGTAACAAATTCTTCAAGTACTGGAAGAAAGTGCCCCGCCCACTTACGTTCTGTCTAGACCTGACTTAAATTATACCCATATTATTTGCCAACATCATAAAACAGAGCTAATGCAAACAATGTGTCAATGTTTTAGTCCAACAGTGGGTTTCTGGAGTTTTTTGGCAGCTATGACTGAGTTGAGTCCAAACTTTAAGAGTTAAGAAGACTTTAAAATCCTCATCAATTTGAATGAGAGAAAAAAAAAAGAGAAAAAGAGACCAATAAAAAGTCTTTAAATGAGGATTTTTTAGTCATAAAGAATTGATTGCTACAGCAAACTTGGCATCATTAGGACCACACAATATTCTTCATTAGTAACTATCCGACTTCTTCATCAGTAACTATCCAACTTCATCATCAGTAACTATCCAACTTCATCATCAGTAACTATCCAACTTCATCATCAGTAACCATCAAACTTCTTCATCAGTAACTATCCAACTTCATCATCAGTAACTATCCAACTTCTTCATCAGTAACTATCCAACTTCTTCATCAGTAACTATCCAACTTCTTCATCAGTAACTATCCAACTTCTTCATCAGTAAATATCAAACTTCATCAGTAACTTTCAACTTCTTCATCAGTCACTATCAAACTTCTTCATCAGTAACCATCCAACTTCATCATCAGTAACCATTCAACTTCATCAGTCACTATCCAACTTCATCATCAGAAACCATCCAACTTCATCGTCAGTAACTATCAAACTTCTTCATCAGTAACTATCTAACTTCTTCATCAGTAACTATCTAACTTCTTCCTCAGTAACTATCCAACTTCTTCATCAGTAACTATCCAACTTCTTCATCAGTCACTATCAATTTTCTTCATCAGTAACTATCAAACTTCTTCATCAGTCACTATCCAACTTCTTCATCAGTAACCATCAAACTTCATCATCAGTAACCATTCAACTTCATCAGTAACTATCCAACTTCTTCATCAGTCACTTTCAAACTTCTTCATAAGTGACTATTAAACTTCTTTCATCAGTAAATATCAAACTTCTTCATCTGTCCCTATCCAACTAGCCCCAATACTTCCTGTCAATGGTGTAACAAAGCAGAACCAATCCTCTGACCATCTAGGCCATACAGGAACACTTGTCAGACACTGGTACAGTTTTGACATGTGTAGGTAAAGTTTCCCTGGCTCATTGCCAATAGCTGCAGAAAATGACTGAGAGAAAAGAGATTAATTTTTGTAGAGAGAGATCTATGTATACATATGTACAATGGTATAAGTACTCAGATGTTGGGGACACAGTTGTATATGTAATTATATTACAACGGTCAAAATACACTAGATGTCTGACCCCATCAAATACGCTATCCAGTCCTCAATGCGAGACACGTATCACATATACAGATTCTTGTCTTCTTTGATTGCATTATATATTCACCCTAGTCTTTACAACGCTGAAGGTCAACCGGTAAATGTACTTGCCAAAGTATATCATTACATGACAGCCTTGTGATGCCAAAGTGTATCATTACATGACAGCCTTATGATACCAAAGTACATCATTACATGACAGTCTTATGATGCCAAAGTACATCATTACATGACAGTTTTATGATACCAAAGTGTATCATTACATGATAGCCTTGTGATGCCAAAGTGTATCATTACATGACAGTCTTATGATACCAAAGTGTATCATTACATGACAGCCTTGTGATGCCAAAGTGTATCATTACATGACAGTCTTATGATACCAAAGTGTATCATTACATGACAGCCTTGTGATGCCAAAGTGTATCATTACATGACAGCCTTATGATACCAAAGTGTATCATTACATGACAGTCTTTTGATACCAAAGTGTATCATTACATGACAGTCTTATGATACCAAAGTGTATCATTACATGACAGCCTTGTGATGCCAAAGTGTATCATTACATGACAGTCTTATGATACCAAAGTGTATCATTACATGACAGCCTTGTGATGCCAAAGTACATCATTACATGACATCCTTGTGATGCCAAAGTGTATCATTACATGACAGTCTTATGATACCAAAGTGTATCATTACATGACAGCCTTATGATGCCAAAGTGTATCATTACATGACAGTGTTATGATGCCAAAGTACATCATTACGTGACAGTCTTATGATGCCAAAGTACATCATTACATGACAGTGTTATGATGCCAAAGTACATCATTACATGACAGCCTTGTGATGCCAAAGTGTATCATTACATGACAGTCTTATGATGCCAAAGTGTATCATTACATGACAGTTTTATGATGCCAAAGTGCATCATTACATGACAGTCATATGACAACACAGTGCATCTGCCCAAACATTGTTCTGTTACCTGGAATATAAATTCTTTATTCTGTCACCAGGTAATTGTAGAAAGCAGTAAACTGACATCAATGATAGCAGTTCACACATGTAAATTAGTTGCATATGATTAAGATTTTTTACGAGATAAAGATACTTGTGTTTAATAGTGCCCATTGTACTGTGGCCACGCAACATCCATTTATGCACTGTATTAAACTGCCATTAGAGTCTGGCGTGCGGGGATATCAGATATTTGTGATGTGATTATACCTGGCTTTAATCAATAAATCAGTTCAGGTAGAGTTAATTATGAGTGTGAACAGAGCTGGGGCCTTTCTTGATGGTTGTGGGGGAGGACAGCAGTGTTGGGGCTTTTTAGAGAGTTGTGGGGGAGGATAACCGTGTTGGGGCTTTCTAGAGAGTTGTGGGGAAGGATAACCGTGTTGGGGCTTTCTAGAGAGTTGTGGGAGAGGATAACCGTGTTGGGGCTTTCTAGAGAGTTGTGGGGAAGGATAACCGTATTGGGGCTTTCTAGAGTGTTGTGGGGGAGGATAACCGTGTTGGGGCTTTCTAGAGAGTTGTGGGGGAGGATAACCGTGTTGGGGCTTTCTAGAGAGTTGTGGGGAAGGATAACTGTGTTGGGGCCTTTCTAGAGAGTTGTGGGGAAGGATAACCGTGTTGGGGCTTTCTAGAGAGTTGTGGGGAAGGATAACTGTGTTGGGGCCTTTCTAGAGAGTTGTGGGGAAGGATAACCGTGTTGGGGCTTTCTAGAGAGTTGTGGGGAAGGATAACCGTGTTGGGGCTTTCTAGAGAGTTGTGGGGAAGGATAACTGTGTTGGGGCCTTTCTAGAGAGTTGTGGGGAAGGATAACCGTGTTGGGGCCTTTCTAGAGAGTTGTGGGGAAGGATAACTGTGTTGGGGCCTTTCTAGAGAGTTGTGGGGAAGGATAACCGTGTTGGGGCCTTTCTAGAGAGTTGTGGGGAAGGATAACCGTGTTGGGGCTTTCTAGAGAGTTGTGGGGAAGGATAACCGTGTTGGGGCTTTCTAGAGAGTTGTGGGGAAGGATAACCGTGTTGGGGCTTTCTAGAGTGTTGTGGAGGAGGATAACCGTGTTGGGGCTTTCTAGAGAGTTGTGGGGAAGGATAACCATGTGGGGGCTTTCTAGAGAGTTGTGGGGAAGGATAACTGTGTTGGGGCTTTCTAGAGAGTTGTGGGGAAGGATAACCGTGTTGGGGCTTTCTAGAGTGTTGTGGGGGAGGATAACTGTGTTGGGGCTTTCTAGAGAGTTGTGGGGAAGGATAACCGTGTTGGGGCTTTCTAGAGAGTTGTGGGGAAGGATAACCATGTGGGGGCTTTCTAGAGAGTTGTGGGGAAGGATAACCGTGTTGGGGCCTTTCTTGATAGTTGTGGGGGAGGATAACCGTGTTGGGGCTTTCTAGAGAGATGTGGGGAAGGATAACCGTGTTGGGGCTTTCTAGAGTGTTGTGGGGAAGGATAACTGTGTTGGGGTCTTTCTAGAGAGTTGTGGGAGAGGATAACCGTGTTGGGTCTTTCTAGAGAGTTGTGGGGAAGGATAACCGTGTTGGGGCTTTCTAGAGAGTTGTGGGGAAGGATAACCATGTGGGGGCTTTCTAGAGAGTTGTGGGGAAGGATAACCGTGTTGGGGCCTTTCTTGATAGTTGTGGGGAAGGATAACCGTGTTGGGGCCTTTCTAGAGAGTTGTGGGGAAGGATAACCGTGTTGGGGCTTTCTAGAGAGTTGTGGGGAAGGATAACTGTGTTGGGCCTTTCTAGAGAGTTGTGGGGAAGGATAACCGTGTTGGGGCCTTTCTAGAGAGTTGTGGGGAAGGATAACCGTGTTGGGGCTTTCTAGAGAGTTGTGGGGAAGGATAACCGTGTTGGGGCTTTCTAGAGAGTTGTGGGGAAGGATAACTGTGTTGGGCCTTTCTAGAGAGTTGTGGGGAAGGATAACCGTGTTGGGGCCTTTCTAGAGAGTTGTGGGGAAGGATAACCGTGTTGGGGCCTTTCTAGAGAGTTGTGGGGAAGGATAACCGTGTTGGGGCCTTTCTAGAGAGTTGTGGGGGAGGATAACCGTGTTGGGGCTTTCTAGAGAGTTGTGGGGAAGGATAACTGTGTTGGGGTCTTTCTAGAGAGTTGTGGGGAAGGATAACTGTGTTGGGGCTTTCTAGAGAGTTGTGGGGAAGGATAACTGTGTTGGGGCTTTCTAGAGAGTTGTGGGGAAGGATAACTGTGTTGGGGCTTTCTAGAGAGTTGTGAGGAAGGATAACCGTGTTGGGGCTTTCTAGAGAGTTGTGGGGAAGGATAACTGTGTTGGGGCTTTCTAGAGAGTTGTGGGGAAGGATAACCGTGTTGGGGCTTTCTAGAGAGTTGTGGGGGAGGATAACTGTGTTGGGGCTTTCTAGAGAGTTGTGGGGAAGGATAACCGTGTTGGGGCCTTCTAGAGAGTTCTGGGGGAGGATAACCGTGTTGGGGCTTTCTAGAGAGTTGTGGGGAAGGATAACCGTGTTGGGGCTTTCTAGAGAGTTGTGGGGAAGGATAACTGTGTTGGGGCTTTCTAGAGAGTTGTGGGGAAGGATAACTGTGTTGGGGCTTTCTAGAGAGTTGTGGGAGAGGATAACTGTGTTGGGGCTTTCTAGAGAGTTGTGGGGAAGGATAACTGTGTTGGGCCTTTCTAGAGAGTTGTGGGAAGGATAACCGTGTTGGGGCTTTCTAGAGAGTTGTGGGGGAGGATAACCTGTGTTGGGGCTTTCTAGAGAGTTGTGGGGAAGGATAACTGTGTTGGGGCCTTTCTAGAGAGTTGTGGGGAAGGATAACTGTGTTGGGGCTTTCTAGAGAGTTGTGGGGAAGGATAACCGTGTTGGGGCTTTCTAGAGAGTTGTGGGAGAGGATAACCGTGTTGGGGCTTTCTAGAGAGTTGTGGGAGAGGATAACCGTGTTGGGTCTTTCTAGAGAGTTGTGGGGAAGGATAACCGTGTTGGGTCTTTCTAGAGAGTTGTGGGGAAGGATAACCGTGTTGGGGCCTTTCTAGAGAGTTGTGGGGAAGGATAACGGTGTTGGGGCCTTTCTAGAGAGTTGTGGGGAAGGATAACTGTGTTGGGGCCTTTCTAGAGAGTTGTGGGAGAGGATAACCGTGTTGGGGCCTTTCTTGATAGTTGTGGGAATCATTATGGTCTTTGATATTTGGTTTCCATGTAAATGCCATCAAGAAATGAACACAATATAAAAAACTAGTAAAAAAGTGATGTGGTAGTAGTAATAGCTGGTGTGTTTTTATCTGGGTTTGTGTTTCTGATTCGTTAACCATCTGTAAAAGGTAGTATTCCAACTATTTCTACACCTCCCGGTATACTTAAGATGTTAAGATGGCTGTGAACCATCAAGTTCTAAAATCTGCTAACAATATAGCACCAAGTGATAATTTCATGGTAATGTTAAACAACACCGAGATCAGTCATCTGTAGCTGGTGCCACAGATGTGAGTCAGCATGGTTAGTACAAGTCTAAATTACCGGCATGTGTCCCCCATGACCCTCAGGACTAGATATTATCTTATGACACAGCCAGGTATGAGGACGGTGTCTATACCCATCATTACCTGTAATGGTAGTAAGGACAGCAAGTTAACACTACTAGGGAAAATACCCATGGATATGATTTAGATTATACAAACGTTATAAAAAACATATTGCAAATTATCTTTTTTCAGATCAGCTTAGAGTGACATCTTATCTTCCTGTTCAACCTACTGGCCTTTGATAGCTCAGTTGTGATAAATAGATCATAGAAAATGGACAAAAAGGGTTTTGTAATAAAGAGAACCATACCCCTGCAAGTCACCATTGAACACAGATACTTATATCAGTTCTGTAACTATTAGCTACCCCATGCCTGGTAACTAAGGAGTTGAGGTACTTTTATCAGTTCTGTAACTAAGGAATGAAGGGACTTGTATCAGTTCTGTAACTAAGGATTAAAGGGACTTGTATCAGTTCTGTAACTAAGGAGTAAAGGGACTTGTATCAGTTCTGTAACTAAGTAGTAAAGGGACTTGTATCAGTTATGTAACTAAGGATTAAAGGGACTTGTATCAGTTCTGTAACTAAGGAGTAAAGGGACTTGTATCAGTTATGTAACTAAGGATTAAAGGGACTTGTATCAGTTCTGTAACTAAGGAGTAAAGGGACTTGTATCAGTTCTGTAACTAAGGAGTAAAGGGACTTGTATCAGTTCTGTAATTAAGGTGTAAAGGGACTTGTATCAGTTCTGTAACTAAGGAGTAAAGGGACTTGTATCAGTTCTGTAACTAAGGAGTAAAGGGAATTGTATCAGTTCTGTAACTAAGGAGTAAAGGGACTTGTATCAGTTCTGTAACTAAGTAGTAAAGGGACTTGTATCAGTTCTGTAACTAAGTAGTAAAGGGACTTGTATCAGTTCTGTAACTAAGTAGTAAAGGGACTTGTATCAGTTCTGTAACTAAGGATTAAAGGGACTTGTATCAGTTCTGTAACTAAGGAGTTAAGGGACTTGTATGAGTTCTGTAACTAAGGAGTAAAGGGACTTGTATCAGTTCTGTAACTAAGGAGTTAAGGGACTTGTATCAGTTCTGTAACTAAGGAGTTAAGGGACTTGTATCAGTTCTGTAACTAAGGAGTTAAGGGACTTGTATCAGTTCTGTAATTAAGGAGTTAAGGGACTTGTATCAGTTCTGTAATTAAGATGTAAAGGGACTTGTAACCAAGGATTACAGGTACTGGTCAGTACAGGTTTACTTGTATCAGCTTTGTTATGAAGGCAAAGTGTTCCACGTATCATTTACTTCCTGTTGGATGACTGTGCCAGGTAGATTCCAGCCTTAATCTGCCAGTGCAGTGTAAAAGTGACTAACAAAAGGATTCCTTTTATCTGAGGAAATAACTGGATCACATAAGTGATGCAGTCTAAGTTTCTGTACTTAATGTCCCAAGCTGTACATATGTGTAGGTTGATTAATCGATGATGATAAACGTCCTTATTCAAAGATAGTTGATCCGCCTCGTATATGTAGAGGATTTCTATTACAAGTACAACATCCTGTTGAATCAGTCTGTAGACTTGGAGCTATATGTTTTTACTGTTTTAGCTGATTCAATTCTCACAATTCTTGACTCACAGAGTACTGTCTTTTATGCTATTCCCTGAGGTAGCAATGAAGGTGAAAAAAGCTAGACATGACAAGACATCCATTAGCTCTAGACTGGTGGAAAGGATGGAATTCATTAACCAAATTACCTAATGTACATTACTCATTAAAACCCCGTCCTTATAGAAGATGCCACCAGGATATAGACACAGAGGTCGTACTGAGGTTTAACTCTGACGTGAGTTGTAATTGAGATGAATACAGTTAGAGCCAAAACAGTGGGCATCATCAGGCAGGAATACAAATCATTTTCAATACAGGCAATAATACAGTTATACAAAACTTTATGTTTGAGGCATTTTATGGTGAACTTTTAATAGATTTTATAATAATTGTTGTATTATTTACACCCAAAGTCTAAGCTAATGGAGTAATGCCAACACCAGTCTGTAAACTTATAGAGGACTATAAACACCATTACCACAGTCATAGTAATACAGGAGTTTTGACTGAGGCTGCTGAGGTTGGAACTGAGCCAAGCTTGTGCCAAATTGGGGTCAAAGGTCAGGGGAGAGTAGGATATGCATGCATGCACTTCAGGTATACACACCAAGGTATAATTAGAGGCAGCAGGCAACTCTTGTCCCAAATGTATCTTAATGTATACACACACTGCCATAGTTGATATCTCCACTGGCTTAGATACCTATATATCTGTTAGCTATTCACGAACTGCTGCTAAACACAATCCTATTTAATTTGTGATACCACATACACATTGAGCAAGATGGCCTATTTCTCGAATGAAACCACTCTAAATTTAATTTTGAATATTATTTGAATCAGACAAGTTTTCAAATTACCCACATTTAACTTTCATCAAAATGAAGATATATAGACTTTAATTGCTTATTACCCCGGCTTCTGAATTCTATAATGGTCAGTCTAGACAGGTATTGCTGATTTACCCAGGTTTCTGAATTCTATAATGGTCAGTCTAGACAGGTATTGCTGATTTACCCAGGTTTATGAATTCTATAATGGTCAGTCTAGACAGATTACTCTCTCCATTTCACAGATGTTTACACTTGATGAAACTTTGCAGACTATTGAACAATGTACATTTGTTCATATAGCACAAGGTGTGTAGTGTAATATACATAAACAGGCCCCTTGTATGTTGATCAGTGAAGTAGTCACCAGCTACCACATGAAGCCATTGTCAATTGATGACCCTGGCCATCTATGAGGTGTTCAACCAAGCAAACAACCGTAAAGCATGATCCCGGGTAAAAATCTTCATACTGGTACAGGTATATAGTCAGTCAAGCTTTATAAAAACAATTCAATGTAAAAATGGCTTGTTGCTGTCAAAAATAAAAATGTAAAAATGACTTGTTAATGTCAAAAAACAATTCTAAGTAAAAATGACTCGTTACTGTCAGTTGTTTATGGTGATACAGAGAGTCCAGTGGTGGAGAGGTACTTGATAATTATGAGTAAGTGGGAACAGGATCAGGATTAAGATACTTGTGTTGTTGTTTTGATACAGACATCCAAGAAGTTACAAACAATTTGAGGACCACTTGAGCTAGTTTGTATCCGGAATGTTCTATAGTTTTAAGTAGTATTCTTATATAAAATTGACCTGGTTTCTCGTAGTTTTAGATTGTTATTAGTTGAATTGATAATTTTGAACTCTAGGCTTGGGGATACAATGTTTTAATCATATTTCAATATAGGTAAACTGTATAAAGTATCAATATTTCTGTGGTATGTGCTGTACCTTCATGGCCAACACACAAACTATTGTTTGTGGTTTAATTCATAATCATCCTTATTTGCATTTGCAACTTAGCACCACCTAAACATGGAGTGTATCATATTGCTCATTAAAGTACATAGATTATAAGCTGGTATTTAGGGTAATTTGTTAACTTCAAACATTCACTATAGATTTCCAAGTTAAAGTTCTTTTGAACTGGTGTTAGGTTTGGTATCCATGAATAAACATGTTGAATCAAATAAAAATTGTGGAATAAGGAATGTTTGAAGTCTGTTCTAGTTTCAATATTGATTCAGAAGTAAAACTTTACTGGTTTGTAGTGCACAACAGGATTATTTTTTTGCTTTCTGCATGTCATGCAGCAAAGGTTTTAGCAGGTCAGTATTTCACAAATGTAATTTGAAAGTTTAAACTTGCTTCAGTTATATTTGTAACCATTATACCTTATACAGGTAATGATAAGCTCTTATCCAAAGGTGATCAACATGTGAAACAGTAGAAATACAGCAGGATAAAAAATAACCGAGTCAAGACGACCTACTTCATCACAAACACAAAACATGACATCAAGGTCTATATGTTTCTTTGTGTAATTCCTATGTTATTGTTTATTAGTCACAATAGAGACCACTATGACTAATACCTTTATTTTAGAGGAGTATGGTGAACAGAAATAGAACTTAAATTAGTCTCAATTACTGTAATGTACTACAGTACAAAGAATGTTTGGGAGACCTAGATTTTAGTCTGACAGGTATAGACCTTTAATGAGGATGGCCCTATTTAGCCAGATCCTCTACAGTATCATGTTTTGATAGTAGTTTCTGTGAGATAGAGAGTGCAGGTATTTTTGGAGTGTGTTGATGTTGGCTTATAAAAAGGTATTTTGGGTATCAGAACAGGTTTAATTTCATTTCAATTAAACAGTGTTACTTACTTGAACATGTACAGTATCATGTTTTGATACAATCTTTGAGATAGGGAGCAGCTTTATTTTTGGAGTCTGTTGATATTGGCTTATAATAAGGTATTATTGATATCATAACAGACTTCGTTTAATATCATTAGAACAGTAAGTGTTATTTACCTGACTCTGCTTGGAAATAGTGAGACTTTAAATGATACCATGCTATCTATGATATCCACTCCGGGGCCCCCCATGCACCCCCCCCCCCCCCCCCCCATCCGAGCTCCCATTCGAGCCCCCACCCTCTCCTATCCGAGCTCCCACCCCCATCCGAGCCCTCCACCCACTCCTATCCGAGCTCCCACTCCCATCCGAGCCCTCCACCCTCTCCTATCCGAGCTTCCACCCCCATCCGAGCTCCCACCCTCTCCTATCCGAGTCCCCCACACTCTCCTATCCGAGCTTCCACCAGTTACCACCCCTAACCTCTATCAGACGACCTCTCCTATCCGAGCCCTCCACCCTCTCCTATCCGAGTCCCCCACCCTCTCCTATCTGAGCTTCCACCCCCATCCGAGCTCCCACCAGTTACCACCCCTAACCTCTATCAGACGACCTCTCCTATCCGAGCTCCCACCAGTTACCACCCCTAACCTCTATCAGACGACCTCTCCAGTATACTCCTATATATCTTGACATCTTGTTTCTCTCCCCCTCATCTCCACGGTCATTGAACTACATCCAAATGATGTTTCACAGTTTTAAGTGTGCCTCATCAAAGATCTCTATATTTCTATGTGCTATGGTCTCTTTTGATGAGACTAATACAGCTCCTCTGATGTTTTGGTCGGCCAATCTCATGTTAAAAAGTGTTTACTGAATATTTACAAGGAGTGGGAGTATTGTGTTATCGGTTCTGTGATCTACATTTGCACTGAGAAGATTGAATTTTATTTATACACATTGGACTCATTTAAGAAGTATTTCTGATCAAACCGTTTACTTTGCTCTAACTGCTTTTTCAATAACAGATATTATCTCAGAAGAAACCAAAAAAAAAAACTCATTATAATTACGTATATTTTTGCATCTAAGATCAAGTTTGTTGAAGGTTATTTATAGAGCATGCTACCACACACATAGACGAGGTTAATCCCTCCTTCCCCCCACATACCGGGTAATACTGTATACAGGTATACAGATGCCATAACCAATAATAAAAAACATCCTTGCTACTCCCACACCATCATTATAATGTCATAGACATTCTACCTTTACTGCTTTATACACCAACACCTTTATTATCCCAAAAAGATTTTTGTGGTTTTGCTTAAAAGAGGCTGATGTGTTGGCTAGATTTGTAGAAAGTTGGAGAATGTATGACATTGAAAGTTTTGTAAAGATTTGAATAAGTTTTCCAGCAGAGAGAGTTGATAACCTACCAGTCCAACAGGCTGTATACTATAGTTCTACTTCTCTGAAAGCTTTAAGTTTAGGAGGAAATGCATGACCTTGAAAGTAATGCAAAATGACTTGTGTAGGTGTGTTCTGATCCTGTGACCTTGACCTTTGTTTAATTACAGTATGATGCTGTCAGGATTAACCAGATCTACGAACAGGCCAAGTGGAATATCTTGTCAGAGGAAGTGGACTGTACAGAGGAGGAAATGATGATGTTTGCAGCACTACAGGTACATCACTATGGCTGTATAACTTTAGTTACCATGGTAACACATTTTAAGGCCTGTCAGAGGTTGCCTTGGCAACAGATTTTAATGTCTGTCAGAAGCAAGTGGTATACTGTAGTTTGTAAATAAACGATGTCTGGTCACAACATGTGGTTTGTTTACCCTGGAAATTGAAATAGAAATTCTTTGTAGACACAAAATCTGTTAGGTGCTGAGTGTAACAGATGATGGCTATTACAATACATCTTCTGGCATGACAAGGTCTTCAGGAGAAAGCAATTTATGGAGATGAGATCATGTGTTCTTTTGGTAATTCATGTGTACATGCCCTCTACCTCAATCATGAATAATGATGATGAATTAAATCTAGAGAGGTGTGGCGATATATTGTGTATCAATGTAAGGGAAATAACTCTTACTTCTTTGTAACCACTAGGTCAAAAAAATAATAAAATGTTCAATTTTGATATTTAAGCTGCAAATCCAGACACAGGCAAGTCAACCACAAGCTAACGACTCCATGATGGACAATGGCGGTCACTCATTGGACACAGATGATATAGACGCTGACCTCACAAACCTAGAGGAATCATTGGAAGGATCCATGTTGTCATCACCAGGGGATATTACTGCGATTCCCTGAACTTAGTGATGAAATAAAGTTCCTTAAGTATGAAAATAATCAAATTTTGCAACACAAGTTACAGTTTGTAAAGATGATAGGCAATTTATTTTCGCATTGATCGCCTCATATAGGACATAAATATGACAGAATACCAAAGAGTTTCACAATTGTAAAGCTCAAGTAGAACTATAAGCACATAACACCAAGTACAGTGTTTATGGATTTTGATAGATTAATATGTGTTAGGTCTAAAACAACAGGATCTCCCTACAGTATAATACTTATAAAATGTAGGTATACTTCAGCCCCAATGCTTCAGTCTCATTTAATTAAGGTATTTACTGTGTTAAACATTGCTCTAGGTTTCTGCTGAAGTTTGAAAAGTGATTTTACTGTCTTATTGACAAAGTATCTTTTACCTTTTTCAGACCAAAAAAATTACTGCTTCGCAAGAGCTACAGCAGGGCATGGTGTACATTCAAAGACACACACATTGCTTTTTACAAGAGCAGGGGTGACTCCCAAGGTGCTCCTTTCATGAGAATCAACACCAAAGGTATGTCATAGGTCTTCATCAACACCAAAGGTATGGCATAGGTCTTCACTACAATTGACAAAATTTATTTCTGTAGATATTAACAGGAAAATATAAGAAATAAGATAACATTTATCTTATAAATTGTTATCATGTAAAATATTTAATGCAGCTTAGATTTTAAAGCTACAATCAGTTTAATAGTTGATATTTAATGATTTGCATGATAATGACGTTTCTTGCATTGATATTTCAGGATGTGAAAGTCATCCAGATTTGAATATATCTTCAAAAAAATATGGTATGAAGTTGTTTGTACCAGAATCTGATGGAATGTCTGAAGTCTGGCTGCGGTTTGATATGGTAAGTTATCAGTAAATATATTGCCTCGTAAAAACAATCAGAAATGTTGTTATCTGTCCTATCTATATGTATAGGCTGTAATTTATGGCCATATTCCAAATGTGTTGTGAGCATAATAAGAAAACAAAACAGATGCGTATTCTTATGAAAATTTAGAGGATTAATTTACAAAGATACAGACATTTTGTATTAGGTCAAAAGGGCTTTAGTATCTGTATAAAAAAGACTGTATATAGCCCATACATGTATACTCCTTATTTAGACCAATCTGACACTTGTATATACTGTCAACTTTGCTTACAATAGATTAAAGGAGACCTTGGAAAACACTTCATTTCCTATATTTAGTTTTCTTTATTCATAATATATATCTGTATGTGATTGTATGTTTGTAATTTACTTGTGTCTTGAAAAAGGGGTGGATTACCTCAAAAATTGACAATTCACTCGTCTGAACGTCTGTTTGTTAGGATCCAGTACCTGTAAACGACATATATGTAATGAAGTAATTTGGGTCTTGGCTTAAACTGAATTGTTGTTGAAATTTTATCTTTGGTGATAATTTTCAAAGTTGACTGTAAATGCTTTATGTTTACAGGAAGAGCAATACTGTAAATGGATGGCAGCCTGTAAACTGGCATCCCAAGGAAAAACCATGGCAGACAGTTCGTATGAGACTGAAGTCCAGAGTCTGAAGACGATGTTGAGTCGCCAGCACTTGTCGACACAGCCAGGCACATCTCCTACAATACAAGTCGACATCAACTCAGAGGACTTTGTGGCTCCTCGCTTCTATAAGAAATTTAAATCTAAACAGGTGTGTATGCAAATGTTGTTACTTGTGTGGTGTTTATATTCTATATGTTGCTCTCTGTGCTAATTTGGATTCACAGAACTAAACAGGATCCCTCCAAACAGGATTATATCTCTCCATTCTTGACGTATGATTTCAAATTTGGTGGGAGACTGTAATATAAATGTAATAAAATAAATATTTTATTTATCACATTCTAATTAACTATTACCCTGATGGCACTCATATTGACAATAATTTACGACCATTGGACATTTCTGCAGGCTTATATCTATACTACAATAGCTATATAGTCCGATAGGTGTGACATCTTGTGATGTCAGAGAAGCATTGTTTACAATATGTTGATACATGATGTTACAGCTACAACAGAGAATACTTGAGACACACGCTAACGTACAGAACCTGAACTTGATTGATGCTAAGATGGCCTTCATCAAGGCTTGGCAGGCCCTCCCAGACTTCGGCATTACCTACTTCATCATTAAACAGAAAGGCGCCAAGAAAGAGGTATTAAAGGGAAATCTGTCTTTGTTTCCAATAACATCACATGGAGATCTAATGACAAATCTGTAGTATAGAAAAAAAATAGAGTATTTAAAAACCAGGAGAAATATTCTTTTTCTACCGAAAATACAATTATTGTAAATTGTTCCTTGGAAACTTTGTTTTTTATGTTAGAACACATTTTAATGCAGATATCATATCTTACTTTTTTCCTGTCAGTCAGGCTTAAGAAGCTTATGTAAGGCATTTGTTAATTTAAGAAAGAGTTCAAAATGAAGGAGTATTCTATCTATGAGCTGAGATAGCTATTCAATAATATAAATACATGTACAGTGGAACCTCTATAAACCGAACATGCATGGGACATGACTATTTGTTCGGTTTATAGAGGGTTCGGTTTGGAGAAGTTGATCGAAAAATGACCG
This sequence comes from Pecten maximus, assembly GCF_902652985.1. Classification (NCBI taxonomy): domain Eukaryota; kingdom Metazoa; phylum Mollusca; class Bivalvia; order Pectinida; family Pectinidae; genus Pecten; species Pecten maximus. The sequence continues at coordinate 49,638,832 of NC_047017.1, forward strand.
GTCAAATTCCGGATATAATTGGTTGGACGATGTTTTATTAGAATGCACCCGATTACAAAACGGCACGTTCATACTTAGACAATTTGGATTGTCTGAATAATATGCATATTATGAAAGTTAATCAATGTTTATATTGCAGAATATATAAGAAAGGCAAATGACTATAACAATAGTTTTAAACAGTATTTTCACATGTACAACTACACTTTATGATCGGCCTACATTTTGTTACATCCGGTGAAGCTTCGTCATGTGGATGGGGCCAATAGTCCGATACGGAATATTTTACACATCAAATAATATTAAAGGGTGTGAAGATGTTTTGTTTCAATATCAATTACAATTGATCAGATTATACTGGTCGTATTTCCGACATCGCTGTTGTCTAAAAAAACATCACGGCTTCTTTACGAAAACAACCCCTTTTGGGCCTCATTTAAATTAAATGCGAAACTCAGGCTTCTAGCTCTACTTGCATTGAGAAGATAAACGAACCGACGCGCTTCAATGAAGTGTGGCATTGTTTCATAATTGTCGTGTTGATTATACACTAGGCCTTCCGTCATAATGCCCCCCTTGGGATATATATTGGATACCTGTACAAATCACCTACGTAGGTCCCGAGACAATAAGGCTTCACACAATACCCGTCACAGTTGTTGTTTCACGGTTGACTGGCCTGACCTCGTGTCATAATCGCTCAGGTAAGGCCGGTTTTCAGAAGTAATTTTTGGTATATTTTAACAGGAACCGGACACAAAATCAGTCCGGTGTTCGGAATTCAGAGGGATCGGTATTTGGAAGTTTTTTAATACTATAATAAAGAAGGACCAATTCCGTACAATGACAATTCGTTCGGTATTCAGAGGTGTTCGGTTTTTAGAAGGTTCGGTTTTCGGAAGTTGCACTGTAGTAGTTCAGTACTATCCTACATAGGGGCTGAGATAGCTATTCAATAATATAAATACATGTAGTAGTTCAGTACTATCTCACATAGGGACTGAGAGAGCTATTCAATAATATAAATACATGTAGTAGTTCAGTACTATCCCACATAGGGGCTGAGATAGCTATTCAATAATATAAATACATGTAGTAGTTCAGTACTATCCTACATAGGGGCTGAGAGAGCTGATTGAAAGTTGATAAACAACAGACCGTTTTTATTGATAAAAATAATGTAGCTTAAAGTGTTTATTGTGGTAAAAGTGAAATTTGTTAAATAACTTCAAGATCAGCAGATATTAATTTTGATGTATCAAACTTCTCCAAATTAAAAAGAAAAAATTATAAAAAAAAATTAAGCCATATATAAAGTTAAAACTTTTGAAAGTTTACACAGGTTTGACTCATACAAGCTGATATTGTTTTACAGGAGTTGTTGGGAGTAGCGTACAACAGGATCATCAGGATGGATTTATCATCAGGGGATTCACTGAAAAGCTGGCGCTACAACACATTGAAAAGCTGGCACGTCAACTGGGAGGTGAAACATGTGTTTCTGGAATTTGAGGGAGAAAGGCTAACATTTTCATGTTTAAATGCTGACTGTAAAGTGGTTCACGAATACATAGGAGGATATATATTCTTAACAATGAGATCACAGGACAAAAACCAGACCTTAAACGAGGAGTTATTTCACAAACTTACAGGCGGATGGAATAAATCTATTGTCTTGTGATCAGAACATTAGTGCCTATCATTATCACATTGGTTTCTCAAAAAATTGACAGATGTTAATGCCTTTACTGGTCACTTAACGGTCAGTACAACTGGTCACTTAACGGTCAGTACAACTGGTCATTGAACAATCAGTACAATTGGGGCATGAATTCAGTGCAGAGAGAGCCGGCCAAGGATGTATAGCACACAGACTCCCAATATGTGGCGCTAGTTGTGTTCACAATCAGTGTATTCAAATGGAGGCTTTTCAGAGAACCCTGTTCAACTGGATGCCAGTCATGTCAAGCAGACATACTTTTAATAAATGGATAAAATAAAGTGGAAAGTGATAATATGGTTTGAAATTTGTCATAGTGATGACTTTTATGAGATAACCTAAGCAAATGAATGTCCCTAAGTGTTCTGTATAACCAGGTTACGGGGAGATATGCTTGTGTTGTCGGATGCCAGTTTTTGTATCACCTGAATCAGACTGAGAAATGTCACACTACTGTCAGTCAGAAGTGAAAACATATACAACATTTATTTTTAGTGTTAAGGCAGTCTTTGCTATCAGTGTTGTATAAATGCACCTGTTCATGCATGATCTTCAAATTATCTTCATTACGTAACTTCTATTCTACCCAGAGTTCTGGATCCTCTAAATGCTTCCATTGTATGGGGAAAAGAGTATAATATTTTGCCCTACCCAGGGGTCCCCTCAATGCTTGTATGGGATTGAAGGTCAGTACTGTCATCTGTTTGACCTTGGATTTTCTCTGAATTATATAAGGATAGTTCATACCCGGTGTTTGACAGCTACACGTATTGTGTCTGGAGAATTTTTAATTTGGACAAGAATGAATTCAGTGTGTTATTTTATAACTGGCTTGCATTTACCAGGTCTCAAAGTATACTTATATATAAATTGTAAACTGACTGGATTATGAACTTTCGAAATATTTTTATATGATAACTTGATCAAGCTCTATAAATAGGCATTAAAAAAAAAGAAAAACAAAAACAAAAATTTTAAGGGAATATAACTCTGGTTTTGTATTTTAGGTTCATTTAATTGGAAATCCACTGCCATTCGGCCCAAGAAAATGCTTCCAATACCAATAGAGTTTTTATTCGGGTGCATAGATATATATATATATAGGACAAGTTAATACAGTTTGTCTAAAATAGGCAGGAAACGATTTGTGTACGAGACGAGTGTACTTTACCCTGGGGTAACAGTGTTACATGTATGATTCAGACGATATATTCAAGTGGTATTATTGATGGGGTCAGTAGTACAAGTGTTTCGTAACAGGAAATACATCATTTTCTATTCAATACACATAATCCCACTAAAATTATACAACTGATTAAATAATTGTATGTTCTTTTCAAGACATTTTTATTATGAAGTGTGATTAACTTTATTTTAGCGGAGATGAAAATCTCTGTAAATTTTTATTATCCCCATATGTGATGCTCATAAAATGATGCTATTCTGTTACCCTGGTAACCATTTCGTGGTGCATTTTGATGTGTACTTGTATATATGTCCATGTCATTCTTGTCAATATGGTTTCTGTTGTTTTGTTTTTATGTGTGTTTGTAAAAAAGAAAACAAATTTGCAGAGTTATATAAAAGCTGTATACATTGTATAGATATATTTATGTCATTTTATAATATATTATCAGTATAAATTTAAATCAATTTGTTTCTGGTGCTATGCCCTTTATTTTCTGTAGTACTAGTGGTTATGTTTATTGTTTCTAGTATGTTAGTTTTGTCCGTGAAATGTTGACCTATAAAATTTAGAAATTATTGCTCTCAACATCTATGCAGTATTTGAATAGAAGGCTGCTTAATGTTTCTGTCACCAAAAAAGCTCTCTAGTGGAAAAATATATATTCATTGTTAAGACCTGTCTAATGTGATTTAATATTGATAACTACAAAGGCAATAATTGAACTCTGATATTGGACCTCTTCTGTTTTCCTGTGGAAAGGCCAAACTTTAAATTCATCATCATAGTGGAAACCGATATGTCAGGATAGTTCTATTTTCATTATTATTTGAGAACATATAATGTTTCATCATCACACCAAAATATTTAACAAATGAAAAAAATATTATTTTATCTAAAATTATTTATAATGTACAGCACCTTAATGCTATAAGCTGTTTGTGGCTGCTTTATCGATGGAGTTAAATTTTCTCTTAAACCTTTATATACATGAAGACGTTATGCAGTGAATGTAACTTTTTTATATTTTTATTTGAAATATTCATTTTCCTATCATTGTTGAACCATTTTTTCAATTTTGATTTTTACCATATTTCGCTTGTAAAGGCTGCTTTGTCATCATCACCAAACCGTTGATTTATATACATATTCATGAATCATTTACAAGTTTCTACATGCTCTTAAATGTCAGCTGATCAGATGTGGTCTTGGACTGACTGGTCAATGACACATGGTCATACTGACCAGTTGTGGTCACCCTGTGTATAGATAGACAGGTCATCTTTCTGGAGCTAGACCAATACATGTAGACACAGTTACATCACACGGCTTGTATGCAAGCTTTATAGTCTTCCAAGTTAAATTGATTGAAAACACAGATTTGGAGAGCTGGTCTCGAAAGTATATTGTTTTAATGTTATCTGACAAGATCCTATCACAAAAGTAACATCAAAGATGTGTAAAAATGTTCATAAATGAGATCGATATAAACATGCATTTATTCCAACAAAGTTCACTGTGATTTCAATATTGCTCAATAACCTGTGTTGAAACAAACTTTTTGTATGTATAGGTATAGGCGTTTTAAAATGTTGAAATCTCAGGGTTATTACACATGTATTTGGATGGAATTATGAACATTAATGGACAGTAAATGGGAGTCTCGGTTGTTGGTCAGCTCTGTGACGATGTCCTGGGATATTGTTGTTTGCTATGGATGTAACATTGAGTTAACATGTTTTACACATTCATACTGTGTCTTATACCGCCATGTTTGTAGCCTTCACGGCCTTGTCCTCACCCTTCAGGCGCCGTGAGGCACAATGATGAGGACGGGTAGGTGGACAATGGTGGACAGCTGTGGTTTGTTGATAGAGAAATATGTGCCTCTCTGATATTACCGATAGCTAATATGAAATAAACAATTTTAAAACGTTGGTGGTAATTGTTTTAGTTCTTTCTGCAGGGAGATGGTTATAACGAAAGGCCAATGTAAGTGGTGGGAGAATTTTGAGTTATCTCCCTTCCAGTGGTGTGAAATTGTACAACGGATAGTGGATTTCAATGGTTTACTACCACATAGAAATTACATTATCTGCTACTGCTGCCATTTTGATTCAGCAACTGTAACACAAATTGGAACTTTCCTTGCCTGGCCAAGACAAAGTGGAACCAGAATTATAACCAATATTTTTTTCTTTGATTGGACTGGAGACATAAGAGACGTGTATTATTTACTGATCAGTAACTTTAAGTATTTACAGAGAGACAAACAAGCATACTTCATTGAAAAGTCTTTTATTTTCCTTCTATTTGTTATACATGTTAGATTTTAAGCCATGATATTGGGTCACATGTACTAGAAAACAACCTCTCATACAACCGTTCCGTTTACAGTTTTGTACATGAACTAAGATTACAACATGTAGATGAACATTCCTTCATCAGTGACTTCATTTAACATTGCATGATATACGTACTTAGTTTCATAGAATGATACTCTTTAATCAAACATTCCAGATAAACTTAATTATTTAAAAAAACATTTTTCATGTATGCTAGATAGATGAAAATAGAAAGTCTTTGTGGTGCTCTGTTTCTTAAGGAATCAAGAAGTCTAATATAAAGTCTTGATAATTTGATTATTTTCTGTAAATACCAAAGTACATAACGTAGACACATGCAACAGAGTTTAAACTCCTCTCGTTCTTACAAATATGTATTCAATGACATAGGCTATCATAATTGTATCTTTGGGTAAGACCCTTTACCCCAGTCATTGCTCTGGTTGGTTTGGTTTTGCGATGTTTAATGTCCTATCAACACCTATGGTCATTTAAGGATGGCCTCCCCTGTGTGCAAGATGCATGAGTGTGGGGAGTGTTTGTTTTGGGAGAAGTAGTATGTATTGTGTATATCCTTGCGATAGCATTGAACTGATGCCGACTTTACAGTGCTACCTCGATAAAGAATACATGTCATTTATTAATCTCCTTGTGGTAGCGTGGAACTGATGCCGACTTTACAGTCCTACCTTGATAAAGAATAAATGTCACGTTACAATGACAATGGGCAAAGCAGTCATCTTGCTTTGAAAATGCTGAGTATTAAGCAGGAGTGAGAAAGTACCATTTTATAGACTTTCAACACATATGTCTCGGCCAGGGGACAGAACCTTAAGACTTCCTCACAGGGGAAAACACTCACCTGAAGGCTGAAAGTGAGGCAGTGTCAAGGGAGACATTTTGGTAGAAGAAAGTTGTTTAAAAAGAAGAGAAACTCATACAATTGGGCAGTGTGTACAATTATCTTGCTCTACCTGTAGAACACCCCATTTGCTCTGGATTATATATAATGGTAGTACCTCCCACATAATGTTCATTGAGGTAGCCACCATCTACTACAAACCAACCAGCCTCAAAATGACCCTGGCTTTTCACAGGATAAAGCCAGAAACAAAATTGGGACAACTAGTTAAGCGAACAGAATAATATCAAAATAGTTATTTAGAAAACATAAACAGTAGTTTGTTTTACAATTACTTTTCTCATTTATTTGAATTTTACTAAATGAAGCTGCTTGAGTAAATTCCTGAAAAGAAAGTTTGGTAGTGGAGTATTGCCAGTCATGCAAATTTTCATCACAACTGATTGTCAGATATATGAGGATGTACATGTGTATAGACCAACTGCTACATACATTGTAAGTTTCAATTTAAAATAAGCTTTGTGACATTTCATGAAAACTACGGGAAAATGTAAATACACATAATACACAAATTTCATGTTTGTGAAGAAAATGGCCACTATCTCCCCTCTGTTGGTCGATCCAAGAATCAAGGATAAAATATTTTAGACATTGACTTCACAAATAAGAAATTTTATGTCACAGCTATATCTCATTTATATATATCTCGTGTATTAATGAAATTCTGATCTGAAGATGATGGCCATAAAACTAGTCTCCAAAGATTGACCAGTTCAAATTAGTTACACTGTTTGTCTTATTATTTTACTGTACAATGTAATATGTTTGAAAAAAAGTTCAACATCAGGGGCATTATCAACACAAAATGTTATCTTAATACATAATACTTCTTGATTGTTTAACTTGTGTAAATAAATTCCCTTATTAAATATTTAAAGAAATATAAATATTTATATATATATATATATAATTATTAATAAATTAATAATTATATCAATAATTAGGTATAATGTTTACTGGTAATACGTACAGTACACGTATCAAATCCACAAAAAAAAATCAAAAAACAAATCGCCATCATAACCCACAGATAGTATGGACAAATATCACCATCACACAACTCTGCTATAAACCCCCACTGAATCGACTATAAACCCTCACTAAATCGACTATAAACCCCCACTAATTGGACTATAAACCCCCACTGAATCGACTATAAACCCCTACTAAATCGACTATAACCCCCCCCTAATTTGACTATAAACCCCCACTAATTTGACTATAAACCCCCACTAATTGGACTATAAACCCCCACTAATTGGACTATAAACACCCACTAATTGGACTATAAACCCCTCCACTAATTGGACTATAAAACCCCACAAATTCGACAATAAACCCCCACTAAATTCAGACACTACTAACTACATAATACAATCGGGCAGTGCTTTAGGAAGTGGGGGACGTTTTATTATGTGAACAGCACTGGTTCATCAATTTATTTAGTGTAATGTAACATCTTTGGCATACTCTAAATCTTGACCTGCAGATGTTTATACAAGACTTTGCCAAGACTTTCCTAGAAGATTGGATCACTAGATAAATTCTTATTTGATAAATTATCAACTCTCTGGTCCAATCTGTCCATTTGTTTGGACCTTGATGCCTTTGTAGGAAGGTGGTAAATATCAGGATATCGAATACAATCTAAATATCAGGATATCGTATACAATCTAAATATCAGGATATCGTATACAACCTAAATATCAGGATATCGTATACAATCTAAATATCAGGATATCGTATACAACCTAAATATCAGGATATCGTATACAATCTAAATATCAGGATATCGTATACAACCTAAATATCAGGATATCGTATACAATCTAAATATCAGGATATCGTATACAACATAAATATCAGGATATCGTATACAATCTAAATATCAGGATATCGTATACAACCTAAATATCAGGATATCGTATACAATCTAAATATCAGGATATCGTATACAACCTAAATATCAGGATATCGTATACAATCTAAATATCAGGATATCGTATACAACCTAAATATCAGGATATCGTATACAATCTAAATATCAGGATATCGTATACAACCTAAATATCAGGATATCGTATACAATCTAAATATCAGGATATCGTATACAACCTAAATATCAGGATATCGTATACAATCTAAATATCAGGATATCGTATACAACATAAATATCAGGATATCGTATACAATCTAAATATCAGGATATCGTATACAATCTAAATATCAGGATATCGTATACAACATAAATATCAGGATATCGTATACAACATAAATATCAGGATATCGTATACAACCTAAATATCAGGATATCGTATACAACCTAAATATCAGGATATCGTATACAATCTAAATATCAGGATATCGTATACAATCTAAATATCAGGATATCGTATACAACATAAATATCAGGATATCGTATACAACCTAAATATCAGGATATCGTATACAACCTAAATATCAGGATATCGTATACAACCTAAATATCAGGATATCCTATACAACCTTAATAACTGGATATATAACCTAAATATCACAATAAAGATAATTTTCAAAAAGTAATGATTGTGAAGTTCACCAGTAGCAGCAATAGCAAAATGATAATACCTTAGTTTCAAAAATACAAACAGAAGATAGAGGCACCATCATGCGAAACTAGTTTGCCATTAAAGGTTAGTATCTAACTTAATTGGTAACGATACGTACTTGAGCTTGTCGTGATTAATTCCTTCTGTATATATTTATATATTTCATTAATCGCCCTACATACCTTGAGTATCCACACCAAAACAAAGCACTCAATTGAATAACCCACTTCCCGTGGAACGGACTTTGTCTCAATTTTCCTGTTTAATTTCAAAATATATACATTTTCGTAATTGCTATATGTTAGACTGAGCAAATAGTTTGAAATGTAATAAATTTCAGAAAAAAATGTATGCATTTAATCTGTTACCAGAGGATTTCACACATGAAATACGAAATTAATGCATATAGTTAAAAGAAAACAACAGGGAGCTGGAAATAAATCAAAATTAAGGGAAAACATGCTGCAGTATAATTATTTTACTGAAATAATACTTGGACCATGCCACAAGGCATAGGTGGTTATCAATGGATTTTAAGACTAAAAATATTCCCAAAATACTTTGAAGAAACAAAAGTATCACAGTACTGTTATCACAACTCAGATTATTATCTAGCGAATACTGATTTCACAATCCTGAAGACCATCACAGAATACTGTATATATTTGAGAAGCGAGATTTTTTATAAAACCAATTTCTTAAGTAAGCAATAACTTTCTGAGTAAAACTTAATAAGTTCTGCTTGTAATGCTTCAATAAAATGTGATTTTTTCCCTATAAAAGAAATTGACAATACACCATATCATTTCTAATACATGTAACAAATACTAACATAATGCTGCATTAATGGACTACATACATTCTGTACTACATAACTGAAATCAAATGTACATATTACAGAAGTTGTGACAAACTGATTGTAATGTATAAGTAATCACCATGTAAACAAGATATTGTTAATTTCCTTACAAAAAAAAAAACAAAAATGCAAATATTTCTTCATAAAATATGAATGTTACTAATTTCTGTTACAACAGAAACTTCATGAAATCATAAGCCTGTCCTGGTTACTACCAAAAATGCACCCAAACCACGATCCATATATGTATGATACATATACTACATAGATATGAACTTAGGTTGGGGATTGTGTCCCGGTGTCCGTTACAATGAGTTTCATTGATTTTTTTTTGTAACAGATTCATCAATTTATATCTTACAGACAGTTTCAAGGGTTTCCACCTTTAAGATGGTAGCAGTCAATTTGTTTGCAAGTTTGCAGTAATAAGTCTGAGTAATTTCCTCACATACAGAAGAACCAGTCATACAGCAGTTAATAGATCATGGACATGGTCAGCTGAAGGTATCCAGCATCAGTTGTTGTACTTCTGCCCGGTGTACCTCCCCAATCCCCGTGGCTGGACAGCTCAAGTGGTCGCGACCAACATACCGTAGCTAGTAGGAAATAAAATATGTCATACAATCAAAAGGTAAAAATACTTAAAGACGTTGATAGTATGTCTTGGCCAAATAAAAAAATATCAGATGTAAGCATTCTTTATTGTTATTTTTTGTGCTTACTTATTAAATAAATATGCTCTTTGTTAAATTCATTGGTTTTATCTCACAAACATTAAGTTTGCCCTATTTTCAAAAGCAGAATATAAGTATGTGAGAACTGAACAGGCTAAATTTGTCATATGTACAAACAATTTTGTTAGAGAGTACCCCCCCCCCCTCCCTCCCTCCCTCAGTAGATAAATTGTTTATATGTACAAATCATTTTGTTAGAGAGTACCGCCCAGTAGATAAATTGTTTATATGTACAAACAATTTTTTTTTAGAGAGTACCCTTCAGTAGATAAATTGTTTATCTGTACAAACAATTTTTTAGAGAGTACCCGGTAGGTAAATTGTTTATTTGTACAAATAAATCATAAAGGATTCTTACCTTACGTCCTACAAGGTTTTCAAACCTAGGAGAGACAAATGTCCAGGCTCCCATGTTACGATGTTCCTCCTGACTCCACACAAAATCTATCATCATACAAATTTAAATGTCAAAGATGTCATCTTCCTCTGGTATTTTAAATCAACAGCAATATAATCTGCAGCAAATAATCTTTTTTCACTTATTTTTTTCTTTAACAGATTAAATGTACTGTCAGTGCTTAAATCATGGCATATTGATACACTGAACTAATATGATATATCTATGAGAGGTTGACCTACAGCTGGTATATGGAGATACAGTACTGACTATAGAATAATCTATAAGGATACATTTTACAATTGACATGCCAGTATACCTCCACACCTACAGCTAAGGCACTGCCTAATCATAAGTTAATTAAATCGGATTGCTACTGAACACATCGAGAAACTGTATGTTACCTGTAGCACTTGGAAACTTAAGAAGTTCTGTCTGTAGTTCTGCTGTAGGAAATGGACATAGACTCTGAAATATACATAAACAACATTGTAACGATAGAATTACTAGAATATATAGTTAAATGTGAAATAAAATCTAAAAGTATTTTAATATGGTAACAAGTAAATAAATTAAATCAAAGTTATGATTAAATTAGAATTTTTATCACAACTTTGCATTTGATACTAGAAATGTTTAAGTAAGTAATTTACTATTTTCTTTTCAGCAAACATTGTTTATGAGGTACACTTATTGACTCCAGAGTAGCATGTGTAGATAAGAAGAAAAATAGAAAGGCACACATCACATGTAGATCCATGCTTGTCTTTGTCAAATTCATACATAACCTTGATGGACAGAGTTGCTGTATATATGAACATAATTACAATTATTGTAATTCAATAAAACAGACTTTTTTTAATTGATTGATAATTGTCTTTTTTTCCCCCTTAAAGTTCTAATTAAAAAGATGTCTGAAAAAGTAAGCAGACATAACATACATAATATAACTCATTTTGATGTTAATATACAAACTAACATTAACCCCACAGTCACTTACCTCCAGCCTTACAATAGCGGAGTCCTGGAGATTTCTACTCTCCCTCTCTTTCTTGAGGTTGTAGAAATGCTTGCCTGTACAGAATATAACCTTCGTGACCTTGTCGCCTTTGACCCCAGGATCACCAAGGACAGGTTTAAAGCTAGTACCTGGTGCCATGTCTGATAGGGAGGATGTGGCAGCTGACAGACGGAGCAGAACCTTCGGGGCTACCACAACGAGGGGCTTACGGAAGTTACGCACCATCTGTAAAATATCATCTATCTAATAACAATCCTACCACAACGAGGGGCTTACAGAAGTTACGCACCATCTGTAAAAATATCATCTATCAAATAACAATCTTTTTAAATAATAATCACATGACTGAGTTGTTAAATTCTACAAAAAAATCCTTTATTTGCTGGTAACTTTTGTGTATAATCTACTTCACATTGTCGATCATTAATGTTATTTTTTTCTAGCATACTTTGCAGGGTGATCCCATTGTTACTAGGGATAAATCTTACACAGGGTATGGAAAGACAGCTGGCATGCACTTTGACACGAAGCACAATAATGTAACATCATTATTTTATGGTTTAGCCACATTGCAATTTGATAATGTCATCCATTTCAACATGAGATTCTATTAATCTCGCACACCAACAAAACTGTCTTATTGAGATTAGTACTGTTTAGGCAAGTGTCGATAGTGATCCACCATAAGCAGAGCTGATAACATGACGATGATTCTAGTTATAGATTTACTGACCTGTCTCCTCAGCAGGTGGAAGTACTGGGCCGAAGTTGTAGGATTGGCTACCTGGAGGTTGACATGGTCACTGTCCACCTTGTGTTCACTACTGTCACACATCTGTAAGGTTATAGGACAACTGTAAATCCATGTTTATAATACAGTCAGTGTCTGGGAGGCAAGAAATCTGCCATAGAATATTCCACTTATATTTACCATAAATTGTTTCAACATGCCTGAAATCATGCAAATCAAATTTTAACAGATTAATGCAATGCAAGGTGACTTTGCACAGCCAGAAAACAGAACACATTATAGAAACAATTAATGTATTGTCTTAGTGCTATCATGAATTAGGGCAAAGCATTCACTGTGAAATGTGCTAAAATTATATTACAGCTAAAATATGTACACTGACAATATATATCCCTGCTTTACTGACAGTCACTATGTCTACCAGTCTGACTGGAAAGTAACATGAAATCAATATAGATGATGAGGAAAGTGTATATTACTGCTACAGTAGTTACTGCTTGTACCAGTACATACAGTAAATACTCAAGTTTACCTGTAGGAACCTTTCCATACGACAAGACGAGTGTTCTGGTCCGGCTCCATCCATACCATGTGGTAGTAACATAACAAGACCAGACTGTAACAACCACTTGTCTGTAAAAAAAAGAAAAAACCACTGAGACTTAAGTCTGTAACAGAAAAAGGCTAGAGTCTGCACCAAAATAAGACTGAAGTCTGTAACAAAACACACAGACTAAAGTCTAGTAACAAAACACAAAGACTAAAGTATGTAACAAAACACACAGACTAAAGTATGTAACAAAACACACAGACTAAAGTCTATCACAGCCACTTGTCTGTGACAAATCACATTGACTACATATTCTAACAAGATATCCATGTTTTGTTCTATCTACTCTGTGTGATCTTTTCTCTACTTTACTGATCTGATAACAAGGAAGCCTACATATAAAATTTAAGTGAGATTGTAAAGAATTAGAAATCGCAATACTACACTCCAAATGTCAGCAATTTTGTTTTCTGGACCAGACTCAAAATAAAACCAGAACACCAAGATTTAACACCCGCAGTGACATTGTAACAGTTTTAAATATTAAAGATGTACTTTTCAAACTAATTTCCTGGACCCAGTTTTCATGTAAACTAAAACACACTGTGAGGTAAAAAATTTCATGATTTTATTAAGTTTAAGTTAAAGCATGATCTAGTGTACTTCCAAAATAACATCTGTAAAATTTAAATTTCAAATAATTGACGGTTGTCAGCGATCATCAGTTTTTCACATTTAAATGAGAGTTATCTCCACTTTACCCTGCTACCTCCAGCTTCAGACCTACCCTCTCCACTGGCAATGTAAGTGTCAATGATGATCTGAGCTCCATTAAAGAAATCTCCAAACTGGGCCTCCCAGATAACCAGATTGTTTGGGTTCTCAAGACTCATTCCATACTCAAAGCCAAGGACCGCCTCCTCAGTCAGGGCACTGTTGGCAACCTTCATAGAAATAACATTTATAATAAAACTGGGTGTCCAACTGCTTCTAAACATACAAAAGGAATGAGAATTAAACGTAAATGTATGAGAGATGATGAAATCAGAATTTTTCAAATGTTTTTTTTTCTTTTTACAACAGATAAAGTGTCTCTCACAACTCCCGAAATTAAACACAACTATATCTGCCAAGGGTTCATGGAATGTAACGTAATCAGAAGCCTTGGCTAGCGAAGATGGTATAGAACCGACTAAATTATTATATGCCTCATACACTCAAAAGCTAAAGGCTGAACATAATGAACAAGTACATCAAAATCAAGTGTACCTGTGTATATTTTGACCTTTACCAGTTAGATGTGATGTTAATGTAATAGATGAAGAGTCATTCTATCACTCCATAAGAGAACAATAAATTGTGTATAGGTGTTATACCTCCATGAAGCCTGTCTGCTGGTCAGACATGTGGTTTAGGGGGATAACAATGTCATCTGTCTCCTGGTCCACGATCATCCCGTGTCGGTGACTAAACGTACCACGTCCAACATCCTGTCCACTGATCCGCACATTAAAGCCTAATGAGTGTAGAGAATTCAATAAACACAACTGTCTAAAAAGTCTGAAAAACATCTTTGTATACACCAGATGAAGGTGAAGGGTGAAAACCGTGTATACTAAATAATTTCAATTTTTGCCTTAGTCATCAGTCTCATCAATTTTAACTCTTTAAATTGCTTTATAAAAAAATAAAAAGAATGGACATACACAAATACCAACAAATGTATTAACAAATCTGAAAGTAGTCTTTACAAGGAAATGAGTCAAGACTAACAGTAACCTGTTCAGGAGTGCAGTAACCTGGTCAGGAGTGCAGTAACCTGGCCAGGAGTGCAGTAACCTGGTCAGGAGTGCAGTAACCTGGCCAGGAGTGCAGTAACCTGGCCAGGAGAGCAGTAATCTAGTTTGGAAATATAAAGCCTTACCTTGGTACATGAGAGAACCAAATGCGAGAGCCTCAGCAGTTGCCCAGTCGAGGTCACGCCCCTCAGTTACCCTTTGTATCCGTCGCTCTACATGGGTCTTCTGTATGGTGGGGTGCACATTCTGTACAAAGCAAAGATTAAACTACCTTATCCATCTGTCTTCATGCTTTAGGATATAGAGATACAACTAAGAAAAATCAGTTAACTTTTTCACTGGCTATTTCACTCAAATTCACATAATTTCATCTGCTGATATAAACTCTAGAATACTGGTAAAATCCATACCAAGGACATCGGGCACAGCTGCAGAGGACAAATTATGTATGTATCCAGACATATTAATCAACAGGATAATTGAAGTTACACTCAGATGAATGAAATATTTACCTGGTTGGGTCCAGGTACAATGTATAAAGGGGTCATACTACTGGGTTGGGGGATATGTCTAGAGATAAAGCAATTTTACCTGGTCCTGTGGTATATCCACTGATTTGGCTCCAACAAATTTGAGGATGTCTTGTTCCACACCGGTGTCCCATGTTGTCACAGAATCAGATGCCTGGACCAGCCCAGACCACTGTTGCTGAAGATGTCGCTGCTGTAAACAAATCAGTCAGAAGTCTGTTTACTTGTCACATCATTGGTAAATAATTCTAAAACAATACTGGTAATTAAAGGGCCACCATATCATTATATGTGATTTTTACCTGATTTATTGAGATAAGAACCTTCTTACCTGTAGGAGAGCATGAGCCTACAAGTACTTACCTGTAGGGAGAGCATGAGCCTACAAGTACTTACCTGTAGGAGAGCATGAGTCTACAAGTATTTACCTGTAGGAGAGTATGAGCCTACAGGTACTTACCTGTAGGAGAGCATGAGCCTACAAGTACTTACCTGTATGAGAGATGAGTCTACAAGTATTTACCTGTGGGAGAGTATGAGACTACAAGTACTTACCTGTAGGAAAGCATGAGCCTACAAGTATTTACATGTGGGGAGTATGAGCCTACAAGTACTTACCTGTGGGAGAGCATGAGTCTACAAGTATTTACCTGTGGGAGAGTATGAGCCTACAAGTATTTAACTGTGGGAGAGCATGAGCCTACAAGTACTTACCTGTAGGAGAGTATGAGTCTACAAGTACTTACCTGTAGGAGAGTATGGGCCTACAAGTATTTACCTGTGGGAGAGTATGAGCCTACAAGTATTTACTTGTAAGAGAACATGAGCCTACAAGTACTTACCTGTAGGAGAGCATGAGCCTACAAGTATTTACCTGTAGGAGATCATGAGCCTACAAGTACTTACCTGTAGGAGAGTATGAGTCTACAAGTACTTACCTGTAGGAGAGTATGGGCCTACAAGTATTTACCTGTGGGAGAGTATGAGCCTACAAGTATTTACTTGTAAGAGAACATGAGCCTACAAGTACTTACCTGTAGGAGAGCATGAGCCTACAAGTATTTACTTGTAAGAGAACATGAGCCTACAAGTACTTACCTGTAGGAGAGCATGAGCCTACAAGTACTTACCTGTAGGAGAGTATGAGCCTACAAGTACTTACCTGTAGGAGAGTATGAGCCTACAAGTACTTACCTGTAGGAGAGCATGAGCCTACAAGTACTTACCTGTAGGAGAGTATGAGCCTACAAGTACTTACCTGTAGGAGAGCATGAGCCTACAAGTACTTACCTGTAAGAGAACATGAGCCTACAAGTACTTACCTGTAGGAGAGTATGAGTCTACAAGTACTTACCTGTAGGAGAGTATGAGCCTACAAGTACTTACCTGTAGGAGAGTATGAGTCTACAAGTACTTACCTGTAGGAGAGTATGAGTCTACAAGTACTTACCTGTAGGAGAGTATGAGTCTACAAGTACTTACCTGTAGGAGAGTATGAGTCTACAAGTACTTACCTGTAGGAGAGTATGAGTCTACAAGTACTTACCTGTAGGAGAGTATGAGTCTACAAGTACTTACCTGTAGGAGAGTATGAGTCTACAAGTACTTACCTGTAGGAGAGTATGAGTCTACAAGTACTTACCTGTAGGAGAGCATGAGCCTACAAGTACTTACCTGTAGGAGAGTATGAGTCTACAAGTATTTACCTGTAGGAGAGCATGAGCCTACAAGTACTTACCTGTAGGAGAGTATGCCTACAAGTACTTACCTGTAGGAGAGTATGAGTCTACAAGTACTTACCTGTGGGAGAGTATGAGTCTACAAGTACTTACCTGTAGGAAAGCATGAGCCTACAAGTATTTACATGTGGGGAGTATGAGCCTACAAGTACTTACCTGTGGGAGAGCATGAGTCTACAAGTATTTACCTGTGGGAGAGTATGAGCCTACAAGTATTTAACTGTGGGAGAGCATGAGCCTACAAGTACTTACCTGTAGGAGAGTATGAGTCTACAAGTACTTACCTGTAGGAGAGTATGGGCCTACAAGTATTTACCTGTGGGAGAGTATGAGCCTACAAGTATTTACTTGTAAGAGAACATGAGCCTACAAGTACTTACCTGTAGGAGAGCATGAGCCTACAAGTATTTACCTGTAGGAGATCATGAGCCTACAAGTACTTACCTGTAGGAGAGTATGAGTCTACAAGTACTTACCTGTAGGAGAGTATGGGCCTACAAGTATTTACCTGTGGGAGAGTATGAGCCTACAAGTATTTACTTGTAAGAGAACATGAGCCTACAAGTACTTACCTGTAGGAGAGCATGAGCCTACAAGTATTTACTTGTAAGAGAACATGAGCCTACAAGTACTTACCTGTAGGAGAGCATGAGCCTACAAGTACTTACCTGTAGGAGAGTATGAGCCTACAAGTACTTACCTGTAGGAGAGTATGAGCCTACAAGTACTTACCTGTAGGAGAGCATGAGCCTACAAGTACTTACCTGTAGGAGAGTATGAGCCTACAAGTACTTACCTGTAGGAGAGCATGAGCCTACAAGTACTTACCTGTAAGAGAACATGAGCCTACAAGTACTTACCTGTAGGAGAGTATGAGTCTACAAGTACTTACCTGTAGGAGAGTATGAGCCTACAAGTACTTACCTGTAGGAGAGTATGAGTCTACAAGTACTTACCTGTAGGAGAGTATGAGTCTACAAGTACTTACCTGTAGGAGAGTATGAGTCTACAAGTACTTACCTGTAGGAGAGTATGAGTCTACAAGTACTTACCTGTAGGAGAGTATGAGTCTACAAGTACTTACCTGTAGGAGAGTATGAGTCTACAAGTACTTACCTGTAGGAGAGTATGAGTCTACAAGTACTTACCTGTAGGAGAGTATGAGTCTACAAGTACTTACCTGTAGGAGAGCATGAGCCTACAAGTACTTACCTGTAGGAGAGTATGAGTCTACAAGTATTTACCTGTAGGAGAGCATGAGCCTACAAGTACTTACCTGTAGGAGAGTATGCCTACAAGTACTTACCTGTAGGAGAGTATGAGTCTACAAGTACTTACCTGTGGGAGAGTATGAGTCTACAAGTACTTACCTGTAGGAGAGTATGAGTCTACAAGTATTTACCTGTAGGAGAGTATGAGTCTACAAGTACTTACCTGTAGGAGAGTATGAGTCTACAAGTACTTACCTGTAGGAGAGTATGAGTCTACAAGTACTTACCTGTAGGAGAGTATGAGTCTACAAGTATTTACCTGTAGGAGAGTATGAGTCTACAAGTACTTACCTGTAGGAGAGTATGAGTCTACAAGTACTTACCTGTAGGAGAGCATGAGCCTACAAGTACTTACCTGTAGGAGAGTATGAGTCTACAAGTATTTACCTGTAGGAGAGCATGAGCCTACAAGTACTTACCTGTAGGAGAGTATGCCTACAAGTACTTACCTGTAGGAGAGTATGAGTCTACAAGTACTTACCTGTGGGAGAGTATGAGTCTACAAGTACTTACCTGTAGGAAAGCATGAGCCTACAAGTATTTACATGTGGGGAGTATGAGCCTACAAGTACTTACCTGTGGGAGAGCATGAGTCTACAAGTATTTACCTGTGGGAGAGTATGAGCCTACAAGTATTTAACTGTGGGAGAGCATGAGCCTACAAGTACTTACCTGTAGGAGAGTATGAGTCTACAAGTACTTACCTGTAGGAGAGTATGGGCCTACAAGTATTTACCTGTGGGAGAGTATGAGCCTACAAGTATTTACTTGTAAGAGAACATGAGCCTACAAGTACTTACCTGTAGGAGAGCATGAGCCTACAAGTATTTACCTGTAGGAGATCATGAGCCTACAAGTACTTACCTGTAGGAGAGTATGAGTCTACAAGTACTTACCTGTAGGAGAGTATGGGCCTACAAGTATTTACCTGTGGGAGAGTATGAGCCTACAAGTATTTACTTGTAAGAGAACATGAGCCTACAAGTACTTACCTGTAGGAGAGCATGAGCCTACAAGTATTTACTTGTAAGAGAACATGAGCCTACAAGTACTTACCTGTAGGAGAGCATGAGCCTACAAGTACTTACCTGTAGGAGAGTATGAGCCTACAAGTACTTACCTGTAGGAGAGTATGAGCCTACAAGTACTTACCTGTAGGAGAGCATGAGCCTACAAGTACTTACCTGTAGGAGAGTATGAGCCTACAAGTACTTACCTGTAGGAGAGCATGAGCCTACAAGTACTTACCTGTAAGAGAACATGAGCCTACAAGTACTTACCTGTAGGAGAGTATGAGTCTACAAGTACTTACCTGTAGGAGAGTATGAGCCTACAAGTACTTACCTGTAGGAGAGTATGAGTCTACAAGTACTTACCTGTAGGAGAGTATGAGTCTACAAGTACTTACCTGTAGGAGAGTATGAGTCTACAAGTACTTACCTGTAGGAGAGTATGAGTCTACAAGTACTTACCTGTAGGAGAGTATGAGTCTACAAGTACTTACCTGTAGGAGAGTATGAGTCTACAAGTACTTACCTGTAGGAGAGTATGAGTCTACAAGTACTTACCTGTAGGAGAGTATGAGTCTACAAGTACTTACCTGTAGGAGAGCATGAGCCTACAAGTACTTACCTGTAGGAGAGTATGAGTCTACAAGTATTTACCTGTAGGAGAGCATGAGCCTACAAGTACTTACCTGTAGGAGAGTATGCCTACAAGTACTTACCTGTAGGAGAGTATGAGTCTACAAGTACTTACCTGTGGGAGAGTATGAGTCTACAAGTACTTACCTGTAGGAGAGTATGAGTCTACAAGTATTTACCTGTAGGAGAGTATGAGTCTACAAGTACTTACCTGTAGGAGAGTATGAGTCTACAAGTACTTACCTGTAGGAGAGTATGAGTCTACAAGTACTTACCTGTAGGAGAGTATGAGTCTACAAGTATTTACCTGTAGGAGAGTATGAGCCTACAAGTACTTACCTGTAGGAGAGTATGAGACTACAAGTATTTACCTGTAGGAGAGTATGAGCCTACAAGTATTTACCTGTGGGAGAGTATGAGACTACAAGTATTTACCTGTAGGAGAGTATGAGCCTACAAGTATTTACCTGTAGGAGAGTATGAGTCTACAAGTACTTACCTGTGGGAGAGTATGCCTACAAGTACTTACCTGTGGGAGAGTATGAGCCTACAAGTATTTACCTGTAGGAGAGTATGAGACTACAAGTATTTACCTGTAGGAGAGTATGAGCCTACAAGTACTTACCTGTGGAACGTGTGTGTCTACTGTACTCATGTCTTTGGCCAAAGACGCTGACCACTCCTGGATAGCCTTGTCCAGCACCTCCCGCCCACACACACCTTCATCCTGCAAAGGTAGATACCACACAGCTCTCACAATAATTCTAATTGGCTGAACTTCTCAGCATGTGACTTTCCTTAGTACCTCATTTAATTAAATCCTCAAGGCAAGAATCAGACAATTTTTGATCCGATGTTTTGTTTTTTTAGAATAGAAGAAGCATCAATATACAAAAGATGCAATATACTTTCAGCTAAACACCGTTATTGTTCATTCATCTCCATAATAAGCTCTTCTAGATATTTAAAATTTGCAGTATCTCTCTGCATCATTTTGAAAAAACCTTGAATCCTTGATAGTAAGTTGTAGTTTGAGTATAGAAATAAAAAACTTTTTTCCTCATGCTCACTGATAGGTACCCACCACAAGTTTGCTGGCATACATGTCTGGTATACTGGTACGGCTGTTGATGGTCCGATACATGGTAGGCTGGGTAAAAGATGGATCATCTATCTCATTGTGTCCATACTTCCGGAAACATATGAAGTCAATTATGACATCCTTACGGAATTTGTTCCTATAATCCATGGCTATAGCTGTGGCTCTCATTACATCCTGTAAATAATCACAGTTACCTACGTATACAATCACAGAAAACTAGGAGGGTCCTAAATGGAAGGAGGTTAAATTGGATAGTTTTATTTCTTTAATGGTTTAATCACCAGGTGAACAGCTAGAGTCATTTTGATGTTGTGTCTCCTTGTTGTAGCTGGTGGCTCCTTCACTTAAAGCATACATGTGTCGCATTAAAATTCAAAACAAATAAGGTAAATGTTTTTAAAAGACACAATAATCACAATGTAGAGTGGTCTTTGTTCTTAACTTCCTGAGAAATAGATAGCTCTTTGGAGGGATTGTATCACACATCTCAGATCTTTGGAGGGATTGTACCACACATCTCAGATCTTTGGAGGGATTGTACCACCCATCTCAGATCTTTGGAGGGATTGTACCACACATCTCAGATCTTTGGAGGGATTGTACCACACATCTCAGATCTTTGGAGGGATTGTACCACACATCTCAGATCTTTGGAGGGATTGTACCACACATCTCAGATCTTTGGAGGGATTGTATCACACATCTCAGATCTTTGGAGGGATTGTACCACACATCTCAGATCTTTGGAGGGATTGTACCACCCATCTCAGATCTTTGGAGGGATTGTACCACACATCTCAGATCTTTGGAGGGATTGTACCACACATCTCAGATCTTTGGAGGGATTGTACCACACATCTCAGATCTTTGGAGGGATTGTACCACACATCTCAGATCTTTGGAGGGATTGTATCACACATCTCAGATCTTTGGAGGGATTGTACCACACATCTCAGATCTTTGGAGGGATTGTATCACACATCTCAGATCTTTGGAGGGATTGTATCACACATCTCAGATCTTCACCTGGACTTGCCTAAATCTGATGCTCTAATGACTAGCATGGCCCCTACCTGCACTCATGAACAGAGCTAGTCTAGAGAAAACATCAGAGAAATGACTTTAGAATGACAATATCCCATTTTCTCCTTAAAAGTATCTATGGAGTATCGCTACTCAGTACACCTCCTCTGACTCGGTCTTAGGTACAAGTACAATGTACAAGTCTAAGATTACTGATCTACTTACCTCGGGAGAATCAGCATTAACGTGAATGATAGGGTAACTGTTCATTTTGGCCAAGTCACTGCAATACCTTGAGGACCTGAAGTGAATTAAGATAAAATGGTATGGAAGGAGAAACTCACAGAGTAACTTTTCTTTATACAGGTGTATTGAACTTCTCTGAAAACAAGTTTAATGTTATATACATTACAAAAATCATATTTAACAATGACAGTAACCTCATCAAGAAAAAGTATTTGTTTTACCAACCCGCCATAATCTTTGTGTGTTATATCTAGGAGCATAATGTCAAACACCAGTAATCGGACACTCTTTCAAAAAATACAGTTGATCATCATATACATCTACTACCTAAATTATTACCCATCACATACAAAAACCACAACTTGTAATATTTTATATCTGATTGCTGATATTTCTAGCTGATATATTCGATATTTACTGATATAATGTCCTAATTTCCTGTGGTTGAAGCTTACCTGTTCCACTCTGCTGTTAAACAATAATGAATATTTATCATCCACAATCTCCCTCTAAAAATAGAGAATACCTACCTGCCTCGTTCTGCCTCCGTAGTAAATCCAACCTGGTTGTTGATGATTAGATGCACACTTCCTCCAACTCTGAAGTGAGGACATTCAGCAAACACAAACGTTTCAGCCACAACTCCCTACAACCAAAATCAATACTGATCCACAACTTCCTACAACCAAAACCTATACTGATCCACAAAGTAAGATTACAATAAAAACATCATTCAAACAAGAAATCCCAGAGGGATCTTGGCGTCCACCATTGAATGATCATTATAGGCTCCATGTCAGATTGATCTCCTCTCTATTTTTCCCTTCCTCTTACCAATCTAAATTGAGAAACATCCCTCCAGTACTTTTCAAACAAGAGGAACCCTTTGTATGAAATTAGAGATTTAGCGATAATGGCTGTCTGTTGGCCATGTTGTTTTCAGATTGGTTCCAAAATGCAATATGCATACTTCTGTACTTTCCGAGAAATAGCAATAACAAAAGATAACATCTGATAAGGGTGGGCTAAAAACTAAAAATTAGGCAACATTGTTTACCTGAGCAGAAAAAGATGCGTCTCCATGAACCTGTAGACAAAGCACCTTGTCCCCTGGGGATGTGTCCTCCCCGTGACAGTAGTCTCCCTCTCTCAGGGTCTGTTGTTTGGCTCTTACCTTCCCTGCAGCTACTGGGTTGTTAGCCTGAAACAAACATCCAGTTAAAGACAATACTTAGCTTTATTTACTTCTAAAATCATACATAACCAGTGTGAGTTTAGATGTACATAACTAGTGTAAGTTCAGAGGTTACAAGTTCCGTTTTCTTATATGTTTAAGAAATGGCAGCCCTTCAATGAAGTGAATACCAGGTATTCTACATGTATGGGTATTTATGGGTATCTATTCCCTCTTTAGAGTAAAGTTCCTTGACACAGAATACTTTGAGGGATGTCAGTCAAACTATCTAAATATCAAAATTTTAAACACATTTCTTAGGAATTTGTAATACTGCATCAGAAGACCATCATTCACCATTGTATTTTATTGATGGACATTTCACACCTGTTTGAGATTTCCTCTATTGTTTTATCAGAAATCTCACATCCAAGTGGGGCGGATTTGGAATCAGACAAAATTACTATATTTTTGGAAGTCTCACCTCTAAATGGGAGGGATTTGGAATCAGAGACACATGGACATTTTCACTGCCATATTTCAGATCAACAGATGTATCTACAACATGAAAAAAACAAGGATGGAAATAAAGCAACACTGGTCAACTCATATCTAATACTTAACTGTTTACTCATCTGTATCCACTTTATACCACACAAATAGAATAACTCTTATTACCGTATATTGATACTGTGTCCTTGGTATACATACATAAATGAGAGAGTACATCCCCAGTCCCTTTGGCACCTGGGGGAAGTTCTGTCATCCCTTTCATCTGAAAATCAACATTTTATTTTACAATTTTTACAGCCAATTAAAATAACTGACTTTTATATCAATAAGTTTTTATTGGTAGCAAATTTTTTAACGTCGCAATTCCAATTGTGTTTACAGTGTAATTACATGTGGGTTACAGACATTTTACAGTATGGTTACGTGTGCTTACAATGTAATTACATGTGGGTTAGACATTTTACAGTATGGTTACATGTGTTTACAGTGTAATTACATGTGGGTTACAGACATTTTACAGTATGGTTACATGTGTTTACAATGTAATTACATGTGGGTTACAGACATTTTACAGTATGGTTACATGTGTTTACAGTGTAATTACATGTGGGTTACAGACATTTTACAGTATGGTTACATGTGTTTACAGTGTAATTACATGTGGGTTAGACATTTTACAGTATGGTTACATGTGTTTACAGTGTAATTACATGTTGGTTACAGAGATTTTTACAGTATGGTTACAGAGATTTTACAGTATGGTTATATGTGTTTACAATGTAATTACATGTGGGTTACACACATTTTACAGTATGGTTACATGTGGGTTACAGACATTTTACAGTACGGTTATGTATATTTACAATGTAATTACATGTAGGTTACAAACATTTTACCGTACAGTTACGTGTGTTTACAGTGTAAATACATGTAAGTTACAGTCATGTGTTAACTAGTTTGTTTACAGTACATGTATGTTTACAGGTGTGTACAGTTTACAGTGTGTTTACAGGTGTGTTTACAGGTGTGTTTACAGGTGTGTTAGGTAAACAGTGTGTTAACTGGTTTGTTTACATGTATGTTTACAGGTGTGTACAGTTTACAGTGTGTTTACAGGTGTGTTTACAGGTGTGTTTACAGGTGTGTATACAGGTGTGTTTACAGGTGTGTTAAGTAAACAGTGTGTTAACTGGTTTGTTTACATGTATGTTTACAGGTGTGTACAGTTTACAGTGTGTTTACAGGTGTGTTTACAGGTGTGTTTACAGGTGTGTATACAGGTGTGTTTACAGGTGTGTTAAGTAAACAGTGTGTTAACTGGTTTGTTTACAGGTATGTACAGTTTACAGTGTGTTAACTAGTTTGTTTACGGTACATGTATGGTTACAGGTGTGTACAGTTTACAGTGTGTTTACAGGTGTGTTTACAGGTGTGTTTACAGGTGCGTTTACAGGTATGTTTACAGGTATGTACAGTTTACAGTGTGTTAACTAGTTTGTTTACAGTACATGTATGATTACAGGTGCGAGTTATAAGGGTGTGTTTTACAATGTCCTTTGACAACTCAGGCTTACCTTCTGGTACATGATAACAGGTGGAAACTGTAACATACAGGTCAGGAAGTTCAGTCGTCCTCTGTGGGGCATACATACTACTATATCAGAGATTCCACCTGGGGAAATCAACAATATATGTGTTAACCTTGGGAAGGAAATCCACCATACACA
The DNA here is from genome assembly GCF_902652985.1 of Pecten maximus. Lineage (NCBI taxonomy): Eukaryota > Metazoa > Mollusca > Bivalvia > Pectinida > Pectinidae > Pecten > Pecten maximus. The sequence continues at coordinate 49,664,672 of NC_047017.1, forward strand.
TGCTGACCTTCGGTGGGAAATCCACCATACACATGTTGACCTTGGGAGGAGAATCAACCATACACATGTTGACCTTGGGAGGAGAATCAACCATACACATGTTGACCTTGGGAGGGAAATCAACCATACACATGCTGACCTTCGGTGGGAAATCAACCATACACATGTTGACCTTGGGAGGAGAATCAACCATACATATACTGACCTTGAGAGGGAAATCAAACATACACATGTTGACCTTGAGAGGGAAATCAATCATACAAATGTTGACCTTGGGAGGAGAATCAACCATACACATGCTGACCTTGGGAGGGAAATCAACCATACACATGCTGACCTTCGGTGGGAAATCAACCATACACATGTTGACCTTGGTAGGAGAATCAACCATACACATGTTGACCTTGGGAGGAGAATCAACCATACACATGCTGACCTTGGGAGGGAAATCAACCATACACATGTTGACCTTCGGTGGGAAATCAACCATACACATGTTTACCTTCGGTGGGAAATCAACCATACACATGTTGACCTTGGGGGGAGAATCAACCATACATATACTGACCTTGAGAGGGAAATAAATCATACACATGCTGACCTTGGGAGGGAAATCAACCATACACATGTTGACCTTGGGAGGGAAATCAACCATACACATGTTGACCTTGGAAGGGAAATCAACCATACACATGATGACCTTGGGAGGGAAATCAACTATACACATGTTGACCTTGGGAGGGAAATCAATTGTTCACATGTTGACCTTGGGTGGGAAATAAACCATACACATGTTGACCTTGGGAGGGAAATCAACCGTTCACATGTTGACCTTGGGAGGGAAAATAACTATATACATGTTGACCTTGGAAGGGAAATCAACTGTACATATGATAATATAACACCGCAAGGAAATATCAACCATTCGACTCAGTGTGTTTTTCTCTACAGAAACAATAGTGTGCTTTCATTTCAGAAATATGTTTTATATTAATTGGCGATAGATATATGATCAGAAAGTCATCTTACTCTCTGAGCTCTTCTGGAAAATCTCTTTAAACATTCCCATCATACTTTCACCACCTTCTCCCCCGTATCTCTTCACTGTTGTAAACTTGTTGGCCAGGAAATGGTCAAATGCCTGTAATAAGAAAGGAAAGTTGATTTATTAATTATAAATAGTCAAGTGTTGTACAGTGTATAATATAAACTTGCTGTCTATCTATTGAATAACTTTAATATATGTGTATATACCTGGCATCTCATCATAAGTGTTGCTAAGGAAATCTTCTCATCAGGGGAGAATTCCTTGTTTCGTTTTGATTCAAATGCTTCTGCAAACCAATTACGCTCTTCCTCTGTCTGAAGAAGAAAAAGATTGTGTTTGTAGACAACAGCACATAGGATATATACAAAATTATCAAAAGGTCCGAAAAACACTCAAATAACTGTCCAATACTTTTAATACAACAATTTCTTTAACAAACACACATTGTTTTTTATGTTTGGAAGGTACATTAATATACCTCCAGATGGTCAAATTCTACAGCCATGTGTCCACAATACTCCTGGTCCAGAAACCTGACCAGCTCGGAAAGGGTCATTGTAGCCTGGTCAGTATGTAGGATGCCCTCCGTGGAGAATCTGTTCTGACTGTCGACTGACAAACCGTACTTGGAGGGACACAGCTCAGGAACATTCCTTCAGTAATGAGGAACCAGAACAAATAACATTGAATTCTATTCGACTAACAAGTGGTCTTTATGAACCGAAGATGTGACACTTTGTCCTCATTACAAGGACAAATATTACTCAATCTTTATATGAATACAATGTATGAGGAAAATATGTAAATAGCCTCTGATACCAGAATCTAATATAAGTTCAAGTTTAAAATCATATACATGTAGTGGAAGACTTCTTGGGTCAATATTAGGCCCCATTCATAACTGAAATTATTTTGTATTTAAGCCAAATTCCCAAACTTTGTAGTTAACTCCGGAAATTTAGCTACTACTCTGTTCAGTTCACAAGGTTTTGTTTTTTCAAAATACTGACAAAAATGGCCCATTACGAGCCATTACATATGGCACTGTAGTGAAAAGAAAACTTATCCATAATTTCCATGATAAATAGGACATGCACATTTTTTTATCAAACTGTTAATAATGATATTTAGACACTAATATTATTCAAAAGCATATACTTTTGTTGATTTTGTATAATATTGTATCCAACCTTACTCGACAGTCTGCAGACAGAGAGGGTCCAACATGGCTTGTCTATGACCATACTTTCTGTATGCTTCCACCATCCGGTAAACATTGGCATTCTGTGCTCGGTTTGAAATCACATTCTGGCTGATATCTACAAATATTCATAAAGCAAATTATAAAATTATTACTAATGGAACATGGTCATGGTATGTGTTTTTAATCCATTAAATTGTTCTAAACTTAAACATGTCTTTATACAGTCTAAACTAATAATCAATATATATGCATCGTAAAATTAATCACAAAAATGTCACGAAGTGACTGTTAATCTATACAATTGTATCTGGTCTTTGTCAAAAGATAGTTAAGATTACAAACAGCAACATCTATAATATATATAGATACTATGGATACCATACTTGCCAACTTTCCCGATTTAATTGGAGTTTTCCCATTTCAGACTACCTATCCCATTTTCCGATCGAATTGATCAAATAAAGGGTAATCTCCTAATTTGGGGTGACCTCTCTTTATAACCCCTTATTGAGCCCCTATTCATCTTGTTAGTTTCACTTGTAGGCCTATGACAGGTAAGATGCATGTCTGGCTATAAGCATATGTGTAAGGCATGCGTCAGTTAATGACCAACTCATGTGCAATGTTTTTTTTTAACCATAGCAAAATTTGGCACTGCACTGACTGCAAGAGTGATACTATCCGATAAATAAACATTTAATTTAAACCAATTAAGCTGCTGTCAGAATGGTGATGGTGATAGACAGATAGCAATTAAGGATGTCACATCGAACTTAACTCTACAGTATTAGACAATTTTATCAGCTATAATTTTAGTTGTATGACAAATCTTCCATGGAGATTCAGCTACCACATTTAGCTGGAAATAAGCCCCTGCCCACAAATAAGCTCTCCTCTTTATTTTTGCATTATCATCAACAATTAAATAAGCCCACTCCAAATGTTAATGCTGATCTTGTGTACTTGCATGGGAAACAGACTTACCTGGGAGTTAATAAAACCTGTCCAAATCTTAATACTAGGATAGACGACTTTTTTTAATTCATGTGAATCTGTTATTATATATGGAAAGTCAACCATATATGAAAGGTACTAGAGAGATGTTTTTCTTAAAGTGGACCCTGGATGATTTCTGTTATGGTTACTAGTTGTTAGATAATGTTGTAAAATAAAGTATTGTGAAGAAAATATGTGAAAATATTGTATCATTTTTGAGATGCATGGTTTCATGGAATGCACACCTGTACGGGAATGTCATTCCTCCTAGGTACTGACCTATCAAGCTGTGACATCACAAGTTTGAAATATATTCCGCTATATTGTTTATAACCAAATGAGACAGATGAAGCATGAGATCAAATACAGGTATATATGTGATATCAATGTATTTTAATATTTGTCTTTGAACTATATGTTATACTAAAGAGTTTGGTTGTTGGTAAAGTATTATCGCCCTTAGACTGAGCGATCAGTTACAGGCCTCCATCACTTCAAAAAGGCGTCGGGTCCAGAGATCAACACATAGGAGACCCTATACAGTACCACACTCCATGGGCATTTATTTGGGAACCAATGGACCAGACTTGCGCCCTTTTCATTTATAATGGTACAAACGATTGGACCAGAGTTGTTCGTTTATGAAATAAGGATGGACCTGGTGATATTTTGTTGTTTTCATGCGAGCTTTAATAAAGAATTTCAAATTCAATTCGAGCTCTAGGCCTACCAAAAATTAACCCTAAACCTGAATTCTTCAATGGAAGCTGTAACAAGTTACCTGATACCTCTTCTTCGATGCCACTGGTTAGCTGATGTCAGCTCATTCTGATGCATCTTGTAACAATATCTCGCTGTAATCTGGTTGTGCATCATAAAAACTTGGATAAAACTTATCGGTAAAAGGTACTTTATGCCAGTGTCTATTTAGACATTTTTTAAAAACATTCAGAGTGGGAGCTTCTACTACTGAACTGGGGAGTAAGTTCCACGAATCCACCACTCGTCGACTAAAAATTCCCTGCGACTGTTGTCCTGCTGTTTTTTGTATAGTTTTTTTTTATTTCCTCTGGTATTTGTTTGTAACACGTGAAAAGCATGTTTTTATTTAATATGTCTATATTGTCTAGTATTTTGTGAACTTCAATGACATAATTGCGTTTGCTTCTACATTCTAGTGTTGGTAGCCCAAGTTTTTTTAGTCTTTGGTGATATGCATGTATGGCAGATCTTTTATGGAGTGTACTCTTTTTGTGGCTCTTCGTAATATGTTGGCTAAATTTCAATTGGTTGTCAAATGTGACCCCTAGGTCTTTTTTCTTTTACTACTTTCTCAATATGTTTACAAGGAGGAAAGTACTCGGTAGACAATAGAATTTTGAACTAATTTTTAGATGTACAGTGATGTCACTCACTATCCAGTGCTGAAAATAAAGTAGGTGTGTTTCGTGATCGTCCAATCATTAGCAATGACCTTGACCTTATGGCTAAGGCAGTAATTACGATACCTGTTGAGGCGAATGTCAACCAATATTTGGCGGCCTGCAACGTTATATTTACCTGTCAAATCATGTTTCTTCAATGGTTTGTATCCAAACACGCCTTTCTTGGAATGATAACATGCAATTGCTGCTCGATTCAATTGCCCTACTGTGCACAAACAGCGAAGTTTGGACAGTAACATGACTGGTGGCCGGTGTTTGGTTGTTTACGTCTTTTCCTACCTCCGATTGAAGAGTACCATAATTAGAGGTTGTCTCCCCTCGACCACATTATTTTGCGGGAAATATGAATTTGTTTCACATCCGAAAATTGCGATTATTCAAATTCACAATTTGCAGCTCCAGTAGATTACAATACACAATTTATTGCAAATGCATGACTCCCTTAGATAATAATACTATAGCATAACTCTGTATGGTAAACGGATACAAGTAAAAAAATATTTTAAGCAGCTCTTTTTGGTGGACTAGATCTACATGTAGTAGGCCTTAGAGGGATTAGAGACTCCACTAGTTTGGAGACTAACAAAGTCTGCGCTTTTGCATATGTGCACTCAGCCGTTATGCGTGAGTACCGCTGTGTCACTACTACTTGTAGTATACCTATACCAGCAGACATAAGGGAAAATTGGATAATTTTAATTATCATAAGCAATGTAAATGTATTCAGCTTTTAATTGATTCAATAATGAAAAACCTGCTAAAAAATAAATATCTGATACAAAATTTTAATAACTTTCAAAACAAAAATATGTTTCAAAAACTTAAACATTGTACATGGAATTTATTCGGCTTTTCACAGATTCAAAAATTGAAACGATCGGTTGAGATTTGTTTGGAGAAAAGTGGTTCACAATACAGTAGTGTAGTTAACTTGATGTCACCTCGCTATGCCATTACTAACAGATATAGTTTCCAATCCCTGTATGTAAATCCATGACTCCCTTTGCTAGCCAAGGTTTCTGATTACATTACACTCCACATTCATGGAGTGTAACATGATCAGAAGCCTTGGCTAGCGAAGATGTCCCAGACTAGGCCTATTTCCATTTTCATTAAGTTTGGATATGAAAACCAATGATTAATTGGCTCAAAAGATTTGAGATGAACAGTGAAAATGAGAAAGACTATTGAACCAATATTATTGCTCTAATAACCTACAACATTGCCTTTGGTTAGAGTTATCTCCCTTTACTATTACTTTGCTTGCTGGGTTTATCACCTCGTGAACAGCCAGGACAATTTTAAGGTAGGATCTCCTTGTAGTAGTTGGTGACTACCTCACTGAACAACACATCAGAAGTCTGTCGCATGCCATCCAGAGCAATTAGGGTAAAGTATCTTCCTCAAGGACACAACCACAACAGCAAAGATCAGCCTATTTCTCAACTTCCTGAGAAACACAAACTGACATGGGTTGCATTGCATGGGAACACCGCAGACCTTTCTCTGAGGATATGTGGCCAGTGCTCTAACAAACTGAACTATCTGTGACCATGTTTATTTTTACAGCTACCTGGTAAAGAATTAACAATTAATTCTTTTTTTTTTAAACAGAAGCTGAATACAAAGAAAAGAACACTGAAAGGAAGGCACCTTTTCGTAGTCTTGGCTTGTTTGTTAAAATTTCGAGTTATTTAAGACTAAACTGACTAACAACAATGCCCCAATAGCGCCTAAGTCCTTGCCTCCCCGAACAGGTGTACTTGTACATACACTGCCCTCCAAAAGTCCTGTTACAATTATTACATACAATATACAGCAAAGTTAATCTTGAAGTCTTTATTACAATTTGTTAGAATCATAACTTCTTAGGATGTTCATGATTTCAAATGTTCATGTCCATTTTTCAACAGTGCATATGTTTTGTTACAACGGAATTCGCAAAATGCAACATTCTGGAAATTTCCCTCTTTGTTTAATATAAATTTCAAAAATGCATTTCTTACATTTTTTACTCTTAATCAGTTAAACAATTACTTTTATTTGTGTCAGTAAAAAAAACCCATATTTTATTCATTTTTGAACATCATGGAAAATAGGACCCTCCGTTCCCTCTCCCTGCAACTTCAAAGAAGTGAGGTATTTTTCAGATCATCTGCAATCGTCACTTACAAATGGACTATCTTATGAATATTACAACACCTTTTCTCAAATTTTGTTGGCTAGCCATTTGATTTAAATGTTCCACGTGTAACAGAAGTTTTGGAGGGACAGTGTATTTGTATATGGAATACAGGAAAAAAAGACAAAAACAAATATTAATGATATTTAGCATGTCTCTTCGAAGTGGGAGAACTAATGTTGTCAACCCAGCATCAGCGTCTGCATGGGTTATCTGATATTAACCTTTTGGTGAAAGTGTTGAAAGGAATATTAATATAAGGTATTAGGGTTCCTGCAGGGTTATACTATCCCCTCCTGGAGTCAAACTAAAAGTATTTTTTTGGGAAAAAAACCCTGCTTTTTGACATATTTTGGACTATGACTTTTTAAACACACAAATAACTTTGTAGTTTTCGATACAAGTGTTGAAAGGCATGAACACATTGCATTATAATTGTACTAGGTTTGACATGAGAGTCCCTGTGGGGTTAGACTATTCACTCCCGGAGTCAAACGAAACTATGGGATTTTTGGGGAAAAAACCCTGCTTTATGACAAAACATTGAAGTTTTTGGTGCATTTGTCCTAGCTTGTATACAATTTACACCAGATTAAGTAACACAAATTAATCAAGTCAAGTACACAATATTAATCTTGTTTAACCAATATGCAAAACAATACCAATAACAATTCATATGTTTTAATAATTTATTGACAAACATTTGCGAGATGAGCTATGCTGTTCTACAACAGCCCTTTTTTTTTTTTTTTTTTTTAGATAATTGTCATTTTTCCTTATTAAGCACAAATCATCAATTACAGAGTAGGTTTGAAATGATTTTCCTTCTTTCAAAAGGAAATGAAATTATTTTTACAGTATAAGAGAGCACAATGCCCCCCCCCCCCCCCCCCAAAAAAAAAAACAACAAAAAAACATTAACTGCTGAATTCTACCAAGCTCACTAATGTTAAACTGGCCCCCAGTCCCTTGAATATTGAAATTATAAATTAAATTGAGCTTAATAATTTTAGTTGCCGTGATAAGCCCAAGTTTCAAACTAGGGGGAGATAATCTTGTATCGATATTTAGCTGGACAATTCTGTACAAAATCTGGTGGCCAGTCTAGTGTATGGCACAAATACATGTTATCTCCTCACAATAATGGCTCTAGAGAACACAGAAATCATCAATAACTGTTCACAAACTACTGCTTTTTCAAATACAATATTACAGCATACTTGTAAAGACAAATACTGGTTATGTTATAACCATAATGACTAGACTCAAAGTTGTTATGGATATTGAAATGGACAAAACTCTCTCTTCATGTGACTATTTTACTGATAACTTCCCTTATCTTTATAACACTGGAAGTCTTTTGTAGCCCATGTGGAGACAGTTATTCTCATATTCATCAAATGATAAAATCAGTTAATATTTCCTTCCTAAGAGCTTGACTTGGTAAGAATTACCTTGACTCAAGCTAAAACAGTTTGTTTAAACCTGACACTCAATGACCACAAAGGAACTGTTGGTTTGACATGTTTTTTATGTGTTTCAGTGAGCATATCCCTATTTCATGCTGTTTTGGCAGTGACTACCATGTTTTAGGCATGCTTGCCTACACCTATTATAAGTTCCGACCTGCTGTTTTGACAGTGACTACCATGTTTTAGGCATGCTAGCCTACACCTATTATAAGTTCCGACCTGCTGTTTTGACAGTGACTACCATGTTTTAGGCATGCTAGCCTACACCTATTATAAGTTCCGACCTGCTGTTTTGGCAGTGACTACCATGTTTTAGGCATGCTAGCCTACACCTATTATAAGTTCCGACCTGCTGTTTTGGCAGTGACTACCATGTTTTAGGCATGCTTGTCTATTATAAGTCTGTGGAATGTCAGTAGATATAGTTTAGCCTCTCTCCTCCACACCATTCTAAGATAAAGAAGTGTTCTCGTCAGCTGTGGTAGATCTGTACTATACATGATGTAAGAGTATTCATGTATCTTTCCCACACAACTTTGTGTCTTGACAGGTTTCTGTAACATACAAAATATACAATGTATAATTTTACCTCATGACTCGAGCTACTGAAGCATACATTTATTATCTATACATTACACTCATCACTTATCCATATTAAAACATTACCATTACTCTGCAGTTGTGATAATTTCATCCTAATTACAGTAATATCAAGTCAATATTCGGGGGAGGCCCTAGTTAAACCTGGAAATATGTAGGTGATGGCTTCACTGTAAATGTTGGTAATTTAACAGGATAAAATGAGGATATACATTGTAGGTAACATAAATTCTTTTTTCATTACTAAATGCACACCATTATGGAATTTATCAGAGGTAAATAACTGTACAGTTTAACAGTCAATAATTGATTTTCAGTTTTCTCGGATTTCCTTATCAATTCTGTGATATACAGGCAGTGTTTAAGAAAAGATTAAATTCAATCTTGCACCTTCTACAAGAATAATAACACTTTATAGTTGTTCTAAGATGAATCTTTATGGTACAGTATATTTACAAAGCAGACCATAACCATAGAAAGCCTACCTATGACGAAAAACATCTAGTTGAGGGCACACATCCCTATAGGCAGTTAAAACAACATTCAGCTCATCCTTCAGCCAACGTCCCTGCATACAAGGCTCAATAATCTGGAAAAAAACACCAGAGTGTGTGTGCTAAATAACATACTGCTGAAACTGTCCTCTTATGTTTCAGTGGATTTAAAATATTCTACATAATATCTATCAGCTTTTAATAACCAAAATTAAGATTATAATACATGTACAGATATTTTTTTAATTGGTGAATTGTAATGGCAACTTATCGGGAAACAATATATTAACAGCTGATATATTTCAAATAACCTGGCAATCCGGTTACCCAATCAGTTACCACTTCATGTCTTCAATAGCAGGATCAAAACAAACTCACTTACACCACATGAAATTGTGTGAAATTGCAAGAAATTATATGGATAATCAACACTTTCACAACACACTTCTACACTGTACATGTATATGACTATGACTATTTTCATTCAGTTAACAGCCTGTTTTAAAACCATGGATACATAACATCAACTCCAGTAAGTTGAAATCTGTTTCTAAAACATATCTTTTTAGTTTTTTCTAAATTTTCTCACTTTGAAACCCCTTTATCTTATCTGGAAGTCTCCATGCCTGATCTGAATACACATCAAGTTTTTATAGAGATATTGAATTACCTTCTCCACCAAGTCAATGAATATGTCTCTAGCTTCTTTGCTGTGATTTAATCCATATGCAATATTCACAATTGCCTTTGACATGTTCTATAAAGAAACAGAATTCTCATACAGATGACAGACAAAGTGTTTACTATCGCATGCTTAAAATGAATTATTGGGCACACAGTGACTAGTACTAAAAGTAAAAAACTTATGTTGTGAACAGGTATATGTTTTTAAAGTTTTTAATCCTTTTGTAAAAAAAAACCCTTTTACATTGCAACAAAATGTATCCGTTTTATAAAACACTAGAATTATTCTTTTTATTATCAATGATCATAGATATTTACATTTATGCGCGAGAAATTGCTATAGCCACTCCAATGGTTTTTATCACGTCACCTTTTGTAGCTGACCTGACTATATAGAGGTTGCACAATGAAGGGTTGTTGTATATGGTATTTCTTTCACTTGAGTTAGTTTTTGTTCAAAAGTTACAAAAAACATGAGCTTTAGCGAGTGTTTTGTGAAACTTTGGAAAAATAACTAAATAAAAAAATATTGTAAAAAGAACACGTGTTGATACAAAACAGGATAGGTGGGGTGTAAGGATATGGCTTAAAGTGAAATGCCACAAATTGATATGCAAAACTGAAAATTTTAGAAATGTATGGAAATATTACAATTTATTACGAACCATAACAGATAATAAGCAAGTTTAATATTTCTAAAGCAAGTAATTGATAGAAATCTATATATAAATTTAAAGATATGACAAAAGCAACTGCAAACTGAAGCAGCTTCCAATTGCTATCCAATCAAAAAGCATTGAACCACCTGATTAAGGGCAAAAAATCCTAGTCAGATGACCCAGGGCAGACAGATTTGGTCTTTAGACAAATGAATATTGGTGCATACTTGCCAGATTAGCATGTACAAAATTTTCTTGTTATTTTTATCTCTACCTCAGAAAAATTCAAAATGCTACTAAATCAGTGAATTGGACAACTAAGTTTTACCTTTGGGCAAGTATAATGAACTTAAACTTGACAGAAGGACCAGTGATGATGAAATTTTGTTTCATGCCTTGAAAACTAAGATGAAAATTGATCTTTTAATCTTGCACAAAAAAAAAATTGTGATTTGTAATAGAATGCTTTAAGTTTTTGCAAAAACATTAATTAAAAGATTAACAATTCTGAGGAAGGACACTTACACAGTCAGACAAATATTTATCATTAAATTAAGTACACAATCTTGGGAATTTTAGTACATTAGTACTTCACCAAAGGAGCCTGACATCTCTTGTTATTGTGTATCGATCTTCAAAATGCTTGAGTTCACAATCACCTACATATATTGAAAGATTATAGTGTGTAGCTGGTAATACTCCATGGCCAGGGGGAATGGATTTAGTATATTCACGGTCAATAGATATAACATTAAAATAAACATCCAGCAAATATTTATATATACATTTGTATACACAAATGTACAATCAAAAAAGTGTTTACTGCAGAAGATTTTATTTACATTTTGCATGATTGCAAAAAAATGTAATACGCATAAACTAGGTCACACTCAGGCAACTGTGAAATGATAGCCCCGTGAAAATTAACAACTTTATAGTAATAAGTTAACTTACCTTAAAATTATCATCTAAATCCTGATGTATTTTCTTTGGAAGTGTGCCTTTTGTTGCACTTAAAACCAAACTGATAATAGAAAAGAAATATCTCTTAAACAAATTCTTCTTAAATAATAGACAATGAATAAGTCAAATAGAACAATGCAGAAGGTAATAGGTTTGTCATTTTTGTTTTAACTTTGCAATATCCTTCAACTTTGAGTCTGAATACTTGTTCATTGACAAACCTCAAAATGTAAATATGCATGTTTTTATTCAAAGTTAAGACTATGGCATGTATTTAGCCAAATCTATACAATTTGCACCTGAGTTCAGTCAATTAAGAGTTACAGTTCCTGATGGTCTAGCTCAATTTGGTCCACCTCGGTATTGAGACGGACTCCCAGGTGGTCTTAATAGTGAGGTTTTTTCTGTATATACAAAGTACCTATTTCCCCTAAATGACTATAGACTTCTCTATAATCAATATGCTAATCAAAGTTCAACACAACAGGTCATTCGGGTCGGACTATACCACATATATATAGCATACTGTTACAAGTAGATTATAAAGTGTTGTAAATTTTCAAGCATATTCCAATGAGCATTGTATATGGCACAATGAAAAGCTTTCATAAAACTTGACATTTGCTTGCAAGTATGTGAGAAAAATAATAAAACATGGGTCTGTTCCACGAACAAAGATATCTCTATCATTCCAGTATCAACTCCATCAAATGCCTACATATATATGATGCAATTAACAATAACAAATAATAAACAGTAATGTTACCTTTTATGTTCATCCAAGCTTTCCTTGTCCAGCAGGATCTTAAACTCACGGAGGTCCTGTAGGAATCTGCGGTCAAGATCAACATCCATATCCTCATGTCCTAAAGAATCTGTACAGGAAGATCACACTTTATAAAATCTATCATAAGTTATGGGATTTAATAAAGTGTAAACAGCCTAAACATGTCGATTAGGAATATGAACTTATATATACAAAGTACCTATTTCCCCTAAATGAATTTAGACCTCTCTATAATCAATATGCTAATTAAAGTTCAACACAACAGGTCATTCAGGTCGGACTATACCACATATATATAGCGTACTGTTACAAGAAGATTATAAAGTGTTGTAAATTTTCAAGCACACTCCAAGGAGCATTGTATATGGCACAATGAAAAGCTTTCATAAAACTTGACATTTGCTTGCAAGTATGTGAGAAAAATAATAAAACATGGGTCTGTTCTACGAACAAAGATATCTCTATCATTCCAGTATCAACTCCATCAAATGCCTACATATATATGATGCAATTAACAATAACAAATAATAAACAGTAATGTTACCTTTTATGTTCATCCAAGCTTTCCTTGTCCAGCAGGATCTTAAACTCACGGAGGTCCTGTAGGAATCTGCGGTCAAGATCAACATCCATATCCTCATGTCCTAAAGAATCTGTACAGGAAGATCACACTTTATAAAATCTATCACAAGTTATGGGATTTAATAAAGTGTAAACAGCCTAAACTGAACACTGTATAGACACAGATCTGTATAAACCTTATCTTCCAACAATGCATGTATGTATAATATATAGTTTTCTGTACAAAGAACCCAAGTGTGCACACAAAAATCAAAAGATCTTTTATAAGCAGCTTAAGACTAGTAATTCATCAAAGATATAGAAGGGAGACAGAGGTCCTTTAGAAGTGTAGGACCAGTTAGTTATCATACAGGTGACACAGCGGTCCTACTCACCTTTAGAGGTGTAAGACCAGTTAGTTATCATACAGGTGACACAGCGGTCCTACTCACCTTTAGAAGTGTAAGACCAGTTAGTTATCATACAGGTGACACAGCGGTCCTACTCACCTTTAGAAGTGTAAGACCAGTTAGCTATCATACAGGTGACACAGCCGTCATACTCACCTTTAGAAGTGTAAGACCAGTTAGCTATCATACAGGTGACACAGCGGTCCTACTCACCTTTAGAAGTGTAAGACCAGTTAGCTATCATACAGGTGACACAGCGGTCCTACTCACCTTTAGAAGTGTAAGACCAGTTAGCTATCATACAGGTGACACAGCGGTCCTACTCACCTTTAGAAGTGTAAGACCAGTTAGCTATCATACAGGTGACACAGTGGTCCTACTCACCTTTAGAGGTGTAAGACCAGTTAGCTATCATACAGGTGACACAGCGGTCCTACTCACCTTTAGAGGTGTAAGACCAGTTAGCTATCATACAGGTGACACGACGGTCCTACTCACCTTTAGAAGTGTAAGACCAGTTAGCTATCATACAGGTGGCACAGTGGACAAAGTCATAGAAAGTTAAGTGACACAGTTTCTTCTTTCCTGTTTCAAATCGGTTGTTGGCTATGAATACAATGGCAGCATATTCCCTGAAAAATTATCAATTTATAACAATTAAGGGTCAGGATAAAATGAAACAATGAAACCATAAAATTTAGAAATTAATATCAAGTAAAATCTAATACTGTTTACTTTCTTATTTTGATGCAGTCAAACAAAAACAGGTACAGGGTAATCAAACGCTGTCATAGAAATCAATGTACATAAACTAAAATAGCAGGTACAATCATAAGTTAGTGGAATGCTTCCAGGTCAAAAATCGCTAAAAATTACTGCTACAATATGTAGTGATATGTTTATATTGTTTACAATACTTAAGTGCTACATTTCTTTATGTTTGTCCAGTATATAACCATGCAGAGTAGGTCACTTTTCATGGATAACTTGCTGCTTATAAACCTTACATTGATAAATAAGTTTTCTGACCCTAATCATTCTAATGATTTTTCAGTGATTCACATCTGAAGGCATTGTAATTTACTGTCAGTAATTTACCAACAGTATTCGGAAATAAACTCATGCCCATATAATATCCACATACTTTATTGGTGGGTACTTTATACCTAATAATTATATATTCATAGATCCTATATAATTATATCTCAAGCAACAGATGAAATGACTTACTTTGCGAGTACCTCTGAGACAAGATAGTGTGCCTGTATGTTATCTACCAGAGACCCTGTCAGGTCCTCGACAGTCTTGAATACTCTCTTCAGATTGTCAAACTGTGAAAACATGACTAAGTTAATCATACTAATTAACATACAAGTGTTAATTTTCAATGGATTTTAACACCACAGAAAGCTTAATAAATAAGGAAGCAATTTTACAAAATTAATCAATTGATTTTCTAAAGATCTTCATATGAATAATGATATTCAAGAATTACTATAGATATATGATTAAAATAAACTGAAGATCAATATCTTTTAATACAATTTTTCATCACTAAGGCATTGTTTTCCCTTCATGAGTGTTTCATGTCCCATTCCGTTTTAATTTGTGATAAAGTTTAGAGACAATGTCATACACATCTGAATTGCCTGTTACGCTGATACATGAAGACATATAGCACCTTAGATGTGTATGACATTGTCTCTAACCTTTATCACAAATTAAAACGGAATGGGACATGAAACACTCATGAAAGGTAAAAACTGCTGTAATGCCCTGAAAAAAAGGTTCCCAAACATCTGAGCTACTTTTGAGTATAGTTCATAATAGTTATCTCCCCTGTGAGCACTGATACCCAGTACATATGCTTTTTTTAATGAAGTCTATTTCGGTGAAATAGAAATGCCCCCAAAAATAAAATTCTTGCTAGTACATGTTTTTCAACTGAAATAGTATTCTCCCTGTAAACACTTAACATCCTATGATATTCTCTAATGATCGCTCTAAAAAAAAAAAAAATATTTTCGCCTTAAATACAATGCAAGATATCAAGAAAATTAGCATCAAAAGTTATAGTAACGTTTTACAACGAAGCAAATAGTGGCATAATGATCACATAGGCTAATTTTCATGACAATCGGTTCATTATTTCCTGACCATGTCATATCCCCTTAAGTTCAACTTACAAATGGAGTTCACAATCTACATCATTATATAGGTTGGATTCACCCTGCATGGTAGTTTACCAGAAAACTATAAGTTCTTACAGTAAAACAGACAGCCATGCCTTACCTGACGTCTACACGATCTGAGAGGCACTCTGGTTTTCTCACACACTTCATCAAGATCTTTTCTATTCCTTGATGACAGCTTCTTACCAAGGACCTCTCTAACAACAAGGGCATCAAACTTGTAATATCTGAAATAAAAATATGTTCAAACTATTTCCATCAGCTACATTTACTTTGATTATTACTTGGTTCAAAAAAGCATGATCTAACATGTATAAGATTTAAATTATCAAATACATCACATCTACCAGAACTTCTGGTTATCAAGACATGGTCTCCAAAATTGGGAGAATACCCTATTTTTTATCTATACGATCGGGAAATGGGGCAGGGAGTCTGAAATCCGGAAATTCCTGACTGAATCAGGAATGTTGGCAAGTATGCAGAAGCTTAAGTACCACATATATTTTTACATTATATATAATATATATACATTTATAATGAAATAACAGTTATTTGAAAAGCACACTTTAGAAAATCTAAGATAGGCTGAACCTTTCTATTAGGAGTTTTTGTGTCTGTGGATCAAGCTGGTAGAGATGCTGTTCTGCTAATTTAGTTGGGTCTTTCAGCAGTTTTTCCAGGTTGATAAAGAGACGGTAGTTATCCTGTGTATCTGATACTAAGTCCTGGAAACCGACCCCCATATTGTATAGCACACCTCGCTTCTGTAGCACTGTAGATGCATCTTGTGCTATAGAAAAAGAAAACAACACTCTTCACAGCGATAATCCAGAATGACTAAATGTAGATACTAGATAAGCTAAGAATAAAGATCAACATTTTTCTTTTAGAAAGCAACCCTAGCATTGACCTTTATCTCCTGGATCCCTATTACATATTTATTTATGTTAGCTAGTGATATACAATATCAAAAATTATTCATTCTATAAAAGTGATATTTTTCACTAGTGGAAAATATCACTTTTTCTGATTTGATCAATCAGAACACTGCTTGCAAATGATTGACAATGGGAAAAATGACATATACATGTAGCCTTCAGTCATTTTATATGACATCATAATGCAAGATAGAAAATATAACATTATAATTTGGCTGACATTTGTGAGGCGTTGCCAGGGGACTGCAATGAATTCTGGGAGAGATAGAACTGCCTCGGTATATTTTGCTTTGAACATGTAATGAACAGAATATCTAACAGTATCTTCAGTAATACCAAATATAGTTCACTCATGGGGCTAATATTTTGCCCCACACTAAAATATATATACACACTTGTAAAAAATATCAAAATATTAGTCACACTCGTGAAATATATTTGGTATTACAAAGACACTGTTAGATATCCTCTCTATATATTGATAGTGAACTTTCAGGAAATGGACACTTCTGGATCCTCGGACCACATCTCAAGAAATGAAAGCATCCGGCCCATTATCAAAAGATTGCAAACTATAGTTACCTGAATAGCCACTCAGCCAAAGGTCATATAAATCTGTGTCAATCACAGTGAAGTTACCAACAAAGACATCAACCATAGCCATAAGTCTCCACTCAAAATAGTGTCAAAATGGTGCAGAAGTAGAAATTCTGGTCATATCACTTTAGCTTCCATAATTGAATTTTTATGCATGAATAATGACGGCAATATCCGGTTAATCTAAAAGTAGAAAAAAATGAATTACATGTTATAGCATTTTGTTATGTGAAAATTAATATTGTTTATATAATATGTATTACCTTCAAGATTAAATAAATTGAATTGAAATCAAAAGGTAACTATAAAGTATGGTCAGAGTCACCTAAGAAAGACTAAGATTTGTACAGATCTATAGATAAAAAATCCTATACATACGCTTTGACAAAACTACAGGGATCATTGATACCATTCATAAATATGTAAGTATACAAGACCCATACATTTTCATCACAGGAATCAGACGTTCTGCGATGACTTCAAAATGAATACAAATATTTTGTTACATGCACCGGGGGTACAACCAGAGACATATATAGAGAGACAAGTAACATCGGGTACAAGTGGTGGCTCCCTTTATTCGTGACCACTCAAGCATATCCCTTATCGAGAGCGCCTTGTCCCCTATCAAACACACACAAGCACAGGTAAATCAGGCTTTGCACATGTGTGTATCAATGTACTGGAACTTATTCGACATGTTCTGGTTAATCCGCCATTACGTCAGACCAAAACATTGTCAATTTTAAATACACACAAAAAGCACATCGTTTTATTTAGGCCACTACAAAAGTTACTACAATATCCAAAAACTATCATACTTCTTGGATATAGTCTTGATGATTATGCACACTGTTGTCATTTATCCGTATTTTCGAAAATCAATTGGGTCCTATTCGACATGATCTAGTTTTGTAATTACGCCGCCATTACGTCAGACCAAAACATCGTCAATTTTAAACGCACACAAAAATACCCATCGTTTCATTTAGGCCACTACAAAAGTTACTACATTATCCAAAAACTATCATACTTATGGGATATGGTCTTGTTTATCATGCACATTGTTGTCATTTATCCGTATTTTCAAAAACCCCATAGGGACTTTTCGTAAATTGGAGATTCCCGCCAATCTTCCCTGTGGTGTGCTTGACTTTCATACTCAAAATACAAACACTTTGACAGCAAATTGTGATATATTTCATATTAATGACACTTCTGCACTTTGATATTAATAAAATTAAAGCACATCATTGGATCTTGGTGATGATTTCAAATAGAAATTATCCATAATTATGTGTCTGGTTTTCAAGTTTTCTCCAATATGGCGTCAGGAGAAGACTGAACCGAGCGACCGCAAAGGATTGTGGGAAGGTCAGGGGCCACCACGTAGACATAAGGGCAAATAGAGAGCTGCCAATCTCTCTATATATGTCTCTGGTACAACAGAGCGGTCACCCATCCAAGAGCTGACCACGCTCGACATTAACTTTGTACACAGACACGACACTCAACTGCACAGAAACAAAATTAAAGCTAGCTATTGGACAGTACCCCCCGACTAATACTCTATGCAGCTGAAATGCCCACATATCCATGGCCACGAACCATCAAATTTTGTCATCTTACCTTTTTATATAGTAAGAGAGCTAATATTATTCATTGCTATATACTTTTTAGCACTTCCTATTCACGTTATTTGATTCAGTAGTACAGTAAATCATCTAATTGTTATTTAGTTATCTGCTCTACTTATATTTAACCTTTGTCGTTAACAGGTTAAGCTTATATACATTACTGAAACACACCGGCATATATATATATATATATTGCCACACCCAACGAGACAAGAATGAGTAATAAGAACATCGTATCCATGTACAATTGAAATTTCAGTTACGGAGTCAGTGGTCAGTTGGTGTGTTTTTAGCTGCAATAATTTATCTTTCTACGACGGACAGACGATTTCTTACAGAGTACTCCAGTGTTGTAGGCAGTATCAGTCAAATTATCTAAAACAAATTTTAACGTGGGAGTTTTCGCACATACTTAATATGCTTAATTTTACTAAATGTTCGGAAGAAGTATACCTGTATTCTAATCATAAAGGCTCTGCTTTCGCCGACAAATCCGAGATTGACTTTTTTTTTTACCGGAAGTAAAATACTGAACACTAAATGCTAAATCAATCAACGAGCATAGAATAATCCGGAACAAACTCAGTTTCCCATAAAGTATTGATCGCAATTAAAAAAAATAATCATCATAGAAGCATTTTAATCATCATGATAGATGGTCTAATGGATTTTAATTTGAAAATTTGAATCATCATCATAATTATTGACATTTAGTATTTGACAAGGACTTTTTATAGCTTTTTGTGATGATAAAATTGAATAAAAATCACAATTTGAGCTTAATGATGTTGGTTTTAATGAGCTCTAACCCTTTAAATCGAGTATTTAATGTTGTAATTACCAGCAGGGAAAAAAACAAAAAAACAAAAAACAAATCAAAACAAAAACCTAAAAACGAAACCGTAAGTATGTTTTCAAAAAAAAAAAAATCAGTCTGCAGCTTCTAGAAGCTATAAACTATACAGTAGGTGTTAAAAAGTGGCCATAATACTGAGCAGAATTAATGGACTACATATTTTGTGTTGATTACCTCATGATATTTTATCGTTATAATCGTGACTAGCGTGAATAATGTACATTGTTTAGGCCAATGTTGGTTTTGAGTTTTTCCCATGCAAGTACGACAAAATGTATCTTTTTTCTATTTCTCTCCTTCCTCTTTCTTTTTCAATTTCCCTACTTCAAATACTGAAATGATGTTTTTAGTATGCAATTCAATTTGATGAATAGTACTTTACGAGGGATGATTGATATGTTGTGAGCCTCGAATTGAAGGAGGTACTCAAGGATGTTCTTTTTAAGTCCTACTATTGTCTGGCTATGTAGGGCCGTGCACCCAAGGACGGGTCTCATTTGGTTAGTTTATATCGACGAGGTAGTACTCTAAAATTAACAAGACAAGCGAGTTTTGCAAAATGGACAAAATCGGTAAAAGAGCAGTGATCCAATATTTGCATAAAAAGGTTTAACACCTACATGTAAGTATATCCACAATGATATGGTAGCAACACTAGGGAAAGATGCCCCTTCATATCCTACAGTGAAAAGGTGGGTGGCGGAATTTAAGCGCGGCCGACAGAGCCTTGAGGATGATACCCGTCCTGGAAGGCCTGTCAATGTTGCCACCCCAGAAATGGTCAATAATGTTCATGATATTGTTATGACTGACAGACAAATCACAGAAAGATATATAGCCAGTAGAGTTGGCATTTCACAGGAAAGAGTACATTCCATTCTGACCAAGGATCTTACAATGAGAAAGCTTTCGGCCCGATGGGTACCAAGCCGGACTTCTGACAGTTGATCCGAAGCACACCAGGCGCATGTTATCGCGTGCTAATCTTAACCTTTTTGAGGAAGATTTTGTCAACTTTCCTCGGAGATTTGTCACTATGTATGAAACATGGGTCCATCATTTCACCCTAGGGGACCAAACAACAATCGAAACAATGGAAGCACCCTGACTCTCCCCCGCCAAAGAAGGCAAATACTGTTACATCAACTGGGAAGGTTATGGCCTCGGCTTTGGGATGCAGATGGTATCCTGCTGATATCTTTTCTCTAAAAGGGACACACAATCAATGGCACACACTATGCTTCACTTCTGAGGTAGTTACGAGAAAATATCAAACTTAAGCGCTGCGGAAAGCTCACTTAAGGTGTGTTATTACATCAGAACAATGCTCCTGTTCACAAGTCTGTCATTGCCATGGCTGCCATTCACGATTGTGGCTTTAAATTGATTGAGCATCCGCCTTATTCACCTGATCTCGCTCCATCACACTTTCATCTATTTCCAAACTGAAAACAGTTATTTCAGGCACCCATTTTCAGTCCGATGATGACGTCATACATGCCGTGGATAACTTTGTGAACAGCCCAAAAAAAGGAGTTCTATAAAAGTGGCATTGAGGCCCTTAAACACTGTTGGCAAAAGTGTACAGATACTGAAGGGGAATATGTTGAAAAATAATACAAATGTCCGGCAAAATTCAAATCCTTCATATGAGGCTCGCAATCAATCAGCTATCGTAGCACTTGTAATATAGCTGTCATAGGCTATCTTTTATGTTTTCTCTTTATGTTTGTGTGTTTGATGTACCCTTTTCCCTAACAGGCCCCGGAAACTCGATTATTGCTCAGTGGCTCGTTGCTGGTGATGTGATATGTGGAATTGGTCGAACTACTGCGGCCCTTTCTTCATGTTGTAACACGGGTAGCAATCCAATTCGGTTATACACTTTTGACTGTAATTTAATATCTGATTACTGATAATATAACGATTCTTAGTGCAAACTGTCAGGGTTTAGGGGAAAGGATTAAAAGAAAAGACATTCTCTTACCTGAAGAATCAGTCTTATATAATTTTCTGTTTTCAGGACACACATTTTACGCAAGATAAGGAGAATATATTTAGAAGTGAATGGGGATACGAATGCTTCTTTAGTTCCTATAAATCAAATTCAAGAGGTGTTGCAAAATGCTTTACTAATAATTTTGAATTTAAAGTGTACAAGGAAAAGAAAGATAATACTGGTAACTTTTTGGCGCTAGATATAGTAATTGAAGGATCCCGAATGACTCTCATAACTGTATATGGCCCGAATCAGGATACTCCCGATTTTTATGACATTATTACTCAGGCTATTGACGATTTTGAAAATAATTATGTTGTGATATGCGGAGACTTTAATTTAGTATTGAATCCAGAGATTGATTATGACAGTAATTATAAAAATGTAAATAACCCTAAAGCGAGAGACAAAGTATGTGAACTTATTGAAAATTATAGTCTTATTGATATATACAGAGAACAGCATGAAGAGAGTAGAAGATATACACGGAGAAAAAAACATCCCTATTAAACAAGCCAGGCTAAATTTTTTCTTGATTTCAAAAAATATGCTTTCTAATATTGAAAATTCTTCTATAGATCCTGGATATAGGACTGATCATTCTTTTCCTAAAATTCAGATAAAGTTCAATATTTTTAAGAGAGGAAAAGAATTATGGAAACTAAACAAAGGAATATATCAATATTATAAAAGATCTTCTTAATGAAGTAAAACTTCAATATTGTTTGTCAGTTTATAATTTAAACTCTATCTCTACAATCACAGACACTGATTTAGAATTAATTATTACAGACCAGATATTTTTAGAAGTTCTGTTGATGGAAATAAGAGGAAAAACAATCTCGTAGTCGAGTTACATGAAAGAACAACAAAATCTCAGAGAGAATAGTATGGAGAAAAAAACTTAGAAGATAGGGATAATATTGATTTAACTGTCCAGGGAGATAAGAAAAAAGAACTTGAATCAATTAGATTGCATACCTTTTAAATATTGTCTACAAAATAGCATCTGGAGTTATAGCAAATGCTAAAAACAGTACTAGAAAAACTTATTCATAATGATCAGACAGAGTTTTTAGAAGGGCGTTACAAAGTCGAAAATACTAGGCTTATTTATGATATTATGAGTTACATTGAAGATTATTATATACCTGGAATGCTTCTCATGGTTGACTTTGAAAAGGCTTTTGATTCAGTGTCATAGACAAAACTCTTCTATACTTTGGGTTTGGGGATAGTATCAGAAAATGGATCAAAACATTTCATAATAATGTTAATTCAGCCATAAATCAGGGTGGGAATATTTATGAATGTTTAAGGTAAAGCGGGGTTGCCGTCAAGGGGACCCTGTAGCACCTTATATTTTCATATTGTGTACTGAAATCTTAGCAACCAGGATAAGAAATAATAGCAATATAATGGGTATAAACGTTGATGACTTTCCTATTCTTCTTTCACAGTATACAGATGACACTTCATTAATACTCGACGGATCTGAAAAATCTTTACAAGAGTCCATTCTGGAATTGAAATTATTTGCTGAAATATCCGGTCTTAAAATCAATACAAATAAAACCCAGGTAATATGGATTGGGAGTAAAATGTACAGCAATGACACCTTTTGACCAGATTTAGGTTTACAATGGGGTAGCGACAAATTCACACTTCTGGGGATAGATTTTAGTGTTAATTTGCATGAACTACCTAAATTGAACTTTGACAAAAAACTTATTAAACTCGAGTCTTTAATTAAGTCATGGAACAGAAGAAAGTTAACTCCTATCGGTAAAATACATGTAATTAAATCTCTATTAATATAACAATTTAATCACTTGTTCAGTTCACTTCCTAATCCAAGCAGTAACTTTATCAATAAGTTGAATAGTATTTTATACAATTTTCTATGGAATGATAAAATAGACCAGGTGAAAACAAAGGTAATAATCAAAGAATATTTTGAAGGGGGACTTAAAATGGTGGATATAAAAGCCTTCATAGATGCACTTAAACTTAGCTGGTTAAAAAGATTTTTTCAAAGTATTTCTAATAAAAATGGGCAAGTACAGTATATTGAAACTTTATGAAATAGAATAAAAATGAAAAAACAACCATTGGTCACCATTTAGCGAAAAGAAACATTTCGACGAACAAATAACCCTCGTGCCCTTTTCGTCTCTGTCAAGGCTCGCCTGGAAGCTAAATCAGAAAACGAGGTCCACACTTAGTTTCATAAACTAATACCACAGGTCTAATAATCAGTCAAACCATCTGGAACGCTATAAACGAATGGTATGACTGGTAGGACAAGGTGACAATCGATAAAGCGAAATCTGAATTGGCCCGAGTAAACCCAGGAACCCTCTGGGATCCGTTTTGTTAAAGATCTTCCAAACAGATGCATCGACTGCTGTGAGCTTCGTAGGAAGACTTAGACAAATACAAGAGAATTGTCAATAGGAAAGTAAACCTTAAAAACAGCTCCAACACACCAAAGATAATGATAGTATCGTATCTCCTTCAGAAACTCACACACATCCTCGATACTCCAGGGGTTTAGATCACATACTAGTTTCATCGATATTACCTAACTCTACTTAACTAAGACCTTTCCACAGGAAATCATTATAGAACTTGAGGAATATTCCATATCTAAGACATTTCCACAGGAAATCATTTTAGAACTTGAGGAATATTCCATATCTAAGACATTTCCACAGGAAATCATTTTAGAACTTGAGGAATATTCCATATCTAAGACAGGAAATCATTATAGAACTTGAGGAAGGTTCATATCTAAGACATTTCCACAGGAAATCATTATAGAACTTGAGGAAGATTTCTTTACTAAGACATTTCCACAGGAAATCATTATAGAACTTGAGGAATATTCCATATCTAAGACATTTACCCAGGACATCATTATAGAACTTGAGGAATATTCCATATCTAAGACATTTACCCAGGAAATCATTATAGAACTTGAGGAATATTCCATATCTAAGACATTTACCCAGGAAATCATTATAGAACTTGAGGAAGGTTCATATCTAAGACATTTACTCAGGAAATCATTATAGAACTTGAGGAATATTCCATATCTAAGACATTTACCCAGGAAATCATTATAGAACTTGAGGAAGGTTCATATCTAAGACATTTACCCAGGAAATCATTATAGAACTTGAGGAAGGTTCATATCTAAGACATTTACCCAGGAAATCATTATAGAACTTGAGGAATATTCCATATCTAAGACATTTACCCAGGAAATCATTATAGAACTTGAGGAAGGTTCATATCTAAGACATTTACCCAGGAAATCATTATAGAACTTGAGGAAGGTTCATATCTAAGACATTTACCCAGGAAATCATTATAGAACTCGAGGAAGATTTCTTTACTAAGACATTTCCACAGAAAATCATTATAGAATTTAAGGAAGATACTTTAACTAAGACATTTCCCGTTAAATTCTCTTATACTTCGTGATTCCCAACCGTATTACTCTAAACTAAATGTTTAAGTTAAATCGAAGATGGCAAAATTGCAAACTTCGTGATTGCAATATTAATCCGAGGAACGTTCCCAACCGTACTACTCTAACCGCATGCGGGCATCACGTCATCCACGCAATCGGCTCAATGGAATCTCTTAACTTAAACATTACCGAGTATTTACCGGCTATGGAAAACAATTTAAACTACCCGATGATCACTAGTCTACATAAGTGTGGGATGGGGCAACCTGAGATTCTTGGAATGTTAATTGCAGTATATGACAGTCCTAGAATATTATAATGTAGTTTTTAATAAACACAACCTCCCATTTGGTAGCACATGAAAACGCTATATTTGCACCGGATGTAAGTGCTTTCAAGACTTTAGACAATCCTTTATTTTCAGGTGAAATTGTTTTTTTAGTCAGTTTACCAGTATATTGAACATCAAGAGGCCTTAGATTTAATATAGATTCAGTACGCGCCTATATCGAACTTGACCATGATCAGAACGAAGTCAAATGTGATTGACCCATTATAAACCCTTTTCTGTACGATTATATTACTGGTAGAGGAATTTCTCCATTTCTGCTTAGCCAGTAACGATATGCCTAATACGTAGGTATAAATACTTCAGGTACCTGTACGTTTTCTGTTGTCAATTTCTTAATTCGATATCAAATGGGGTTTTAGTTTTCTGTGAACTTTGATGAATGCCAAAATACAAGATTTCCTTCATTTGATGTTCAATAATCAACCACAGGGGTACCACAGGGGTACATGGTACAAAAGTTCTATTTTACTATTATCGTACCTCATCCCATTGTTTTCTGGTTTAACCTCATACCTATACTGTCGGACCAGGGCCATCAGTTTAGTCATATGAATATGGCCTGATTCAATGACAAGGTAAACACAAACAAAATTCTCCAGATACATAATTCAACATAGATGTCGCCATCTGTATATCTACCAATATACTTGTGACATCTCTTCTATGGGACTAGTCAATTTGAAAACAACATTAACAGGCGTTTTGACAATCCTGGACAGCGATCCTTTGTCATTCCGAGAGTTGCTCAGTGCTGTTACCGGATGTATCATGTACTCCGCGAGGACGTCGAACCATCAAATACTTCCATTACTTACGAAGAGGAACTTTGGTTTTGGGAACTGACACCATTTGAAATACTTGCCATTTATATGCAACAGATCACTGGGTTACGGTATCATTTTCATTGAAATTTTGCAAAAGAACTCTAATTTCTTCTGATAACTTGGGATTTCTACTGAGTGAATCGGCGTTGGCATTCCATTTGCCAGATCGATACTTGATGACGAAATCAAACTGAGCAAGTTGTGCTGCCCAGCGCATTTCCGTTGCTCCTAACTTAGCTGTTTTCAAATAGCTGAGAGGATTGTTGTCGGTAAATACGGTAAATGATCGGCCTAATAGATAATCTCTAAATTTGTCCGTGACTGCCCATTTCATTGCTAGTAACTCCAATTTCATTGAGCTGTAATTGTCCATATTCCTCTCTGACGGTCTTAAACTCCGTGAAGCGTACGCAATGACAACCTTTTGTTGTCCTTGTTCCTGTGATAGCACAGCTCCCAATCCGTCATAGCTAGCATCCGTTTCGAGAATAAACTCCTTCGTGAAATCCGGATAACCAAGTATCGGTGCTTCGGTTAACCGTTGTTTCAGAGTTTGAAATGCGTTCTCTGTCTTGTCGTTCCATTTCTCGGTAAATTGCCGTTGATCTGTCGTTGATGATGACTTTCTTCCCTTTTTGTCCTGCTTTGTGAGAAGTTCGTGTAACGGTGCAGCAATACTAGAGAATCCTTTGACGTAACGACGGTAATACCCACATAAACCTAAGAACGAGCGTAATTCCTTTTCAGTTGTTGGTGTTTACCATTCTGAAATTGCTTTTGTTTTTCCAGGATCGGTTTCGATTCCTCGTTCAGAAACAACATGCCCAAGAAATTTGGTTTCCTTTTTGAAGAAATGACATTTGCTGTTTTTCATTTTTAATTCATGTTCCTTTAATCTGCTGAACACGTACTCCAACCGTTTCAGATGTTCCTCTATTGACGGCGAAAATACTAGTATGTCGTCCAAGTATATCAGCAGTAGATCAAAATTTGCTTCCGCCATACACGCCTCCATCAATCGTTGAAAAGTAGCAGGACTATTACAGAGTCCCAATGGCATACGATTGTACTCGTATAAACCTCCTGTACCTACCCGGAATGCAGTTTTATGACTATCTCTTTCATCAATACCCACTTGATAATAGCCTTGCGCTAAATCCATAGAGCTGAAGTACTTTGCACCATGTAATGCATCTAGAGCCTCCTCTATTCTTGGTAATGGATATGCGTCTTTAATGGTTTTGTCATTGAGGAGCCGATAATCCACACAAAGCCGTAAACTACCGTCCTTTTTTCGTACGAGTACTACTGGCGCAGCGTATGGACTTGTACTCTTCCGGATGATATTTTGACGCAACATTTTGTTGATATGATCCCTCACTTCCTCCATCTGATAAGGTGGAATGCGCCGATGAGCTACTTTGATAGAAATCTCGTCAGTGGTTTGAATACGATGTTTTATGAGATCTGTATATCCCAATTCTTCATCACTCTGACAGAAACAATCTTTGTATTTGTAAAACAACTGAGCTACTTGTTTCTCTTGCTCTGGTGTTAAATCAACTTCTCCCACGTCTATAGTAAACGGTAATTGGTCCAATTTTGTAATTTCATCCGGTACCGGCTCGTTTTCGATGGTTTCCAGACGAACATTAATTTCAGACTCCGTAACTTGGATGTTACATGACGTTGAAGTCGTACATTCGGTGAAATTTTCCACGACATGTGCTGTTCCTATCCGGCTTTTCTGGGGTAACCATACATCCTCACTTCCAAGGTTCACAACTCTGACAGGAACTCTGCCATTGTTGACTTCACTGAACGTGTCCACCACGATAATGTTCTTAGGCAGCGAACCACTGTTTCCTTGTATGGCTTGAATAGCAACAGTATATGGTTTATTGTGTATTGATTGACGAGTTGTTCCGGTAACTACTTTCATGGAGTATGCAGGTATCTTTATCGACTGATTCCCGGGAATTTTCACGAAACTGACACGATCATCCTCTGTGGTTGCAGACATCTCATAAAGAGCTAATATCTCCATCCAGGATTGATCGCTGGTACCATTTTCTCCTGTCGACTTTTCCTTGTCAGTGTTCGTTACTTCTTTCATCAATTTAAAGAAGTTACTCCCTAATAAACCTGGAACCCTTTCCTTGCGTTTGATTCCGTGGAAATCCGTCGGATCCTTCACAACCAACATGCCAACTCCGGATACCTTCCGATCGATGATGTCAATGTCGACCTCAACATATCCAATGTATGGAACCTCCAATTCGTTTGCACCAGTAACTCTCATCCATTTGGTAACATCTATCAACTCGGATTTCTTCCCAACCAATTTCCTAAAGAAATGTTCGGTAATGGTCGAAATTTGCGAGCCTGTGTCAATCAAACATCTGACCTTTTCCCCTTCAATGAAAACGTCTATCTCCGGACATTCACCGATAGCATTCTTTAACACCGTCTGTTTTATTTTGGAGCCAAGAGAACTATTCCCCACTGTCTGACTCCCTACAGTGGGTTCTGGGCGTTTAAATCCCGCTTTCCTGTTTCTTGCTTTCTGTTATATTGGTGTCCATAACAAATATACAAGTGTTCAATCACACACTAACATGTGAGTAAATGTACATTTCAATATTATAAAATACAACATAAATAAAATTTACTAGTCTCCGGGATTCGATCTCATAAATACGAGACTTGGATTCAATTATAAAGCTTCGGTGTTATCCATTACACCATCACGTGTGTTATCATATACAGGTTATTAATATACTCATAGACACTTGCAATGAGCTTTATATCTATAAATATAATTCACCACATATAAATAGAAATCAACACATATACATGTATAGCTAAAACGAATTTACAAAACGATCTAATGGTCTCTATATCTACTAACTATTTTGC
Source organism: Pecten maximus (assembly GCF_902652985.1). Taxonomy (NCBI): domain Eukaryota; kingdom Metazoa; phylum Mollusca; class Bivalvia; order Pectinida; family Pectinidae; genus Pecten; species Pecten maximus. Next base: position 49,693,972 of record NC_047017.1, read on the forward strand.
AAATACTTATACCAAATCATAAATAGATGTATTACTCACAATTATATATATTTTGATCCGGAATAGATTACTGGAGAAACTTGAAAACTTGATCCACCTGTTGATTGTCAGCTGTCTGATATTGTACTGACCAGTAACAAAGACCTTGTATTTAAACTGACCGCTCCAACCCGATTGGTCAAAAATAGATCGGAAGGTTCCGGAAATTAATGTTTTACATTTTCCTTAATTTTAGTACATATCAATGATGATCTGAATTATATTAGAAATGTTAATAAAACTAACTCGTAAAAATGACACTAATATAGCGTATACAAAATATTCGAGATCACGTGATTATCATGTGATCCACGACTACTATACTAAGCATTAGGAAACCAATAACATATATAGTAAATACAAAGTATGTACAATTCACCTTGTTACACATACATGATCTAAACATTTTACTCTGTTAAAGTCGAAAGTAATGACCAATATATTTAAATGTTCAGTCAACCATGAACCACCTACTGTACATGCATTGTAACTACGGACGAGTGAGTCATGGTGCCCAGAAATGAAGAATGGCTGTGACGATGGCAAATACTGTTCGGAAACATGTATTCATAAGCTTTCCCTGCTTACCATCAGAGAAGAAAATGTGGAGTAACTGTAGGAGAGCTATATTTGATCTGTCATTCACAGGAAGTAAAACTGAAGACAGGGTTCTGGATTACTTTCTCTGACCGTGTCAGTTGACCGATATTTGGCAAGACTAACAGTTAAGAATTAATAGAGCTAATCAGATATATCCTAAGCACCACATTATCTTAACATAAATTCTAAAAAAAAAAGAGAAAAAATCAAACTACATGATTGGTTGCAATGTGACTTATCAATACACTATGACAAAGTCATAAACAGCACAATGACGATGGACTTGACGTAGAATATAACTGTTTGCAATGTGAATTATCAATACACTATGACAAAGTCATAAACAGCACAATGACGATGGACTTGACGTAGAATATAACTGTTTGGGGTCATTGTTTTCCATCAGGCTGTATGAGCCATTGACATCATTATAACTAGAAACGTGTATGTTGATTACAGTTGACTCTCATTTATACACGTATATTGATGAACACATTGACATTCTAGAACATAATGGATATTTTCTGTCTCGTTATTACAGTCCTCCTCAATGTTATGTGACCTCCCTGTATTGAATGATCTACCATACACCTACGCACCTCTCCCACGTATCATCAAAATTGTCTATGTTTCATTTCGGTAAGAAGATAGTCAGCAATTGTTTATTTAAGTAAGATTTCCTTGTAAAGAGAACAATAAGGACATTTACCCAACATACATCAGGAAAAAAACGTGTAGGTGGCTGTTAAAACGATTTCTTTGCTAGAAAATAAAAATATAAAACCTGTTTAAGCCAAAGGCTAATCCCCTACATGGTCCTTTTATCTAGTTATAAGATAAGGTTGTTACATATAAACACTCGTACATTCTGAATTTAATCATACTAATGGCGGGTAAATATAAACTGTACCTATACTCTCCTACTTTGAATAATAAAATGACAATCTTGTTTTTGTTACTGTTTTATAGAATCTACACACTCAGGAAAATGACGGTCTTGTTTTTGTTACTATATCATATAATCTACACGCCCGTGAAAATTACGGTCTTGTTTTTGTTACTATATTATAGAATCTACATGCTCAGGATAACGACGGTTTGTTTTTGTTACTATATCATATAATCTACACGCCCATGAAAATGACGGTCCAGCTTTTGTTACTGTATTATAGAATCTACATGCTCAGTTAAAATGACGGTCTTGTTTCACGCCAAGGATTTTCTCAGTCTCTGTTTTATTTACTAACCGTTAAAACGTTAAATTATGTCAATTTTTATCAAGTTTACAGCACGCCTGTTTTGTTTTAAATCAAACATTTCGTTTTGTCGATACATGTTTAACAATATATATTTGCAATCATTCCATTTTCGGTACACTAATTTTCTATATTCTTTAAATCATTTTCTTGTTTTCTCAGATATTATTCACTGTCCTGCCATACTTAGTAAACAGACTGAATCAACTGCATACAGATCCGTTCAGTAATCAGTGGTAAGTTATTGATGAAATGTCATTACATTAGAGGTCTAGTATAGAGCCCTGGGGTATCACATGGGCTATTCCCATAGTCTCTGATATTTACCACTTCCATTAGAAATTAATCCTTGTACATTATCCAGATGTATGAGTGCTTGGATAGAAGATTACGGCATTTGTTCCTGGTCACTAAAATGTATCACTATTAAATTACTATTGAACCACTTTTTAATCACTTAATCACTAAATCACTTTAAAAATCACTGTTGAATTAATGTTAAAGCACTATTACAAAACTTTAAATCACTATCAAATCATTATCAAATCACTATTAAATCACTATTGAATCATTATCTAATTATTATTCAATCATTTTAAATCACGCTTTTAAATCATTATTAAATTACTAATAAATTATTTTTAAATCTGTTTTAAATCATTATCAAATAGCTATTAAATCATTATTAAATCATTGTTAAATCATTGTTAAATCACTTTTAAAACACTATCAAATCATTGTTAAATCACTATTAAATCATTATCAAATCAGTTTTAAATCATTATCAAATCACTTTTACATGTAAATCACTTTTAAATCATTATTAAATCATTATCAAATCATTATCAAATTATTATCTAATCATTATCAAATCACTTTTAAATCACTTTTAAATCACTATTAAATCATTCAATCACTATTAAATCATTATTAAATCACGATTAATTAACTATTTAATCACTATTAAATCATTATTAAATCACCTTTAAATCATTGTTAAATCATTATCAAATCATTATCAAACTATTATCAAATCATTATGAAATCACTATTAAATGATTATCAAATAACGATTAAATCAGTTTAAAATCATTATCAAATCATTATTAAATCATTATTAAATCACTTTTAAATCATTATTAAATCATTATCAAATCACGATTTATTCACTATTAAATCATTATTAAATCATTATTAAATCATTAAATCATTATTTAATCACTATTAAATCATTATTTAATCACTTTTAAATCATTATAAAATCATTATTGATTCACCATTAATCTCTACTTCACCATAACGTTGTCTTTGTTCTTCCCGACTTCGCGTTTACACACGTGGTAGTGGTCACGTATCTGATAAATCTTAGGGACTGACACATACTGCTGTAAAGAAGTGTACCTCTGTATCACTTACACAGACCGGTGCCACAGATCGAAGACTTCAAGTAAATTTACGTTAAAATCACCAATTACAATTTGGTCAACGTCAATGTCGATGCGAATACGATTGTTATAATTCGTGTAAAATGTCATCATCATTCCGCATTACTCCTCACTGAATTGCCATTTTCGCGGTGGTTAAGAAGTACGATTTTGTTCAAATGTCCGTATTCCTTTAATGTTGTTAGGACGACCATGATCAAAATGCTGTTCTTGATAAACCTGGAACGGCATTACAGTCACGACTGACTTAACATTCTCACAATCTATTCATGTAATTAATATGTTCTTAGATAGAAGTACTAAGGATGTCTTTATCAATTTGTAAATACATTGTACCTTAAATTACGTAACTTTTCACCACAGAAAATTACATTTTCTTTTTACATTTTATGTTCAACCACATGTGGAAGGGTCCTTGACTAAAAGTGTAATCATATGAAATAAAGTCTATCATCATTGTTTATTGTTTGAAATGGAATTTCTTCGGGACGCAATAATTATTTTAATTTCTTTAATTTGAAAGATAAATAAGAAGATGATTTTTCCGAGGGTGGTAATAATGTCAAGTGTGTAACTTTTATTGCTGAAGAAAAATACATACGAGTCTATTCGTGTTTTTAATTGAAAAAAATTATATCTGTCGAAGGTGTAGCACCTTAAACTGTCGGTACGTTAAACACACTTTGGTGTTTAAATGAGATATCAGAAAAGGATAGCAATACAGCAGAATAAACACAACTATTATGAAGTGGAAACTAAATACGCTTCTGTTTCAGGAGAACTCTGTACATCGTTATCGTGGAGCCGAAGTCTCATCATAAACTAAGTACATCATGATCGTGGAGCGGAACTCTCATCATAAACTAAGTACATCATGATCGTGGAGCGGAACTCTCATCATAAACTCTGTACATCATGATCGTGGAGCGGAACTCTCATCATAAACTAAGTACATCATGATCGTGGAGCGGAAGTCTCATCATAAACTAAATACATCATGATCGTGGAGCGGAAGTCTCATCATAAACTAAGTACATCATGATCGTGGAGCGGAAGTCTCATCATAAACTAAGTACATCATGATCGTGGAGCGGAAGTCTCATCATAAACTAAGTACATCATGATCGTGGAGCGGAAGTGTCATCATAAACTAAGTACATCATGATCGTGGAGCGGAAGTCTCATCATAAACTAAGTACATCATGATCGTGGAGCGGAAGTCTCATCATAAACTAAGTACATCATGATCGTGGAGCGGAAGTCCAAAAGATATTGAAATGGTAATGTGAGTTTTATTCATGCTTGTCGATCAGTTAAAATTATTTGTAACTTTTGAAACTGTTCACTCTTTATGAATCAGTTTTACTATCAAATCCCATAAACATATTACGTATCTAACTCCTGCGATGGGTTATTTTATTTGAAGTATTGAATTGAAACGCCAATCTCTAAGCACTAGAACTAACTTATCGATCTGATTGGTGAACGTGTATTTATATATTATTCAAATTACTTAAATGAATTGTTTGCTATAATATACAGCCTGAAGCTTTAATCAATAGTTCTCGTATATTATTTATTCGGTGTATTTCACGTTTGAGAGGACCCGGCATCATGGCTGCTGTATATGTAGGTCATACTGAGCATTGCCATTGGTAGTGAAGCAGTGTTCGAAAGCCGCCATGTTTAGAAACATGTTTTTTTTGTGGAATCAGTCGAAATGGTAAATCTCGGATTTGCATGCAGACTGTTGTAAAGACAAACATAAGTGCCTAGCAAGAATACTAACAGCGACAGGCCGCGGACTAATCTATGAATATTATGCTCTAGTGTGCCTGGATCAATGGGATCGATCGGGACGTTTTGTTGCTGGAACCTCGCAGCTATTCAATGTCCTGTTGCTTTGAGTTGCTTTCATTTGATTAGAACGTTATCGATCGGTAGGTGAAACGTGCATAGACGACAATAATTTGTTGGATCGGTGTTCATACGCTGTTCGTCAACAAACCTCCGATACTGCTCACAACCAGCCTCAAAGACGTGTAAACATCGGGCAAGACAAGATGGCGGACTCTTCGTTGCCCTGTATTGCTGTCCTGTTGTGATGCGGTGCCTATCTGACAGGATCGTGTCCAAAGCCATAGGGTGAGTAAACTGTAAACTGTCCTTGTTAACCCCATACAGTACGTCCTACACACCGGACGTGATCGCATGATATACATTTCTATAAGGATTCTAATCAGCACATATTTTAACTAAGAGGACACATTATGGTGTTATTGTCATTTGATACATTTTAGTAGAGAAACAAGAATTGGGATTTAATTGCTATGTGCTATGGTTCAACAAAACCATACACCTATGTCTTGAAATAACGTGATTGCTACCCTGGGCACAGTGAGCGCCTTCTGTAACGGATGTGGTACAATCATGCTAGTTTTTTGTGATTTGCTGGTTTAATGTACTATTAGGTTTGGCATTTTGCGATGTCGATAGTTCAGATAGGTTTCCTTTACCAAGGTCATGTCTGGCATGTCCAGCTGGTATAGCGATATGGTAGAAGGAGAGTCTTTGCCTGTATAAAGGCTATGTATGCAGAATGTACACTGCCACTAGATTTTAATTAATCTTACATTACATAACTGTTCACCGCAGAAAATTATATGCTCTTTTACATTTTGAATGATTGAGGTCAAAGTTGGCAGGGACATACAAACGGTACTCTTTCCGTTATATTGATTTTGTATTTTGTCATCTTTTCTTCCTCCTGTGAGACAACTGGTTTGCATAGGAGTAGGTATATTGCTCTGATATAGTCTATATCGTTTTTATCATATGCCATCAAAGACTTTGGTTTTTGCGGATTTTATTTCATTTATGGGCTTGACCCCCTAGGCATCCCCATCACTTACTGCTCAAAATAAAAACTTTGATGAGGGAATAAATAAAAAAAAAAACCTTCGTTAACAGCCAAGACCCTTTTAAATTAGTTGCCAGCTTCATTTACTATTTTACCGTGTAATGATTCTAAATGCCTCTGTTGATTTGATATTACGAATGCAATGCCCAATGTCATCTCTGGTGTCACACATGGTGTAGGACACACTTACATGTATAGAGCAGCTGAGTTTACGTCCATTTCTAAGGAGTTATACGATGCCTGTCCTACCTACTGTAAATAACTTACATTTTGCGTGGGGTTTATTTTTGCGTCAATAAGCATTGAGAGGCAATCAAGAATTCAAATAATTAGCGATTGTTTGTACGATAATAACTCTGGATGACACCTTGTCCCGTTGTTTATATATACACTGTATACAGATATCACAAGCAAATATTCTTCATTTGTTAAAATCTTATTAATTCGTGAACTAGCTTATCAATTCAGAAGTATTTGAAAAATTCCCAGATGTAGTTAGTCAATGTGACATATTGATAATATCTCATAAATGTAGTGTGTTCTTTAGAGAGGCACTAACTTAGAACAAGGTTTTCATTTAATTGCTCCTCTCAGCTAATAGCTAGCTTGTCTAACCAATGTCCGAAATAGATAAAATGTATTACCGTTTCGATGATTTTTTTAAATCTAATTTACAACAATTGCTAAACAAGTTATATCAACCTATATTAATCACACTTGTTTGACCCTGATGGAAGCACGCGAGGGGTTTTAGTGTGGGGAGGTGCCTGGAGAAAGCCCACGTGGTCGGTGACCCCACAGTGTATTACCACTGTGCCACCCTACCACCAGATCAGTATGATATGTGTTATCAAAGTATCATGACGCATCAACTTCTTGATATGTGGTTCACACACCCTCCCCTTGATATTGGGTTTACACCACATCCCCTTGATATGGGGTTTACACACCATCCCTTGATATTGGGGTTTACACATCATCCCCTTGATATGGGGTTTACACACCATCTCCTTGATATGGGGTTTACACACCATCCCCTTGATATGGGTTTACACACCATCCCTTGATATTGGGGTTTACACACCATCCCCTTGTTATGGGGTTTACACACCATCCCCTTGTTATTGGGGTTTACAAACCATCCCCTTGATATTGGGTTTACACACCATCCCTTGATATGGGGTTTACACACCATCCCCTTGATATGGGGTTACACACCATCCCCTTGATATTGGGTTTACACACCATCTCCTTGATATGGGTTTACACATCATCCCCTTGATATGGGGTTTACACACCATCCCCTTGATATGGGGTTTACACACCATCCCCTTGATATTGGGTTACACACCATCCCTTAATATGGGGTTACACACCATCTCCTTGATATGGGTTTACACATCATCCCCTTGATATGGGGTTTACACACCATCCCCTTGATATTGGGTTACACACCATCCCTTGATATGGGGTTACACACCATCCCTTGATATGGGGTTTACACACCATCCCCTTGATATGGGGTTTACACACCATCCCCTTGATATGGGGTTTACACACCATCCCCTTGATATGGGGTTTACACACCATCCCTTGATATGGGGTTTACACACCATCCCCTTGATATGGGGTTTACACACCATCCCTTGATATGGGGTTTACACACCATCCCTTGATATGGGGTTACACACCATCCCCTTGATATGGGGTTTACACACCATCCCCTTGATATTGGGTTTACACACCATCCCCTTGATATGGGGTTTACACACCATCCCTTGATATGGGGTTACACACCATCCCCTTGATATGGGTTTACACACCATCCCCTTGATATTGGGTTTACACACCATCCCCTTGATATGGGGTTTACACACCATCCCTTGATATGGGGTTACACACCATCCCCTTGATATGGGGTTTACACACCATCCCCTTGATATGGGGTTTACACACCATCCCCTTGTTATTGGGTTACACACCATCCCCTTGATATGGGGTTTACACACCATCCCCTTGATATGGGGTTTACACACCATCCCCTTGTTATTGGGTTTACACATCATCCCCTTGATATGGGGTTTACACACCATCCCCTTGATATTGGGTTTACACATCATCCCCTTGATATTGGGTTTACACACCATCTCCTTGATATGGGGTTTACACACCATCCCCTTGATATGGGGTTTACACACCATCCCTTGATATTGGGTTACACACCATCCCCTTTATATTGGGTTACACACACCATCCCCTTGATATGGGGTTTACACACCATCCCCTTGATATGGGGTCACACACCATCCCCTTGATATTGTGCTTACACACCATCCCTTGATATTGGGTTACACACCATCCCTTGATATTGGGTTTACACACCATCCCCTTGATATTGGGTTTACACACCATCCCTTGATATTGGGTTACACACCATCCCTTGATATTGGGTTTACACACCATCCCCTTGTTATGGGGTTTACACACCATCCCCTTGTTATTGGGGTTTACACACCATCCCCTTGATATGGGGTTACACTCCATCCCTTGGTATTGGGTTACACACCATCCCCTTGATATGGGGTTTACACACCATCCCCTTGTTATTGGGGTTTACACATCATCCCCTTGATATTGGGTTTACACACCATCCCTTGGTATTGGGTTACACACCATCCCCTTGATATGGGGTTTACACACCATCCCCTTGGTATGGGTTTACACCATCCCCTTGTTATGGGGTTTACACACCACCCCTTGATATGGGGTTTACACACCATCACCTTGATATTGGGTTACACACCATCACCTTGTTATTGGGTTTACACACCATCTCCTTGATATGGGGTTTACACACCATCCCCTTGATATGGGGTTTACACACCATCTCCTTGATATGGGTTTACACAGCATCCCCTTGATATTGGGTTTACACACCATCCCCTTAATATTGGGTTACATACCATCCCCTTGTTATTGGGGTTTACACACCATCCCCTTGTTATTGAGTTACACACCCTCCCCTTGATATGGGGTTTACACACCATCCCCTTGATATGGGGTTTACACACCATCCCCTTGATATTGGGTTACATACCATCCCCTTGATATGGGGTTTACACACCATCCCCTTGATATGGGGTTTACACACCATCCCTTGATATGGGGTTACACACCATCCCCTTGATATGGGGTTTACACACCATCCCCTTGTTATTGGGTTTACACACCATCCCCTTGTTATTGGGTTACACACCATCCCCTTGTTATTGGGTTACACACCATCACCTTGTTATGGGGTTTACACACCATCTCCTTGATATTGGGTTACACACCATCCCCTTGTTATTGGGTTACACACCATCCCCTTGATATTGGGTTTACACACCATCCCCTTGATATTGGGTTTACACACCATCCCCTTGATATTGGGTTACACACCATCCCCTTGTTATTGGGTTACACACCATCCCCTTGATATTGGGTTTACATACCATCCCCTTGTTATGGGGTTTACACACCATCCCTTGATATGGGTTTACACCATCCCCTTGTTATGGGGTTTACACACCATCCCTTGATATGGGGTTTACACACCACCCCTTGATATTGGGTTTACACACCATCACCTTGTTATTGGGTTTACACACCATCTCCTTGATATGGGTTTACACCATCCCCTTGTTATGGGGTTTACACACCATCCCTTGATATGGGGTTTACACACCACCCCTTGATATTGGGTTTACATACCATCCCCTTGATATGGGGTTTACACACCATCCCCTTGGTATGGGTTTACACCATCCCCTTGTTATGGGGTTTACACACCATCCCTTGATATGGGGTTTACACACCACCCCTTGATATTGGGTTTACACACCATCACCTTGTTATTGGGTTTACACACCATCTCCTTGATATGGGGTTTACACACCATCCCCTTGATATGGGGTTTACACACCATCCCCTTGATATTGGGTTTACACACCATCCCCTTGATATGGGGTTTACACACCATCCCCTTGATATGGGGTTACACACCATCCCCTTGATATGGGGTTTACACACCATCCCCTTGATATTGGGTTTACACACCATCTCCTTGATATGGGTTTACACACCATCCCCTTGATATGGGGTTTACACACCATCCCCTTGATATTGGGTTACACACCATCTCCTTGATATGGGGTTTACACACCATCCCCTTGTTATTGGGTTTACACACCATCTCCTTGATATGGGGTTTACACACCATCCCCTTGATATGGGGTTACACACCATCCCCTTGATATGGGGTTTACACACCATCCCCTTGTTATTGGGTTACACACCATCCCCTTGATATGGGGTTTACACACCATCCCCTTGATATTGGGTTACACACCATCTCCTTGTTATTGGGTTACACACCATCTCCTTGATATGGGGTTTACACACCATCTCCTTGATATGGGGTTTACACACCATCTCCTTGATATTGGGTTACACACCATCCCCTTGATATTGGGTTTACACACCATCCCCTTGATATTGGGTTACACACCATCTCCTTGATATGGGGTTTACACACTCTTCGATTTAATTCAAGATTTGTTTAGGTATATTTTACCTGTTTTGATTTTCCCATTGCATTAACTGTAACACTTAATTCGTATCCACTTGTCTTTTATCCGATTTTCTTACAGCCTAATAAGCCATATATGTAGGAGAAAGATATCATACCAATGTAGATAACCGAGAGAAAACATACCTAAAATAGAGAGTAACTACCGCGCAGAAGGCATTGATAATTTAGTTATTGGAAAAAAATGTCGAATAGTCTTCATGATTATTTCTGTAATTATATGTATTAAGAATACTAACCCCATGAAGCTGTTGTTGATATTACCTTAATTACACGGTTTTTACAATTGTCATGCTGCTTTCCGTCATTCGATATATCAAATTAAGTTAGTAATAAAAGTTCAGATAAGGACATTTCGGATTCTTTTGGCATTATAGGGTTAATCATTATTGCCTGCTATGGGAGATATAGTGTTGATAAAAACATGGTATTGTTTGTCTGCTCTATGCACGGAAGGGCTATATATTCTATGTAAGGCGAATGATCTTGAAATTGGCGTAGCATTGACGTCAATGACCCTAATTAGAATTGCATATAGACAGTCACTCTACTGCTTCAGAAACACGATTTAATCTCATGCTTTAATTTTCCTTTTCTTTGTTGTTGTTCTTCGTGATCAAAATTTGATACAACTAGTATATATCTGACACGCCTCTCGAGTGTGTTCTATTTCCTATAATGGTTTTTGTGTTCTTCTTTGATGCCATATCCTTTTATACATCGTTAAGCATCTGATTATATTGAGGATATTTCTCACGGGAATTTAATTGGCGAAACAAATAAAATGTTATGACAGTGATTTTTGTCCTTTATGTCTGTTTACCATCTTTTCTTCTGTGCGTAATATGCCATTGTACCCCAAAATAACCCCTTATCCATATAAAGATTTAAGATAGTACTGCCAAATTTACCTTCAACTGCATTCACTGTTATTTATGGATGCGTTAGCTGATAAAGTGAAATGGACATAGATTTTGTAGACTGATTTCAAACTGTGATATATAGGATCACTTGATGCCCATTTGTAACAGGGTAGCGTAAGTTTATACCAATTTTACGTAACATTTATGCTATTGATATATTTTATCTAACATTAAGCACACATTGATTAAATTATCATTTTCTATTATCATGTATGTTTAACATTTTCAATCCATTTTAATTGTCATTGTTTCCTTTCTAGAATTCCACACTTTTAGTCATGAGTTAGTGTTTAAACCCGGTAACATTAAAATGCACACTCTCACCATTTGTGACGGAATTCACACATTCTATTTTCATTATATTTTTTATTAAATCATGGAATGCATTCCGTACGAATTGTTTGTTGATTGGTTGGTTTCTTGTGACGTCCTTCCATTGTATTATATAGTTTATACACTTATTTCTTAAGTAATATCATGATTATAATAACCTTTCTTCACACCAATTAATTCAAGCTTTTCATGATATAGACCCTCTCTTTAAAAGGAGTGGTATTGCTATTCGAAGCTTTATATTTTCAGATGATATAAAGCACAACCTGAGAAACTGAACTACATCGAACACCTACCAGAATGCATCTCGTCATAATCCTCGTTTATGTGACATCCGGTTTCCATGTTCTTCTTGGTCTGCTTAGCGTTTGTCTGGGTGTGATATCATCTATTAAGTCAGAAGTATGGCTGGCGCACCGTGTTTCACCAATTTGGAGTGGAGGATTCGTAAGTATTTTTTTTTATTCAAATAACACAATAAAATGTTTTCTTTGGATGACTAAATAAATCAATATACGTATGTTAATAATCACCAATTTGCCTCTTTGATCATGTCAGGGTATCGGACTTTTTATCACTGCGACCTCGAAACATTCGTTTTTCGGGATTTCGATTTGGCGCAGTGGTATCAGACGCGGATATTTTTGCCTAAGCGATAGCGCCGCAGACCTTGTCAGTCAGAGCGCGGGTCAATAATGTCTTTCATCATTCGTGTTCCTGTGTTATGTGTACTTTTAACGTCTATCTGGTAGCGGTAATTTGATTTAATGAACACATTCTGCGCTAGAAATACTGCGTTAGATTATTGTTATTTGTATACTTGTAAATAGGACCATCATACATTATTCAATACCTAAAGTGACCGCCTTATTAGCTATACGTGTCTATTGATTAGTCGATGAAGTTGCCTCTTCCATTGTATTGACGCTAATTGACATTCCTACGGCCATTTGCCTGTTAACAGTGTTTTCCAATTAACCCAGGTTATTGGTAGGTTTCTGAACAACTCTTACCATACCTGTAGAAACAGATTGCCAGCTCATATGGCAATATAATATGTAATATGACCTATGATCTCATCTGATGCTGTTATTCGGAAATATTACATATCGTAGGTGGAAACCAAAGCTGACTATGTGACCTTTTATATTTGTTATTTTATTATCAGACTCGTCATTGTTTCTTTATTTGAATATATTTAAACAGCAATTAAATTCACAATGACGTGTGAGTCTAACAGAGAAAAATATGCATCACATTGTCATACCATAGGACAAACTTCAAACCCAAAGTCGAAATAAAGTCGAGTTTTTTGAAAATGAAGAAAGATAAGAATTGAGGCCTATATTTCCTGCCATTATGAGTGTTAGGGACATGACTTCCGATCCCTACATATTGTTTTAGTTCATATATGTTTGTTTCCTTTCTGTTATTTACGCCCGCTCCTTTTGTTAAAGCACTTTTGCCTTCGTTTCAAATATGATATTAACATTTGAATTCTAAAACTTGTATTTACATTTTAATGTTTAAACATGTATTTACATTCGAAATAATGATTGTTTTTCGTGTTATTTGTTGATTTTTGTTGCTTTCATTCAGTTCATGTTATTTATTTCATGACACACAAGGTTTCGAGAGATTCACGTTAATGACGTCATCGGACTCAAGTTTTATGGTCGTCAACATGATATCATTGGAATTGGGAAATATTCTATTTCCATGAACGATATGAAGTCAGACGTGTTGGATTCTTGTCGATATGCCTGTTGGTTCAAAACCTCATTTTGAGGATTTGGCCTTGAGGTTTGCTTGGCGAAGGTCAAGGGTGTACACGTATTTCTATAGATTGTTAATATTTTGCCCTTGTTTTAACAATATCGAGTTCGAGTTACGTTTTCATGTCGACATTTTGTGCTGTCCATTGGAAAACAAACATTAAAAAAAACAAAAACAAAAAAACCTTCTGGTTTCTATGGTAACCATATCTACCAGGCGACAAACGAAAATCAGTAGCCAATTGAACATTTGCAAAAGAGTAGGAAAGCATATAACAAAGTGGTGTTGAACTTATGAGACAACATTTCTATTGGGGAGAGTAGTGTTTGGATGTTATGAACGCTTTACACCGCTGGGTATTTTCTTTTCTTGTTGTTGTAGTTTATCATTACGGGGATCGTCGGCGTGGTGTGTGCCAGGAGAAAGTCCTCATATGTGGTAAGAATTAAGCTTGTTTTAGTGAATAGATAAATGAACCTGGACACAACTTATATTTTACAAATCCAATGCCAACAACCGGTTTTTGTTCGACTTGAATGAAAAATAAATAAATCTGAATACATGCATCGCAATGTTTATATGATCATACTTATAATTCTGTCTTAACATTTCAATGTTTATTTAACCCCATGCAAATTATTTTAATTGCTCAAATTTCATTTTCATGCAGCCTGTATTTAATTCTTTACCAACGTATGATGCTAATCAAAATTAAACTCCCATGCAGAAAAAAGCCCGACATGTACTATTATACATTATACAGTATATATGTCGTTGGTTTTGAACTACTTTCTTGTATAGCCTCCTTTGCTATTTACCGCTCTTACAGCTACCAAACGCAACACTGGCCCTAATTGGAAGCAAACACAACATATTGACTGCCAGGATTAGGTTTTAGAAACAAAAATCTTTATAACGCCACCCTCTGTCCTTTGTCTATCGATCTAAGAACTACTGGTTAAAACACACGATGCCTAATCATCGGTCTCTTAGACGCATCAGCTTGTTTCTATGGGACTTTCAAAGCATCAAAATCAATTTTTCCGTTTTGATATGAAACCAGACACGCTTGAACACGCAATCGCCCGTAGGTCATAAGATATATTGTGATCAATCTAATCAATTCCCTTTTACCTCAAGTCATATGAGTACACATTTTCCCCAATATAAAGCAACACATAAATTGTCTAATTTCAGATAATGTGTTTCACGGCGTTTAATGTCGTGTCCATGGTAACGGCTGTCGTCAGTATTCAGCTTCTGAGACTTGGACTGGTAAACCACACAACGGACGGAGAGACGATACAGAAGGCGGTCAAGGACATTCTAATTCTGATGGCCCTGGGTGCAGCAGGCACGGAATGTCTGGTTTGTCTTATGTCCACCGTACTCAGCTGTCGCGTGGCAAAAATTGCCAAGGAGGAGATGTCAAAACAGCGCGAGGGAATGTTCTACGTTAAGGTACTTGGACAAAAGGACATCGTTGTGGTGACTAAACCACTCCTCGATCAAAAGGATAGTACATCCATTTGACCTCGCATTCATGCTCACACAATCAGTCAACGACAATATCGACTCTTCCAAAGAATTTTACAAACACAGGTTTACTATAACGAAATCTAAGTAGCCTGGGTATGAGTAACCTAATTGTTGTGTTATTGTTTTGTGTTTGATCACGTGATAATCCCTGACCTTCTGTTAACCCCCATACATCAACGATGTGAGTACACTAATCATAGTATATAGAAGCTATGTTTTTTTCTAGGTTATATGTTGTAATCCCAAATTACGTTATAAAACCATTTTTATATGACGTCAAAGTACTCAATGACGTATTAAAAAAAACTGACTTTGACGTAAAAGTGTAGACACAATAAAACCCGGTATATGAGTAGAGTACTCGGTAGAAGAACATGTACCCGTTGTCAGTCTGCTTGTCTCTGCCTCTCGTGTCTTGTATGCTTTCCTCATTCTGGATCTGCACCCTGTCGACTCTCATCTGCATATTGTTTGTCCGTTTGTGCGCACCAGTGTTTGTTAGAGGACGAACTCATGTGACTTTCTTTTCACGTGCAGGAAGACACAGATGCCTTTGAATGTTCAAATAGATCATTTGATGCAGATGTCGACGAGGGTGCTTACACGGCAGACGAGAGTGGTATCAGCATTGATATTGAGGAGCATCAGTACCATGTTACCATGGATACCAAAGACAGTAGTTCCATGACAACCAATTTTCGAAATAACGGAGAGTTTGACGGTGTTATATATGAAGCTGAATCCTCTAAATCAGCTATTCAAACAAAAGCAGAACCAGCCGTAAACTTTTATCAAGTAGAATCTGGTGTAGAGACGGAAGTAGAACCAGTGATCGAGAGATTGCCCACAACAATGGATGGGAATCTTAGTGAGCTCAATGAGGAAGATTCCGACAGTGATGAGGAGAGAGAAGATGAACAGAATCTAGACCAGCCTAAGTAATGTGATTAAATTCGTCCAACAATGCAAGTAGATAACCTGCATTATTCCTGTGGTATTATTGCTTGCCAAAACTACACACCGATATGGAGAAATGTAAACCAATTCGTCCTTATACTGAGTACAAGCGTGTTAAAATAACGACCATGTTAATAAAATCGTTGTATTTGTTATATCCTCTTTCGAATGTCCTATTTCATTCTGGAATACAAGTATTTAAGTTTATTCCAAACACTTTGGTGTTGACAAGGTAATAACAGGTTTCTGTCAACTGAACCACACGGAGAATACATTTTGGGTAAGCGTTGAAACAGTTTCAGATTGTTAGATATATATTGTAGGTGGCGAACCTCGCTTTAATTATACAGGCCTACAATGACATCACCATGGCAATGCTGTAACCTTTGATTTGATACACGCTGGAATGATGAAATTGACATTTGACATTTCGAGAAATGATCTTTCGATCGATCGCCTTTTTTCTTCTTTGTAAAATAGATAACTGCTACCTAGATCGTAACGCCACATGTTAGTGGACATTTAACTAGGTATAAACTAATATTTGTAATATTTTAAAGCCTCAGATATATTTGTTAAAAATAATTAGACAATGACAATTTGAAAGAAAGCAGTGAGGCTATTTTGTGTCCAAGTGCTCCGAAGAATGTTTGTTTGTTTATTCATTTTCAAATTGAGTTGAAATTTGTCTTTGACTTGACGACTACTTTGGTTATCGGGTTTTCTTACTTGATAAAATTTATATAAACCAGGTGGTACGTCAACTGTCATCAACTTAACATTTTCACATATTGAGGACAAGAGTAATGACCGTAGGCCTTCATTTTGCATATCGTGAACTACACAAGATATTTTAGTTTGTTTTATACTGGCCTGAGTTGACATCACCATGACAAGATAGTCAGATCAAGTGCAAGTGAACATCAGCTATCAAGTCTATCATCGACACAATTATTCACATATTGAAGACAAGAGTGACCTTAGGCCTTCACATTGCACAATGAAATTAGACATTACAAAATATGAGGTCAACTAACAACATTCTGTTAAAAAATTGAATGAATTTAAATTGATCTATTTTTATATTGAATGAATAATGATCTTGCCGACCTTTCAATTTCATAAACATATTGATGGTATTCGTGAACTAACTGCATCGTATTTATCCTCTAGAACTTGAAATCAGAAACATCATAGTCCTCAATGCCAAGATTACACTACGTTTCTCACTTCTCTATCAAAATCTATGTTAATGTCGACGATTTTTTTTGCTGTGTGTAGAGATGTGTCATTCAAATTTCGCAATGTAATCATTTAATTCAATCAACACAAAAATATAGTGGGCTAGATTCAAAGAAATGGAAACCATCATATGTGTTTAAATATGAATACTTCATGAATGTCAATACGTCAAACTGTCACTTGGTGTACAGAAATAACTAGAGAATACCCACATGGACATCAACAACATAGCCAGCAGGGATGCATCTAAGCTTTACAAACTTGATGATTTCATTTTTCCAATCGTTAACTTTCCATTTCTAGATAGCAAACTCCCTGCTTCCCCTTTCCATGGTGTTACGTGTTTCCATTATCAGATGACAGACGTCGACTTCTGACGGAGAAATCAACAACACAAGGTTTCAAGAGATGCAGGTTGATGAAGTCCATGGGAAAGTTTTATGGTCGAAAGATCTCGTTCGAAGATATTCTCTTTCCTTATTCGATATGAAGTCAGACATGTTCGATGCTTGCTGATATACTCATTGGTTCCGTTGTAACTAACCTAGTTCCCATTTTGAGTATGTAACTTAACCCGGATTTGACCTTGATTTGTATGGCGGGTGTCATCGATGAAGCAGAAGACGATTACTCTATCTGAGTTCCCAGTCCTATCATTATTGTACATTTCCAGTGACCTCCATGGAAATCTGAGTTGGAATTATGGTTTCGTTATCATGTTGGTAACGTATTCTTTGTAAAGTAGATACATCGAAGGCAAAATCTCAAAATATAGGTTAACAGAGTGACGCTTGATCCAGGTAATGTCAGGTTCTCAAAATGAGAGCCTGCTTGGTTTCAATGCAATCAGCAGGTATGTAAACGAGCATCGACCACACCAAACGTATTATCGTACAAGAACATACGTAGTTCCATTGATGTCAACCATAAAACTTTCTTGTGGTTCCCATCAACTGCTTTCTCTGGAAAACTTGTTTGTTGTGTTAACACTCGACATATATCACGTAAATCATGCAATATCTACCCAGTGATTATACAGTTTAGCTGTAAGCTGTCTCTGTTGGTTACACTGTAAGTAAAGGCCGAGGTAAGTGGCTGACGCTGTCTCTGTTGGTTACACTGTAAGTAAAGGCCGAGGTAAGTGGCTGTTGGTTACACTGTAAGTAAAGGCCGAGGTAAGTGGCTGACGCTGCCTCTGTTGGTTACACTGTAAGTAAAGGCCGAGGTAAGTGGCTGACGCTGCCTCTGTTGGTTACACTGTAAGTAAAGGCCGAGGTAAGTGGCTGTTGGTTACACTGTAAGTAAAGGCCGAGGTAAGTGGCTGACGCTGTCTCTGTTGGTTACACTGTAAGTAAAGGCCGAGGTAAGTGGCTGACGCTGTCTCTGTTGGTTACACTGTAAGTAAAGGCCGAGGTAAGTGGCTGTTGGTTACACTGTAAGTAAAGGCCGAGGTAAGTGGCTGACGCTGTCTCTGTTGGTTACACTGTAAGTAAAGGCCGAGGTAAGTGGCTGACGCTGTCTCTGTTGGTTACACTGTAAGTAAAGGCCGAGGTAAGTGGCTGTTGGTTACACTGTAAGTAAAGGCCGAGGTAAGTGGCTGACGCTGTCTCTGTTGGTTACACTGTAAGTAAAGGCCGAGGTAAGTGGCTGACGCTGCCTCTGTTGGTTACACTGTAAGTAAAGGCCGAGGTAAGTGGCTGACGCTGTCTCTGTTGGTTACACTGTAAGTAAAGGCCGAGGTAAGTGGCTGACGCTGTCTCTGTTGGTTACACTGTAAGTAAAGGCCGAGGTAAGTGGCTGACGCTGTCTCTGTTGGTTACACTGTAAGTAAAGGCCGAGGTAAGTGGCTGTTGGTTACACTGTAAGTAAAGGCCGAGGTAAGTGGCTGTTGGTTTCACTGTAAGTAAAGGCCGAGGTAAGTGGCTGTTGGTTTCACTGTAAGTAAAGGCCGAGGTAAGTGGCTGACGCTGTCTCTGTTGGTTACACTGTAAGTAAAGGCTGAGGTAAGTGGCTGTTGGTTACACTGTAAGTAAAGGCCGAGGTAAGTGGCTGACGCTGTCTCTGTTGGTTACACTGTAAGTAAAGGCCGAGGTAAGTGGCTGACGCTGTCTCTGTTGGTTACACTGTAAGTAAAGGCCGAGGTAAGTGGCTGTTGGTTACACTGTAAGTAAAGGCCGAGGTAAGTGGCTGTTGGTTACACTGTAAGTAAAGGCCGAGGTAAGTGGCTGTTGGTTACACTGTAAGTAAAGGCCGAGGTAAGTGGCTGACCCTGCCTCTGTTGGTTACACTGTAAGTAAAGGCCGAGGTAAGTGGCTGACGCTGCCTCTGTTGGTTACACTGTAAGTAAAGGCCGAGGTAAGTGGCTGACGCTGTCTCTGTTGGTTACACTGTAAGTAAAGGCCGAGGTAAGTGGCTGTTGGTTACACTGTAAGTAAAGGCCGAGGTAAGTGGCTGACGCTGCCTCTGTTGGTTACACTGTAAGTAAAGGCCGAGGTAAGTGGCTGACGCTGTCTCTGTTGGTTACACTGTAAGTAAAGGCCGAGGTAAGTGGCTGACACTGTCTCTGTTGGTTACACTGTAAGTAAAGGCCGAGGTAAGTGGCTGACGCTGTCTCTGTTGGTTACACTGTAAGTAAAGGCCGAGGTAAGTGGCTGACCCTGCCTCTGTTGGTTACACTGTAAGTAAAGGCCGAGGTAAGTGGCTGACGCTGCCTCTGTTGGTTACACTGTAAGTAAAGGCCGAGGTAAGTGGCTGACGCTGCCTCTGTTGGTTACACTGTAAGTAAAGGCCGAGGTAAGTGGCTGACGCTGTCTCTGTTGGTTACACTGTAAGTAAAGGCCGAGGTAAGTGGCTGACGCTGCCTCTGTTGGTTACACTGTAAGTAAAGGCCGAGGTAAGTGGCTGACGCTGTCTCTGTTGGTTACACTGTAAGTAAAGGCTGAGGTAAGTGGCTGTTGGTTACACTGTAAGTAAAGGCCGAGGTAAGTGGCTGACGCTGCCTCTGTTGGTTACACTGTAAGTAAAGGCCGAGGTAAGTGGCTGACGCTGTCTCTGTTGGTTACACTGTAAGTAAAGGCTGAGGTAAGTGGCTGTTGGTTACACTGTAAGTAAAGGCCGAGGTAAGTGGCTGACGCTGCCTCTGTTGGTTACACTGTAAGTAAAGGCCGAGGTAAGTGGCTGACGCTGTCTCTGTTGGTTACACTGTAAGTAAAGGCCGAGGTAAGTGGATGACCCTGCCTCTGTTGGTTACACTGTAAGTAAAGGCCGAGGTAAGTGGCTGTTGGTTACACTGTAAGTAAAGGCCGAGGTAAGTGGCTGACGCTGCCTCTGTTGGTTACACTGTAAGTAAAGGCCGAGGTAAGTGGCTGACGCTGTCTCTGTTGGTTACACTGTAAGTAAAGGCCGAGGTAAGTGGCTGTTGGTTACACTGTAAGTAAAGGCCGAGGTAAGTGGCTGACGCTGTCTCTGTTGGTTACACTGTAAGTAAAGGCCGAGGTAAGTGGCTGACGCTGTCTCTGTTGGTTACACTGTAAGTAAAGGCCGAGGTAAGTGGCTGACGCTGTCTCTGTTGGTTACACTGTAAGTAAAGGCCGAGGTAAGTGGCTGTTGGTTACACTGTAAGTAAAGGCCGAGGTAAGTGGCTGACGCTGTCTCTGTTGGTTACACTGTAAGTAAAGGCCGAGGTAAGTGGCTGACGCTGTCTCTGTTGGTTACACTGTAAGTAAAGGCCGAGGTAAGTGGCTGACGCTGCCTCTGTTGGTTACACTGTAAGTAAAGGCCGAGGTAAGAAGCTGTTGGTTACACTGTAAGTAAAGGCCGAGGTAAGTGGCTGACGCTGTCTCTGTTGGTTACACTGTAAGTAAAGGCCGAGGTAAGTGGCTGACGCTGTCTCTGTTGGTGACACTGTAAGTAAAGGCCGAGGTAAGTGGCTGTTGGTTACACTGTAAGTAAAGGCCGAGGTAAGTGGCTGACGCTGTCTCTGTTGGTTACACTGTAAGTAAAGGCCGAGGTAAGTGGCTGTTGGTTACACTGTAAGTAAAGGCCGAGGTAAGTGGCTGACGCTGCCTCTGTTGGTTACACTGTAAGTAAAGGCCGAGGTAAGTGGCTGACGCTGTCTCTGTTGGTTACACTGTAAGTAAAGGCCGAGGTAAGTGGCTGACGCTGCCTCTGTTGGTTACACTGTAAGTAAAGGCCGAGGTAAGTGGCTGACGCTGCCTCTGTTGGTTACACTGTAAGTAAAGGCCGAGGTAAGTGGCTGACGCTGCCTCTGTTGGTTACACTGTAAGTAAAGGCCGAGGTAAGTGGCTGTTGGTTACACTGTAAGTAAAGGCCGAGGTAAGTGGCTGACGCTGTCTCTGTTGGTTACACTGTAAGTAAAGGCCGAGGTAAGTGGCTGACGCTGCCTCTGTTGGTTACACTGTAAGTAAAGGCCGAGGTAAGTGGCTGACGCTGCCTCTGTTGGTTACACTGTAAGTAAAGGCCGAGGTAAGTGGCTGTTGGTTACACTGTAAGTAAAGGCCGAGGTAAGTGGCCGACGCTGTCTCTGTTGGTTACACTGTAAGTAAAGGCCGAGGTAAGTGGCTGTTGGTTACACTGTAAGTAAAGGCCGAGGTAAGTGGCTGACGCTGCCTCTGTTGGTTACACTGTAAGTAAAGGCCGAGGTAAGTGGCTGACGCTGCCTCTGTTGGTTACACTGTAAGTAAAGGCCGAGGTAAGTGGCTGTTGGTTACACTGTAAGTAAAGGCCGAGGTAAGTGGCTGACGCTGTCTCTGTTGGTTACACTGTAAGTAAAGGCCGAGGTAAGTGGCTGACGCTGTCTCTGTTGGTTACACTGTAAGTAAAGGCCGAGGTAAGTGGCTGACGCTGCCTCTGTTGGTTACACTGTAAGTAAAGGCCGAGGTAAGTGGCTGACGCTGTCTCTGTTGGTTACACTGTAAGTAAAGGCCGAGGTAAGTGGCTGACGCTGCCTCTGTTGGTTACACTGTAAGTAAAGGCCGAGGTAAGTGGCTGTTGGTTACACTGTAAGTAAAGGCCGAGGTAAGTGGCTGACGCTGCCTCTGTTGGTTACACTGTAAGTAAAGGCCGAGGTAAGTGGCTGACGCTGTCTCTGTTGGTTACACTGTAAGTAAAGGCCGAGGTAAGTGGCTGACGCTGTCTCTGTTGGTTACACTGTAAGTAAAGGCCGAGGTAAGTGGCTGACGCTGTCTCTGTTGGTTACACTGTAAGTAAAGGCCGAGGTAAGTGGCTGTTGGTTACACTGTAAGTAAAGGCCGAGGTAAGTGGCTGACCCTGTCTCTGTTGGTTACACTGTAAGTAAAGGCCGAGGTAAGTGGCTGACGCTACCTCTGTTGGTTACACTGTAAGTAAAGGCCGAGGTAAGTGGCTGTTGGTTACACTGTAAGTAAAGGCCGAGGTAAGTGGCTGTTGGTTACACTGTAAGTAAAGGCCGAGGTAAGTGGCTGTTGGTTACACTGTAAGTAAAGGCCGAGGTAAGTGGCTGACGCTGTCTCTGTTGGTTACACTGTAAGTAAAGGCCGAGGTAAGTGGCTGTCTGTTGGTTACACTGTAAGTAAAGGCCGAGGTAAGTGGCTGTTGGTTACACTGTAAGTAAAGGCCGAGGTAAGTGGCTGACGCTGCCTCTGTTGGTTACACTGTAAGTAAAGGCCGAGGTAAGTGGCTGTTGGTTACACTGTAAGAAAGGCCGAGGTAAGTGGCTGACGCTGTCCTCTGTTGGTTACACTGTAAGTAAAGGCCGAGGTAAGTGGCTGACGCTGCCTCTGTTGGTTACACTGTAAGTAAAGGCCGAGGTAAGTGGCTGACGCTGTCTCTGTTGGTTACACTGTAAGTAAAGGCCGAGGTAAGTGGCTGACGCTGCCTCTGTTGGTTACACTGTAAGTAAAGGCCGAGGTAAGTGGCTGTTGGTTACACTGTAAGTAAAGGCCGAGGTAAGTGGCTGACGCTGTCTCTGTTGGTTACACTGTAAGTAAAGGCCGAGGTAAGTGGCTGACGCTGTCTCTGTTGGTTACACTGTAAGTAAAGGCCGAGGTAAGTGGCTGACGCTGTCTCTGTTGGTTACACTGTAAGTAAAGGCCGAGGTAAGTGGCTGACGCTGTCTCTGTTGGTTACACTGTAAGTAAAGGCCGAGGTAAGTGGCTGACGCTGCCTCTGTTGGTTACACTGTAAGTAAAGGCCGAGGTAAGTGGCTGTTGGTTACACTGTAAGTAAAGGCCGAGGTAAGTGGCTGACGCTGTCTCTGTTGGTTACACTGTAAGTAAAGGCTGAGGTAAGTGGCTGACGCTGTCTCTGTTGGTTACACTGTAAGTAAAGGCCGAGGTAAGTGGCTGTTGGTTACACTGTAAGTAAAGGCCGAGGTAAGTGGCTGTTGGTTACACTGTAAGTAAAGGCCGAGGTAAGTGGCTGACGCTGCCTCTGTTGGTTACACTGTAAGTAAAGGCCGATGTAAGTGGCTGTTGGTTACACTGTAAGTAAAGGCCGAGGTAAGTGGCTGACGCTGTCTCTGTTGGTTACACTGTAAGTAAAGGCCGAGGTAAGTGGCTGACGCTGTCTCTGTTGGTTACACTGTAAGTAAAGGCCGAGGTAAGTGGCTGTTGGTTACACTGTAAGTAAAAGGCCGAGGTAAGTGGCTGACGCTGTCTCTGTTGGTTACACTGTAAGTAAAGGCCGAGGTAAGTGGCTGACGCTGCCTCTGTTGGTTACACTGTAAGTAAAGGCCGAGGTAAGTGGCTGACGCTGTCTCTGTTGGTTACACTGTAAGTAAAGGCCGAGGTAAGTGGCTGACGCTGTCTCTGTTGGTTACACTGTAAGTAAAGGCCGAGGTAAGTGGCTGACGCTGTCTCTGTTGGTTACACTGTAAGTAAAGGCCGAGGTAAGTGGCTGACGCTGTCTCTGTTGGTTACACTGTAAGTAAAGGCCGAGGTAAGTGGCTGTTGGTTACACTGTAAGAAAAGGCCGAGGTAAGTGGCTGACGCTGTCTCTGTTGGTTACACTGTAAGTAAAGGCCGAGGTAAGTGGCTGACGCTGCCTCTGTTGGTTACACTGTAAGTAAAGGCCGAGGTAAGTGGCTGACGCTGTCTCTGTTGGTTACACTGTAAGTAAAGGCCGAGGTAAGTGGCTGACGCTGTCTCTGTTGGTTACACTGTAAGTAAAGGCCGAGGTAAGTGGCTGACGCTACCTCTGTTGGTTACACTGTAAGTAAAGGCCGAGGTAAGTGGCTGACGCTGTCTCTGTTGGTTACACTGTAAGTAAAGGCCGAGGTAAGTGGCTGACGCTGTCTCTGTTGGTTACACTGTAAGTAAAGGCCGAGGTAAGTGGCTGACGCTGCCTCTGTTGGTTACACTGTAAGTAAAGGCCGAGGTAAGTGGCTGACGCTGCCTCTGTTGGTTACACTGTAAGTAAAGGCCGAGGTAAGTGGCTGACGCTGCCTCTGTTGGTTACACTGTAAGTAAAGGCCGAGGTAAGTGGCTGTTGGTTACACTGTAAGTAAAGGCCGAGGTAAGTGGCTGACGCTGTCTCTGTTGGTTACACTGTAAGTAAAGGCCGAGGTAAGTGGCTGACGCTGTCTCTGTTGGTTACACTGTAAGTAAAGGCCGAGGTAAGTGGCTGACGCTGTCTCTGTTGGTTACACTGTAAGTAAAGGCCGAGGTAAGTGGCTGACGCTGTCTCTGTTGGTTACACTGTAAGTAAAGGCCGAGGTAAGTGGCTGACGCTGCCTCTGTTGGTTACACTGTAAGTAAAGGCCGAGGTAAGTGGCTGTTGGTTACACTGTAAGTAAAGGCCGAGGTAAGTGGCTGACGCTGTCTCTGTTGGTTACACTGTAAGTAAAGGCCGAGGTAAGTGGCTGACGCTGCCTCTGTTGGTTACACTGTAAGTAAAGGCCGAGGTAAGTGGCTGTTGGTTACACTGTAAGTAAAGGCCGAGGTAAGTGGCTGACGCTGTCTCTGTTGGTTACACTGTAAGTAAAGGCCGAGGTAAGTGGCTGACGCTGTCTCTGTTGGTTACACTGTAAGTAAAGGCCGAGGTAAGTGGCTGACGCTGTCTCTGTTGGTTACACTGTAAGTAAAGGCCGAGGTAAGTGGCTGACGCTGTCTCTGTTGGTTACACTGTAAGTAAAGGCCGAGGTAAGTGGCTGACCCTGCCTCTGTTGGTTACACTGTAAGTAAAGGCCGAGGTAAGTGGCTGTTGGTTACACTGTAAGTAAAGGCCGAGGTAAGTGGCTGACGCTGTCTCTGTTGGTTACACTGTAAGTAAAGGCTGAGGTAAGTGGCTGACGCTGTCTCTGTTGGTTACACTGTAAGTAAAGGCCGAGGTAAGTGGCTGTTGGTTACACTGTAAGTAAAGGCCGAGGTAAGTGGCTGTTGGTTACACTGTAAGTAAAGGCCGAGGTAAGTGGCTGACGCTGCCTCTGTTGGTTACACTGTAAGTAAAGGCCGAGGTAAGTGGCTGTTGGTTACACTGTAAGTAAAGGCCGAGGTAAGTGGCTGACGCTGTCTCTGTTGGTTACACTGTAAGTAAAGGCCGAGGTAAGTGGCTGACGCTGTCTCTGTTGGTTACACTGTAAGTAAAGGCCGAGGTAAGTGGCTGTTGGTTACACTGTAAGTAAAGGCCGAGGTAAGTGGCTGACGCTGTCTCTGTTGGTTACACTGTAAGTAAAGGCCGAGGTAAGTGGCTGACGCTGCCTCTGTTGGTTACACTGTAAGTAAAGGCCGAGGTAAGTGGCTGACGCTGTCTCTGTTGGTTACACTGTAAGTAAAGGCCGAGGTAAGTGGCTGACGCTGCCTCTGTTGGTTACACTGTAAGTAAAGGCCGAGGTAAGTGGCTGTTGGTTACACTGTAAGTAAAGGCCGAGGTAAGTGGCTGACGCTGTCTCTGTTGGTTACACTGTAAGTAAAGGCCGAGGTAAGTGGCTGACGCTGTCTCTGTTGGTTACACTGTAAGTAAAGGCCGAGGTAAGTGGCTGACGCTGTCTCTGTTGGTTACACTGTAAGTAAAGGCCGAGGTAAGTGGCTGACGCTGTCTCTGTTGGTTACACTGTAAGTAAAGGCCGAGGTAAGTGGCTGACGCTGTCTCTGTTGGTTACACTGTAAGTAAAGGCCGAGGTAAGTGCTGACGCTGCTCTCTGTTGGTTACACTGTAAGTAAAGGCCGAGGTAAGTGGCTGACGCTGTCTCTGTTGGTTACACTGTAAGTAAAGGCCGAGGTAAGTGGCTGACGCTGTCTCTGTTGGTTACACTGTAAGTAAAGGCCGAGGTAAGTGGCTGTTGGTTACACTGTAAGTAAAGGCCGAGGTAAGTGGCTGTTGGTTACACTGTAAGTAAAGGCCGAGGTAAGTGGCTGACCCTGTCTCTGTTGGTTACACTGTAAGTAAAGGCCGAGGTAAGTGGCTGACCCTGTCTCTGTTGGTTACACTGTAAGTAAAGGCCGAGGTAAGTGGCTGTGGTTACACTGTAAGAAAGGCCGAGGTAAGTGGCTGACGCTGTCTCTGTTGGTTACACTGTAAGTAAAGGCCGAGGTAAGTGGCTGTTGGTTACACTGTAAGTAAAGGCCGAGGTAAGTGGCTGTTGGTTACACTGTAAGTAAAGGCCGAGGTAAGTGGCTGTTGGTTACACTGTAAGTAAAGGCCGAGGTAAGTGGCTGTTGGTTACACTGTAAATAAAGGCCGAGGTAAGTGGCTGACGTAGAAGAGTCTGTTATGTTAATGATTTCACTTATCTATTACAAAAACATGGATGATATTTTGTTATCGTTTTGTTACAACATATCGTTATTGTGCCTTAGGATTAAGCATGTTGTCTTTGTTACAACATATCGTTAACGTGCCTTATGATTAAGTATGTTGTCTTTGTTACAACATATCGTTAACGTGCCTTATGATTAAGTATGTTGTCTTTGTTACAACATATCTTGCCTTAGGATTAAGCATGTTGTCTTTGTTACAACATATCGTTAACATGCCTTAGGATTAAGCATGTTGTCTTTGTTACAACATATCGTTAACATGCCTTAGGATTAAGCATGTTGTCTTTGTTACAACATATCGTTAACGTGCCTTAGGATTAAGCATGTTGTCTTTGTTACAAAATATCGTTAACATGCCTTAGGATTAAGCATGTTGTCTTTGTTACAACATATCGTTAACGTGCCTTAGGTTAAGCATGTTGTCTTTGTTACAACATATCGTTATTGTGCTTTAGGATTAAGCATGTTGTCTTTGTTACAACATATCGTTATTGTGCTTTAGGATTAAGCATGTTGTCTTTGTTACCTGTTCAGATTAGCTTTCCGATGAAATCAGATTTGTATAAAAGAAGAAACCATAGATAAGATAATGAGTCTATTTGAATATCTAAACAAAGATGTTATCAATCATCTTGGCCTTAGTCATGTTTAGAAGGTACTTTATAGGCACAATACTATCCACAGTGTAAAATGGAATAGCTCAAGACAGCAGGAGTTATCTTTCTTCTTTTATATCAAAAACACATTTTACAAGACTCTATTTCATGCAATTGTTTTTCTGGTTCACAATTAATCATATACGTCTGTACAATTGTCCTATTTAAGACAGAGGGATTTAACACCACTAGCTAATCCATACTGAAACACTTCTCAGAAGTGTGATACTATTTTTTATATTTTGTTAGAATACTATGAAAATACCACATTTGTAAACAAGTTTGCTTATCAATCACGCTTAAAAATGATCAAGAGGAAAGCATACAAAAAGTTGTTACATACCTCATATACCCATTATTATGGGTTTTTTTTTTTATAACTAACCTGTTGAGCTGTTTCTTCTGGTAAGTGACCAACTACGTGAGCATATTTTATGGCATATTCATCGTTAATTAAATCAAAATAGCATATTTTATTCACCGTGTCAACATATTTTCGGTTCGGAATCGAAAATCCCACTCAACGCAAACTCCATTTGAGGGATTTAACAGGGTGAAAATGGTAACAGACAGGAATACATGGGCAGTTGACACGGATACCAAAAAGGGGAATATGACCCAGTGTTCCTGACAGAAAGTGTCGTCTGTCTCATCAACGTCAGGTAAGAAGATTTGTAAATTAACAACGGTAGACAACAACAATTAAAACAAGTCATTCGTGACGTTTATACAAACTCAAGATCCATAAAAGCAGGCAAAATTTTAAATTGATTCAATGAAAACGGAATCACCTGGGATTAAAATAAAATTCAAATCACATATTTATTATAAGATAATTATTTCAATCATGAAAGTTTTGCGTGGTCAATTTGAGTTGTAAGTTCTTCATTAGCGGTGGATGTATAGTATGATATTGGGAGCAATTTATTGCGAAATCAACTACGACATTTATACACTGTATGTTGTTGAAGCAGGTATGGTACTGTCAAAATAACAAAAAAAACAACAACAAAAAAACAAAAAAAAAATCAACCAAAAAACCACCCCAACAACAATAACAATAAAATGCTAAGGAAATGAGAGATTCTGGCTAAGCATTAGGCTAAAGTAGAAATACTATATTTTGTAATAATCAGAGGGATGTTAACAGAAAAATAAAAGCAGTGAATGAACAACGACTTATCCCCCCTTTACTGCTATGCTTCGGTATACTTGTGTTTTATATGTGTTATCTACATATTACCATGTGAAAAGAGTCAAACACACTGGAGCACAACTTACCAAAGCGTCAAACACACTGGAGCACAACTTACCAAAGCGTCAAACACACTGGAGCACAACTTAACAAAGCGTCAAACACACTGGAGCACAACTTACCAAAGCATCAAACACACTGGAGCACAACTTACCAAAGAGTCAAACACACTGGAGCACAACTTACCAGAGTCAAACACACTGGAACACAACTTACCAAAGCGTCAAACACACTGGAGCAAAACTTACCAAAGAGTCAAACACACTGGAGCACAACTTACCAAAGAGTCAAACACACTGGAGCACAACTTACCAAAGAGTCAAACACACTGGAGCACAACTTACCAAAGAGTCAAACACACTGGAGCACAACTTACCAGAGAGTCAAACACACATGAACACGACATGTTAAGGCGGCAAATATACCAAAATGTAGAATACAAAAACGTTAATTGACAAACACACCAAAATGTAATCAAAGCGTTAAACACCAAAAAGTGAAGTACTGAAGTGTCAAACACACCAAAATGTAAAATAATAAAGTGTCAAACCCATAAACACGTAACATAACAACGCGTCAAACACAGTAGTAAAGTATCAAACATACCAAAATATGAAATACCAAAGTGTCAAACACACCAAACGTAAAATACCAAAGTGTCACACAAATCAATATTGAAAATACCAAAGCGTCAAACACACCAAGATGTAGAACTACAAAAACGAAATTCGAAAGTTCGAAACAAAATATGATGTATGGATAAGACATCAAAGAACAGCGACAGACTTTAGAAAGCGTTGTAACGTTTTCAGCTTGAGTTTCCTATCATGAAGACGACCGTAAAAAATTCCCCACAAGAATTGCAGCGTTTTCGGTAAAAATAGCCAATCAGCTTTGGCATGTAAAGCCCAAGAGTGGGGAAGTTACTTCACTATTGAGGAAAGGAAAGCATTACGCCCAACACAGCAATGAAGCTTTACCATTTAAGAGCGCCTCATCAAAGTACAAATATAGCATCCTATACAGAATGTTTCAGGGATTCTTGGTTGTTCGTCAATGCAAGACGACAGACATAATAGAGGTACCAATAACAGGAAATCAAAAATGAATGTTTGGATTTAGAAGTCAAACAAAAGGAGGAGAGCATTACCTATTATGTAAATGCCAGTATATCAATTCAATATAATGAAATTACTTGTGGCAAGGTAAATGAACATAAATAATGTGTTTGCATGTTTATAAACTGATATCAACCAAAATATGTTTTACGTAGTTACTCACAATAACCAGTCATAAAATGTTTATAAATTCATAATCAGCAAATGAAATGATAATAATACAAAAAAGGGAAACGAGGTTGATCTGTATGAAAATATCAGTATTACATGATGTCCTACATCCTTTTGTTAACAATAAAAACAACAACCCCTTTTCCCTCAGACAAACGAGAATATTCAATCCACTAATATGCAGAACTAATGATTACTTTGATAGTTTCTTCCCTCCAATACGTCGAACTATAAACACTTCTGATAATGACCTCTTCAACTTGGATAGAAAAACAAATTGATAGAACATTTAAGAATCATAAACAGGAATTCATTTTTGGCAAGCAAATTAATACACTAAGTTCAATCTAGATAACCTAATGTTACTCATAACAAAACGATATATCTACAAATCTAAATGACGGAAATAAGAACCTCATTTAAACAGTCAAAAAATCATATTACATTTGGGTTAAAAGCTCTCAAAATTTTAATATCCAAAAGTAACATTAAAAATAAATTACATATTGACACACAAATACAGCAGTGGCTACGAATCTAAAACGAGAATGCAGCATCTCTGATCTAGGTTTATTTTGTCCTTTTGTTTTCCGTTGTTTTTGTACATATAAATATATATAAAAAACTTTTGTTTACTTATACTCTTATTCCACTTACATAATGCCTTTTGAACTAAGTTTAATTAATGCAACGACCGCAAAATCTATTTTGGTCGGATGTAAGTGTAACTATGGAAATATAAATGTAAAATGTTGGTCTTTACTCATGTTTTGTAAACAAGATTTGGAAATGAATGAAAAATAAATTAAAAACTTCGTTAACTCTCCTACTCTTTCAGCTTTTAACCAGCAACTAAAAAACGATGTCATTATTGAAATTAAATCAATACGAATATTTAAAGCAAAAGAAGATAGAAAAGCTAATATCATTCTTTGTTAAATTAGAAATTCTTGTAGTAATTTAAATTTTGATGGATTTAATGATCATCTAACAAACAATCCATCTTGTGTCTGCTCTTTTGAATATGAAATCGTCTCATATTGTTTTCTTGAATGTATGATTACCTTAGACTTTCTCTACTTGATTCTGTTAGTAGTTATTGAAATCATAACCATATTGACACCAGCATTTGTCTTCAAGGCTAACCTGTCTGTGACGGAACAACAAAGAGATAGTTACTTCAGGATGGACAACTATTAATTGATTAAACCAGTCGTTTTAATCTCTATTATATCTAATCAGCCATACCATTATGCTTTTGATTTTATTTTTTATTATATAATGTACACTTCACAGTATATCAGGAAAAGATCCTTTTCTGCTCTTGTAACTTTTCTGTAAATTCTATTCTTATAAGGATATATTGAGTCTTTCGTTGGGCATGTTTGTTTGGTACTTTGCTCAATCATTTTTGTCTTAAAAACTAAAAATATATATATATAAACTGTTATTTGATACTATCGACTTTAATCATATTTGTGAATAGAATTTGTTGAAATGAAATATGAAAATATAGGAACAGTTTGGTGATTACAATATCAAGAATACACGGCAATAATGAAAATTACAATAATAAATGTTTATGTAGGTGTCCACATCATGAAACTTCTACGTCCTTCCAATCTAAAGTGATGGTATGGACTAAAGATAATAAATAAAATAATGAAATGATATAAGAGAAATCATCTGAAGAAATGTTGAAAATATACGTAAGCCATTCTATAACCGATAATCTTCTGTTCTATTACTTATAGTTTTAAAGAATATATAATAGGTGTGTATATTCTGAACCGGCCCTGCTACTTATAAGTATAACGGGTGTGACAACTTAGCCATGCTCTAGCAGATCTTACCACTAAGTAACCTTACGTAATGGTACAAGAGATATACAATCTTTATTTACTATAAGTAATCAATACCCATTTTATTTTTTACATTTCGTGTTCTTTAAAAAGAATTCAGTATCCAAAATTTATTTTTATTCATTTATTGGATAAATGCACTTTCTACAATATTTTGATATGTTCATGCCAATTGCTATTTTGTAAGCAACAATTATCAAATTCTAAAGCTACAGTTCATTTGTTTTTTGACAATTTTCCGTACTGAGATGACACTTTTTGTCTCAGGGCTGAATTAACCGGTCTATCTCTAAATATATAATTTACAAAATTAATACAATGATTTATAATTATCCTCATTGAACAATTAATTGAATTATCAAGTAAAGAAGCCTTACACCATATGATCATTTGGGCTAAATATAACTCTCCATTGATACAAACTACTCAAGGTATTTTTTGTGAACAGGAATAAAAAAATGTATCTTTTAATTGCATGTTCTTTTGTGGCTCGACAGCCGCCCTATTTTCTTCGGTCATGAAGTGTATTGAATAATATGTTGTATTAATTATTCTGCTAAAAATAAGAATGCTAAGTTATGTCTGTGACATGATACTTATCATTACAGAAAAAAAGCGATCAGATAAATTTATGGAATTGCATGCTAATCCACACTCCTCAAATTGACACTGAACATATTGAAATACAAATAAACATAGCGTTAAATCGTTCCATTAGTTTTTGTAGATAATATCTTTTCATATTGTCTCAAAAAACACAAAGAGAAAAATTGTGGAGACTACAAAACACTACAGAATGTTTGTTTTGGTTTAAGATCCTGGCAAAACCTGTCATATTAGGATGTGTGTCGGGTGGACACCAAGAACGAGGAACAACGCGTAGAAAGACTCTAAAGAAAGAGGCGATAAAACTCCGTCACAACAGTAAAATCTGTGACAACATATCAATGCTGATTCCTGTAATACCTCAAAAATAGAAGACGTAATTAATATCAATAATCAATTACTGAAACCAGGTGTTTATAAACTGTTAGTATACGTGATACGTTATGACACACTCAGGGAAGTTTACTTAATAGCGAGCATTTTAAAAACTTAAAAACAAAATCCATATCGCAATTAAATCAGGGGTCCAAGTTAAGCGTGACACAAATGTTAAGAAGTAATAGGGTGAATATTACTGTTTTGACATACACCATAAAACATACCAATATTACAATACATGCTTATATCATAACACAAACTAATATCACAATGCATACTAATATTTCAATACACATTAATATTACAATACAAAATAATATAACAATGCATACTAAAATTACAATACATATTTTGATATCATAATACATACTAATATAAAAATATAAATTTATGTAATACATACTAATAT
The DNA here is from genome assembly GCF_902652985.1 of Pecten maximus. Lineage (NCBI taxonomy): Eukaryota > Metazoa > Mollusca > Bivalvia > Pectinida > Pectinidae > Pecten > Pecten maximus. Next base: position 49,727,842 of record NC_047017.1, read on the forward strand.
CATAATACATTGTACATACTAATATCATAATACATTGTACATACTAATATCATAATACATTGTACATACTAATATCATAATACATTGTACATACTAATATCATAATACAGTGTACATACTAATATCATAATACATTGTACATACTAATATCATAATACATTGTACATACTAATATCATAATACATTGTACATACTAATATCATAATGTATAATTACAATACATACTTATACCACAATACATACTAATATCACAATAATACCATTACATAATACATACTAATATCACAATAATACCATTTCACAATACATACTTATATCACAATAATACCATTTCACAATACATACTAATATCACAATAATACCATTACACAATACATACTTATATCACAATAATACCATTACACAATACATACTTATATCACAATAATACCATTACACAATACATACTTATATCACAATACATACTAATATCACAATAATACCATTACACAATACATACTTATATCACAATAATACCATTTCACAGTACATACTAATATCACAATAATACCATTTCACAGTACATACTTATATCACAATAATCTTATATCACAATACATACTAATATCACAATACATACTAATATCACAATACATATTAATATCATAATAATACTTATATCACAATACATACTAATATCACAATACATACTAATATCACAATACATACTTATATCACAATACATACTAATACCACAATAATACCATTACACAATACATACTGATATCACAATAATACCATTACACAATACATACTAATACCACATATCCATAACGATCAATATATCACATATAAAACATAATCTGGTAAATTTCTTTTACAAAATCAATGCATTATTTCAATAATACCTATTACACAATAGCTACAATCAAATAAATAATGCCATCTATAAAAATAAATTTCAATACTACTTATATCACATATCCATTAACAATCATATTATTACAAAAAACTAATACCAATCCCTACTTATATCACAATAAAACCCTTTACATCTACTTTTATCACAATAAACCCCTTACCAAACAACTAATATCACAAAAATACTATTCACAAAAATCCATTACACATCTCTAATATCACAAAACATACTATATCAAATACATCTAAATTTACATCAAATAATATCCAAATCTTATATCCAAAATACCATTTCACAATCATACTAATACAAATACATACAAATTTACAATTAAAAACCCACATAAAACTACTAAATTTACAAACAAAATATATCACAATACATACTAAATTTACAAACATACTAATATCACAATACATACTAATATCACAATACATACTTATATCACAATACATACTAATATCACAATAATACCATTACACAATACATACTAATATCACAATAATACCATTACACAATACATACTAATATCACAATACATACTAATATCACAATACATACTAATATCACAATACATACTAATATCACAATACATATTAATATCACAATAATACCATTACACAATACATACTAATATCACAATACATACTAATATCACAATACATACTAATATCACAATACATACTAATATCACAATACATATTAATATCACAATACATACTAATATCACAATACATACTAATATCACAATACATACTTATATCACAATACATACTAATATCACAATAATACCATTACACAATACATACTAATATCACAATAATACCATTACACAATACATACTAATATCACAATACATACTAATATCACAATACATACTAATATCACAATACATACTAATATCACAATACATATTAATATCACAATAATACCATTACACAATACATACTAATATCACAATACATACTAATATCACAATACATACTAATATCACAATACATACTAATATCACAATACATATTAATATCACAATAATACCATTACACAATACATACTAATATCACAATACATACTAATATCACAATACATACCATTACACAATACATACTTATATCACAATACATACTAATATCACAATACATATTAATATCACAATACATACTAATATCACAATACATACTTATATCACAATACATACTAATATCACAATACATACCATTACACAATACATACCATTACACAATACATACCATTACACAATACATACTTATATCACAATACATACCATTACACAATACATACTTATATCACAATACATACCATTACACAATACATACCATTACACAATACATACCATTACACAATACATACTTATATCACAATACATACTAATATCACAATACATACTAATATCACAATACATACTAATATAACAATACATATTTCTTCTGCCTCCTCGACGACACCTTTAATATATACCTCATATCCAGGTGAACGTGTATCTAACAAGTCAAAGGTCATTCATACCGCATGAAGCCATTTTCTCGCTGAGATCGATATGACGACAATGACCTCTGTAGTCTTTATCTACCTAGATCTCCTGATACCTTGTGTTATACGACTTTCTATCACCAGTCAACGTCTGTCACGGAAATTGTAATATTGGGACCTACCTCTCAAAAATAGTTGACTGCTAATTGTACATAACCTAAAATGGAGAAGCAGGGATATTTAATTCATCATAATTGATATACAGTGTAATGGTAAGGCGTCTATGCTGTCGATACGGATCGATATAAAACATAACTTGGTAGTTTCTTTAATATACTCAAAGTATCGACATGGTAAATAATTTCTTGTAGAAATGATAAAAAACTAAATGGGTATGCCAAACTTTGATTGAAGGTCTTGTCATCAAACTTGATAAAGTTAATGCCATGTATGAAAAAAAAACCGAAAATTTTAATTTTAGTACAATTTATTTTGCGCTTTTAACGAAATATATTCAGAGAGAAATATATTTAGAGCTTATGTTATATCCATTATTTGAATTGCATTCGCCTTACGAGGAAAACAAGCTAGTCATATATTCTAATGGAAAGGGGAAGTGTCGATGTTGATCGAAAGATCGGGTTAAGGATATGAATGTATAGGGAAATAAGTCCCTTCCATCTAGTGCTGTGCCGCCTCAGACGCTGTGTATCGTTCGATATAACAGGAGATTGCTGCGAGAAAACATTAACAAACATTGCATTGTTGCTGTCATGTATATCATCATATTGGAACTTCTTTTCACATCCTTCGAATTTACAGAATTCTTGTTCTTCATAACATGAGTAAAATCATATTTGACCCAAACGCCTGCGTTTGTGTATGAATACACGCCACATCAAAGCCCATAGCATTTCGTTTATCTGGCAATTCCTACATCATACTGTTAAGCCCCACGTGAATGTAGGATATATCGTAACAGTTAATTAAGTTCAATCAGTTTCGTCCGTATGATACGATCGTGTCTGATATCACATTTTTGTTTTACTACGTTTTTATCTTGTTCTTATTGATTTCAACATCGATAACCTAATTTACAGAAGTAATGATCGTTTTAACGTCTTCAAAATGGAATTTCAATCGATTTTCTACACAAACAAATCAAACAGGGAAATAGAAAAAATCTAACGTGACACATTCTCAATGCATTCGTTACAGAATCTCTCGTGAAATCCTGGAGCTGTTTGCTAATTATTTATAAGTCCTGAAGGCCAGCCATCATCTCAATTCCAGATTCATTGAAAAAATGCGCATTGGTACCCAGGAGGAATTCAAGATATATTGATCAATCTCAGACCAAAGACAGGTCGGACAATACCGATGGGGGAACCGTCACGTTTCGCCTTAGAACAAACCCATAAACCAATGAGTATGTCCAACAGGGAGCTCAAGATACAGAGCAATCATTACATAATGTTAGATTAATTACAAGAATGGCTTGTGGCAGGAATGAATTGGTGGTTAAACGCCTTGAGTTAGAGGATTCATTAATATAAATATTATTTACAGATAAAATATAAGTTTACATTACCATCTCGCGAACATGTACTTATTCTTGATTATATTGACAACGATATATATTTTCATAGTTCATAAAGTAAGCAATAGACCTTTAATTCATCGTTGGTTAAAGAATGTTGACATACAAATCATTTCCGATATGACATGCATATAATATGTGTAGTATCGACAATATGGACATTACTTAATGTCCAATAACGAAACAGTGACCGAAATGTTTAACTTTCTTCCGCCGAAACACACATCTGTGTTGTTATCGGACGACGTGTATGTGTCACACCTCTATAATTATCGGACGACTTGTATGTGTCACACCTGTATAATTATCGGACGACTTGTATGTGTCACACCTCTATAATTATCGGACGACGTGTATGTGTCACACCTCTATAATTATCGGACGTCTTGTATGTGTCACACCTCTATAATTATCGGACGACGTGTATGTGTCATACCTCTATAATTATCGGACGACGTGTATGTGTCACACCTCTATAATTATCGGACGACTTGTATGTGTCACACCTCTATAATTATCGGACGACTTGTATGTGTCACACCTCTATAATTATCGGACGACTTGTATGTGTCACACCTCTATAATTATCGGACGACTTGTATGTGTCACACCTCTATAATAATCGGACGACTTGTATGTGTCACACCTCTATAATTATTGGACGACTTGTATGTGTCACACCTCTATAATTATCGGACAACGTGTATGTGTCACACCTCTATAATTATCGGACGACTTGTATGTGTCACACCTCTATAATAATCGGACGACTTGTATGTGTCACACCTCTATAATTATCGGACGACGTGTATGTGTCACACCTCTATAATTATCCGACGTGTATGTGTCACACCTCTATAATTATCGGACGACGTGTATGTGTCACACCTCTATAATTATCGGACGACGTGTATGTGTCACACCTCTATAATTATCGGACGACTTGTATGTGTCACACCTCTATAATTATCGGACGACGTGTATGTGTCACACCTCTATAATTATCGGACGACGTGTATGTGTCACACCTCTATAATTATCGGACGACGTGTATGTGTCACACCTCTATAATTATCGGACGACGTGTATGTGTCACACCTCTATAATTATCGGACGACTTGTATGTGTCACACCTCTATAATTATCGGACGACGTGTATGTGTCACACCTCTATAATTATCGGACGACGTGTATGTGTCACACCTCTATAATTATCGGACGACGTGTATGTGTCACACCTCTATAATTATCGGACGACTTGTATGTGTCACACCTCTATAATTATCGGACGACGTGTATGTGTCACACCTCTATAATTATCGGACGACTTGTATGTGTCACACATCTATAATTATCGGACGACGTGTATGTGTCACACCTCTTTAATTATCGGACGACGTGTATGTGTCACACCTCTATAATTATCGGACGACTTGTAGGTGTCACATCTCTATAATTATCGGACGACTTGTATGTGTCACACCTCTATAATTATCGGACGACGTGTATGTGTCACACCTCTATAATTATCGGACGACTTGTATGTGTCACACCTCTATAATTATCGGACGACGTGTATGTGTCACACCTCTATAATTATCGTCCGACGTGTATGTGTCACACCTCTATAATTATCGGACGACGTGTATGTGTCACACCTCTATAATTATCGGACGACGTGTATGTGTCACACCTCTATAATTATCGGACGACGTGTATGTGTCACACCTCTATAATTATCGGACGACTTGTATGTGTCACACCTCTATAATTATCGGACGACGTGTATGTGTCACACCTCTATAATTATCGGACGACGTGTATGTGTCACACCTCTATAATTATCGGACGACGTGTATGTGTCACACCTCTATAATTATCGGACGACTTGTATGTGTCACACCTCTATAATTATCGGACGACTTGTATGTGTCACACCTCTATAATTATCGGACGACGTGTATGTGTCACACCTCTATAATTATCGGACGACTTGTATGTGTCACACCTTTATAATTATCGGACGACGTGTATGTGTCACACCTCTATAATTATCGGACGACGTGTATGTGTCACACCTCTATAATTATCGGACGACGTGTATGTGTCACACCTCTATAATTATCGGACGACTTGTAGGTGTCACATCTCTATAATTATCGGACGACGTGTATGTGTCACACCTCTATAATTTTCGGACGACGTGTATGTGTCACACCTCTATAATTATCGGACGACTTGTATGTGTCACACCTCTATAATTATCGGACGACGTGTATGTGTCACACCTCTATAATTATCGGACGACGTGTATGTGTCACACCTCTATAATTATCGGACGACGTGTATGTGTCACACCTCTATAATTATCGGACGACGTGTATGTGTCACACCTCTATAATTATCGGACGACTTGTATGTGTCACACCTCTATAATTATCGGACGACGTGTATGTGTCACACCTCTATAATTATCGGACGACGTGTATGTGTCACACCTCTATAATTATCGGACGACGTGTATGTGTCACACCTCTATAATTATCGGACGACTTGTATGTGTCACACCTCTATAATTATCGGACGACGTGTATGTGTCACACCTCTATAATTATCGGACGACTTGTATGTGTCACACATCTATAATTATCGGACGACGTGTATGTGTCACACCTCTTTAATTATCGGACGACGTGTATGTGTCACACCTCTATAATTATCGGACGACTTGTAGGTGTCACATCTCTATAATTATCGGACGACTTGTATGTGTCACACCTCTATAATTATCGGACGACGTGTATGTGTCACACCTCTATAATTATCGGACGACTTGTATGTGTCACACCTCTACAATTATCGGACGACGTGTATGTGTCACACCTCTATAATTATCGGACGACGTGTATGTGTCACACCTCTATAATTATCGGACGACGTGTATGTGTCACACCTCTATAATTATCGGACGACTTGTAGGTGTCACATCTCTATAATTATCGGACGACGTGTATGTGTCACACCTCTATAATTTTCGGACGACGTGTATGTGTCACACCTCTATAATTATCGGACGACTTGTATGTGTCACACCTCTATAATTATCGGACGACGTGTATGTGTCACACCTCTATAATTATCGGACGACGTGTATGTGTCACACCTCTATAATTATCGGACGACGTGTATGTGTCACACCTCTATAATTATCGGACGACGTGTATGTGTCACACCTCTATAATTATCGGACGACGTGTATGTGTCACACCTCTATAATTATCGGACGACTTGTATATGTCACACCTCTATAATTATCGGACGACTTGGAGGTGCCACACCTCTATAATTATCGGACGACTTGTATGTGTCACACCTCTATAATTATCGGACGACTTGTATGTGTCACACCTCTATAATTATCGGACGACGTGTATGTGTCACACCTCTATAAATATCGGACGAAGTGTATGTGTCACACCTCTATAATTATCGGACGACTTGTATGTGTCACACCTCTATAAATATCGGACGAAGTGTATGTGTCACACCTCTATAATTATCGGACGACTTGTATGCGTCACACCTCTATAATTATCGGACGACTTGTATGTGTCACACCTCTATAATTATCGGACGACGTGTATGTGTCACACCTCTATAAATATCGGACGAAGTGTATGTGTCACACCTCTATAATTATCGGACGACTTGTATGTGTCACACCTCTATAATTATCGGACGACGTGTATGCGTCACACCTCTATAATTATCGGACAACGTGTATGTGTCACACCTCTATAATTATCGGACGACGTGTATGTGTCACACCTCTATAATTATCGGACGACGTGTATGTGTCACACCTCTATAATTATCGGACGACGTGTATGTGTCACACCTCTATAATTATCGGAATGACTTGTATGTGTCACACCTCTATAATTATCGGACGACGTGTATGTGTCACACCTCTATAATTATCGGAATGACTTGTATGTGTCACACCTCTATAATTATCGGACGACGTGTATGTGTCACACCTCTATACTTATCGGACGACGTGTATGTGTTATACCTCTATAATAATCGGACGACGTGTATGCGTCACACCTCTATAATTATCGGACGACTTGTATGTGTCACACCTCTATGATTATCGGACGACGTGTATGTGTCACACCTCTATAATTATCGGACGACTTGTATGTGTCACACCTCTATAATTATCGGACGACTTGTAGGTGTCACACCTCTATAAATATCGGACGACTTGTATGTGTCACACCTCTATAATTATCGGACGACTTGTATGCGTCACACCTCTATAATTATCGGACGACTTGTATGTGTCACACCTCTATAATTATCGGACGACGTGTATGTGTCACACCTCTATAAATATCGGACGAAGTGTATGTGTCACACCTCTATAATTATCGGACGACTTGTATGTGTCACACCTCTATAATTATCGGACGACGTGTATGTGTCACACCTATATAAATATCGGACGAAGTGTATGTGTCACACCTCTATAATTATCGGACGACTTGTATGTGTCACACCTCTATAATTATCGGACGACTTGTATGTGTCACACCTCTATAATTATCGGACGACGTGTATGTGTCACACCTCTATAATTATCGGACGACGTGTATGTGTCACACCTCTATAATTATCGGACGACTTGTATGTGTCACACCTCTATAATTATCGGACGACTTGTATGTGTCACACCTCTATAATTATCGGACGACGTGTATGTGTCACACCTCTATAATTATCGGACGACGTGTATGTGTCACACCTCTATAATTATCGGACGACGTGTATGTGTTACACCTCTATAATTATCGGACGACGTGTATGTCACACCTCTATAATTATCGATTGGTACGGATTTTCGGGTCCTTGTGGGTTCTTGGACTATCGGTAACGTGTGTATTTAGTGTATTTCTGATTATGCTTTAACAACGGTTGTAATTCAATGAAGGATACTTCACAACGTAAGCTTGTTTGCATTTGGTGACACTTAGCTGCTGTTTCATCACCGACAAACCATATATATTTCTCTTACGTTTTTGTTCATCCTAATTTGTCCTCACCCTAGTTCTCATTTTGCGAATGTGAATTAAGTCGGACCTAGAGGACGCTTTCCCCGGAACATCTGGTTATATTCTCCTTTGTAGTTTTTCAAGCCTCTCCACATACAAAACTTTATCTTTTTTAAAGCGTTGCTCTTGTTTATCGATTTTGAGTTAGAAATACGGTTTTGTTATTATGTCAGTAATCTCCTATTTTGAATGCATATAAACAGCTTTATATTGCTAATAAGTTCTTCGCTATTCTCATATTTTAAACAAAATTACTGAAAGCTGTGATGTCCGTTATTCATTTTGATAAGCTTCATTATATTTTTGTATAGTTAAGAAAGAGAAAAATAATAAAATGGAGTTGCATCAATGGACTTTACAATGTACAACTGTAAAAAGGCCGTCTGCATATCCCTTTTGGTTAAGATATATTGAGAATTTCATATTGTTAGAAAAATATTATTTAAAAAGATGTGTATCTTAAACACACAAAGACCGATCGAAAATAAATAATTTTGGAAGAAATTGTGGTGCTAGTATGTATCTTAGGGAAATAACTTTCTTTTGTAACAAAATCGTGTAGACCATCATTCGTGCATCAACATCCCCAGGGAAATATCTTCCGTCATTTGTATAGATATGTTGCTACCCTCTTATTCTTTAGTGCATTTTTTGTAGGCAAAGCTGTCATTTGCAATATCAAGTATGATATATTTTGATATCTAATTAAGCTCAAAAGAAAATTTTATCGATTTTTGATAAGTTAACAAAGAAGGATAAAAACACACACATGAAATTAAATTATATCAGTAATGTTAAAAACCTTGTTGACATTCATTTTTAGAGAGGAAGCACTTTCTTTTGAGAGCTAAATTACTTATTGATTTTACAACGTTTGATGTGTTATGATACGTGCTAAATTGGAAATTTACTAAATACTCTGTCAGTAATCTTTTTACCTTTGTCACTCTTTCCGGCAGACGCATTAGTATATAATTTGGTACACACCTTTAAATGTTGACGGACTTTTACATATCATACTTCCAAATTAATCACCAGCAATGTAACATTTTGTTAAGTCTAACGTTAAAGTCACCATTTCTTTTGTGGAACTGATTGCAATCGAAATATAATTGATTGAAATAATGATTAATGATAAATTTCACAATTAGACGATATGTTTTTTTATTATCCGTATATACATTCAAGCTCCTGATTGTTTCAGTCATTCAATACTATTTAATTTGAAAAAAATGCAGTTTTAAGTTTTCATATGATCTGTTCCTGTAATCAATGATTAGTTGAGGTAGTGCCTTTGTAGAAGAATTGTTATATAAAGAGACACTGTTAAACACTGTGTCCTCCAAATGTCCCCCCCCCCCCTCTCTCTCTCTGTTTTTCTGTCTGTCTGTCACACAGAATTTTCAACCAAGGACACAGAAATGATGGATTGCTTGGTTGGTGTATCTAACCTCCCCTGGTAACAATGGCCGCCAGTGTCGCTACTACTAAACTCATTCTATTTATTGTAATGTTAAACGTTGATGATAATGTCAAGAAAGTTATTTACTCTTATTTGATTTCTTCAAAAAATTGTACTTTTCAAAAACGAAATAAGTATATTTCTAGGTACCTCACTAATATAAATAAGTCGTATATTGACAGATCTCTGGAAGTGTGTTTCCGAGTTTACCCTATCAGGCAACAAAGCAAAGGCTATCGACTATTGCCCTCAATTCAACGCCATATGTATTTTACAACGGCTACACGTGCGACATTGTTACATACGAGGTTTTTATTTCCACAACAAAAAACAGTGAATGTTAAAAATTCATCTTTACAACAATGAAGGTGATTAAGGTGTTATGAATCCAAAGGTAATTAGTGTCATGGAAACTAATTGATTTATTTAGAGTCAAGATGTGGTCATTTGTACACAAAACAATAATAGACCTGGCGATAAATGAACAGCTTCTATTTAACGACGATCTGAGATATATCACCTGCTTAACGGCCTACCGTCATCAATAAGTAAGACAATGAGCAATCAGGCGTGAAACATTGGTAAAATACGTGCAGGTTTTGCACGAGCTTCGAAGATTTAGTGTTAAAAGTACACATTTATCTTTTTGTGTGAACATCAGGTTGATAAAATACCAGGTTAAGGCATCAATAGTACTGTCAGTTTGCTAGCAAGTGGCGTCATTTATAACTATTCAGTCTGATGTGTGCGACACCCGCCAAGGTGATGATGGTCACAAGATGACACACTGTCGTTAATTTATTGCCATGTGTAGTACAATAACAAGTCACAAGAAAGGAACAATTTTGTACTATTATAACGAAAAACGTTTTCTTTTAAGAATTCACTGGCATATTTGTTAAAGAATAGACCACCCGCTCATAAATAAACAACATCCACATTTCTCTGAGACGCTGGTAGTTACATAGTGTTGTAGATTCATTGTTAGCGCAATGTTGGTACATTGTTGGTACCTAATTAGTACATTGCTGGTACAAAAATTGCTGTTACGTAATTAGTACATTGCTGGTACATTGTTGGTACATAATTAGTACATTGCTGGTACATTGTTGGTACATAATTAGAACATTGCTGGTACATTGTTGGTACATAATTAGAACATTGCTGGTATATTGTTGGTACATAATTATAACATTGCTGGTATATTGTTGGTACATAATTAGTACATTGCTGGTATATTGTTGGTACATAATTAGAACATTGCTGGTATATTGTTGGTACATAATTAGAACATTGCTGGTATATTGTTGGTACATAATTAGTACATTGCTGGTATATTGTTGGTACATAATTAGTACATTGCTGGTATATTGTTGGTACATAATTAGTACATTGCTGGTACATTGCTGGTATATTGTTGGTACATAATTAGTACATTGCTGGTATATTGTTGGTACATAATTAGTACATTGCTGGTATATTGTTGGTACAATGTGGTGCATTGTTAATGATTGGTACAGTTAATACGGTGCCGATACATTGAGCTGTTACATTATTGATACAATGCTTGTAAGGATTAGAAGATTGTTGGTACACTGTTGATACATATTTTACACACTGTTGGTACAATCTTGGCATACTGTTTAAACCTTATTGGTAAAGTTGTCATATATGGGGGTCAAACATTTGCTGTATAGCGCTGATATATTCAAGGTCTGTAAAAATCATCGAAATAGAAATCTCGAAAGAGCATTACCATCCTGACAGCTAGCTACTCCAGCCTAGACAGAGGCTATTACAGATTTGGTTCACAATTCGATTGGAAAACAGGGTAAGAGAAAAATAACCATTCACCCCTTTTTGGGATGAGATAGGCAAGCCTCGTGTTTGGGAATTTAACAATCTCCCTCCTCGGGTTGAGATCCCCCTATCTCACCCCAAAAAGGGTGAAAGATTCTATTGGTCTTTCCTCTGAGATGATTTTATCTGTCTAAGTCAGATGGTCCTCTTGTGGAGGGTATATTCACACCAATGGAAGATCTTGTAAACGTGACATGATTGAATTGTCGAAATGGCATCTTTGTATTGTTGTTGTGTTGGTAGACAAGTTTTTTAAAACGAAGATTCCCCCATCCCAACCGTAGGGTGAGATAGAAAAAATATCACACTTGTAAAAGTGAGGTTACACACGTGAAAAATAAGATAATGTTATCGTGATAAAACTTTCCATAAAATACTGTCTTAGTATTCAAAATGAAGAATTTGTTTTCATAACTTTCTATCTCAGTACTTTGGCAAAACGGAGAGAAATTTTATCATAAGGTTCTATCCATGCAATGTGGCAGAATAGAGTGAAAACTTTTCATAAGGTTCTATCCCAGCAATGTGGCAGAATGGGGTAAAAACGTGTCATAAGGTTTTATCCGATCAATGTTGCAGAATGGAGTGAACACTATTCATAAAGTTTTATCTCAGTACTGAGGCAGATTGGAGTGAAAACTTTTCATAAGGTTCTATCCCAGCAATGTGGCAGAATGGGGTGAAAACGTGTCATAAGGTTTTATCCGAGCAATGTGGCAGAATGAGTGAAAACTTTTCCAGAAAAGTATCTTAAAGTTTCAATCAATATACTCTCATATATTTCCATTATATACAACAGATTCATCCTTCTACGACTTATCTCTAAGGACATGAGTCCAAAGTGTAGACGCCTAGGAGGCGACGGTAATAACAATTAAGGGCGAACAGATAAGCCAAAACCTAGATGGGGTGGCGCAATTATTCCAAAAAGCTATTAATAAGGTATATATTAGTAGTACTTCAGATTGGCGGAAAACATATACGAGTATTACTATTATAATACAATCGAAGAATTGTGATAACATTTTCATGATGTACTACTACTCTAGAATGATGATTAAACCTCTAATTTGTGGTGGGGTGGCACAGTGGTTACAAACTTGCCTTTCACCAAGGCGACCGTGGTTTCGATACCCCGATCGGACTTGAAAAGGTATGGGGGTCAGCTGCCCGACCACATCGTTTTTCCTCGGGTGTATTCCGGTTTCCTCACACAGTAAGACCCATCCACACAACACGCGTGATTGATATATATATGTTGATATAACTTGTTTCGCAATTGTTGTAAAAAAAAAAAATTAGTTTAGAAAAAAAAACAAAAAAAAACGACAACATTAACATGGTACTGCATTGTTTTTATCTCGGACATTAGTTAAACAAACATTTCTATTAGATGAGAGGGAAAGTGAAAACCTGTTTCTTCGATTAGTCATCGTTGGTAACCCACGGTCCTGACGCTCAACGTAGGGCGATTGTTACATATGATATCGTTTCAGCTCTAATCTTAACCAATGAAATACACTCATACATATTAAAGTATTATGTGTGAGACATAGTTTGGTATCTCGTAATGGGGGCCGCCACTAACGGTCAATGAATTTAACGGACATACCTATCTTTTTTTTCCCATAAAAATGTCGATATCTGATTGTTGAAAGTCATTAAAATTATGTATTTGAAACAATTCTTTCACTATCGAAAAGTCATTTGTGGAGGCCGTCGTTACTGCATGTAGCCTAACCGAAATCCCTAAGAAAGCTGACTTCTGATTGGTCAAAATTTCCGAAGAAACATTTTTCGGAAAACGACGAAAAGTGTACCAATCGTCCAATGGTCCGTGTAAGCGACGACGAGGTTAATAAGTGTCTCTTTAAAGAACACACAACGTTTATAAGATATTATTAATATATCATATTAACCTACCAAATGTTATTAGGAATTAACAGATAAAGAATATTTATTAATAAATATGGACTGCATTTCACAAAAATAGTGACACATGACTTTTGTACTATTCCGAAAACGTTAGGATTTCTTTTTCAATTATATTTAATTTCAATGCATATTTACTATAATGAGAGAAAAAAAAAATAAAAAAATAAAAATAAATAAAGAAACAATACGGATTTTCTTTTTAATATTTGTGAAATTATTAAGATTTAATAATATCATCGTGGAAAGTATTGTTATACTATTGGGTGTAGTGTGTTGATGTACTTCCACTCCTTTTTACTTTTACAACAATATAAACGGCGATAAACCACATCATTATAATTGACGCAATAAATGGGTGAGGCATTACAACAAAGAACCGTATGATAACATACATTAAAATCGTAACATTTCTGATAAACTTAATAAGTAACCATGGTTTCATTTGATCATTTCTGTGGCTTTATGCTAGTACCATCATCCTTATATTGGTTCAGGCGATATGGTCCCGGTACGCATCAGGAAGCCTGATTTAAACAATTAACCACAGCTATCTTACTCTCTCTCTTATTACACAACAGCTGAAATGAAAATATTATATTGGCTATATATTAATGTGTAGGCCGTCAGCGAGGAATGGAGTTATAGTGTAAAACTAAAGATTTCAAGTTTAATTATCTTAACGACAGACCACAAAATATCAAAATGAATTTAAATTTAAATAACACAGAAGTGATTAATTAGGAAAAGTTTTAGTACCCAAAAATATTACCGTAACCACAATATTACTTGGGAACATAAAATTTTTGAAAACTATATTGCATAGCTTTCTGATAAAACTTTAAAATAAACAGTCAGCTAATAAAACGCTACACAAAATTATAAAAACTTCATAAAATATCTCATTGTGGTGGGGAACATGTGATGGGATTGGGGTTCGATCCAATGATCCATAGCTTAATATGTCCCCGTATCAACATTGATGAGTTCTCGTGAATTTTCCTCGTGTCGTCAGGCGTTTAACAATCGATAAATGATAGGGGAATATCTAGAATCTTTTCGATTTAAAGCAAAGTGCAGCAATTTTTTCCTGATATGAGGCATATGTCTTTACTAGCCCATCTGTCATGTAAAACAGTTAAATAAAAAACGAAATCAGAAAAAATTAAAGACGTTATGCATTATTAACGCTAGCAGGACAGCCCCTTTCTACCTTGATATTTGATCAGCATCGAGTTTATTCGGCTTCCGATTCTCCGTACCACGGCTATGCCGATCTTATCTACTACAACATCAAAAGACACCTTCTATCTTTGTGGTTCAGCGTAGTGTGAAGTTATTTTCCTAATTTCTATCATGATCATGCTGTTTTGGGGAAATAAAGCCAGCATAGTTGACAAGTCGTGTGTGTCGTTTACCTTATTAGTCCATTATGACCATTACTGATCTTTGTATATCTAAACTTACCGACACTTCAGCGGAAGGTCCAGAGACCACTGTCAAAAGCATCTACACTAGATAATCATCATATTTTCTGATCAGTCATTTAACTCCGACATCTAACATAAACACTAACCGTTTAAATCACTTCTAGAGTAGATAACAACAAACGATCATACAAAATACACATTGCCATCCACTATTATTTGAACATTAACAAAATGTAGTTTTAGCGAAGATGATAAAATGTTTGAGTTTCAGCCACATTTTCGTGAATAACGACAGGAGTACAACATGAATATCGAACGTGCTAATATACATGAAATGTAAAAGGGCCAGATAGCCTCAACATACAAGTAACAATATCGCGCAATGGTTACAGATTTTACGACCGGTGATTGAATTAATCTAAGAAAGATTGTAATAGAAATATGATTGTGTTGATAATTATTGATGATATAGTATGACTAATATATACTATCAACATGTAGGTGTTCAGCCTTACCTCCAGATATCAAGTTTTATTGTTATATGGTTAGTATCGTTTTGCTGTTCATGGTTAGTACAAGTTTTATTGTTAATTGCAATTTCACGTTTTATTGTTACTGATTTGTTTTGGTTTTATTCTAAATAGCTAGTACATGTTTTATTATTAACGGTTAGTACACGTTTTACTGTTAATGGTTAGTTCAAGTTTTATTGTTAATGGTTAGTACAGATTTTACTGTTAATGGTTAGTACACATTTTATTGTTAATGGTTAGTACACGTTTTATTGTTAATGGTTAGTACAAGTTTTATTGTTAATGGTTAGTACATGTTTTACTGTTAATGGTTAGTTCAGGTTTTATTGTTAATGGTTAGTACACGTTTTATTCTTAAAGGTTGGTACACGGTTTACTGTTAATGGTTAGTACAAGTTTTATTGTTAATGGTTAGTACAGATTTTATTGTTAATGGTTAGTACACGTTTTATTGTTAATGGTTAGTACACGTTTTATTGTTAATGGTTAGTAGATGTTTTATTGTAAATGGTTAGAATACGTTTTATTGATAATGGTTAGTAGATGTTTTATTGTTAATGGTTAGTACAGTATATAGAGGGTATCGAATGGTTTCCCGTTTGATATAATATATCTATCATGAGTATGACAGAATATTGTTATTTTTCATGAGTGCAAAGAACGAGTAAAACATATCCAAATATTCTATCATACGAGTGAAATATATGTTATACTAAAAGGGAAACTATTCAATTTTCTTTTTATTGCATTTTATATACTTTAAATCAAAATTGCATGAAAGCTAACGTCAAGTGAGTATTTTATCAACAACTAGTTTGAATATTTCAAAAATACTGCAAAATAATCAATTTATCTATCTTCGCTTCGATTGGAAAAACCGGCAAGTTTAATACCTCATTACACATGATGGCACATCGTCATATAATGTTTAAATTTTTAAGGTAAAGAAGGAAAATTGAAAACGTATAGTTTTATTACATTATGCGTATAAAACAGAAGACAACTATCTGTTGAAAGGAAATTCATTGTCTAAAAAGATGTCTATAATATAAGTTATAATGAGTTATTATAGCAGTAGACAAATACATACGTCGAAGGTCACGTTTTAAAGGCAAATTATGCATTGAGCCCAGCCGCATACTTCCTTTACAAAGGAATCCCCTTTTTGAGTCATTAGTATTTGAATCATTGTACCAAGTAAGCGTACCTCATCAAGACTATGTGTACGTCGTAATTGAATCAATAATTTCAATTTCTGAAATAAATCAGTACATATATACATTAAATCAAAAGGTCTGAAACAATATTGAAACTAAAATCTAAAAACGATACAGCTGTGCCGATACAGAAGAATAAGAACGGGAATAAAATTAACGTCTTAAAGCGTGAACAGCATGATCAACTATAAATAAACAAAACAATAATTTTTCTCTTTTGAGATTGTATAACAATTTGTTTAGTTGTTTAGACGGAATTTTACATGTTGAATTGATGCATGTAAATTGAACATCCACGCTTGAATGTAACCTGGTAAACACAACAAGTTTTAAATGTCCCGTTCATTCTAACGAAAAGTGGATAAGCACAATGTTTCATTCATTAATCTATGCAATTCTACAATTCTGAAAAATGTAAACAGACGACAAACGACAATTGTGATATTGAATTATACAAATACATATTTGGTTATACGAAATGTTTTGACCGTTCTGATGATACCTGGTATGCTCTTATAACTACAAATATAATGATATGTACGTATTACCTCAAAATGTCTGTGTATTCACTACTGTAACCTAACCACAACGCTTTCACTTCATCTATGTGCTTAGCGAAGTTGAGTTTATCATTTAAATTAAGATATGTGTTTTATTAAAAACATCATCATTGTAACAATTAACTACCAAATTTGGGAGTAGATTAGGTACATCTTAACAAGTACAAACAAAAATGGAGAATCTGATGTTATAGACACATTTAAGTACATCACAAACGAAAATGAAGAATCGGATGTTATAGACACATTTGATTTGTTGATAAATATTTCGGCATATAAATTAGTTTTTTTGTATAATCCAAATACTTCTTCGTTTAAAAATGAAGTAAATGACAAAGGATATTAAAAAAAATCAATAAATCATCAGTTCAAATTATAAGCCTAAATCTCCATCTAGGAATGTCCTAAATCATGATTTTGAAGAAAACCTCAACACACCTGGAAGTTTATACAATTGACGCTTTCCCTCTCAGACAGGTACAATTTCCCTGATTAATAGTAGGTACTTTACCCTTCACAATAAACACGTGTTGTCGGTACACAAATTATTGTATCGAATAAATATATACCACTTGCAGTAGGGCACCCTTATCTTCTACGTATCGTGTGTCTGCTCAGTGGCGGTTAAATTTGTTTTCCTCCCTTTGAATGACGCCATTATCAACAGAATCAAATAGAAAAATATTGATGATCGTTATTAGCATATTGAACTATTGAAAACAGCGTGGCTATACACGTAAATATCTAGAATATATGCAAACGATAACAAAAGATCAAAGCGAGGCTTTGATTGCTTAGTGACACAATAACCCGGTCGATTAACAAGATATGATCTATTTGACCAGATAATCTTTTCACTGAATATATTATATTTTAACGAGTTTGAGAAGAGTAATGCCTTTTAAAGCTAAGAGTTCTTTCACATTTAAATCCTCGAAAATATGATTCGTCAAAAAAAAAAAAAAAAAAAAAAAAAAAATTGGAGGTTACTTGTTTAACAAAGCATAGAAGATATGAGCATTTCCATTTGGAAGGATTCATAGTTCTTTTAAACAAATCATTGTCCAGTTAAGTTAAAACTATCAGAAACAACAATGCAAAATTAAAGTTTAATAAAAGATAGATGCTTTCAAAATAAATTACTTAAAACAGGAAAACAACTACAATCAAGATATAAAAAGAAATATAATATAAAAGCAAATGAGAGTCCTGTAGGAATTATGAAAATAATGTACAAATATTCGCAGATAAAAAAGCACCCCTAAATTTACAAATAAAAGCAGTACACGCGTGCCAAAAAAAGAGATATTAAGGGTTTTTTTCTTAGATTAATATTTCATTCATTTATTGGATGTATCTTTATTTGATATCAACATATCTTTTAAAATATGAAAACTGTGTTTGAAAAACTCTGATTTCATGACAACAAAATCTTTATTTCATGACGTACCAACATAGTCACAAAACGAAATAATTGTTGATATTTCTGTACATTATGCATTAGGTTAAACAGTTTTAGTTATTAATATTTTATTATGTGATAATCACGCGTTTTCAATTAAGGCATGTGATCATACCTGAGTGATTTGTGCATTATCAGGAGTCACCTGGCTAGTCGTGCGCACGGCGATAACCTTTTATCCCGATAGTACTGGGGCTTACTCATACCACCGTCCGAGAACGTTCATGTTAGCTTTGTTTGTGGGTGCATTATCACTATAAAATAGTCATGAAATATCATTTTTTATATTGCAGTTCTCGTGTGCTGCTTGGGTGACATATTGCAATAATAAGGCTATGAATACGGAGTGAGCTGAAATGTTAGACCAACCTCTCGGTAATATTGATTGCGTTACTGTCAGCGGGCTCTGTATTACATTTATCATGGGGTCCGGGTATGTCGTTAAAATTTCTACCCTGCCAAGTCTGGAACAAAGTCAACCTCTACCTCAAAAAAGCATAATGCCTCGATACAGTGCCGTAAGATCCAACAATAAATCCTACTGCCGAAACAAATTTCGGGCAAAACACATAAATCTAATCAAATGCAGTATCATATAGAAATTGTTCATACATCAGTCATGAAGCAGAAACAATATTTTTAATATCAAGTTGAACTATTTAATAAGGGGTCATAATCACAGAAAAATATGTTGTAAAAGTTCTATTAAAGAAATCAGAATATTTTTCACTCATTTTGGGATGAAAGAGTATAGTCTTTAAACGCGTCACATCTTTGAGAGATTCTGCATCGTAAACACATTATCACTGAGGTAAGTAATAAATTTCTGCTTTAATGCTTGTTATAATAAGCCAACATTTTCAAATATTTTAGATATATGACACGAAATGTTTAATATTGTATGAGGAAAGCACCATACGAAATGTAGTAAGGTAGACTAAGGTTGTTAGACTATATTCCATGTCAAACCCCCTCTTACTTTGGCGCATTTACACTGTACAGTATATAATTCTTAGATTTAGTATTCTGAGAGAATAATTTATTAATGAGCTTGTTTAAGCATATTGGCGTCGCATTGAAAATGATAAAAAATATATGCAAAATTTTCTTACAACTTAGTTGGCCTTCTCCTAAATACATTTTACATACATCACAGCTGTCTTAACATATAAATCTAAAACGAATTTTAATTAATTTGAACTAACAAAATAGTTAGCTAACATATGTTTCTCTGTACCCTGACCTACTCAAGAGAATTAACCACGGTATCACACACACACACACACACACAAATATGATGTAATTGTTGTAATAGAGACTATTAGAGGCGGTTAGTATCCTTTGTGTACTTACATACATAGGTAAAAGTTGTACTGCTTTGCCTAAAGTGAGATCATGATTTCGCAAGAGGAGAGTGTTTGTGTCAGGAAGATCTCTGGAAGATTTAAACCCCCAAGATTTCTTTCCGGGTGATTTCTTACAATACAGTAATATGAACATGTATAGAAATAGTGATGAGCATTTTCTACTTCCCCTCATGGACATAAACGGTTATCGCTTAGATTACATCTATAAAAGGTTCACATTGTAGAGATCTGCATATATTCTTAAGTGTATTGTATAAAATTGTAAGTTTTCTACTATTTCCTGCTGTTAAACAAATTTGGAATAGAAGCAATATATATTAAATATTTCAAAAAGCTGTTGTATTTAAAGAATTGAGGGAGTTCCATTGTGTTACAGATGAAGGTATGAATTATTTTCTTAATAGGTCTGTCTTATATCGTGGAATAGTGAAGTCGTTTTGGTTACGTTAATGAGTAAAATGGACCCGTTTGATCGGATGGCACCATTGCCTTTCCTCTAGGAGGGTGAGGTTCGATTCCAGATAGGACATGAAAAGGTATGGCGGTCACCTGCCCGGCCACTTGGGTTTTACCGGGTTTTCCGGTGTCCTCCCACAGAAGGACCCCACGCGCGCATGCGGGCCAACTAGCATGATTAATATAAGTTGATATAACTTGTTTCGCAATTGTTAATAAATATAGCTTACATCTTATAATGCGTGAAAACCAAATAATTAACAAATAATTAACTTCAATTAAATTGAAAGTTTTTATCAATTAAAACCTTTTTCCGAGAACAGTTAAAACTTTTATTGTTAATCATTTTCAAATTCAATATGATAAATATTTTTAAATCCGGATTTGATATCTCATTATCAAATCAACTAAATCTTCCACAGAATTTATATAGCATTTTATATATCAATCAATATATTTAGATACTTGAAAATGTTGGTTTTATAACAATTATATATATATTCATGATATACCATAACAACATACCGTGGTGAAAATGGGTTCGATAAACATCACGGATTTCTGATATCACGGTGTAATAACTAGTAAAAAACTATTTGTGTAAACGAGCACGCGAGCGTTTAACATCTTTAGGGTGCATTGTTATTCCTAAGATTAGATTTTCGGTAGAAAGACTTTCTCTTATGGAAATTTTGGTTCGCATCGAAAGAAATTATTTGTAAGGTTGGTGATATGATCAAGTGTGATTATTGCTAGTCGTTTATCTGATATAGTAGCTGTCAAATGGGTTGAACAGCGCCCAGCCGCTAAACAGGTGTGCTCATTGTGGCTCACAACCTTCAAAGGTATTCAGGATATTCAAATACCACCAAATCGCATATATGTATCAACTATATACTCATTATTACTAGAAAACACCTTATCAAAGTATAAAGCTTTGAAAATTAATTTTCATAGCTCTACCGTTTATCGTCTGCCTTATCATGGAAAGGGAGGTATTAAATTTTGTTTATGTTTTAAAAATATGTGATATGTATCTTCGTGACAAGGGCAAATTTCTCAGTTCTTTGATCTTTATTCACCGACTTTGTTAACATTCATAATCCTTGTATACACAACTTGTTGCTTATGTGAATGTGCCTGATCGTATCTCAACTTATATTAAAGCAATTCACTTATGCAATTCAAGGAAAGGTTTTAATGAACACATTGCGTGTACCATTACTATCAGTGTGATCTTGGTCTGAGACGCGTACAAATAAACCCAGGGAAGGAGAAAAAAGGAATAAATTATAGAAAATTCATCTATTTCCTAGGTACTCTGTACGGTTAAGCAAAAGGAATCTAATTTAATTTGTCTTTCACTAAGTTCATAAACAGACTTACAATGTGCATCTATCAAAGGCATCCATTTGAATTCTTCGTGTTTGTTTAGATTTAATAGGAGATGTGAAGCGGTATATTTTAGCACTTAATTTAATTTGTACAAACCACTTTGTTAATTTTCATTTGCCAAATACTCGTACATTTGCCTGTCCAAATTAGAACGGTGATAAATTGTGCACGACTTTTGTCAACATGTTCATAGAATTGCTACTTGGAACCAAAATTTAGCTTTCACAATTTCATTTGTGATTAAGAACAAATACAGATTGATGAAAAAATATGAAATATGAAGACATATTTCAAGCTATTACAACTCAGTGACAATGTACCAAAGTGGGTGACGATATCTATAATCTACTATTACAACTCAGTGACAATGTACCAAAGTGGGTGACGATATCTATAATCTACTATTACAACTCAGGGACAATGTACCAAATTGGGCGACGATATCTATAATCTACTATTACAACTCAGGGACAATGTACCAAAGTGGATGACGATATCTATAATCTACTATTACAACTCAGGGACAATGTACCAAAGTGGATGACGATATCTATAATCTACTATTACAACTCAGGGACGATGTACCAAAGTGGATGACGATATCTATAATCTATTATTACAACTCAGGGACGATGTACCAAAGTGGATGACGATATCTATAATCTACTATTACAACTCGGTGACAATGTACCAAAGTGGGTGACGATATCTATATATCTATTATTACAACTCAGTGACAATGTACCAAAGTGGATGACGATATCAATACATCTATTATTACAACTCAGGGACGATGTACCAAAGTGGGTAACGATATCTATAATCTACTATTACAACTCAGGGACCATGTACCAAATTGGGCGACGATATCTATATATCTACTATTACAACTCAGGGACCATGTACCAAATTGGGCGACGATATCTATATATCTACTATTACAACTCAGGGACAATGTACCAAAGTGGGTGACGATATCTATAATCTACTATTACAACTCAGGGACGATGTACCAAAGTGGGTGACGATATCAATACATTTTCATTATTAACAACCAATACAGTATATCAATTGATTCTTTATTCTTTCTTTTGTTTTGCTATTTGATAGACCGTTTCAGTGGTTTTTCCTTTGCACCTTTCATGCTGTATATGCTCAATCAAACTTTGTTTTCTCTGATATATGTTTATACGTTCAGCTTTATGTATATCATCTAATTCTAATTTTGCTTTAGCATTACGAAGGTATCTTGTATTTTGCTATCCTTATCAATTTATTTTTGAGCAACTGCAATATGCAGGGAGTCAAAAGGTAATTAATTTGTTTGATAAGTTTTGATTGGTGATTAAGAAAAGAAATATAATAAAATGTATACATTGTATACGCTATCTTTAGATAAACGAAAAATTGAAAAAGCCAAAGTATGATACAAAAACTTTTAAGATGTGTATGTCGTTTTTGAAAATAATAAAAATTGCTAAACATATTTAATTATACATATAAACGTATGCATAAATATATATGGCATACGTGTAATGCTATGAAAAAGTGTTTGGGGTTATTAAAACATTCAAAACTGTTTTTTCTGTAGAATAAAAGTTGTAAGGTAACGACAGATTATAAAAAATTACCTAGCGTAGTTATCGTTTTATCTAGCTTTCATTAGATGTTAGATAACTGAAGGTTCTAAATGTTATATCCAGGTGTTGGTATAAATATTTAGTTAAAGTTAATTGATTATAATGAATTGATAGATTTATCTTTATTAATAAGAAAAATCTGTTAAATTAGATATATTTAAATCACTATTACCACAACATTGTTTGGTTAGATATTTAGAATTTTTTTTATATGATCATCAAATTAAAATCAAAAATGCATTTCATCTGAGGATGAGCGATTTAATAGAATACACCTTTTAAATTTAAACTAATAATAAAGTTTAAGTGACACCTAGGTACACCTGATGTTGAGTTGACATGAATGCCTGTTTTTCATTTCCCTATAGTTATTTGATTTATCATGACTACTGAGCTGTAGTTACCCAGAAAACACGATTTTCCCACACTACAAATTCTGGATATTTAATTCTTACTGTAATACCGTTCTATACTCACAATCGACGCAAGTGATTGACCTGGCTTAGCAAAGAAGATGGGTATAGACTAACTTATGTTGGTGTTAATACTATATGTATCTACTGTCATTTAAATACAGTTTATATTTTAATTACGTAATATAGTATAGTGCATTTAGAATTGAGCTGAATACGTCTTTAAAAAAACATTTTGAAGTTATATGAATTTAACTATACTAAATACGGTTTAAATGTAACCTTTAATTTGGTTTCATCTTGCAACACTAGAAAAAATTGGTATTAATATTTGTACTCATCTACAACTTTTTTACAACAACGATCTTTCTAGGAAGATATATAAAACATGATTTTTAAAGAAGCATCTTTCACATCAAAACCTTTGTCGGGAACCCTCTTAATCTATTCATAACAGATTTCAAAAATGTCAATATCATCTTAAACAGAAATGAAAAAAAAACTATTAAAGATTGAAATAAAAAAATTAAGATTTAAGTTTAAATGGAAAAAGTAAAATCTATGCTATATCAAATGTTTGTGCTTGATTTTACATCTTTATTTTTTCTTATATCATAAAAGTGCATTTCAGTTAAAATGGTGTATTAGTTTTGATGGAAACATATCTATATGTATATGTGTAAATTATTACATATGCATTTGCATATGTCATTTTGTCGCAATGCTCTTGAAACTTTACATCTAATTTGTTATAAAAAGTACGTTTAAATTAGATAACAAACAATATTATAATGTATTTTAATATTTCAGTATCTTTCAAATCATCTTAATATTTATAAAACTGACAATTTTTTAAAATGATAATGACAAATTTAGTTTTTTATGCAAATATATGGTAATCATTTAACAATTGGTATTGCAGAAGTAATATTTAAACTAGTCGTTGATGTATCAATAAAATGGGAATTATCTGTTTTAACAATGTGATATCTACAGAAACTCATATTAACTTTGGGTTATCTACAGAAATTTATACTCATTTTTTTTTAATCTCTAGACGGCTTGTAGCAAAACGTATGATGAATATAAATGATCAGTATATGGCTATGGACAATTTCATATTGATATATGTTAAAACAAATAAATGTAATAGATCAAACAGCTGATCTTTCTATAGGGTGTAGTATATAACACAATTAAATGTATTTCATCCCTTACGTTAATATTGGATATCCTATCTATAACGATATATTATTTATTTAGTTAGTTCAGGTTGATAGAAAACAGTTCCATTCAATCAAATAAAAACGAAAATAGATATCTTTATCGTTTATAGTTCCCATTGTAAGTATGTAAATTGAATTATACAGACTGATAAATTAAGAAGGGTTCAGTACAAAAGTTTGCACAATATTCATGTTTTTTCCCCTTTTAAATAATACAGGTTCTAAGCTCTAGAGCTGTTTACCTGCTCTTTCTTTTGATGTATTGTCAATTAATTTATCAATGATATAACGATCTGCTTTGGCATTGATTATGTGGATATCATTTAGAATATATATATAAAAGTTCATATACTATAAGTTATTTGTTCTTATCATGTTTATTATACTTTTTGTAGCAAAAGCAATGATCAACATGAACACATGTAAATATATATAAATATATCAATATTCCATGATATAATGCTGACTCTTATATGCACAAATTACTGGCAATCGTTAGCAATATTCCGGTATTTTGAAATAGTTCGTTCAGCCTGTTCTATTCAAGTTTCTTTAATTAAATCTTAAAAAATAAATTACCATATATCATCTGATTATCTGTCATATTTTTAGATTAAATATAGAATGAAAAAATACAACTGCGATATCAAATCCATTTCAATAATAACTCCTGTCTTAGGTACACTTGTTCAAATTGACAGGTAGACATTTTACCAGGTAGACGCTTTGGCAAATATGTCATGGTCGACTTAACTGCAAATCGTGTGATTAGATCTTCGGCGTCTTTTAGAAGTTTCCCTACACCATTTAGCAGCTTTAAAATAAAGTGCTTTAAAGAGAATTTCAACAATGGATAATATGAAAATTGTATAAATATAAATGCCGTTTAATGGTGTAAAACCAGTGATTTGATAGTTATGTATTTTACAAAAACATTTAGCCTAACAAATTATTTAGGGAAAGGTCATAAATAGACAAATGCCCGCCCGAGACTGCTGAAAGGGATAACAGACATGTCGGGCGTACTGGGAGCAGTGTCGCGAAAAAGAATGCACCCTAACGAATGTCTTCGTGTGAGTATATAATCTGCCGCCGTGAATATAAATATAAGCGGCAGTACATTGATGATAGCTCGGTTGACACATCTAAGTCTTTAGGTTATGAAAGAATATCCTGAAGTTCACTAGTTGCTTTGATATTTAACATAAAATTTATATAACAATAAAAAAATGTTTTCTAGAGACATCTTTTTTTTTGGTATTTATTGTGTCATACATTCAAGATCCTTTATTTGTTTGATGATTAAATAAAATAAATAATAAGCACGAAAACTCAAACATCCAACCCCACTCAAAAACCTCAAACAGAACTAAGAAATTGACAAGAGGAAAGGCATCACGCTATAATACAAAACATATATTAAATGTACTGACAGTTCAAGCCAATACTTGTTGTCATGCGGCAACCATGTTGGCCTCGATTAATGACACCATTAATTTAAAGAACTCATTAAAAACCAATTTTCGATTTTAAGGGGATTTCTCATCTTAAGCATATTTCATATTTTTTCTGTCTATTTAAGCGCCTGCTGTACTACTTTTCTTAAAAGGCAATATTTCATATTGGACAGTTAAGTTATTTAATAACATTTCATCACTGAAAAAGTTGCATACAATATCTTTAAAATCAAATGGCTTCTTGTAGTGCGAATGATGAGAAAAGATTTATTAGTGAATGTGTGAACTAATAACAATCCCATTCCTCTATTCCTATCACTAACTCTGTTTTCAGAGAAAAACGAAGCTTAAGATATTTATTAGTTTGTTTTTCCTTTCGCACTACTGTAATAGCGGTAAATACTGTAATGTTTCTGGGACATCTATGAATTATCCTTTCATGACAGTTAAACTGCATGAAAGGGATTTTTCAGTAAGCCCCTCTGTAATAAATATGTCCAAATTGAAATATCCTATCCTTATCAGTCTTTCCTTATCGATAACATAATATTTTGAATCTCGAAACACATTGAAATGATCCTAAATTATTTATAAAGTTATGAAAATAGCAATTAGTTAATGGCACTTGACAGTGAGATTAATGGCACATACATAATCGCAAACTTGCTATTTTCAAAAAACGTAATGGGGTTTTAAATAGTTTCCTTTCACACTTAGACCCCTAGATGCTGAGAGATAATCATTTGAAATCTATTTGATAAGGGAAATGATCACAATGCAGCCATTCTCGACAATTCTATGTATCAAACAAATAATTTCAAATATACAGAAGAAATAATTTGGAGAAGTAAAGTCCCTTGATGGCCATTGATCAGGACGCGGGGATGATAACTTCAATAATTTAACACAAATCATGAATGTTAGAACATAAAACCGATACTTCATCAATTTCTAACATAAAGTCCCAATTAGAAAATCAGATGCATGATAGGCCTATAGGATAAAGCAGACTTTGACGGAAATCTGTTTGGATTGATTCTTTGATGCAAGGCACATTACGGAGCTGGATTTCCCGGAGAGTATACTTACAGTATCAACTGACCGACTTGATGGATGTTTATTGGATGTTGATTGTGATTCAGAAGCAATAAGGTAGCAGCACCAGAGTCTGCTACAGAGGCTGGGCTCTGTGGCGGGAAGCCGAGGGCTGCCTAGGAACAAGGGGGAAAGTTGTTTGTTTGGAGGAAAGCAAGCCGCGCGGCTCATTTGATACACCCCGAAACTTCTCGTCATGTGACGCAGTTTTATAATGATCAGAGGCTAAACAGATATTATTAGATTAAATGTTTTTTTTAAAAAGACAGTTCAAACGCTATAAAATGCGTCATTATAACAATTGCAGCGGACTGATTGTTGTTTGGCTTGAAACGAATATCATTTCATGACTAAGACAAGAATAAAATGCAATTTGGAAATCGTAAATGGAGCAGATTGCCAGAATTTGTTGGATTACGACTCTAGATAAAAGACTTTTATTCCTTTGCTTGATTGTATTCCCCCTAACAGAGTGTATTGAATTGAGAACTTGATGTGCTTTTCAACATAAACAAGGAAATTGTGATGTTTAATGTGTATTATGAATAAAACAGATATTTGATAACAATTGAAAATCCATTATACATAATATAAGGAAAGTTATTGTAAAACAAAGAAAATTGTGTAATTATGTAATGTTTCAATATTTTCCTTCATCTTTCTCATCCTGGTAATAGAATTAAAAGTGTGATAAAAAAAGTAGAAAATATCTCTATTATAACTTGTTATAAAATTGTCTTTAGCATAAGTATATAACAGAAGGATTTAATGGCATTTAGGAACAAATGATAATGAATCAGTACATAGCGTTAAAAACACACACACAAAACAAATAGTGAGGATGGGAATTAATTATTTACAAATATGCCTGCTCCTGAAATTGATCTGGTCAATTGGGGTGGGATGGAATTGAAATTTTAGATATTCACTTATCAACAGCGATGTGATTAAAAAACTTATTATTAAGTATATTTAGTGTGAAGTACTGTATTCAGTAGCAATGGCATTTATGGAGTGAAATATCTCTCATCCAATTAACGAAAGTACAATTACACTAAAAAAAATAAATGAATAAAAAACAAGTATTTGTTCGAAATGAAATTTTACTTGAAATAATTGAACAGCAAACCGAAGGAAAATAATATTTCTCAACTTAAAAGTAAACGCTAATAAATTACGTTAGGAACCAGTTACATTTGATAATAATTATTTGAATGAAGAAAGTATATTTATATGTATAACTGCCTTTCAAGAAGTAAATGTAGGTGTTCTTCATATAAGTGTTAACATGCACGTTTTATATAGGTATTATGGCTAAACCTTCACGAAGGTATTACAAGTAAATACATATTAAAACATGTCAAAAGATATATCAATGATGCAATTGCATCTTGATAACTGATAAGACAATGCTATGCTTTCCGATTAAGGCATTTAGAAATATTTTTGCTTTATCGAAACAAACTTTCCTCAATAATATGCGTTACGCTTTCTATAAGAAATTGATAAAGGTTCCATGTTGGGTGGCCAACTTGAAAACAAGCCATTCCTCAAATATCAATGAAAATACATTACATCAATGATGCATATGAACATATGTCATTCCTAACAGTTTATCTTTTGGATATGCGATGAATAACGAGTCATTTTCATCATTTTCATTGAATGATTAAATAGTAACAATACATCAGTACTTTAGAATCTAACAACAGTATATAACCCCTTGTTATACACACACAGGCGCCAACAAAACTTAGATGTTTTGATCGCTTTGTTTTGTTTGATTATAGACGTGATCTATGTGAAATAACTTTAAAGTGGTAGGGAACGTCTCCATTTCCTTGTGATGTGCTGTGGTAGCAGAAATGTAAAGTCTATTCATTTGATAACAATTACGAAACAAGCTATAGCAGCTATTATCAATTACTCTTGTTGGCCCATGGCCAGATGGAAGAAAGCAATGGATTTCACTGTAGAAGAAACCGGCAAAACCCCACGTGGTAGGGCAAGTGATACCCTACCTTTTCACGTCCGATCACGGAATCGAACCCCGGCCGTATTGGTAAAAGACAAGTGTGTTACCACTGTGTCACCCAACAACCCGTTATGATTATGGGAAGGAGTACCAATGGAATGTCGAGAAAACGTTATTAACAAGATCGTTTAAAAAAATCTCTATTAATTTAATGTCATGGTATACGTGTTTTTCTTTACAACAGTTTCGAATATAACAAAATATAGGTCCCATTGAAAAAAAAACCCCAGAGAATACCGACATTACAACGAAATCGTAATTCTAACTGAAAATCTATAAAATAAGGACAAAGATATATTTGAATGGAGAATTTGTAATTAAATTAAACCAGGCGGTCGGGGAGGGTAGGCGTCTACTGATTAATCGAGAAGACATTACGGTATTTACAGGATAAAGTTATAATATAAATAAAATGTAAAATGTTTGATACGATTAAATCGTTAATAAAATTGAATATTTAAATACATTTTAGCCATTTAATAAAACATCAAATGTCTTTAACATCATTATATCATTATGTTCCGGAGACATTTGATGCTTAAGTCTTAACTGTAAATTAAATTGCCAGTGTTACAAGTTGCATATTCCACGAGTTCAACATACATTCTACGTGTATTGATAGTGGACTTTACTTTTATACGTACTCTTTTGTTTAAAATATCATAAAATTGTACGAAGAACTGCATGGAATCTTGATATAAACAGAAAACTAATATAATTTTAAAAATTAAACAACTGTAGGATTAAATGAAAAAAGTATAACATCAGCAACGATAAGTAATCGAAATAAAACATTGGAATATAGTGTATGTTATCATACCGTAACAACATACCCGACAACGTCTACTACAGCGACAACACAAAATACAATCTCTAACGTAAGACAAAATGACAACGTATACCACAGGGACAACACCAAATAAAATCTGTGACGTAGGTCAAACACACAACGTATACTACAGCGACAACACAAAATACAATCTCTAACGTAAGACAAAATGACAACTCATTACACAGCGAAAACACAAAATAAAATATCTATCGAAAGACAAAAGGACAACTCATTACACAGCGAAAACACAAAATAAAATATCTATCGAAAGACAAAAGGACAACTCATTACACAGCGAAAACACAAAATAAAATATCTATCGAAAGACAAAATGACAACTCATTACACAGCGAAAACACAAAATAAAATCTGTAACGTAGGTCAAACACACAACGTATACCACAGTGACAACACAAAATAAAACGGAACAGAAAACAGGAAAGGACAAACCTTGGCGTCTCCAAAATTAAACGAGGGACATCCTTAATCCAATTTTTGGTATGGTCATATATGTAAACAGAATTAATTTTATATAGGCGGTTCACAAACATTACTAGAGAGAAAATCCCTTGAAATCTGGATGTTAACTTAGTAGTTCTGCTTGTTTTAGATTTATTTCTGATCTGAAAATCGAAAACATATTAAACATTCTATCTAATAATAATGCAGAGACTGAATAGACAATCCACCATTATTGTATGATGCATCTAAAGCATCAGTCCAGATGCCAGCCGAGGCAAATTGCTAATATTCAAGAATTTGATGAATAGATCCTCAAGGTTTCCATCGGAGTTTCGTTTAATTCTTTTTCCGGCATATGCTACATTTTCGCACTAACATTGTACTTAAGTGTATATTGCGTTTTTCTCGTAAAATGTGTTCGTTGATAGCACAGTTGTCTTTGAAATTTGAAAATGATATTTCGGATTTATGAAAACAAAACCTGAACCAGAAGGTTTTACTGGCCAGCATTGCCTAATGTGCTTTTGAAACAAACTAAAAGCTAACCAACGGCTATTCCTTCATTTTACAGCGTATCAGCTTATGTATCTCTTTTGTACTTTAAAACAGAAGCTGGAGTGATAGCAAATCCATAAAACACATTTTGATTATTTCTTTTCTGTGCAACATTCTAAATGGAGTTGACAGAGAGCTTTGTTAAAATGTACAATTCCAAATAATAATTTACTTTTATTACTCACTATTTTAATTGTTATTATTTACAATACAGTACAAGCACTCCAAATTAATTATAAAGGTCTATATCATATTTCCCTTGTAGGGTTTTGATGCTGACTTACCAATGTTTCTACCTATCGTGTATTCATTGATTAATGTGTATGACATGCATTTTATTGCTGGTACTGTTCTGACGAACACAAACGAGTGCTGCTTATCATATTTTTTTTTTTTTTTTTTTTATCTCCAAGCCATTCATTAGGTTTAAGACTCGAATATTTCATTTCATTCCTGTGTACATACGTATCTGTACATGATATAAAGTGTTTAATGGGCGATGTGAAGCCCTGAGATAGTGTGGATCACTGGGTAGTTTTGGTGGAGAGGCTCCACATTATAGCTGAATGTGTCCATATCGACTCAAATAACTGGACATATATTGTGTATTGGTGTGTTGGGCCGTAAACAATCATACATGACGTAATAAGGTAATATTAGTGCCTTATCGGTTAGAGAACGATACGATACACTGACAAACCTGTACAGAAACTCTCGTCATTACACCCTGTTAAGCACAACCAAAGGGTCGGCCACGACTATCGCGATACAGATACTGTCAAATTTGATTGCATATCAAAACATTAATTAAAGTTTAAGTAAGAGATCAAATGTTCCGAGCTTTTTTATGGAAAACTACAGACATATTAAATGTGCAAAATTAACCATTTCATCAAACTGTTTTTAGAGTGGTATTTATAAAATTGATACAATCAGTGTGTATAGCACTGAGATGCATGTGAAGGGTTCTAATGTGACGATTGTACCGCCCTAGTTCCTTCGCTAACTTGGCTCGTGGTCCTTATCTGCCATCGTAAATAGTGTATTAAATTGTAGATACCATACACGACCGATTACACTACATCTGGCTCCTCAGCCACAACATTGATCACCAGATACACCATACACAATTAAAGCAGGCACATATTACATTATTGTATATTACTTTCAAAATATTTTGTATTTATTTCAAGAAGAATCGCAGCAATATATTAAGGATAATAATGAGCAATAATTTCCTACATTTTAACGGTTAACATTTTCCATAGAAACTTTCACTTCTGGTACTTCTCAGCGTACATTTGATACTGATAGTTTTGCAATATCTTCATGATAATAAGATGAAAATGTATTTTGTTTATCGATTAAACATTTTTCATCCGGAACTTATTGTGACTTTAATTTCTGGTTATACTCACCGTATATACTATGCTACTGATATTGCCTCAATATCTTTTTGATAATAAGATTTCGAAGATGAAAATTTAGTTTGTAAAAAGATGGAACATTTTTCACAGAAACTAATTGCAGACTTTTATTTCTGATAATATTGCCTCTATATCTTCTTGCTAATAAGATTACTAAAGGGACTGATATTGTGAAGAACGATGGCACATTCTTTATAATTATAATCTTCCATTTCTGGTTATCTACAGCTTACATAGGATACTAGTAATAATGTTCTGCCAATAATTTCACGATAATTAGATTTCTAGCAATTTATTCTATGCATTGATGGACGAAGATTTTTCATAGACACTAATTATAAACGTCTATCTCTGGTGATTATTAGTGACGGATACTGATACCTTATGGACACATCAGAAGATATCAAGGGCTCATATTTGAAGTGATTATAACAAAAGTCGTATAAAAACACGGAAATGACATTATTATAATAAATAATTAATAATAGGTATGTCATATACGAGACAGCTTACTGTCGCATGGGTCGGTGCGTATTACAGACAGCAAATACATTAATTTCGAGTATAATGTAATTGGATGGCAATTTTATTATAATTACTTTATTGTATACGTTAATAAATATCTGTGTATTTTAATTATAAATAAGCAGAATGTCAGTTATAGCTTAATTTACACCTAATACAGTGTAAGATATAAATTGATGTCTGTACTTCTGATTCCGTGTTATAGTAAATTAACGTTAATGCGACTTTAACAGAGCGAAACCAAACTGTATACAATGTTTATCATTCCTGTATACATCATATTCTCTATAGGTACATTCTCAATATTGTATATATGCATTAATCATTAGTGACGTCATGTTCGAAATCGGAATAGCTTCAAAAAGGGACGTTATAATCAAGCTGATTGGTTGTCGTCTCGATAGAATAAACTTTGTATTTGAAATGTCCGATCGAACCACAGATTACTCGTGTTTACAAAAGTCAGCATCATAAGCATGGACACAATAATGTGTATGCTGCAGTGTTATATTGATTATTGGCATGTACAGTACCTAAATTACTAAATACAATTTTAAATTGTGATATCTTTATTTTTTGGATTTTGAACAATCCTTTGAGATTGCTGAGTGTCGAGCCCTGTTGGTGGAATCCTCAGTCCCTGAGGTTACCCTGCATGTCATGTCTAAATTCTAATAGCGAACCCAATCCAGAATTTACATACGTATTTCATTTCTCTTTAGAGTATCCAACATCCTTCAATTACGAATAATGGTGGGTTTAATACACAAACAATTCTATATATATCTGACTTTCCTGACATACCCTCTCGATTCTCCACTTGATCCCAGGCAGTTAAGGGTACTAGAAAGACGGATCAACTGTAAATATATACAGATATACATCTAAAAGAAGTGTATTTATTGCTTAATTTATATCAAAATATTTTGTTCACTTTTTATCTGTACAATGATTGACTTGTGAATGGATATGTAAAAGAAATACAAATTTGTTTAGTGTTTGTTGATGTATATTACTTTGATTTATCATTGTATATAACGATAATATGATTCGAAAATTCCTTATACTGCAAACACCATTTTGATGAAGACTATATGTATAAATAAGATAAAGAAAGTAGGACAATGCACAACAATATAGTGATTGCCACGGAATAACCATGGGTCAAACCTACCATTATAATACGAAGACTAAAATCATCAGTAAACATGGCTACAAACTAGCTTATATCCAGGAGTCTGATCAAAAGACCCTGTAGATCATCTACTAGAAATAGATTTACAAGTCTACAGCAACTTTTTTCCTTAAATGTTTCACTTGGTCAAAGATACACTATCTAAGATATATCATAACGAAAACACCGTCCGTTTTAATTGATAAAAATAGAAGGTTTAATGTAAAAAGACATAAACAAATCTTTTATCTTAAATATTACGCTGGAAGTGGGTACGTTAATATTATCGGTTTGATGATAATGAGTAGGCAGAAAACAATCGTCATTATCTCTTTAAAAGACTACGAGAATGAAAACAAAACATTGTAATTTTTTTAAAGAAGACATAAATATTTCACATGAATACCATCGATCCCATGACTTTATTTCATTTTTGGTACATTTCAAGTCTTATATTTTGAGGTGTTATTTATGTCTTTTGCGTAATCATTTGTCAGTAAGGAACTCAGTCGTGGTCCTGATGCTTTTCTTCCCTGCTATTTCAGGATACAGGAGGGGGTATATGGAACGGAACTGAGTTTATGTCTTCAAAACGGCAATAATAGATATTAATGAGAACGTAATGATAAGTGACAATTACAGCACAAAACTATTAATTAGAGACAATGGTATTACCTAATGTCTTATCTAATCACCAATGATGAGATTGGAGCTTTATTTGATCTGATGTTAGAAATCAGTATTGAAGCACTAAATATTTATTTATTGGATGTTATACTGAAAGCCAAAATTACACAAATAAAAAAAAATTCTTTCATGTGCACTTTGACACCATTTATACATTATATTTCAATTAGATTTTTTAAGTTTGTTTAAAAATCAGTATATCCCGTTCTATGGAAAATGAAAAAATTCCTGGAGCACTTTGTGTGTCCGTGAATAAAAAAGAAAGAAATAGAATTACTTCAGGCGGAAAAAGTAAACTTTCTATACATATATATAGACTGCTGCCAAGGTTGGGACCCTGGATTCAGGATCCGTACAAATATGTGTCATCTTGCAAGAGGGCTCTCATTCACCATTCTCATTCACAATGAATGAATTACAGAATAATGAAATACAGAATCATTCTGTATTTCTTCATTTATTCTGTAAATTTGTAATTCATTAATTTTTTTTATAATTTATTCATCCACTCTTCATTCGTCCTAGAATTCGTTCATTCTGTAATTCATTCATACACCTTCGCAAATCAAATAAAAATTACACACATTGTCTGAAGATTAATGACATATCCGTGGCAGGTAAAGTAGTGAGATTCTCCCAAATGCCTAACCAGACAACCCCCACAGTGGAGCCAAAGATTAACCGCGATTTTATTTTAATCTTGGAAATGTCAAGAAATATCACCCATCGAAATAAATTTTTTACAGTAATGCAATCCAGATATAGATGAAAGTTATGATTTATATATGTGTATATGTAGCACTACCTTACCATTAATCCTATGCAAGTAGCTGAATAAAAAAAAGGACCTCGTAGATAATGTATATCTAAAGGTGAAACAACTTAACGGTTAACTCATGTGGCATAAATTGTTGATACATACTTATATCTTTAAAGCTTTCGACTAAATCGGACACGCTTTGAACGGGGAAATATTGGCGTTTTTTTTTAGCCCAAAGATATATCTGCAAACGCAAAATATCAAACAACGTACGGCTTCAAGTTGAATAAACTAAACTAAACTAAACTTTTCAGGAATGTGACTTTTTATTTTTTGCTTTGTTTTGATTGTTCATTTTATCAATCTAAATGCAAAATATAACCATATTGGTGTTTGTTCCCATTACTTACGAATATTTACGAAAAACACAATAGATTAATTAACAACCTACTGGTAGTGTTATAGCAAAGAAAGCAATGTGTATTCCATTGTTTACAGAACTGAGAACTTTTTACAGAATCTCCCCGAAACGGTTTGGTTTGTTTTAACATTGTGCACAAATCGATGAATGAAAAACAGACAATATAATACAGATGGGAGGCACACAAGATACGAGGGCTGATTGATAAGTTGTGAGTCTTCATATTGAAGGATTTGAATTTTGCCGGACATATCGTATCATTTTTCAATATAATCCCCTTCAGTATCTATACACTTTTGCCAGCTGTGTTTAAGGGCCTCAATGCCACTTTTATAGAACTCATTTTCCTTGCTGTTCATAAAGTCATCCACTGCAGTTAGAGTTAGGGTAAGGGTGCCTGAAATAGCTGTTTTCAGTTTTGGAAATAGATGAAAGTCTGATGGAACGAGATCAGGTGAATAAGGCGAATACTTTATCAATTTAAAGCCACAATCGTGAATGGCAGCCATGGCAATGACAAACTCGTTCACCCCAACCCTAACCGATTTTGTCCATTTTGCAAAAACCGCTTGTGTTGTTTACTTTAGAGTAATACCTCGTCGATATAACTAACCAAATGAGACCCGTCCTTGGGTACACGGCCCTATATAGTCAGAGAATAGTAGGACTTAAAGGGTATCCTTGAGTACCTCCTTCAATACGAGGCTTACAACATATCAATCAACTCTCGTATTAGCAAAAATAAACTTCATCATCTCGCTGTTTCGTCCTCCTTGGACTCTTCAGTGATGCCAAAGACCTTAAGTAATCCGAGGAGATACAAACTCGAAACAGGTCAAAAGTCAAAATCTGAATTAATAGAATTAATATATACTAAACCGTGTCACTATTCAAATGATTAAAACTTGACAAGCAGGTGAAGATAAACATTAAACATCCTCTGGCAGTGTCGACCTTCTGTAACATCAAGGGATTTTACAAAAGACATTCAAGATAGTGAGACTTTCAAAACAAATTCGATACACAACATAACACAACACATCGTCAACACACAATATAGCACAACACATCGTCAACACACAATATAACTTAACACATCGTCAACACATAATATAACATAACACAACGTCAACACATAATATAACATAACACATCGTCAACACACAATATAGCACAACACATCGTCAACACACAATATAACACAGCACAACGTCAACACACAATATAACTTAACACATCGTCAACACACAATATAATATAACATAACACATCGTCAACACACAATATAACATAACACAACACATCGTCAATACATAATATAACATAACACATCGTCAACACATAATATAACACAACACATCGTCAACACATAATATAACACAACACAACACATCGTCAACACATAATATAGCACAACACAACACATCGTCAACACATAATATAACACAACACATCGTCAACACATAATATAACACAACACAACACAACGTCAACACATAATATAACATAACACAACACATCGTCAACACACAATATAACATAACACAACACAACGTCAACACACAATATAACACAACACAACATATCGTCAACACATAATATAACATAACACATCGTCAACACACAATATAACACAACACATCGTCAACACACAATATAACACAACACATCGTCAACACACAATATAACATAACACATCGTCAACACACAATATAACATAACACAACACATCGTCAACACACAATATAACACAACACATCGTCAACACACAATATAACATAACACAACACACCGTCAACACACAATATAACACAACATAACACATCGTCAACACACAATATAACACAACACATCGTCAACACACAATATAACACAACCCATCGTCAATACACAATATAACACAATACATCGTCAACACACAATATAACACAACACACCGTCAACACATAATATAACACAACACACCGTCAACACACAATATAACACAACACATCGTCAACACACAATATAACATAACACAACACATCGTCAACACATAATATAACACAACACATCGTCAACACACAATATAACATAACACACCGTCAACACACAATATAACATAACACAACACACCGTCAACACACAATATAACACAACACAACACACCGTCAATACACAATATAACATAACACATCGTCAACACACAATATAACACAACACATCGTAAACACACAATATAACACAACACATCGTAAACACACAATATAACACAACACACCGTCAACACAATATAACACAACACAACACATCGTCAACACACAATATAACATAACACAACACATCGTCAACACACAATATAACACAACACACCTTCTGTATACTTAATAAATTATAACAATTAATAAATTAATAATAACACTAAACAACAAAATATAACACCGTCAACATACAACTGTAAAATACAAAACACCATCAACACACAATATTATATAACATATCGTCAATACACAACTACAATGTATAAAGCCAATACAGGAAAACATAAATCATAGATAAAGTAATTAAGTCTCTTTAAACCATGTATGTTTGACCGAGACTCGTCCCGAGCCTTGAAAGAAGAATGTGATTCACTAACAACAATTTACGGAGGACAGGTGATCGGGGTAGATTCTGTAATGTAATATTGTGGAATCAGCTATAGAGGACAGGTGATCGGGGTAGATTGTGTAATGTAATATTGGGGAATCAGCTATAGAGGGCAGGTGATCGTGGTAGATTGTGTAATGTAATATTGTGGAATCAGCTATAGAGGGCAGACAGAAACTCCGACTATAAAGTTTAAAGGTATTACAATGTATATGTCTAGAAAGTCAATAGACGGATTTCGAGTAGCGACCTAACTGTATAGACCATAAGTAATAAAGAATTGTATGTGTTCTATTACAAAGGTAAGGAAAGTTTATGATCGTGAAATTAAATTCGTGAAATGTTTGTTATGTAGTTAGGTTGACCATTTTGTCATATAGTGCCTGCTTCGAAATTTCGTTTACAAAATAAATGATGTGACATTTTTAATAAATGTACATGAATTTAAATGTATATCAAAATGCATATGGTGTTTTTACATCAGTCTTATATCAAGTAACGGAAAAATAAATCTGCAGTTCTGGTATCAACATAAAAAATGTGCTGTTATATTCAAAACATGAATGAAGCAAAAGAAACAAATATAACACGTTAAGGAGTAAAACGCATATGGTTATACAACGATTTTTTTACCAGTAAAATGAAAGAACAAAGAGATGGCACATTGTTGTTTTACCACGAAACAGAATGAACAAAGCTGTGTTACATTGTTGTTTTACCACGAAACAGAATGAACAAAGCTGTGTAACAATGTTGTTTTACCACAAAACAGAATGAACAAAGTTGTGTAACAATGTTGTTTTACCACAAAACAGAATGAACAAAGTTGTGTTACAATGTTGTTTTACCACGAAACAGAATAAACATAGTTGTGCTACAATGTTGTTTACGACGAAAAATAAAGAAGAAAGTTGTTTACCACGAAACAGAATGAACAAAGCTGTGTACCAATGTTGTTTTACCAAGAAACAGAATGAACAAAGTTGTGTTACAATGTTGTTTACCACGAAACAGAATGAACAAAGCTGTATGGCAATGTTGTTTACCAAGAAACAGAATGAACAAAGTTGTGTTACATTGTTGTATTACCAAGAAACAGAATGAACAAAGTTGTGTTACATTGTTGTATTACCAAGAAACGTAATGAACAAAGCGGTGTTACAATGTTGCTTACAAAGAAAAATAGCCACATTTTTTTCAACTCAATGGAATAGGTGAAAATGATAAAAATGTAATGGGTTAAAGTAATAGAAACCAATATGATATTGATCTTGTGTAAAAGAGAAAATTGACATATGATTATCTTTTTGACGCAATGGAAATAAACATGGCGTCAATTAGTATTACGAAGGATACCATAATAACTAACATATCGTCAAATAAGTATTAGAATAAAACACAAACACAAACATGCGTCAAACGTTCCAAATAAGAATGAGTTCGCTTTTATTCCAAGTTCTAAAGTTTTCAAGATCAAAGAATAACTAAATTTATCTGGAAAAGTCTGTTAGAAGTTCGTTTTAATAAGGCTTCTTCTCTTGATTGCATTTCATGAAGTGAAGCTTCTTCTAGATGCATATTATAATTTCAACTAAATAAGATCAAGCTCAGAAAATGTCAAAATAATTTTAAATGAATAATGTAAGAAATGGATCCCATGCCACATACTGAAAATATATTGATTCCTAGCGTTCTTTTCACTGTTTTCAGAGAGAGTATAAAGTCAATATAAACAATAGATGAACTTTCTCGTAATATCCGCGAAAATGAACCGTTCGTATATCTGTTTACACGATCCTCAATCTCCATAAGTATATTTGCTTCTTGACTTCGTTGATTTTAACGAATTTTATAAAGACTTGTATAAAGATTTGTATAAAATCTTATATAAAGACTTATATAAAGACTTATATAAAGACTTGTATAAAGACTTATATAAAGACTTATATAAAGACTTGTATAAAGACGTGTATAAAGACGTGTATAAAGACTTGTATAAAGACGTGTATAAAGACGTGTATAAAGACTTGTATAAAGACGTGTATAAAGACTTGTATAAAGACTTGTATAAAGACGTGTATAAAGACTTGTATAAAGACGTGTATAAAGACTTATATAAAGACGTGTATAAAGACTTGTATAAAGACGTGTATAAAGACGTGTATAAAGACGTGTATAAAGACGTGTATAAAGACATGTATAAAGACGTGTATAAAGACGTGTATAAAGACGTGTATAAAGACGTGTATAAAGACTTATATAAAGACGTGTATAAAGACTTGTATAAAGACGTGTATAAAGACGTGTATAAAGACTTGTATAAAGACGTGTATAAAGACTTGTATAAAGACGTGTATAAAGACGTGTATAAAGACTTATATAAAGACGTGTATAAAGACATGTATAAAGACGTGTATAAAGACGTGTATAAAGACGTGTATAAAGACTTGTATAAAGACGTGTATAAAGACATGTATAAAGACGTGTATAAAGACTTATATAAAGACGTGTATAAAGACGTGTATAAAGACTTATATAAAGACGTGTATAAAGACGTGTATAAAGACTTATATAAAGACGTGTATAAAGACATGTATAAAGACGTGTATAAAGACGTGTATAAAGACATGTATAAAGACGTGTATAAAGACGTGTATAAAGACTTATATAAAGACGTGTATAAAGACATGTATAAAGACGTGTATAAAGACGTGTATAAAGACGTGTATAAAGACTTGTATAAAGACGTGTATAAAGACTTGTATAAAGACGTGTATAAAGACGTGTATAAAGACTTATATAAAGACGTGTATAAAGACATGTATAAAGACGTGTATAAAGACGTGTATAAAGACTTATATAAAGACATGTATAAAGACGTGTATAAAGACGTGTATAAAGACGTGTATAAAGACTTGTATAAAGACGTGTATAAAGACTTGTATAAAGACTTATATAAAGACGTGTATAAAGACTTATATAAAGACGTGTATAAAGACTTATATAAAGACGTGTATAAAGACTTGTATAAAGACGTGTATAAAGACGTGTATAAAGACTTGTATAAAGACGTGTATAAAGACTTATATAAAGACGTGTATAAAGACTTGTATAAAGACTTATATAAAGACGTGTATAAAGACGTGTATAAAGACTTGTATAAAGACGTGTATAAAGACTTATATAAAGACGTGTATAAAGACGTGTATAAAGACGTGTATAAAGACGTGTATCAAGACTTGTATAAAGACGTGTATAAAGACTTGTATAAAGACTTGTATAAAGACGTGTATAAAGACGTGTATAAAGACGTGTATCAAGACTTGTATAAAGACGTGTATAAAGACTTGTATAAAGACTTATATAAAGACGTGTATAAAGACTTGTATAAAGACTTATATAAAGACGTGTATAAAGACGTGTATAAAGACTTGTATAAAGACTTATATAAAGACGTGTATAAAGACGTGTATAAAGACTTGTATAAAGACGTGTATAAAGACGTGTATAAAGACTTGTATAAAGACGTGTATAAAGACTTGTATAAAGACGTGTATAAAGACTTGTATAAAGACGTGTATAAAGACGTGTATAAAGACGTGTATAAAGACGTGTATAAAGACTTATATAAAGACATGTATAAAGACGTGTATAAAGACTTGTATAAAGACTTATATAAAGACGTGTATAAAGACTTGTATAAAGACGTGTATAAAGACGTGTATAAAGACGTGTATAAAGACTTATATAAAGACTTGTATAAAGACTTATATAAAGACTTATATAAAGACTTGTATAAAGACGTGTATAAAGACGTATATAAAGACTTATATAAAGACTTATATAAAGACTTGTATAAAGACTTGTATAAAGACTTGTATAAAGACTTGTATAAAGACGTGTATAAAGACGTGTATAAAGACTTGTATAAAGACATGTATAAAGACGTGTATAAAGACGTGTATAAAGACGTGTATAAAGACTTGTATAAAGACGTGTATAAAGACGTGTATAAAGACGTGTATAAAGACGTGTATAAAGACTTGTATAAAGACTTGTATAAAGACGTGTATAAAGACGTGTATAAAGACGTGTATAAAGACGTGTATAAAGACTTGTATAAAGACTTGTATCAAGACTTGTATAAAAACTGGTATAAAAACTTGCATAAAGACTTGAATACTGACTTGTACGAAGACTTGTAAAAAAACTTTTGTTCTAATCGCAAAAAATGTAAGTCACTAGATA
Source organism: Pecten maximus (assembly GCF_902652985.1). NCBI lineage: Eukaryota > Metazoa > Mollusca > Bivalvia > Pectinida > Pectinidae > Pecten > Pecten maximus. The sequence continues at coordinate 49,772,210 of NC_047017.1, forward strand.
AAATCATTTGCAGTAAATAAAAAGAGCTGTTTTAGTTAAATCATCTAAAACGCTGTAAATAATGTAATAACAATGGAGATATAAAATTAGAAGTTTTGATCAAGGTACTATTATGTTATTAGTGTCAACACCCGTTACATCAATTGTAAGTAGGGTTCCATTGTTTCAAACTTTCGAAACTTCTTCGCCTCACATATCGTCAGTTTAGATTTCATGGTGTAATGTATGTTAAAACGATGGTTTCACTAGTACAAAACCAAATGTTTTACTTTATGTGATAAACAGTATCTTAGACTCCTTTATAAAACCCATGGAATGATTATCTTTATATACCAACAAGCATAGTGTGTTAAAAAAACAAAACAAAACAAAACAAAACAAAAACAAAAACATCCCCCCTCCCAAAAAAAGCCCCAACAACAACAACAACAAAAAAAGCAAAAAAAAAAAAAAAAAACCCAAAAAAACCCAAAAAACAAAACAAAAACAACGTAATCGGAGCACACGTTTTTTTTTTGTTTTTTGTTTTTTGTTTTTATTTTCTCTCTTATCATATTTCTATGAAACCTAGTTTGCCGGAATTGAAAGATTGAGGGATGATAATGGACCTGGTTTCAGGTGACAAATCTTACACGAAATGAAACTCATTAAATATTTTCTAAATAGAAAAAAAAAAAGAAGTACACATTTCAAAGACATTGTGTTCGCAAATTTACTCTGGTTGTATATTTGGCCTGGGATTACAATGTATCACATGTTCAACCATGTAATACGGTCATGGCATAAAGATCGCAAGTCACCTGTGTTATAACACTTATATGACGTCACAATAACTCTATGACATCACACAGAAATTTATACAATTTATTTAATATAAGTGATACACAGAATCTAACATTCTTGGCTATTTTATATGGAATGGATTAAACTCCCTTCAATAATTTGATATAGCTTTCGCCTGACGGTTTGTGACATATCAAATTATTGAAATCTTTTAATAATTTCGATATGACATAGTCTCTCAAATGAGCTTTTCGAAGGTTACGCAAGACATTCGGGGATTCTGGGGAGCTTCGTGAACAACAAAAGGTCGCATGGAGGTGCATTATCGGGACTACATGGACAATATGAAGTCATGATCGATAATGAAGGTAGTCGATATTACATAGGTAACATCAAGTTCCATAAGTCGTAGATATCATTATTCTCGGCAGTAAGAACGATAGATATGTACAGCGCTGTGTGAGAAAAAAAAGTAAATAATTTGCATTGCAAGGATTACAGAATATAGTTGCTTGTTTGAAAAGAGATTGGATCAATGTATATAAGAATACGTTACAGATATCGTTGGGGTCATGAGCCAATTACACGAACCCACCTACTAATATAACATCAGAAGAATTATTTAAATAAATATCAATTAAAGATTGAGCTAATACAACCGCTTGTCGCAGATCCAAAACGTTTTAAATATAGAAATGTCCCATCCCGATTATAAAACTTTGGTTAGAGTACCTTGTTAGGAACCGTATTTATTCATATACAGTAAAACATTCGCTGGCTGGCCCTGTTTTATTTTTCACATGTCCGCAATCTTTGTGACTTCGCAAACAAGCCAATTACTAATAACTTCAATGAAAAATATACTAATGGATATATTCAGGATTTTATTACTTATGCTAATCTTGTACATGTCCTCCCTCACTTTCAGCTTGCATTCCCTTCCGTGTAGATAACAGTTTACCAGTAAAATTATGTTGTCGTTAAGGCACACAAGTTAATTAATGTTCAAAAACATGTACTCGTATTTACAAAAACAGACTCGTATACAAAAACATATACTCGTATTTACAAAAACAGACTCGTATTTACAAAAACATATACTCGTATTTACAAAAACAGACTCGTATACAAAAACATATACTCGTATTTACAAAAACAGACTCGTATTTACAAAAACATATACTCGTATTTACAAAAACAGACTCGTATACAAAACATATACTCGTATTTACAAAAACAGACTCGTATACAAAAATATACTACTATTTACAAAAACATATACTCGTATTTACAAAAACAGACTCGTATACAAAAACATACTAGTATTTACAAAAACATATACTCGTATTTACAAAAAACATTTACTAGTATTTACTAGTATTTACAAAAACATATACTCGTATTTACAAAAACATATACTCGTATCTACAAAAACATACTCGTATTTACAAAAACATATACTCGTATTCACTAAAACATATACTCGTATTTAGAAAAAACATCTACTTGTATTTACACAAGCATACACTTGTATAAAAAACCTATACTTGAATTTACAAAAATGTAATACTGTAAAAATGATTTTCGATGGTCTAACTTTTTGCGGTTCTACCATAAGTTAAAAGCAAAAAGTTTTTTTTCTTTTTTTTTCTTGGAAAACTCTGAAAACAGCCTGTAATGTTCTCTATAATTTTTACTATATAATGTATATTTTTAAGATAATTATTTTTTGTAATTCTAATCTTGAAAATAGTGGAAAATAAAGCCTCTCCAAAATAAAAACCATGACAGTATTGTGGCAGTAAGAATGTAGTACAATAAGGAAAAGATAGATTTGTTTACCGTGTTGATTCCCCCCTCCCCCTTTTACGTCGAGCACCAATCTGCCTTTGATTGTTGACATCATTACACCATTTCTAAAAAAAAAAGGTATTGTTTTCTTTATGACGTTGCTTTCGATCAACAGTAAGAATGGGCGTTTTAACAACGTTTCTTTAGTCTTCATTTGTACATTCTTGTAAGTGCAGTGTTTTGTTTAATAATGAATGACATCGTGAAGCATGTTTTCTTAGACAGCCATAAGAGGAGATCTATAATTAATTATGATACTAAATAACAATATAAGGTAAAGTAAATAAATGCATAATTTTCATTTGTATTAGACAAATGATAAAGAAATAATTGTATATAATTACTGAAAATGATCAACAGGAAAATAAGCGTAATGAAAGATATCATATAAAAATGTCTGTATTAATTAGTACTTTTCATTACAAATATTACTCTGTGTTCTTTTTTAACATTATGATATGTATAATGACGTAACCTTGATCTGAAGGATGATTAATTCCTAATGTACCGTAATACCCCGCCATTATCTCATACGTCCGTCTCCACACAATGGAGACAATGCTTTCGATCTTCCCCTTTTCTTCACATCCTTGTTCTTCATGGCTTTGAAGATGACTGTAGTTTGTCGGTGACCGTTGTCTGTTGTATCACATTGAGGTTATATTCGTTGGTGTTCCAGCAAAATTCGTTTGAACAATAACCTTTAGATAATAACTTTTCCGATTCAAATAGAATACCTTTTCAGCAAGCAGGTTCGAAAACCCTTTGATGTTCATCGTGAATAGGTTTTCTTACAAAATGAATTCACGTACAAATGTAAGTAAATAAAGAGCAAAAACGTTTTATTATTAACGTAATATGCCTAAGTAAAATAAATTGATAACTAAACGGGTCATGCTGATACAGGGTACTTCATTTACGTGGAATAAAAAGATGAGAAAGTTGGTATAATTGTTCACAGTTCCAATATACAATACGTTTACCTATCCCTCCACGTAACGGCGTATCAATCTCCGAAGTCAGTCTTATTTTGATGACAGCTGGTTTGATATAAGACAGGTCCTTTCAAAGATATATATAACATTCCAGAATATTAACCTTGGCTAGTACATGAGAAAATATGTGGACCTAGGTTCCAGTGTTCGTACAAACGATTAAAAAAAGAATTACACAAAAAGTCCATTCATTCAGAAGTTTAACGAAATTAAGGCAAATCTTGTAATGTCTAACTGAATCATTTGGAATAAATATATTGTTCAGAACACTCTTACTTGTTCTTACAATTCTTGTAATGTCTAACTGAATCATTCGGAATAAAAATATTGTTCAGAACACCCTTACTTGTTCTTACAATTCTTGTAATGTCTAACTGAATCATTCGGAATAAAAATATTGTTCAGAACACCCTTACTTGTTCTTACAATTCTTGTAATGTCTAACTGAATCATTTGGAATAAATATATTGTTCAGAACACCCTTACTTGTTCTTACAATTCTTGTAATGTCTAACTGAATCATTTGGAATACAAAATATTGTTCAGAACACTCTTACTTGTGCCTATAATATTATCGAGTGACCAACGTTTATTAAATTGATTTAACTGGGATTATCGTACCATTATTTTACTATATATATGTGTGTCGGTTTAGATCGTCTTACGTCCATTGCAGATTTTGAAACTTTGGCGTCTACCATCCCTAAAAAGTCCTGGAAGGACGAAAGGCGCTGCTCACATATTAGGTAACTTGTACAACTCCTCAAATGAACTTATCTTTATTCTATTTGCCCAAAGTAATTTGCATTATCGACGAAGAAACGACAGCCATGTATATTCACATACTAAAGGCAGTTTGAGTTTTATTATTACTTTCTAAACCTCGTGTTGTAGAAGTAGGATAATGATCTTTGTTTTGGTTCATTTCAATAGAGAATATGCCTCAATTATTTAGTCCGTGTTTTCATTTTTACAATCTCGTATAGACATTGATCAGTTCTCCATGCTAAAAATGTCAAAAATACCACATTGATGCATTTCTTTTTAAAAATTTAATTAATCACATGTCTAATGATGGCGATATAATGTTGTTGTTTTTATCAGAAAGAAATGATACCAATTGATAACAAATATCAGATATGTGTATCTGTACGATAGATGACTACCAAGTGTTTCCGCATTTTAGTAGGAACAAGAAGTTTGTGTGTGGAAAATGTTTTATCATCTTTACATAACAATTTAGCACTATGTATGTGCCTTAAATATATAAGTTAAAGTCACACACCTAGATCGATTTAAAACAATTTGCTACTTAACCTCCGCTCCATTTGAAATACGTATATGTCTACACAGTATCAGGTTTTTATCAACTCCTTTGACATAAACTAATCCCGGGTAAATTCCAATATACTGGACACATTGATAGGCCCGACCACGTTTTCGTATCAGGCACGTGATAATGTTTGTCTACATTCGTTCTCCAATCTGTGTAATCAGTCGATTCATGTCTCACAGTTATATTTTACAAGTCTCAAAAAGGTGATAAAGTTATTAAGGTTGTGTAATGTGACTAATGCCCATTCTTTTATTTTTTCCCTAGTGATATATATGGATTATTATTGTTTTATCGCAGATAGTGATACTTGAAATCTAGTCGTTTATATTTTAGAATATTAATGTATGAAGTTCATACGTCTTTTTGTGAGAATGTATGAAGTTTATACGTCTTTTGTGAGAATGTATGAAGTTTATAGCCTTTTGTGAGAATGTATGAAGTTTATACGTCTTTTGTGAGAATGTATGAAGTTTATAGTCTTTTGTGAGAATGTATGAAGTTTATAGCCTTTTGTGAGAATGTATGAAGTTTATAGCCTTTTGTGAGAATGTATGAATTTTATACGACTTTTACGTTTACATGACTTTTTGTGAGAATGTAAATTTATGAAATGTATACGTCTTTTTGTAAGCATATTAATGTATTAATTTTATACGACTTTTTGTTAGAATATTAATGTTTGAAAGTTACACTTTTTTTGTGAGAATATTAATGTATTAATTTCATACGCCTTTTTGTGAGAATATTAATGCATTAATTTTATACGCTTTTTTGTGAGAATATTAATGTATTAATTTTATACGCCTTTTTGTGAGAATATTAATGCATTAATTTTACACGCCTTTTTGTGAGAATATTAATGTATTAAGTTTATACGCCTTTTTGTGTGACTGTTAATGTAAGAAGTCAAGTTGTATTCAGGGATTATGAATGAAAGAAATTCAGATTAATCATTTTTAATAATAGAAAATTGATGCGTGAAGTCTTGTTGTCGTTTTGCGATGTTTGATAAATGATACTAGATGTTGTTTGATGATATATATCAAGATTATGAATTTTTGAGAAAAGTAATGAATGAAGTATAGATATTTCTGGTTGGTGTTGTATTTGAATGCCATAACAAATTTTAGTATGTATCAAAAATGTCATACAGCTACTTAATATGGATCGTATTTGATTTGGATAGCCATCTGTTAACCGTATTTGTATTTTCGCCATGTTCAGCTTCGTCACACTAGTATTGCCGACACCACAGCACAAAAGTTAATGTAAACAGCAAATCCCACTTCAAGTTTTTCTCCCTTTTTATTACCTACAAATATTTAATTATTTGATCAAATTCCAACTGATGTTTCCACATTAGACTTCACTGTCATTATGATACGATGCTGTGTTTTATTATGTCTATACTGTAATGTAACAGTCAACCTATATATATATATATATAGGTGTCATATTTATATAAGTATCTTGACACTTGTTCCTGATTCCTGTTTGTATCAGTTATATGTTGTTAAATGGAAACTGACAAATAAAACACAGTTTAAATTGAAGTTATTTAATGTGAAAGGTTTCTCTTGAAGACATTTCTAAATTAGTAATTTTGACAACGTTTTGAGTTTTAAATGAAGTCATTATCAAGGACGAATGGATAAACACCCCAAAGAAATCCATGTTGAATTTGTCTCAAAAGCAGCTAAATTCGTCGGCACATGGAATCAACAAAAGCAATATTCATTCCTTATATTTCAGTTAACACGCATTTTCTCTATTAATTGAAAAAGTCTTCGGTAACTAGAATGTATGAAAGTCTAGTAGGTTGTGTTAAAAGAAATAGTCCGTCATTAGACAATGACACCAAACAGTATTGTAAAGGCAACAATACGATTACAATTAATTTTCCATTGTTTGTACGCAGAATGCGGATTTCTGATTTGTTGAGATTTTTTTTTTCATTTAAGCATTGATGTCTTTTTTTTTTATTTTGAACTATCCAAATTTTGTAAAAGTGATTCTTTTTACAAACCAATACGCAACGTCAGTGGTCGTATTGTGACGTCACATTTTCCGCACCATTTTCGGATTTTTTTTCTCTCCTAAATGTATGGGAAAAAAATCTCAACCAATCAGAAAGTCGTATTCTCCGTACAAAGAAGTGAAAATTAACTATACCTCTAAGAAAATAAATCCGAAATAGCGCAAAAAAGGTGACGCCACAATACGGTCATTGACGTTGACTTATGAAAAAGAATCTCTTATAAGATCAGTTAAATTGTACATAAAACATGTTTTAATTTTTAAAATTAACTTCAAAATTTGTTTTGCAAACTTTTATAAGAATCCGCTATGCGGATTCATACAGTTTGCAAACAATTTGTTTTCATACTCCGATGAAACTAAAAAAAATTGACATCAATGCTTCAATAAAACACATTTACCATAAAACATTATATGAAATAGCATGATTTAATTGAAATATTAGTTTTTTCGGGTCTTTTTTTAAATTAATATAAAAACACTCCGCCAGTTGTGCGGAAGAATAATGACTAGACTGTGTTCTAGATGGGGAGGGGGGCTAGATTAAAATTGAATAAAAATAACACCCCTCCGTGTTCATTATATATCAAAACCGACAATATCCTGGGCGGGAATTAGGGAATTTTACCCATGTTTTTGTTGAAAATCTCATTGAAAATCTCAGAATCTAATGCACAAGTGACCTATTATGCAGAAGGTCCAATTCACTTCCTCCAAACCCCTGATAATCCCACAGGTATGGTATTTCTGTACTATTCATCCAAAATAAGTCTATTGAAATTTACACAGATAAAAATGTAAAAATGATAACCTTTCCACAAAATAGTCCATCAAACTTGGGTCACAAATTGCCCCTAGGGGAATATACTCATTGGTCATTTACAACCTACGAGAGTCGTTAGTCTTTTAAACGTTTGGTACCAATACGTTTACACGTTAATCGATTGCTTTTGATTGATACAGATCTACATTAAAGTACATGTCACGTCTGAGCCAGAGGGACGGCGACTGTTGGCCACATCAGACGATGTGGGTTGCCTCCAGAGGTCGCCATAGGTTGCATGTTCTCTGTGGTTAATTGGACATATGAAAGCTGTTCCTGTAAGACCAGCAACTCCAACTAAACACTCAATCTAAAGACTCATTAATTATTTTCAATTTGTTTGTTTTCGTCATCTCCAAAGAAACGATGTTTACGAATGCTTGTTTAATGACGGTGTATTATTATAGCTCCCTTGGTGTTAGTGTTGTATCTCCACACAGACACTTATATCTCTTTACTGCACTTATAAACGTACTTATTTCAGTTCTATTGCATGATGCTTATCATTTAGTGGCACGTGCTCGCCTCACCTACACGCTTTGGAAATCCTTACTAGGAACCAATAATGAGAATATGTACCAAACTGAGCACACGGCCTACATTGTTAAATCAAACAAATATGTTGATGTTTTCGCAATTGAAAAGTTTTAATCTTTAGTAACATTTAATCAGAAGGGGAATACGTTTGTTAATCAGACAGAGAAGATCCATGTATTTAAAAAACAAAATTGTTTACACAATATACAAGTGTACTATTAAAAATATGATAATGTTTATAACTGGAAATGCTTATTAGCGTGTGTAAAATGGAATCAGAACAACAAATATTTTCATAAAATGCGAAAATCAAAGAAGAGTGAAAATGTATACATATTAGAGATTAGTAATCTGTCAATCGTATAAAGACAAGACAAATGCAGTTGGTGTAAATACATGGATTAATCAGGTGTAACAACGTCTCAATGACAAGATATTTAGGACGGATAACACGTGGAAATGTAAAAATGTTGATGAAGTTTGACACGTGTTAATGTACAGATATTGATGACGTAAACATGTGTAACTGAGCAGATATTGATGACGTATAAGATGTGTAACTGAGCAGATATTGATGACGTACAGTGTATAACACGTGTAACTCTAAAGATATTGATGTAACACGTGTTAGAATGAAGATATAAGGATATGAATTAATATAAACTAATTTTGACTCGCCATATTTATACTACATTAAATAACGTGTTCTGTTAATGAAGCTATCAACATGCATGATCTGTTATTAATTTATAAAAATAATTCTATTTGTATCATTGCGACATAAAACCTCTATATCCTTTCAGAAAATAAGATAATTTAAGATGACAGGAACTACTAACTAATTAATAAAATCGTCTTCCTCGGCTGACATACTTAATTATTGCTTGGCCGTTATAGACCCACAGGATTTGGACATAACACCGCGGCAGGAGGCGAGACCCGATATTCATAAGATCCTTTCACTTTCCATCAGGTTTCTTCTATTTTACCGGTCAGTTTCTCGATCGCCTATAATGAAGCTGTATGATACAGGTATACAGGTATATGATGTCGTTGTACAGGTATGATATAGATATGATTACAGGTATACAATTACATACTCTGTCGAGCGGTGCCTTTGTAGTGACCAATATTCTACAGAGACGGTAATAAAAATGATCATGATTTGTCTGATAACACCATTTCGGCCAATAAAAAGCTGACCCACGGGTATTGTAGGCGAGGTCAGTGTATCTGGCCACCCAGGTCATTCACTCTCCTAAACTGTACAGGGGTAATCTGACACATGTATCTCATGTCCGGAATTTTATGTCTGTTTTTCTTTAGAACTAATTTTACATACGACTTTAACACCGATGCTATCTTAAGAGCATGGTCTATCTAGTCAGACGATAATCTCCTCATCGCTATAATCATAGAATGGAGAAAGCTACAGGGGAACTATTAATAACAGATTATATTGTTAGGATAAAAAGTTTAATTTTTTATGAGTTAATAAAAGTTTTCTCAAAGAGACATGATCCCGCTACCTACATTGTATACAAGCCACATACGAGGATGTTATCACGTCTTCGCTAAATGGTATAGTGTTCATCCTAATATCAATTTTCAGTAAAAAACGTCAAATTTAAATTTATAACGGATAATAATTAAATGAAAGGATTTTCAAATGACAACAGAAACATATTCATATTCCTTTAAAGAATGATATCAATGCGTCATTCGCCTAATCTATCTAGCATAAATTCAAAAATAAAAACCTTTTTAGGATAAAAATGAAATTTAGAGGTTTTCAAAATGGTAAACGACAAATACCTACACACCCTTTAAGATCGATATAAAGAAAATAAAAAATCACTTAAATTAAATTCCTCTTCTTAGTGAAATTCATATTGTTTACATGTAATATTTATTTAAATTCAATGTTTCTACGATTTTACTGTGAAAATATATGTCCAGTTTTCAGGGAAATGACTCTCAATTTAAATACATAAAATGAGAATGAATTACATTGTTTTCACTCTTATGCTCATAATTAAAGAGATCTTGACGGTTGTTATTTGCTAACTAATCAAATTCGCACCAAGGATAACTAACTACAAACAAAAATCGCTTTTCTCGCATTATATTCAAGGTAAGATACACTAATTGCAAGGTATTTTGCGAAAATATATCTTGGATCTAATTTACGTTTATCCTTCTAAAATGTAATTGATCGTGATTCTGTGACATGAGGTTTAAGGTGAAATCTGTCACAACAAATTATCGTATTTGTGATATCCCTTATAACAAGTGTTTTAGTTGATTTACTTCTCAACTGACCTTATTTAGTAGCAAACAAGGAAGTGACACGATAATTAAGTAAACATTGAGTCACGGTTCAACAGTGGAAAGTCAGAAAAACCCTATTGAGACCCGATCATCCATACCTTACCGTAGCCCGGGGGTAGGGCTCGAGACAAATCCTCGGACCCTTACACCGAGGTAGCACATACCTGTTTTGTGGTACATAAAATAGTAAGTTACTCTGACACACACTTATCGCGCAATCAACACACCTGTTTGTTTACCTGTAGTTGTTTACTTGTGACTGTTTACCTTTGGGTGTTTACTTGGGTTCCTCTACAGGTGATTGGCCAACAAAAAACATGTTAATCGTCATATTTAGCACGTGTCATCATAATCACTTTGGCCAATATTGACCGTAGCTTCTCAGTCAAATACAATTCCAGGAATCTGTGCCACCCTGGTAGAATAATGCCCGAGATTATCAAAATATTTATCAATCATCGGCACCTATGTTTATTGTCTTGTAAAATGCATTGTATTGTGAGGGTTTCCTGTAGGAAATACATTGTAGATTTTTGTCTTTCTTTATTTTTCTTTAATATTTAGACATAATTATGTGACCTTATTTTGTAAACTAGGGCGGAACAAGGAAAACATTTTAAATAAAATTCTTAAAATTCATTGAAAATTATATGTCTACTCTTGTAAAGCCGTGAAAAGTGTTTACTTAATATTTCTTAAATTCAACCAAAAATGACACAAATTACATCGGTGTCACTGTGTATGTGTTTAGATGGAAAATATGGCGTATATTTGAAGTTTAGATAACAAGATAAAATTGTAAGATACGTGCACAGCTTCATGTTACAAGATAGTGAACATGGATACGGGGGTCCGTAAATAGGGTAACTTCTATATATGTACATGTTTGCTGCCGTCATTCAATTTTAAGAATAAATTCATGTTTAGATTTTATTTTGATAGATATCATATAAGTAACGAAAAAATACACGGTAGGAATATTGACAAAGAAAAATACAACAATAATAATGCGTAGTCTGAAATCATTGATTTGAACGTATTTTATTGTTTAGACACAATGGGATTTGGCACAAGTTTTTAACAACAAGCCCTCCCCACAATACAAATATATATTATAATGGTTGTGATAGCGACACAGTATACTGATTACAAGGAAAGAAAAGCAAATAGGAGTGACAGCAAGAAAGACAGATCTAGAGATTTAAGAGTAAGATGAATGTTGCAAGGCGAGTAAAATAATGTATGATCAATTAATTCATTATGAATACTAAACTGATGTATGATCAATTAATTTATTATGAATACTAAAATGATGTATGATCAATTAATTTATTATGAATACTAAAATGATGTATGATCAATCTATTTATCATGAGTACTAAAATAATGTATGATCAATCTATCTATTACGAATCAATCTATTTATTAAGAATCAATCTATTTATTAAGGATACTAAAATAATTTATGATTAATCTATTTATTAAGTATACTAAAATAATGTATGATCATTCTATTTATTATGGATACTTAAATAATGCATCGTCAAAATTATTCATAATATAAAATAACAAATGGAGAAATGCTTTACCATAAATATTGAAATAATACTGAACGTGGTAAAACTATCAAGTATAAGAGATATTTACAGGCGACATGGTATACATAATCTACTCGATATTGGTGTGAATGATCAGATGATTTCTATTTAAATTAAGTAAAAATGATAACAAGAAACACAATACACCAATAAAGATAAATAAATAAATAAATAAATAAATAAGCAAATAAATAAATAAATAAATGCACATGATTAGAGATAAGAAAATAATAATAAAAAGAGAAAATCTAAGTGTATATGAGAAAATGTTCCACCATTTATACATTACTGTACCATGTTGTATACAGTGAGATTTACGTATATTGTTAAACAGAATTGTAGAGGATGTCTAGCATTATTTTATTATCCTCTTCGTCATAAAGAAAAAGCGACAAAAGCGAATATATTTTCTGTCCATTAATATCCTAACATCTAAATTAAATTTAAATCCATTTGAGGAAATTCATAGTTTAAAAGTTTACATAAAAACACGTATTCATTAAATAAGTGGAGTCAATGCCAGACAGCTCTTCCCTTGTACTGGGTCAGTCGTGATGATTAAACAAAGTACGCCTACAATTCAAAAATAAATAAAACAGAAACAGTTTAAACAGGCATGTGACAAGGTACCCGACAGATAGGAATCTCTATGATACGTAATTGATACCTAATATTTTTATCTAGATTTTGTTTCTCAAATAAATTCACCGCCAACAATAATAATGACAGTGTCAGCACATTTAAGGAGACAAAATATTGTTTAGGAAAATCTTAACGTCGACCCAAACAAAAACGCGCTTAAATATTATCTCTTAAGAAATTGTGGATATTCATGGCTTCTTAAAGATCTCCGTATCATCATGAGAAATCAAACACCACTTTCTAAATTTGATCTAATATCAATATTTTTTAAACATATAACTAAACTTTGAATAGAATCAGGTTTAAGATAGAATTCATATAAATTAGTTGTATGGTTTTAACGTATAAACGATGAGCCTACTTTGTCCACGTTAACATACTGAGACAGCTTGTCTTCCGCTAGCCCGCTTACATGATTTGTCGGATAAAATAGAAAATGCATCAATATTGGACATATACACCAAAAATATGAATAATTGAAATATGGGCGGAGTCGAGCTCTATCCCTCTGATCCGCGATTGGTTAGCTCTCACGGGTGGCTGCCTCTTTAGACGTAACACAGAGAGAATTCATTGGACCTTTCTAAAATTGCTATAGGGTATGTCTGCTGAATCGCCTATTACGGGGATCTTTAGATTACGTTCTGTGAGTATCGTCGTTAACACTATACAATTAAACTGATACATATACAAGCGAAGGGAAACCTGATCGTTCAAACCTCTCCCTCTAATCCTCTTACTCAAGTTGGTGACGTGACATTGTTGGTTTACAGACTTTCCCTGGTGGACAGGAGTTATTCCGAACTGACCGGAACAATCGGGAACATTATACGAACAACGGTTCGCCGGAGTGTACGTGACAGGGTTTCTTTGCCAGGCGGTGGACAGGTGTTCCGAGGAGAAATACTAGGACATTAAGAGGAAGAAGCGTCAGTATAAGACGTTGTAGTATTGTGAGGAGTAAGATACAGCGCCATGCAGCACTTTCCCTATCATTACACACCAGAACACCTGGCATGTCTAAGGAACTACCAAATAGGACTACTAGCCGCATCCACACAGACAAATTCCTCATTGTTCACAATCGAGAACATTTTGTCACCAAGAACTCCTCAGCCTCAGCAACCGCCCCAGCAGCCGACCCGACGTTTTGCCCCTCACACCTTCCCAAACCTCTCGCCACTCCACAGGGATTACCTCGGTAAGATTAATACTTATCTATACACAGATCACACACAAACAAGTTTTTTAGTGCTGACTAACACGTAAAAAGGATTAGCAGTTAAAATCTACTGATTTCAGACAACCGCAAATCACTATTAATTGTTTTATAGTTTCCACAAAAAATCTGTTCGCAAGAAATGTTGCAATACTGTGTGTGTCTCTTTTAGTTTAGTTCATAACTAAAAATGGGTTTTAATTTGCAATCGCATGGTTATCTAAAATGTTTAGAAAAGCAATGATTTATCATTTTTCAAAGTTTCTTTAATTTTGGTGATTATATTTATTGGTTGGTATTGTCCATTTTGTGGTATCTGTATTTAATGTGTTATAAGTTGTACTCTCGCAGAGTAAATTTGATTAATTCTTAGTTAATTAAGTTAGTTTATTTAAGTTAGTTTATTTTAAATGATTGAATGGGATTATATGTATACTCAGCCGAACTTGAACTGTAAATTTTTGCGTTTATTTCAGCGGTTAAACATAATTGCTACATATAAATTGTGTTGATTTGAATAATTAACAAGACCTTTACTGTTACTATCTGGTTACTTATTTTGTCTATTTGATAAAATAAGTCCAACCTGTGTATATTGTGTTTATGGTTGCTATCTTGTTTTTTTGTAATGGTGCCATATCTTCATAGTGTAATAGTTTTAACACTATCTTGTGCTGTGTAATAGTTGTAACACTATCTTGAGCTGTGTTATAGTTTTAACACTATCCTGCATGTGCTGTTTTTTTAATGATGGGGCTATCTGTTATGTGTTTTATGGTGCTAAATGATGGTGATTTTTGATGGTGCTATCTTGAACTCTGTGCATTATTTTGCAGTGCGATATCACTACCCTTTCCATGGTATCTTTAATTCACTGGATATCGAGAAATTGGGACAAAAAAGGAAGAGAAGGCATCGGACAATCTTTACTGAAGAACAACTGGAGATGCTGGAAGGAACTTTTCAGAAAACCCACTACCCAGACGTTCTTCTCCGCGAGGAGCTGGCCATGAAGGTGGATCTTAAGGAGGAGAGAGTCGAGGTGAGCCCCAGGGTTTGGTTTATTGAGGGAGTGGGTCATGACTAAAAAACATCTAGAACTCTTTTGGGCGCTGGTCTATCGGGAAGAATTGAATATTCTCGAGTTTACGGTTTGAAATTCATCCTACAATGTTTAACTAATAATTCGATAATTTTAAATCTGCAATTGGCTAATTTGGAAGTTTATATGATTGTGACGAAGATGTAGAAGTTTTTTTTTATAAAACGTTATAGTAGTTGTACTTATTCAGGTTATAATCTATGGTTAACTAGATCACAGCTTTATATCGCCAATATGTAAACTCTCCGTTGTGAACGTGAGACGCAATTTGACTATAAATTGGTGTTTCAATATCCTATTTCACCGACAATTTGAACACACAAATATAAAATTATTGATTATGTTTTATCAAATCAGAATAAAACTCGAAAAATCAGGCTGAATAAAATACATGTATATATTAAATGTGTAACCTAAACTGAAACCGCAAACATGCTACTTTCATTTTACTTGAAGTTTAATGAATTCCGTTTTATTATGAATTTAAAAAATTTAATGATCACATTTATAAATGAGTTTCTCATACAAACAGTCATAGGAATTCCTCCATAGATTATTTCTATATTCATGCCTGATGCTACACCTTCCTTACAACCGTTGTTAATTCTTCATTTGTGGTTTCGGCGGAACATTACCGGAACCATTTATAAATAAATCACATCTACTTTTACATTAGATTGAAATATCCGCTATAGCCTCAAACTTTAATGATACTCAATGTCAAATAGAACATTTAAAATATTTTCTTTATACCCGCATGAGTTGTAGAAGACTTTGTTCAACTAATGTAACTGTTTAATTCGTCTCATCATTTTATACCAAGGCTTAATATACGTTAAATTACGAGCATGCTGAAACGTTCCAAAATCATAAATAAAAGATATTTCAATGTTAATGAATGTAAATTCGTTCTACAGATGTGTAAATAAGCTGATAAATTGTCATTTTGTGTCTGAAATGTGTGGGATTTTTTTCAAAATCCAATTTATAGTTGTATTTTTTATCTGAAGAAAATGTCATTTAATACATGAAATATGTAGTTATTTATTAAAAAAACGTCGTTTGATATATTTATATAAATGTATTAAATTCAGCTATAAATGAAGCCAAGCGTTATTAGCCGTTTTACAATGCCACTTCCCTCCACCGACAGACTAGCTGTCATACAGGACAGTAGCTTCATCTCAAAACTTTTCATCAAATATGATTTTATGAACTTATCAAAAATAAATCTAAACCGTGCAAATATTTCGCGCTAGCATAAGGGATTTGTGGTGGGCTATTAGCGACGGTGACTGTACCCTGTAGTCAAGATGATGGCCATTTGTGTATCTCCATATACGTGTAGAATTACTGATACTATCTTAACACATTTCCACTATATATTTTCATATTTACCGTGTAGAAAAGAGATTCTATAAAGCATTAAAAGACTACTAAACACTGTGAAGATTCTAGCGATAAAGAAGATTGCAAGGATTTAAAACTCACGCAAGGATGATTTTAGTTTCAACAGTAAAATTTTAAAAGCCTTTAAATTTTAAAATTATGATTTGTTTAGCGATCAAACAGTTGGTATGTACACCAAATAGCTTTGAAGTTTGATGCTCCCTGCCACACAATGAGTTAGTGAGGTAGGGATAGGACCCAGTTTACACGTCCGATACGGGTACTGGTGATTACAACTACCAACGTAATGATATATGTAGCATATCTGATCTGCTCTATCTGATCGGCCTATTACGTACAGTTCATAGAAATCATCTATTACGTACCTGATAAGTTCATCCAGGTAAACTTTTTACCTTTTAAAATGTATTAATATAAACCATATCAATATTATTAGAAAATAATATTTAGAAAACATATTTCATTGATTAATATAACAGTGTATTTGCCTTCGTTTTGTATGACTTTTAAGAGTCGTATAATCCTTAAAGAGTTAAAATCATAAACTTCTAGTGTGTGCTATAATAATCCTTGTAATGTGGCGATTAGTGGCGAAACATTAACGATGACACCTTTTTCTTTTATATTTGTGGTTTTCATCGTGATGTTAACTTATAGTTTGTGTCTAAAAATATGTTGCAACCGGATTGAAAAAGAAAGGGCAAAAATTAATTTTTCGGAATTTCAGAAAATGTTTAATAATGATATTTTTAATTAGAGGTAATCCATTTTGAAATGTTCCTTATGTTTACATTTCAAATGTAAGATTCAAACTCTTAAAATTTTCGGTTTCTTATTTTTTGTTATATTTCTGCTGGATATATAAATATATACTAAAAAAGTTTGCTTTGGATTTTCACATAAAGAATCAAAGAAAAAGCGAAAAGAAAGTTGATAATATATATATAATATATAATAATTGTATAGTTTTTTTTATTTACAACAGTTTGGATATTTCACTTCGGTTAACATTTTCGACAATGTCTAATTTTTTAAATATATGAAAAGCGATAAATTTTAACTAAACGTATTTGTTGTATCAACGTTTCATTCAAAGTTGTCAATGTGTAAATTAAGTATTACAGTATAACAATCTAACAATCTAGTACAACCCATCAAATATTTCAACATCGCAATACGATCCAAACGATAGCAACTTTGCCCCATCAATGCCATGTCCATATTGTTAACTTCATCAATATAATGACATCACAACGTTGGACATCATTGAACATGTATAGACGATTGAGGTTTTTGATATATATTAAATAAGCATACATGATATATAGTTCTGTTTGAGCTCGGTGCCTCTGTCCAGTTGGTATTCAGGAAACTGAGAGTAGCCCAGTTCATGAATAATCAACTAAACCTACAACTGCCGGTACAACAAAGGCCTCAATAACAACATTGTATTGCAAGCTATCTCGAAAACAAAATGATACCACAACATATCTCGATAACAACTTTGCATTACAACATTTCTTTGACAACAACATTGTACTCCAACATGTCTCCAAAACAACACATTACATATCTCCATAATAACATTGTATTACATGTCATTGATAATAACATTGTATTACATGTCATTGATAACAACATTGTATTACATACCTCCATAACAAAATTGTATTACATGTCATTGATAACGATATAGTTTAACAACATGACTCCATAACAACAAAGTATTACAACATTTCTGATATGTTTATACACTTACCTATCTATCATAACAGTAAATCGATATACCAGTCTATCATAACAGCATGTCAGTCAGTCAATCTATATAACAATTATACAAATACAAAAATACCAAAAGATATCAATTGGTTGTATTTATATACAACGATGGTGGACAATAGCGACACTACATATATCGCTATATCTATATACTCCCGGAATTCCAATTATCATACATATTAATTAGATGTATGGATGGTACCAGACCTACATTAACGTACGTCTTTATATATGTAATATACCAATATATCTTACCCAAAGGACGAAAGGAAATTTGTGGACCAAATTCTACACCAAATATGTCTATATATACAGATAAGTATACCAATTTTCCTGATATATTCATCAAAATGCTTGGTATTCCTTAAGTCATATTAATGTATAACATTTAAAAATGAAATGTTTTAAATGTAGATCTGATATACAATACGTATTATAAAGGAGGAAAGTTAAGTAACTGACCCTATATTAAAATGTTTTTATACCTTCTAGTATTGCTATTCATATACATGTTTTAAAAGAAATTTGTGGTCTCAAATCTACATTAAAATGTACATATATCTATATAAATATGATATTGAAATATTTCTATATACGAACTAGCATTAACATATAAGGTATATGTAATATATATAAAGTAAAATGTGGTGATGTAATTCTAATACATTGTATAAAAATCAGAATGTGTACTTATATAATTTAATATAGAAATCAGAATGTGTACTTATAAAATTTGATATAAAACTAATAACCCTATAAGACATCTAGCATGAAAGAAATTCTGGTTTAACCCAACATTTTTTCTTTTTTGAAGAATAAAACTATTTTTTTTCATTTTTGAAGAATTTTACATCATATACATAAACGATATAAATAATATTTTCACACTCACTCGCTCTCAGATCATTTCAAACATTTAACTGTTTTGATCATCATCATCATCATCATCATCATCATCATCATCATCATCATCATCATCAACATCATCATCATCATCACACAAGGAATCATTAACAAGCATAATCATTAACCAAGCCATAATACAAATAATCATGATAATTACACCATTTTCATCCACACTTTCACGGACACAAACTTCAGGTGAAATTCATTCATCTTCTGCCGACATTTAACCTGCCTGTGCATAACCTGGAATTAACAACATGATAAAAATAACAATTTATAGTCTAGACTCAATATATATCAATATATATCACATGTTAATCAAGGATACACCAGTTTCTAAATCAGTGGCTGACAGTTAACACAGCAACCACAATCAATATACATGTAAGAAAGGGAGGTATGTATTATCCCACCGTTACATAGTGTAAAAACAACTTATTTCTTATACTCTCTATATATTTTGTTTGATGTTATAGTTAAAAAAATTAAAAAATACATTAAAGTTGATATTTTATAGGAAAATAATATATGGAATAGAAATAGAGTTTTCGGAATGATAAACAATTATTCTTGGAATGTCAATTTTCAATTGTTAAACTTTAAACAGATTCTGATATACTTTCCACATACACTATCCTTTTGTCGGTAGGAGTAGATACTTATGAGTATTTGTGTTTATCTATTTATATCTATAATATACTGGTCACTTTTACTACAGATCTCAGCTACATCATAACAGTAATTATGTGACCAGTGTACTTATAAGAGTACAATAAGAGTTTAAAAGTTATTTATATAAGCAGGTTTCTGTATGTCACTCTAATTCAAGTAAATCGAATGCTTGCGAACATCAATATTTATTTTTTCCACCTGAATTTCAAGTAATATATATCAAAGGAATGTTATGGAATATTACATGATTCCACGACCTGTCAATGTGATATTATCGATTATATGAGTTTAAATGCTCACTTATACATGTTGACATACTATTTTGTAGACTTATGACGGAAAACACAATTGTAATTAATTTCTATATAGGTACTGTGTAGTCAGTGTAACTCGATAACAGGAGTACAGTCATACATCTAGTTCACTATGTTTCAAGAAACAGGAAATATGCTTTTCCGCAATATAAATATAAATTGTGTTTTATATCATTTGCATACCGAACTCGAACTCTATCAAAAATAGAAATGAAGAGTGTGGTAATTAATGCATGATATACATAATTAATATAAATGTCTTATAACAATTTAATATCAAGACGAATATATAGACTTGTTTTCTTGAGAAAAAAAACCTTTGTCTGACTTCCCTGTGGTTTGAATAATTAATAATTGATAAAGTTTCTGTTAACATAAGCAGATTTTGTGTGATAAATATATGGTTGTATTCGAAAAATGTACATAACTACAAGATACATGTAACATGTTTTGACAAATGTATAATCCAGATTGTGAAATGATAATTTTATCAGAGTTAACGACTGATGTTTGATTTGTGCTAGATGTGTTTTAGGCTGCTGTTGCTATGCTTCCTTATGAGTACGTGGGCCATATCCCTATATCATTGCTATTCTGTTCAACCATTCCCACTTAATAACAGTTATATCTATATTTTGCAAATTAAACCATAACTAATTGATAGGTCCCATACCTCTCCTATGTCGACACCGTAAGCTGTTATATCGTTTCTTTAAAGTGATGATTTCACTTTGAGGATGAAGTTATATCTCCCGGAGATAACTGTATATCACAATTAATGATAATCGATTTGTCTCTTGTTCCCTTTAACAATTATTGTACTAATCAACACTAGTGAGTTTGCTTAATTTCGTTGGGTTAGTTAAGCATGTCAAATGATGGCACATGGTTACCATGTCACAAATAAATTGTGACATTGCACTTAAGCTTTGATGTCATTTTTTTTTTGTTTCTTCGGGGTATGAAACAAATTTTGTTTGCAAACTGTATGAATCCACGTAGCGGATTCTTACAGAAGTTTGCTAACAAAATTTGTTTCATACCCCGATGAAACTAAAAAATAATTGACATCAACGATTATAATTAATTTTTGAAAATGATTTTCTGATTTAAAACAGGTTTTATGTACAATACGCAACGTCAATTGTCGTATTGTGACGTCACATTTTTCGCGCCATTCTAGGAATTTCTAATTTTTCGACCAATCACATTTGAGTATTTACCATGAAAACAAAGAAAAATTAATTTTAGTTATATGAATGTAGTATTTTGTGAAGTTAGTTCAATGATTGGGGAAAATATTTATGAGATGAAAATTGCAATTAAAACTACTAAAGTTCCTATCTAACATAGAAATTCGTCCATTTTTGTATAGGCACTATTCGAAAGTTTCTTTTGTTTCGAAGGAAAATGAACAATTGCTATGATATTTTTTTCGCTTAACAGTTTAATGTATCATACTATGAAATCAAACTAATTTTAATTGACATATATAACATCCAAACTTATTCAATTCTACATGAATGTATGTAAAAATGTTTTATCGATGTCATGAAAATGAATCATGATACAAGGATATATATATAGAAATATGTTTCATGACACGAAAACAAATAATTAAACAGGCGGTGACATAAATAGCTATATAGATGATTTATGAGGGTTACTAGCAGTAAACAAATACTGATAATCATAATAAACAATGTAATGTCTTAAACTAATTATGTCAACATTTTCACTGTAGCAATATATCGATGCTTTCAATAAGAAAACTCTCGAGAGGATATTCTGTCATTCGCGTTGGTTGATATCCTTTGGCGACACATGTTGCACGCTAGGTTTGAAGATATCGATTTTCGTGAGAATTACAACACTTAAAATCATATGACATATAGATCATAAATAAGTAATGGTAATCTCATATAATAAAAACTCTCAAACCCCATCAAACCGCACATTCATTATGCTAATCACGTTCTACGTCTGATCATATATTCATAATGACCGTATTAGCTAATACATAAAACGGATGGGGCCTATGGGGTGTAGTAAGGTGCGGACAAGCAGGTTGTCGGTGCTCGTGTATTACAGGTGTATAATTCATATACGGTGTTCAATCTTACAATAGTTAGGCACCCGTATATATTTTCATCAGGAGGAATTGAATAACACGACGGAACTGATATCAAATGTCTATATGTATTGGTAGAGTTTAACGTAGAATGAAATATATCTTCTATTTTCTATTATCATTTTAAATTGTTTTCTATTATCTTTTTCAATTGTTTTCTATTATCTTTTTCAATTGTTTTCTATTATAAGTTTGGTATGATTGAGTAAATATTGAAGGGATGTAACTCATTGGTGTTCGATGGTGGTAATTTGTCTGAAATAAGTAAATATTGAAGAGATATAACTCATATTGTTGGTGTACACTAGTTTTAATTTGTCTGAAATAAGTAAATATTGAAGAGATATAACTCATATTGTTGGTGTACGATAGTTTTAATTTGTCTGAAATAAGTAAATATTGAAGAGATATAACTCATATTGTTGGTGTACACTAGTTTTAATTTGTCTGAAATAAGTAAATATTGAAGAGATATAACTTATATTGTTGGTGTACGATAGTTTTAATTTGTCTGAATTAAGTTCAATATTGAAGAGATATAACTCATATTGTTGGTGTACACTAGTTTTAATTTGTCTGAAATAAGTAAATATTGAAGAGATATAACTCATATTGTTGGTGTACGATAGTTTTAATTTGTCTGAATTAAGTTCAATATTGAAGAGATATAACTCATATTGTTGGTATACGATAGTTTTAATTTGTCTGAATTAAGTTCAATATTGAAGAGATATAACTCATATTGTTGGTGTACGATAGTTTTAATTTGTCTGAAATAAGAAAATAAGACAGAATAATCAACTCACATGAAAACAATGATCAATCTGAAGTATTCCATTTACGTAATAATCTGCATGAATTCCCAAAACAACATGAATAAAAAAGAAAGGTATAAAACAGAAAAATATATGTTGCTAATAACTTAAAGTGAGAATTTATAAGCTACATATGTAGTAAGTATAAATTTGTCGTCCAAAGTAAAATAGAGAAAAAAGTCCTACAAATAGTCAACACTCGACAGAGGACACCGACGATTTCAGCCTTATTATTTAGTCTCAGGTTACACACAAATTAACTTAAAGTTATACACATATTAAAACAATATAATGAAAATAATAAAAATAATAATAGAATAAATAAAAAATAACCAATACAATTAATAAGGAGATACCACCAAAACAATAGAGAATACATTGTATAATATGGAGCTTTATCAACTGTGAAATAGAAGCAAATGCTTCATTAAGATGCTGTAAGTGGACTGAAGGACACAGACACATTGACCTGTGAACCATGCACTGGTTGAATCTAACTAAATACAAAATGTTCATTGTCGGGAGAATTATAGGAGACGCAAATTAAGCAATTCACATGTTTTAATGGGACACCTGATGGGCGATATACCAAATCTACCATAAATCTTGCAGGTTTGAAAAACGTACAAATAGTAACCCCTACTAAATGATAGAATGTAACATGAATCTCGGTTTGGTCGTGGAAATATCAAAGCTGTTGTGTAAGACTAGGTCGTCTTATCTGGTTAATCACACACGGAGATACACAGACCTCTCCATTACACTTATTTACTAACGGATTCATTTGGCCACGAAAGACAACGCCTTGTTTCTTCTTAATTTTATTTCAAATGAAGTTTGCTTTTTTTGGTATTAATTGAAAAAAAATGCAATTACTCTATCAAACTCAATTTACTCTATTAAAACCATCCGTTTTTTAAAAAGATAATAACCTTATATCCAGAAACTGTTAATTGTTTCATACTTTATCAAACTTGGTATACGGAAACCATCATATAACGTCTTAATTATGCATTAATCAAACTCAGAGATAATTAAGTATTTCTCCCTACACGTTTAGATACGTTTAAAGCGAGTTAGGATGTAGCTTACTGTCCTTCTTGTTTTCCTCTCTTTTGTCCCAAACGTCATTGTAAAGTCAAACAAGGACAACACAACTTAGATACAGTCTAATGAATAATCCCGTATATACTGTATTTAACGATGAAATTATGGTCTTCGCACTTCCTTTAAACCGTATTTCAGTTTAAATTGTGGAAAAAAAATTCTCTCTCATTCTTTTCAAGTCTTTGTAGGTCTTCTCGTCGGGTTTTTCGTTAAATATGTTAGATTTACGCCTTCTCCTCTGAAATAAACTACGTAATATAATGATATATATATTTCCATAAGATAAAAATGAAGGTAAGGATCGGTTCATCACACTTTCATCAATAGGATATGTTGATACTTAAAACATTTAAGTCAAACGCTCACAGGCTTACTGCGTCATATCCCAAAGCTATCATGAACAGAAATGCTTGAATTTCTCGTCCAAAATATAGATATGTAATGTTTATGTGTCTGTTTTAACATTGCAATGAATAATGAAATGAACAAAAGGATAATTGTAAATTGATTTGCGTCAACAATGAGTGTGGCCGCTGTTGTAAAACGAAAGAGCATTAATAAATCAGTGATTTAAAAGGCTTTTTATAAACTTAACAACTCAAAACTTGCGACCTCCGAGCAACTCATTGAATATGTCTAATTATGATACTATTTCTTTAATTATTTCATTGTATTTACATTATATGTTGTTTTGTTATATGGTTTTGTTAACGATGTTAGAGTATCTATAACATAGCATAACAAAAGGTCCTGAAGTTGCTTCATTATTTGCAAATAATTTTGAAAATGAACAAAAACTCTGGATATATAACACTGACACTTTTCTAGCATTCTGACTTCTTGCAGACTTTGAAGCTTTAATGATATTGATTGATTACTATTTCGGTACATTTGATTTATGAAAAAAAACATACGCAAATATTAATATCTACCATAGTTAACGATGTTCTTATAATTCAGAAGAAAAATTGTGTAAATAAATACAGAAATAA
Source organism: Pecten maximus (assembly GCF_902652985.1). NCBI lineage: Eukaryota > Metazoa > Mollusca > Bivalvia > Pectinida > Pectinidae > Pecten > Pecten maximus. The sequence goes on from NC_047017.1 coordinate 49,797,590, forward strand.
TTTGCTATATAGAAAACACACACGGAATAAATACATTCAAATAATATTTAATCTCAATTACCCATACCCAGATATGATGAAATGTCAAACAGGATTATTGTTTCGTCTTGGAAATAAACAATTAGTTTAACATAACCAGACAATCATTAACCATCGCTAGACATACTAATTGTCTGTCAGCGATGACAAGCTAACTGGAAACATATCCTTGTATACACGTACGATAATGCTACAATCAATACATATTGCGATGCCACAGACAATGCATCTTTCCTCCCTCCAGCATCTGAATCTATTGATAACCCGCCACTCCTGCCCGAAGAGGTATGGCGCGAACCGATTAGCATCGAAAAGATTCCTCTTGCTACCTTAGTTGGATTTCAGTCCGAGTCTTCTATAAGATTATCGAAGTGATAAAAACTATGGAAGGGATTTCCCACAAATATCACCAAACAACTAACTGGTTTAAAGAGTATTTCCGATAGAACTAATCTATTTATATGATTAACTTCTATCATTTGTGCGTGCATTGCTTTCTGAAATAATGCAATACCGATGTTTAAAGAATTATAGGCAAATATTGTCGTCTTCAATTTTGTAATATCAAAAAAGATTTCGATGTTTTTAGAGATAAGCTTCTTACTGCTAAATGACTTATTGTATCCTAACATGGAGCGGAGAAAACTGACTGATACATGTATCATATTTCGGTCACATATTGGTTTAGGGAATCTGATGATCAATACCACAGATGTTCTGTGTTGAAACATGTTTTTATGTAAAAGGATCATCACTTTGATTCCGAAACTAATTCAATAGAGTAATGACCTTCCATTTATACAGATATTCTCTCTCTATCGAACAATGATTTATTGATTCAACGATATACCAATAATATAAATTCTATTATTTTAAATTATGTCAATAAAACGTAAAGTATTTTAACTATTTCCTTATGCTAGGAAGTATTTGTAAGCTGTAATGTATTATCGACTCTTATGAATCTAATCCTGGGATATTATTAATGATGTAGCTCAAAGTAGTTTTCTATTTTTGAAAACAGTGAACTACTATCAATCCAAAGGTAGTTCTGTTTGTAACCAACCTACCAAAAATATTATCATTTTCATCTTTTACAATTTTCTTATTGATTGAATTGATATCATATGATTTTGCCACTAACCAGAAAAGGTCTTATCTTTAGACTGATGATTCAAATGAAGACCATCGAATGCCCAGACATTTTTATTTGATAGGATTTGATTAGCGCCAATGTAGTTGATTGGATATAAATTAGTACACGTAATAGAAAATACGAAGTCTTTGAAATAAACGTTGATATTATTTCAATTTCATTAAAACACTTGTGAGATGTATTGTGGACATTTGAGATAAGCCAGAGCTAATGCCGAGTGTGTCAAACCGTTACTAGATTGTCTATCTGCGCAAAACATCTAAGCGATACAGATCGGAATCTCATGGACATCTCGTTGAATCTCGTTCAGATTTTTTTTATTTGCGGGAACTGTCGTCTGCGTGTGATCGTTAGCTGTGACGAATGTTGAAGTTACGGCTGCCCAGGCCAGCCTTACCCCTGTGTGTTCTGTTCGCCTCATATCTCAGATAGCGGGGAAACTCGACACCACTTCTCGTTATATCTGCACCTAGGAATATATTAATTTCAATGGAAGGTCTTTCTAAGGCTATCTATTTAAGAATCAGCCAATGTGTGAAATATTCTTTGCATATTGACTTTGAAATACCGTGGGAGTCAATATATACCATGCATTGACGAAGTCTCTTGATGTTTAAGAAATACCGATGCGTCCAGCTGTATCTTTAATAGAATGTTAAAGATCTATGTCTAATAACATATGGAATATATTACCATGGAAACAGTAATACCTTGTGAATGAAGCTTGTACAGTTTCATACCGGGGATTACATTTTGGTGTTTATTTCAGAACAATCTTCCGTAAACACAAGTATTGTAATTGTGATACTAATAGTATGTGCATATTATGCTGATTACTAATTTTTAACAAACTCTAAATAGGATGATTGATAAAATGTTAAAAGCAAAGGGCAAAAGTGGTCAGAAATACGAAACAAGTGTTAAAGATGTGAGCATCAGAGACCATCAAGTTGACGCCACGTTGTAGACAGGGTACCCACCCAATACAATGACAGTATTGATAGTAAAACACATGTACAATGCTATGATGTTCATCCTTCACTGTCATGCACATCTTTAATTTACGCCGGAAGTGCAATTCGGAACTGAAGCAATCTCCTAACAAGTAGTAACAGTGTTTTTTCTTGATGAAAGAACGTCAACCTTTGATGTACGGTGTCTTAATGTCGCTGTTTCCTGTTAACGTTATGTGGTTAAATAAGGAGCAATTGTTGTTAGCGCGTCAATGCTGTTTTTAAGGCACCAGCTGTCCTCCTAAAATGGTCAATACGCGATGTACACATTCTATCCACCAAGGAAATGCGAATAGTTTTTCAAATGTCATTTTAATTTTCAATATTGCATTGTCCCATTAGATACTGCAACTTACAGGTGAAAAATTAGAATCAATTTGCTATTTATGCGGCATCTGACTACTTCCCACGTGCGTCTAACTATAGAAAAGACTAGTCAGTTTATGTGGGTATCCATTGAAATTATATATGTACTAACCAGACATGTACCCAGTAATGGCATCCAGGTTCTCATTGTTTGTTTATCAATGACGCACGGTAGAGAATACCATCAAACCCACAATGTATGACGAATTTGTATCAAGTTAAGTGAGGATTAGTTATTTGAAAAGGTTGATAGTTTCATAGATATAGATGGCCAGGACCCAACGTCACCAATTACCATAATATCGGTAAACACACTGTATTCATCCCGCTGAAATATGGCTAATCTTTTATCATACTGACAGTTCAAATAAAACTTGATCGGATTTCATAATGTATAGAATGGATATTAGGGATCTATCTGGATTTGGCTGCTTTTTACTAAACAGTATCTTTGATGGGCTGTATACATTACCACTGAATTTAGATAAGATTGCACACAATATATTGGATTCCACCATCCAATCACTCCTAATTTCGAGCGATGATCAGACATGTGTTGAGGAGTTGCTATAGCAAACACTACGTGTCTAGGGGCGTCCATTATTCCATGCTTCTAATGTTATAGACACAGTCACGCATAACACGTAAATCCATGAAATATTAATGGATACATTTCCGTTGTTAGTGACTAAACTGTGGATAAAAGAGATTTGGGAATCGTAACCGAAATATCTCAAAGCATAAAATCTCCCTAATTCGTAATCATTCCCTTGAGATGGATGTTATCTATGACAGATATGAAATTTAATATGCTGTTAGTATGCTTTCATTATTTATTACCTTAATAATTTCTAGAAATTTTGGAATTACGCATGCTAATGTTTTTCATGTTTTTTTATTGCAAAGGTTTGGTTCAAGAATCGAAGGGCAAAATGGCGGAAAGTAAAACGTGAAGATGAGGCCACAAAGCAAGGTCATTCTGGCTCGAAAGCAAAATCCACCATTACGTCAGAGGCTCAAAAGACTAGGATATCGGAAAACGAAAGTGCTGATGATAACGACGATGAGTTGGGAGAAGATATGACGATTTGTGTAGATGACGATTTTAGTACGTCGAGTCCTCTTCAGAGAGAAGAAAATGAAAGTGTTTCTAGTGATGATTCGCATTGCGATGATGATGACAGCAGTCACGTTGACGACAGAAAAGACAATGGTGCCAAAATAGAGAATGCAAACACCAGTAACAGTACTACATCTATTGTGCAAAACGACAATGTTTCATTAGAATCACATGGTAGTGTAAAAGAGGACGATCAAAATTCATCAAGGTGATGTGGATACAGAGACATAACAGCCATAATTACTATTTAAATATTTCATTATAACGTTATGTGTATGTACCGTAGACGTTCGTACATTACCACATAGCTCCCCATTAGTAGGACGAAATACGTTGTGTAACAGGGTAATTCGCCGACAATTGGACATTAGCGGAATTAAGACAGCGCATTAGTAGTGTTACTGCCAGGATTATGTCGAGCCTCGTTTTTAATGTTTGTGTCGTTAAGTACAATACGATGGCTAGTGGCAGATTCATCAATGTTTAATGATGTGTTCTTTGGTATTTCGGTACAGGTACCCGAATGTAAAAAGATGCAGTGGTCTACGTAGTCGTACGACGTCCATATTTTGTCCAGGCAAACGTCATCTGTTTGTGTAAAGACTATACACATGAAGCAATATATGAACAAAGCTAAACAGTAATGGTCCACTGTACGAGACAGTAATGTTCCACTGTACGAGACAGTAATGTTCCACTGTATAATACAGTAATGTTCCACTGTACGAGACAGTAATGGTCCACTGTACGAGACAGTAATGTTCCACTGTACGAGACAGTAATGTTCTAGTGTACGAGACAGTTATGTTCCACTGTACGAGACAGTAATGTTCCACTGTACGAGACAGTAATGTTCTAGTGTACGAGACAGTAATGGTCCACTGTACGAGACAGTAATGTTCCACTGTACAAGACAGTAATGTTCTAGTGTACGAGACAGTTATGTTCCACTGTACGAGACAGTAATGTTCCACTGTACGAGACAGTAATGTTCTAGTGTACGAGACAGTAATGTTCCATTGTACGAGACAGTAATGTTCCACTGTACGAGACAGTAATGTTCCACTGCACGAGACAGTAATGTTCCATTGTGAGAAAGAAATGTTTCATTGTACGAGACAGTAATGTTCCACTGTACGAGACAGTAATGTTCCACTGTACGAGACAGTAATGTTCCACTGTACTAGACAGTAATGTTCCACTGTACGAGACAGTGATGTTCCACTGTGCGAGACAGTAATGTTCCACTGTACGAGACAGTAATGTTCCACTGTACGAGACAGTAATGTTCCACTGTACGAGACAGTAATGTTCCACTGTACGAGACAGTAATGTTCCACTGTACGAGACAGTAATGTTCCACTGTACGAGACAGTACTGTTCCACTGTACGAGACAGTAATGTTCCAGTGTACGAGACAGTAATGTTCCAGTGTACGAGACAGTAATGTTCCAGTGTACGAGACAGTAATGTTCCAGTGTACGAGACAGTAATGTTCCACTGTACGAGACAGTAATGTTCCACTGTACGAGACAGTAATGTTCCATTGTACGAGACAGTAATGTTCCACTGTACGAGACAGTAATGTTCCATTGTACGAGACAGTAATGTTCCACTGTACGAAACAGTAATGTTCCATTGTACGAGACAGTTATGTTCCACTGTACAATACAGTAATGTTCCACTGTACGAGACAGTAATGTTCCATTGTACGAGACAGTAATGTTCCACTGTACGAGACAGTAATGTTCCACTGTACGAGACAGTACTGTTCCACTGTACGAGACAGTAATGTTCCACTGTACGAGACAGTAATGTTCCACTGTACGAGACAGTAATGTTCCATTTTACGATAGTCCTGTGTTGTTGACTTTGATGTATATGTTGTTGTATTTGAGATAAATGCCATAGATGTGCCGTTTTAAAAATCTCAATGTTTGTCTTATTGTCATAAATACAATAAAATAGTGATAAGAAAAGATTTCATGTTTATTTTTTAGATTTAAAGCATGTCGTGTTTCTGCCAAAGTTTGAACAGAAAGGTATACATGAATCGATACGCTCAATGTCAGTACAGAAGCTGTTTCTGTTATTATATTACTATTATAGTATAAATGGTGGAATCGATACGCTCTATGGTGATGATATTTTATATTAAGTTAATCAATAAATTTATCTACGTCATACCTGTTACATATCCACTGACTCAAAAACTAAAAATACTTAAAAACAGTTGCATTGAAAAGTGTTAAATATAGTATGGATATGAAAATTATTATAACTGAAAATGCCAACTAATGGAACAGCTTTCTTTAAAAAGTTCAAATGCAAGCAACATGACGTGCTATAAACTCGTTCAAACATTGTAATTCAATACACAAAGACACTGGAACCTATATTCAATCAGGTTTGGGAAACAGATTTGGAAACATTTCTTTACGATTTGTTATATTGTGAAAATGTTATGTTATGCAATCAGTTTAACATTAATCAACAACACTAGTTTATTGCAAAAATATAGTTAATGTAATCATTTAGTCGACTGCGTTTACTATATTGTTAACTATATTGTTAACTATATCGTTTACTATATACAATATCGTTTACAATATAGTATATCGTTTACTAAATACAATATCTTTTACTATATAGTTTACTATATACTATATCGTTTACTATATCGTTTACTATATACAATATCGTTTACTATATGCTATATCATTTACTCTATATTTTACTATATCGTTTACTATATACTATATCGTTTACTATATACAATATCGTTTACTATATGCTATATCATTTACTCTATATTTTACTATATCGTTTACTATATACTATATCGTTTACTATATACTATATCGTTTACTATATCGTTTACTTTATACTCTATCGTTTACGATATCGTTTACTATATACTATATCGTTTACTATATCGTTAACTTTATCCTCTATCGTTTACTCTATCGTTTACTCTATCGTTTACTATATACTATATCGTTTACTATATATTGAAACGGTTCCTTTTATATCGTTCTTGTTCTTCTGAATCCACAGGAAAATTAACCGAATTCCAAAAACACAAAAATGTTACAAGTCTTGAAATACAAATTGTAATGCGATTAGGATCTTTGCAAAGTCATGCTGATCGAATACGAGTTTTCCTATGTGAAAGCATTGATGGAACCTAGTAAATTAAGTAATTAAGTTAATTCCGTTGCGTGAATAAAAATGGCATTAAAGGAATATTCCTTTTAATTTTGAAGATGCAAAGTATTGTATATTAATTTTCTGATAAATAAGTAGAATACCTGAGTCAGGCAGGAGATGGAATCGATTTTGACGCGTCCTATTAAATTCTTTTCCGTGCATCACATAACGTAATAGGGATATGTAGAGTACGGAGGCACGTTCGAGATGTATGTAGTACAATTACGGAATATCATATTTCCGGGAGGAAAAAATATTGTATTTTAGAAACATATTAAGCATTACGCACTAAAATAAGTTAATAAATACAAGCTTGATGTGAAGCTTTATTTTGATTTAGAAATTAATATCATTCAGTTTGAATATAATTTTATATACATAATAATGACATGCATTCAGGACGATATTATTAAACGAAAAGTGGATTATCTTTCTATTTTTAAATCTAAAAAGGAAGATACATGTCAATCATTTAACACCACTGGACCATGGATCACCCACACACTACATAAGTTACTGTTACGGTTTACATAACAACCATATGATCACCCACACACTACATAAATTACTGTTACGGTTTACATAACAACCATATGATCACCCACACACTACATACATAAATTACTGTTACGGTTTACATAACAACCATATGATCACCAACACATTACATACATAAATTACTGCTAAGGTTGACATATCATAATCATATGATCACCAACATAAATAAATTACTGTTAATGTTGACATAATACAATACTGTGATAACCAACACACTACATACATAAATTACTGTTAAGATTGACATAACATTATCATATTCATGTTCAAACCAAATCACTTATGACCTTAGTGAAACTGCATTCTTACTTTTAATTATTAATTAGAAATATGAATGTTTTAAAATTTTCCTTCTTTTCACCCTTTTTAGCCCATACTTCAACGAAAAGTCCTTCAAGGACGAAAGAGCAGCCCGGAGGATTGTTTTCCCTCCTCCCTTTTGGTATTTACTTATCCGCCCTTTGCAAAATCCTTTGTATTGTAATTATCAGGGACATTTTATCGGAAAAACTGCCAAATTCTCTAACAAGACACACATTTAATGGTGAACAACAATCAATAATGATTTTTTTATAATAAAAGTTACAAGTAGAATGAGGAGATAGTACCATTCCATAATTATATGTGGAATGCATTCTGTTATAATTGTTAGGCCAAGCTAATTGTCTATTTTGAAACATTTTCAGTGAAAATAATAACAAATGATGTAACATCACAAGCAAATTTATAATGGTCAATGACAGGAAATATATAGAAAGTAATGAAAGAAACCTTATCAGAGAACTATCCCAATTGTTATGAAATCACGACGGTTTTTTTTTTTTTTTTTTTTTTTGCATCCATTTTTACATTCTTGTTTCGTTTCGTTGGTATTCAGTTAACGAATTTCTGTCTAAATGAATTGATATTAACTAGCTAGTTAGTAAGTATCATCTCAAACAAAACAACTATGGACGATAAGATCATTAAAAGAAAAGAAATATGAATAATAAAAAAAGATGCACAGGACCGAAAAGGATTATACAAAAGGCACACGGGTGAAGAGCACTTTAAAATACTGTATGTATCTAGACACAGTAAATGCCGAATAATGAATATGGAAATGTACCATACAGCTGTTTCGTCATTCTAGAATTTGTTATCGATACTAGGGACATCATACAGCTGTTTAGTCCTTCTGGGACTGGTCAGTGATGTTAGAAACATCACACAACTGTTCAGGCCTTTGGGCTTCTTCAGTGATTCTAGGGACATCAAACAGCAGTTTTGTCCTAGGATTGTTCAGTGATTCTAGGAACACCATACAGCTGTTACGTCCCTCGAAGACTGTTAGTAATGCTAAGGACACCATACAGCTGTTACGTCCCTCGAAGACTGTCAGTAATGCCAAGGACACCATACAGCTGTTACGTCCCTCGAAGACTGCCAGTTATGCCAAGGACACCATACAGCTGTTACGTCCCTCGAAGACTGTCAGTAACGCCAAGGACACCATACAGCTGTTACATCCCTCGAAGACTGCCAGTTATGCCAAGGACACCATACAGCTGTTACGTCCCTCGAAGACTGTCAGTTATGCCAAGAACACCATACAGCTGTTACGTCCCTCGAAGACTGTCAGTAACGCCAAGGACACCATACAGCTGTTACATCCCTCGAAGACTGCCAGTTATGCCAAGGACACCATACAGCTGTTACGTCCCTCGAAGACTGTCAGTAATGCCAAGAACACCATACAGCTGTTACGTTCTACTCATACTGTCACATTTGTGAGGGACATCATACAGCTATTTCATGCATGCGACCAAATACTCGATTGGGGGTATGGCATAGTTTGCAATTATAGTCAGAAACGCTCGATAGTTCCCGCCACCCTGTTGCTTCGTATTTCCCATACGTTTTATAGGAGTATGTTCCGTTTGTTTTGAGGTGGTATTTTCCCATACGTTTTATAGGAGTATGTTCCGTTTGTTTTGAGGTGGTATTTCCCCATACGTTTTATAGGAGTATGTTCCGTTTGTTTTGAGGTGGTATTTCCCCATACGTTTTAGAGGAGCATGTTCCGTTTGTTTTGAGGTGGTATTTTCCCATACGTTTTATAGGAGTATGTTCCGTTTGTTTTGAGGTGGTATTTTCTTAATGTTTTTTCGTTTGTTTGGTTTCTTCTGCGTTGTTCGATTGTTTTAATGTCTTCTTTAATTACTGAATCATTATTTGATTTCTCCTCTATATTTCATTCCTTTCGTTTCAATGTATTTTCCTGCTATGGAGCGCCTTAATGTTGTTATTTTCAATTTGAAATCTGCCCCCCTTTTTGTCTTTTGTTTTAATAATTCTTTATGAAGTAGTTCATTTCCCTTTTTCTTTGGTGTCTCTTTCTTCCCTGCTTCTCTCTTTCCTTAGTTAAGTTGCATTTACATAAATGGGTTTCTATTTAAAAAAAATGAATACTACTTGTTTTCAAGATTATATATTAATAAAATATTTGTTTTGGTTGCTTTATCTGTCTATATCACCCAGTATAGTATAGTTTATAGACTATCCTTACATTCCTCTGCAGTTTGCCACAGTGCTAGAGAGAATTATATCGCCCAAGTTATTAGTAATTATTATAATACTTTCTGGTTGTCGAGCTCAAACTCTGTAATGTAATCACCACTTTTCGATAGACATCACTAGCCGCCAATGATTCGCCTCGTTGTGTGTGATATCTGACCAGCACCAGAGGGTGCTGCGCGCCTCTACGTCACACGGCCTCTCTATCAGGTGCCGTCCTCTATCTCATCTATCCTCCCATTCCACAAGGACTTAATTCCTCTTTCACGACATAAGTCTTCGTGCATTGCCAATTTCCAGAGTATTATTGAATATCTAGTGGCAAAAATGAGACTTTAAATGGATAGTAAAATCAATTTGTTTTATTGCAAATACATTATGTAAAACTAAATACAAAATGCTCTCTTATCTCCCTTGATGTTCCCTCTCGAGTGGTTGCTAATAACCGTGATACCGATAGCAGAGATCCCTGGTGGCCGGCGACCCAGCGTCCTTTTCATTCCGCTTGTACGTGGCATATTTAGTTACAGTCACCGTTTTAGCTGAAGGAAACCTGTTATATAAATGGGATTTGTCACATTATCAATCGCAGAATGACGTTTTATAATGTTAATAAACGACAGACAGGTCCACGGCGAAATCATCAGACGAGTCAGACAAATCGCCGCCCTTCCTCTGGGAACCCTCCACTTGTCTTTACTCTCTCACATGAATTGCTTTTAAAACGATGTTATTGTTTTATGTAGTCTCTACATCAAACTCTATAATTGTCATCGTTCTGTAATAGTTTGATAAGCTAGCGATAAATTGTCTTTGTCTCGGTTTTCCATCCGTAGCATCTCCATTCTACTTGGGAATGTCAGCAGGACTAGCGTCCCAAGTCATCTGTCGTGTAAAACTACACAATCATTTGGGACCTTTTTCGAAATAGACGTTTGTTTAGCATTGTATTCCTCTACGATTGGTAAAAATTAAAGTGTTTACATGATTATAAAGTAACTGAAGGTAAAGTTTTCATTCCGTGACACTTCTATTCTAACCCGCGTCATACAAAATGGGGTTGGAAGGGAGCTGGGGGCAAATTGTCCAAAGTCACGTGTCGCTTGATACTAGTGCTTCTCACAGTTTATCGTTCCCTCTCATCAACTTACAACAGACCAGAAGACCTTATATCAGGGTTCCTTTTCGAAAGTCTTCATTGTATCATTGTACTAATATATCAAATACGGAAGTTTGTAGTTCACATAAAAACATATTTTCATTTTTCAATCAAGAATGCCTGAAATTTGGACTTTTTTCTACGTTTCTGTTGACTTGTAAAGTTTAAAATTTTAAGCATATAACGATATGTCAGAATGTGCAGAATTTGTAAAATGTGGACACACTCTAGAGCAAATGGTGCCAGGTTTTTTTCAATAAACAAAACTAAATGAAATGAAAGATAGGGAATGACCATGAATGAGAAATTGATGAGTATTAGTGAGACATATTTGCATCTGTCATGTTATAAAAAAAATGTTTTGATACATAATTTTCCCTTTTTTGGTACATCATTTTCCCTTTTCTTGGTACATCATTTCCCCTTTTTTGGTACATCATTTCCCCCTTTTTTTAAACATCATTTTCCCTTTATTTGATACATCAGTTTTCGTTTTTTTTTGATACATCATTTTCTTTTCTTGATGCATCATTTTCTTTTTTAGATACATCGTTTTCCTTTTTTGGTACATCAGTTAACTATTTGGTACATCATTTTCCCTTTTTTGGTGCATCATTTTCCGTTTTTGGTACATCCTTTTCCTTTTTTGATACAGCATTTTTCCTGTTTTGGTACATCATTTTTCCTTTTTTAGTACATCATTTTCCCTTTTTAACTGAAAAATTATATTTGTCTTTCCAGCAACGCCTGTATTGTTTTACCGTAAAAAAGAAAAAAGAAAGAAAAAAAGAAAAAAGTAAAACAAATCACTATATTTTTGAAGTATATGATTCATTATAGCTGTAAATCTGTCAGGAAGAGTCGCAGGCCAATATCCCCACTTCTGTAATTACGGAGGCAATATTATAGTTCGCCATTAACTATCCACACTTCAATAGCAAGGAATAAACATGGCATGCTATGGGCTTTTATTTGGAAATAATTTTGTCTGCGTCTTTGATGCGGGTTTATCGGAATATTAACCGATTAAAAGATACATATAGATAATGGTTATCTGTAAGGTAAAGGATGAGTTCCCTATCAATAGGAATTGATTGTTTCGTTAGGAAACGACAATTTCCATTGTGATAATAGAACCGGAAAGGGTGTAACAGCTACGTCTGTACGAAATGAAGGAAGAATAATTCTACATCAATATGAGGTTCTTTGTAGCATTAGATAAACTAATCAATCGCGATAAACAACTTTTATGCTATCTGGTAGCAATTTAGTCTCAGCAAAGCGTCTGACTTACACATTAAATGTTTTTTGAAAATTGAATTCATTGTCATGTACGCTTTAGAATTCAGTATTACAATGTAACACCGGGGATTTTAATAGCGGCATAAATACTTGCCGCATCCTGAAGCAATATTATTTGATATCTCAGCAAGGTTCGTCAACAACAAACTACTCGGGAAAATCCTAAACACAACTCTGCGTATACAAACTTGCTGAATGTGTGTTTGGTAGTAGTTTATGGCCATGTCACTATCTATAGATGTAGGAACCATTAATGGCCTATGTCCATGGCAGAAAGCTCGTAATCCAGGCATCGTCTGCAGCAGCTACCAACTTGTCTTATCATGTTCTGACGGCTCCCTCTAAACGAAATTGATTTGTGATAGAAGAAACATTTTATACCTTGCTATAGCAAGCAAATAGTGCCGATATATAGTTATGACAGGAGAAATGTTTATTATGTAAAACTGATAAAACCATTTCAGCCTGATTACTTTTTTTCCACTGGAAATGTAAGTTATTATTTTTTTCGGAATGAAGTCTGTCCTTGCATAAACATAACAAGGAAATCGCACTTTTTGTCTTGAGTTCCTTAAAGATATATCAAATGTTTCCAAATTCATATTGTTGCAATGCTAAATAAATAAAAATAAAATAAAAAAAAATTAAAAAAAGGATAACATGAAAATCATTCTTATGATTTAAGATACTTGAGATGGTCAGAAATGATATCGGTTTATTCTGTGTACTACGTAAGAGAACAACATATGTACTATGTACTGTAATGACACAAGATATGTTTTAAATGCCCTTTTAACGTTCTCCGTCAAAAACACAATGCAAATGAGAGACTTTGTAACATAAATGAAATATCTATTGTTATAATGGTCGATATATTTTAAAAGGAACAACATCAAACTAAGTCAAATATAGGAACATCATACAGGTATTAAGCCCTTATAATGCTCGTTCGTGATGATAGGGACGCCATACAGATATTTAGACCTTCGAAGACTCGTTAGTGATGATAGAGACATCATACAGGTACTTCTTCCGTCTGGGACTCGTTAGTGTTACCAGTGGCAAAAAGAGTGGAAAGGCAGAAGGGAAATGTTGGCAACCGAAAATTACCTAAATAAATTTAAATATAGAATGAACAGTGCCCAATTTAATAAATTTATTAAACATTCATTTCTGAAAATAAAATGAACTACGTGTGCTTAGTTTGAACCTGTACCACTATTCATAAGACCATAAAAATTCACAACAATCCTTGAAGCTATACCACTATTTATAAAATAATACAAATTAACATCAATCCTTGAGCATATACCACTATTTATAAATTCATGCAAATTTACAGCAATCCTTGAACCTGTACCACTTTTTATGAGATCATTCAAATAAACAGCAATCCTCGAAAGAAGAAAAAGAAGAAGGAGAAGAAGGAGAGAAAAAACAAACTCTCTCGCCAATTGGTTTTCAGCTAATACAGCTATTATTCCATAGTTATTTACACGAGTAATGTGTATACATATAAAGAGACCTCTATGACAAGCACGGAACTGACTTTTTCTTTTCTTTCTTTTATGTGTGAGTTTTGTTTTGGTTTAAATTCGACACATTATACCTAATCATCAAATTCACACAAGATAACAAAGTAAGAAAAAGGGAGAGTATCATATTTACAAAAAAAAAAAAAAAAAAAAATGGAAACGAATTTGCTTCGGGGACAATATTAATGACTAGATATCACAATAACAAGAACATTTCACTTTCTTCAATAACCCAGTAAATCATAAATGACATTGTTTTGCTAGAGGTAGTTTTACATGGAATTTATGATGCTCTTGATACATTGCAATTCTTTACATCTTAACAGTGGTTCGTTATAATAAAAAAAAAAACATTTTTACAGTGGTTCGTTATAATAAAAAACATCACAGTGGTTCGTTAAAATAAAAACACCATTACAGATTACAAACACTAATATAATTTTTTTTTTTTTTAAAAAACATAGTTTTGGGAAATGTATTCATTCGGAAAGTATTTCAAAATAGCTACAAAAAGGAATGGTACAAATACGTATCTTATTTCCAAAACGATTTTTTCACATGCCACAGAAAGTTCAAAGAAGAAGAATGAGCTATACCTAATCGAACCTAAATGAAAGCTGAATTAAGTTTACTACTTACTGCTGGGAGACCATTTTGTCATCTTCAAGCTATTTATATTACAAATACCAAGATCACACGCTTGTACAGCAGGCAAGTCCGTTGTCATAGCGATGAAAACATTACGTGAAGATTTAAAAGAAATCTTTTATCAGGGTAAAAGTGAATATTTATCAAAAATATATGACATTATTAAAAACAATTTTTACACGGTTTTTACTGCAAAAATCACTTTCTTTCACTATAATGAGGCCCAAGGAGATACTATCACTCGTTTGAAACTCGATACTCAGGGAAAAGTGCTGAATTCGATTGTGTTGACGGAGGACGGTTTGCAATAAAATAGGGGTATGAGGGTGGGACAAAGAGACCCTCTCCTGGTTAGCGATGTGGAGGGGAGCTCTAGCTTTGTCTACCCACTCTTTGAAGCCGCCAGGGTCGACCCCATTTAAGGAAAAATTAAATAATAAAAATTTCAAAAAATGGAATCAAAAAGACATGATTCATTACAAACTCTATCAAAGACACGTAAACCCGCCCTTTCACTGTCTCTGAAACATAATTATTATAAAAGTTGTACGATAAGATTGATAATGATAAAAACGACTTTCTTATAAAATAATGTAATGTAACCCTAATTTAAAATGTATTACTCACAAATAGGAACAGTTAATTGATTATCCTCGAGATTTATACATAAATAAAAACAAAATATTTAAAACTAAATATTAAATACCATTAAAAGTATTTATCATATGTGAATTCAGTTTTAAAATGGTAATTGGGTAAAGACATATTTTTTTCTATTTTTTTTTTTTTTTTGATTTTTATTTATTTTAGTTTCTTTTATTGAACAAAACGCATCCGTTATAGATAACTAACTATTAAATTTATTCTTTCAAAATGAGAACTATTTATGATATTCGAAAAAAAAACTTAAACACATTAATTATGCAAGACATTTCATTCGGTGTCAAATTCTTTTGAAATATCTACAGAGCAAAGCAGGTTCCGCGATAATCAGACTAAAGAAATACAACTCATGATACTTTGTTTAGTAGCTATAAATAACAATACACCATTATAAATATCTCAGTCAGTTAACGCATACATTATGTGTTAATGTGTTAAGGCTGGTGTTTAGAATAATCAATGAGATATTGAACAGATTTCTGAAATTAGTTAAAGTTGTTCGGTGAATTATCGAGAAAATTTGAATATGACTTGAATGAGTTGTATTGTGTTAAGTGAAAATTTGCAAACATTACTTTGTGAACTTAAAGGATCATATTGTTTTTGAAATCTGATCTGCCTGAGGAGCTAATGAAAGCTGTGGATCACTTGAAGGAAATTGATAGTTACATAATCAAAGGGTATTAATGGACTACATTAAAACCGAGTGTTGTGCTAGATCGCCACATACGGATTATCACGCCGTAAATACCATCGTTCCTTATTTTATCAAGATTTTCTTTTAAAAACAATTTTGCATTATATCTTTAAGCACAATGCCGTGGTATTTTATTTCTGTTGAAGATTTGAATGAATACAATATGATTGACATAGAGCGGATATGGTGACAATCAGTAAGATAACATACTGCCACCCATATGTATTAAAGGGGACGTAACTCTTCCTTTAAAATGCACCATCTGCAGTTCCCTGCGCTTCTGGTACAAAACATGAAGTGAGCGAAAATCGATATGATGAGTTGAATACCATTCTGCTGTTTAAAACATGCCAAATTTACTTTATTCCTCATTTTGATCGTATAATCATTTTCGAAAATCGTAATGTCAAAACCTGAAATAAAACAATTGATATTTGATGAGGAACCAAGTTTGCATTACATAATCTAAACAAAAATCTCTTGACATTGAAAAAAGAACAAACCCTGATGTATTGAAAACAAAATTTATTTAATAAAAAGTACGTTTCACAGTTTTTACAAAATTTTCATTGTTTCAAACTATTTGAATGGAGGTACCGACACAAATCATAGAAAAATAAACTCAACTTAAATAAATAAATAAATTCAATAAATACATGAATAAAAACTAAACTAAGCTACCCACTACAAAAAAAAAAAAAAAACCCACAAAAAACAAAAGAAAAAAAAAACAAAAAAAAAACAACAACAAAAGAAAAAAAAAAACAAAAAAAAAACCCACACACTCAAAATAAAGTAAAACAAACAAACACACAAACAAGTATCAAGTTTAGTGAGGAAATATCTATAATGAGTAATAACTTGTTTTTAACATTATATCTATATGAACAGATTGATATGAAGTATAAAGGCACGGAATAATGTTAAACGTTAACAGTAAAGACACTGTTTATCAGCGTACGACTATCGTTCTCGGCCTGCCGAGAAATCATCATGTTCTTTCACTTAATAAATATCGACCTAGTAAAGATAAACTTACAAATTATCTTGCTACATGAAAACAATTCAAATAACATACATAAGCGAATTTGATAATGAGGGAAATAATAAAATAAGGAGTATGCATTAAACGAATGTGCTGTGAAAGAAAAAATATATTCCTGATTAAGATTTGGATGTAAATAGTGTGATTTCAGATATCCTTTCTATGGTATCGATACTATGCGTAATAATTTGAATGCAATATTAGATACATACTTGTACTTTAACTTGCAAACACCAATCATGAATCATTCCCTTATTTTGGAATGGTCTGATACTGCCATGTTTCTGATAACAACTTAATATGTCACGACACAGTCCCAGCAGACGACTGACAGCTACAGCCAAAACATGCCGCACTTATCCTACCAACATCCAAGTCATCATACCCTGTCAGATTAATTATTTATAACATAACCCCTTTTATGTAGACATGTTTTTCAGATGTACTTTTTTTCTGGTACCCTTGGGATGTACATACAGCGGATTAATGGGACACTCGAGAAGAACCACCAACGTACAGACAGATATATTAGCTATCCATAATAGAATGATGTGGTAATATCACCATAATTACTGGCTAATGTTCGGAAATCCTGGCTATGGAAAAAAAACCTACAACATTCATGTATTACCAGCCACATTATCACTTCGCAAGTAAAATATCTGATCATTATTTGTTTGCCTTTCATTTTCATGTTTTTTTTTATGTTTTATAATGAGGAATCGGTAAAATGTCGCAAATTCGTTCCGATGAACTTTCAATCTTGTGAAAGCAATATCCCTGCTCTCCTGAAATATATTTAAACATGTCTTATTTGCTTCTTTGATTGAAATACATTTTCCCTGCATCACATTTTTTTGATAGGTATCAACATAATACATTCGTTCATGGTTTCAAGTTTTGTTCGGTCACTCTGACACACTGACCTACATAATAGGATACATGACAGGTGACGATTAGTACAAAATTACAACATTTTCTGTAAATAATGATAATTGACTATGGCATAGTTATGAAAGAAGGAGCTCAATGTGATACAGAAATTAACTTTCCGGAGAATCTACAATCTTTTACATTAAACATGTTAATCATCACAAGGATAAGCATTTTCATGAACGCAGAGAGTTTACATATCCATAGTACATTGTACATATAAACTGAAACATGTTAATTAACACAAGAGTAATCATGCTAATTAAAACAAGGGTTAACATTTTAATCAACACAAGGGTAAGCATGTAAATTAAAACAAAGGTAAATATGCTAATCAACACAAGGGTTAACATGTTAACTATAATATGGGTAAACATGTTAATTAAACATCATAACTAACCCAAACTTCTTGTTAGCCCATACAACATACCTAACCCAAACTCCTTGTTAACCCATACAACATACCTAACCTTAACTCCTTGTTAGCCCATACAACATACCTAACCTTAACTCCTTGTTAGCCCATACAACATACCTAACCTTAACTCCTTGTTAGCCCATACAACATACCTAGCCCAAACTCCTTGTTAGCCCATACAACATACCTAACATTAACTCCGTGTTAGCCCATACAACATACCTAACCTTAACTCCTTGTTAGCCCATACAACATACCCTAACCTTAACTCCTTGTTAGCCCATACAACATACCTAACCCAAACTCCTTGTTAGCCCATACAACATACCTAACCTTAACTCCGTGTTAGCCCATACAACATACCTAACCTTAACTCCTTGTTAGTCCATACAACATACCCAACCTTAACTACTTGTTAGCCCATACAACATACCTAACCTTAACTCCTTGTTTGCCCATACAACATATCTAACCCAAACTCCTTGTTAGCCCATACAACATACCTAACCTTAACTCCTTGTTTGCCCATACAACATACCTAACCCAAACTCCGTCTTAGCCCATACAACATACTTAACCTTAACTCCTTGTTAGCCCATACAACATACTTAACCTTAACTCCTTGTTAGCCCATACATTATACCTAACCTTAACTCCTTGTTAGCCCATACAACATACCTAACCTTAACTCCTTGTTAGCCCATACAACATACCTAACCTTAACTCCTTGTTAGCCCATACAACATACCTAACCCAAACTCCGTGTTAGCCCATACAACATACCTAACCTAAACTCCTTGTTAGCCCATACAACATACCTAACCTTAACTCCTTGTTAGCCCATACAACATACCTAACCCAAACTCCTTGTTAGCCCATACAACATACCTAACCCAAACCCCTTGTTAGCCCATACAACATACCTAACCTTAACTCCTTGTTAGCCCATACAACATACCTAACCCAAACTCCTTGTTAGCCCATACAACATACCTAACCCAAACTCCTTGTTAGCCCATACAACATACCTAACCCAAACTCCGTGTTAGCCCATACAACATACCTAACCCTAACTCCTTGTTAGCCCATACAACATACCTAACCCAAACTCCGTGTTAGCCCATACAACATACCTAACCTTAACTCCTTGTTAGCCCATACAACATACCTAACCCAAACTCCTTGTTAGCCCATACAACATACCTAACCCAAACTCCTTGTTAACCCATACAACATACCTAACCCAAACTCCGTGTTAGTCCATACAACATACCTAACCTTAACTACTTGTTAGCCCATACAACATACCTAACATTAACTCCTTGTTAACCCATACAACATACCTAACCCAAACTCCTTGTTAGCCCATACAACATACCTAACCCAAACTCCTTGTTAGCCCATACAACATACCTAACCTAACTCCTTGTTAACCCATACAACATACCTAACCCAAACTCCGTGTTAGCCCATACAACATACCTAACCTAAACCCCTTGTTAGCCCATACAACATACCTAACCTAACTCCTTCTTGGCCCATGCAACATACCTAACCCAGAATCATTGTTAGCCCATACAACATACCTAACCCAAACCCCTTGTTAGCCCATACAACATACCTAACCTAACTCCTTGTTAACCCATACAACATACCTAACCCAAACTCCTTGTTAGCCCATACAACATACCTAACCCAAACCCCTTGTTAGCCCATACAACATACCTAACCTTAACTCCTTGTTAGCCCATACAACATACCTAACCCAAACTCCGTGTTTGCCCATACAACATACCTAACCTAAACTGCTTGTTAGCCCATACACCATACTCAACCTAAACTCCTTGTTAGCCCATACAACATACCTAACCCAAACCCCTTGTTAACCAATACAACATACCTAACTTTAACTCCTTGTTAGTCCATACAACATACCTAACCCAAACTCCTTGTTAGCCCATACAACATACCTTACCCAAACCCCTTGTTAGCCCATACAACATACCTAACCCAAACTCCTTGTTAGCCCATACAACATACCTAACCTTAACCCCTTGTTAGCCCATACAACATACCTAACCTTAACTCCTTGTTAGCCCATACAACATACCTAACCTTAACTCCTTGTTAGCCCATACAACATACCTAACCCAGATTCATTGTTAACCCATACAACATACCTAACCTTAACTCCTTGTTAGCCCATACAACATACCTAACCTTAACTCCTTGTTAGCCCATACATTATACCTAACCTTAACTCCTTGTTAACCCATACAACATACCTAACCCAGATTCATTGTTAGCCCATACAACATACCTAACCCAAACTCCTTGTTAGTCCATACAACATACCTAACCTTAACTCCTTGTTAGTCCATACAACATATCTAACCCAAACTCCTTGTTAACCCATACAACATACCTAACCTTAACTCCGTGTTAGCCCATACAACATACCTAACCTTAACTCCTTGTTAGTCCATACAACATACCTAACCCAAACTCCTTGTTAGTCCATACAACATACCTAACCCAGATTCATTGTTAACCCATACAACATACCTAACCCAAACCCTTGTTAGCCCATACAACATACCTAACCTAAACTGCTTGTTAGCCCATACACCATACTCAACCTAAACTCCTTGTTAGCCCATACAACATACCTAACCTTAACTCCTTGTTAGCCCATACAACATACCTAACCTTAACTCCTTGTTAACCCATACAACATACCTAACCCAAACTCCTTGTTAGCGGATACAACATACCTAACCCAAACTCCTTGTTAGCCCATACAACATACCTAACCCAAACCCTTGTTAACCAATACAACATAACCCTAACTTTACTCCTTGTTAGCCCATACAGCATACCTAACCCAAACTCCGTGTTTGCCCATACAACATACCTAACCTAAACTGCTTGTTAGCCCATACACCATACTCAACCTAAACTCCGTGTTAGCCCATACAACATACCTAACCCAAACCCCTTGTTAGCCCATACAACATACCTAACTTTAACTCCTTGTTAACCCATACAACATACCTAACCTTAACTCCTTGTTAGCCAATACAACATACCTAACTTTAACTCCTTGTTAGCCCATACACCATACTCAACCTAAACTCCTTGTTAGCCCATACAACATACCTAACCCAAACCCCTTGTTAACCAATACAACATACCTGACTTTAACTCCTTGTTAGCCCATACAGCATACCTAACCCAAACTCCGTGTTAGCCCATACAACATACCTAACCTAAACTCCTTGTTAGCCCATACAACATACCTAACCCAAACTCCGTGTTTGCCCATACAACATACCTAACCTAAACTGCTTGTTAGCCCATACAACATACCTAACCTTAACTCCTTGTTAGTCCATACAACATATCTAACCCAAACTCCGTGTTAACCCATACAACATACCTAACCTTAACTCCTTGTTAGCCCATACAACATACCTAACCTTAACTCCTTGTTAGTCCATACAACATATCTAACCCAAACTCCTTGTTAGTCCATACAACATACCTAACCCAGATTCATTGTTAACCCATACAACATACCTAACCCAAACCCCTTGTTAGCCCATACAACATACCTAACCTAAACTGCTTGTTAGCCCATACACCATACTCAACCTAAACTCCTTGTTAGCCCATACAACATACCTAACCTTAACTCCTTGTTAACCCATACAACATACCTAACCTTAACTCCTTGTTAACCCATACAACATACCTTACCCAAACTCCTTGTTAGCGGATACAACATACCTAACCCAAACTCCTTGTTAGCCCATACAACATACCTAACCCAAACCCCTTGTTAACCAATACAACATACCTAACTTTAACTCCTTGTTAGCCCATACAGCATACCTAACCCAAACTCCGTGTTTGCCCATACAACATACCTAACCTAAACTGCTTGTTAGCCCATACACCATACTCATCCTAAACTCCTTGTTAGCCCATACAACATACCTAACCCAAACCCCTTGTTAACCAATACAACATATCTAACCCAAACTCCTTGTTAGCCCATACAGCATACCTAACCTTAACTCATTCTTGGCCCATACAACATACCTAACCCAAACTCCGTGTTAGCCCATACAACATACCTAACCTAAACTCCTTGTTAGCCCATACAACATACCTAACCCAAACTCCGTGTTTGCCCATACAACATACCTAACCTAAACTGCTTGTTAGCCCATACACCATACTCAACCTAAACTCCTTGTTAACCAATACAACATACCTAACCTTAACTCCTTGTTAACCAATACAGCATACCTAACTTTAACCCCTTGTTAGCCCATACAACATACCTAACCTTAACTCCTTCTTGGCCCCTACAACATATCTAGCCCAAACTCCTTGTTAACCAATACAATATATCTAACCCAAACTCCTTGTTAGCCCATACACCATACTCAACCTAAACTCCTTGTTAGCCCATACAACATATCTAACCCACACTCCTTGTTAACCCGTACAACATACCTAACCCAAACTCCGTGTTAGTCCATACAACATACCCAACCTTAACTACTTGTTAGCCTATACAACATACCTAACCTTAACTCCTTGTTAACCCATACAACATACCTAACCTTAACTCCTTGTTAGCCCATACAACATACCTAACCCAAACTCCTTGTTAGCCTATACAACATACCTAACCCAAACTCCTTGTTAACCCATACAACATACCTAACCTTAACTCCTTGTTAGCCCATACAACATACCTAACCTTAACTCCTTGTTAGCCCATACAACATACCTAACCCAGATTCATTGTTAACCCATACAACATACCTAACCTTAACCCCTTGTTAGCCCATACAACATACCCAACCTTAACCCCTTGTTAGCCCATACAACATACCTAACCTTAACTCCTTGTTAGCCCATACAACATACCTAACCCAAACTCCTTGTTAGCCCATACAACATACCCAACCTTAACCCCTTGTTAGCCCATACAACATACCTAACCTTAACTCATTGTTAGTCAATACAACATATCTAACCCAGCCTCCTTGTTAGCCCCTACAACATATCTAGCCCAAACTCCTTGTTAACCCATACAATATATCTAACCCAAACTCCTTGTTAGCCCATACAACATATGTAACCCAAACTCCTTGTTAACCCATACAACATACCTAACCCAAACTCCGTGTTAGTCCATACAACATACCTAACCTTAACTACTTGTTAGCCCATACAACATACCTAACATTAACTCCTTGTTAACCCATACAACATACCTAACCCAAACTCCTTGTTAGCCCATACAACATACCTAACCCAAACTCCTTGTTAGCCCATACAACATACCTAACCTTAACTCCTTGTTAACCCATACAACATACCTAACCCAAACTCCGTGTTTGCCCATACAACATACCTAACCTAAACTGCTTGTTAGCCCATACAACATACCTAACCTTAACTCCTTCTTGGCCCATGCAACATACCTAACCCAGAATCATTGTTAGCCCATACAACATACCTAACCCAAACCCCTTGTTAGCCTATACAACATACCTAACCTTAACTCCTTGTTAACCCATACAACATACCTAACCCAAACTCCTTGTTAGCCCATACAACATACCTAACCCAAACCCCTGGTTAGCCCATACAACATACCTAACCTTAACTCCTTGTTAGCCCATACAACATACCTAACCCAAACTCCGTGTTTGCCCATACAACATACCTAACCTAAACTGCTTGTTAGCCCATACACCATACTCAACCTAAACTCCTTGTTAGCCCATACAACATACCTAACCCAAACCCCTTGTTAACCAATACAACATACCTAACTTTAACTCCTTGTTAGTCCATACAACATACCTAACCCAAACTCCTTGTTAGCCCATACAACATACCTAACCCAAACCCCTTGTTAGCCCATACAACATACCTAACCCAAACTCCTTGTTAGCCCATACAACATACCTAACCTTAACCCCTTGTTAGCCCATACAACATACCTAACCTTAACTCCTTGTTAGCCCATACATTATACCTAACCTTAACTCCTTGTTAACCCATACAACATACCTAACCCAGATTCATTGTTAACCCATACAACATACCTAACCTTAACTCCTTGTTAGCCCATACAACATACCTAACCTTAACTCCTTGTTAGCCCATACATTATACCTAACCTTAACTCCTTGTTAACCCATACAACATACCTAACCCAGATTCATTGTTAGCCCATACAACATACCTAACCCAAACTCCTTGTTAGTCCATACAACATACCTAACCTTAACTCCTTGTTAGTCCATACAACATATCTAACCCAAACTCCGTGTTAACCCATACAACATACCTAACCTTAACTCCTTGTTAGTCCATACAACATACCTAACCTTAACTCCTTGTTAGTCCATACAACATATCTAACCCAAACTCCTTGTTAGTCCATACAACATACCTAACCCAGATTCATTGTTAACCCATACAACATACCTAACCCAAACCCCTTGTTAGCCCATACAACATACCTAACCTAAACTGCTTGTTAGCCCATACACCATACTCAACCTAAACTCCTTGTTAGCCCATACAACATACCTAACCTTAACTCCTTGTTAACCCATACAACATACCTAACCTTAACTCCTTGTTAACCCATACAACATACCTAACCCAAACTCCTTGTTAGCGGATACAACATACCTAACCCAAACTCCTTGTTAGCCCATACAACATACCTAACCCAAACCCCTTGTTAACCAATACAACATACCTAACTTTAACTCCTTGTTAGCCCATACAGCATACCTAACCCAAACTCCGTGTTTGCCCATACAACATACCTAACCTAAACTGCTTGTTAGCCCATACACCATACTCAACCTAAACTCCTTGTTAGCCCATACAACATACCTAACCCAAACCCCTTGTTAGCCCATACAACATACCTAACTTTAACTCCTTGTTAACCCATACAACATACCTAACCTTAACTCCTTGTTAGCCAATACAACATACCTAACCTAAACTGCTTGTTAGCCCATACACCATACTCAACCTAAACTCCTTGTTAGCCCATACAACATACCTAACCCAAACCCCTTGTTAACCAATACAACATACCTGACTTTAACTCCTTGTTAGCCCATACAGCATACCTAACCCAAACTCCGTGTTAGCCCATACAACATACCTAACCTAAACTCCTTGTTAGCCCATACAACATACCTAACCCAAACTCCGTGTTTGCCCATACAACATACCTAACCTAAACTGCTTGTTAGCCCATACAACATACCTAACCTTAACTCCTTGTTAGTCCATACAACATATCTAACCCAAACTCCGTGTTAACCCATACAACATACCTAACCTTAACTCCTTGTTAGTCCATACAACATACCTAACCTTAACTCCTTGTTAGTCCATACAACATATCTAACCCAAACTCCTTGTTAGTCCATACAACATACCTAACCCAGATTCATTGTTAACCCATACAACATACCTAACCCAAACCCCTTGTTAGCCCATACAACATACCTAACCTAAACTGCTTGTTAGCCCATACACCATACTCAACCTAAACTCCTTGTTAGCCCATACAACATACCTAACCTTAACTCCTTGTTAACCCATACAACATACCTAACCTTAACTCCTTGTTAACCCATACAACATACCTTACCCAAACTCCTTGTTAGCGGATACAACATACCTAACCCAAACTCCTTGTTAGCCCATACAACATACCTAACCCAAACCCCTTGTTAACCAATACAACATACCTAACTTTAACTCCTTGTTAGCCCATACAGCATACCTAACCCAAACTCCGTGTTTGCCCATACAACATACCTAACCTAAACTGCTTGTTAGCCCATACACCATACTCAACCTAAACTCCTTGTTAGCCCATACAACATACCTAACCCAAACCCCTTGTTAGCCCATACAACATACCTAACCTTAACTCCTTGTTAGCCAATACAACATACCTAACCTAAACTGCTTGTTAGCCCATACACCATACTCATCCTAAACTCCTTGTTAGCCCATACAACATACCTAACCCAAACCCCTTGTTAACCAATACAACATACCTAACCCAAACTCCTTGTTAGCCCATACAGCATACCTAACCTTAACTCATTCTTGGCCCATACAACATACCTAACCCAAACTCCGTGTTAGCCCATACAACATACCTAACCTAAACTCCTTGTTAGCCCATACAACATACCTAACCCAGATTCATTGTTAACCCATACAACATACCTAACCTTAACTCCTTGTTAGCCCATACAACATACCTTACCTAACCCCTTGTTAGCCCATACAACATACCTAACCTTAACTCCTTGTTAGCCCATACAACATACCTAACCCAAACTCCTTGTTAGCCCATACAACATACCTAACCTTAACCCCTTGTTAGCCCATACAACATACCCAACCTTAACCCCTTGTTAGCCCATACAACATATCTAACCCAAACTCCGTGTTAGCCCATACAACATACCTAACCCAAACTCCTTGTTAGCCCATACAACATACCTAACCTTAACTCCTTGTTAGTCCATACAACATATCTAACCCAAACTCCTTGTTAACCCATACAACATACCTAACCCAAACTCCTTGTTAGTCCATACAACATACCTAACCCAGACTCCTTGTTAACCCATACAACATACCTAACCTTAACTCCTTGTTAGCCCATACAACATATCTAACCCAAACTCCTTGTTAGCCCATACAACATACCTAACCCAAACTCCTTGTTAGCCCATACAACATACCTAACCTAAACTCCTTGTTAGCCATACAAAAACCTAGCCAAACATACCTTAACTACTTGTTAGCCCCATACAAAAAAATACCTAACCTTAACTCCATGTTAAGCCCATACAACATACCTAACCCAAACTCCGTGTTATGCCCATACCAACATACCTAACCTTAACTCCTTGTTAGCCATTACAACATACCTATACCCTAACTCCTTGTTGGACCCATACAACACTACCTAACCCATGAACGTCCTTGGTTAACCCATACAACATACCTAACCCAAACTCCTTGTTAGCCCATACAACATACCTAACCTTAACCCCTTGTTAGCCCATACAACATACCTAACCCAAACCCCTTGTTAGCCCATACAACATACCTAACCCAAACTCCTTGTTAGTCCCATACAACATATCTAACCCAAACTCCTTGTTAGCCCATACAACATACCTAACCTTAACTCCTTGTTAGCCATTACAACATACCTAACCCAAACTCCTTGTTAGCCCATACAACATACCTAACCTTAACTCCATGTTAGCCCATACAACATACCTAACCTTAACGCCTTGTTAGCCCATACAACATACCTAACCCAAACCCCTTGTTAGTCCATACAACATACCTAACCTTAACTCCTTGTGACATAACTTACCAAGATCCTTTGTTATATCTTAGAACGTGACAACAACTAATTTAATGTGCTACCCCGAAGGGTATCCCCTAAAATAGGGGGAAATTTTCATACCCCTGAGTAGATATTTTAAAATAATTGTATCAGTGTCATGAATTATAGATACATTAGATTTAATTAGTTGGACGGTTATTTATAAGTCCTACACACGATATAACGAAGTAACCTCCATATACTGCCGGCTTACAGTACTACTACACCCTTTGATCCTCACCTTCCCTGAAAACGTTTTGACCGCTATGTGCTATAATGCGAATCACATATTACAACTACCTTCTAAATTAAAGAAATCAGAATAGATTATGGTTCACCAGCACGTTAAAAACAATCAGCATCAAGTTAATGTCAGTAGATTTCTACGAATCAAGCTTATTGGCTAAAACCTATAGTTTAATGGCGAATGGTCAATGTCGTTTATTGATCTATGTTCAAAGTAACATGCGACTCAATGGGACGGTATTTAAATCAAAGAAACCTTTGAATATCACAATTTCCGTGAACGATGTGATAGAATACGTTAAATTCTATGTTTTTGGATAATGTCGTCAGTACTCGGTTTTGTACACGACACAGTAGTAGCAATGAAGCAGTAGATACTAAATTAACACTTCCCAAACTCTTGGTACACGACATAGTAGTAGCCACGAAGCAGTAGATACTAAGCTAACCCTTCCCTAACTCTTGGTACACGACATAGTAGTAGCCATGAAGCAGTAGATACTAAGCTAACCCTTCCCAAACTCTTGGTACACGACATAGTAGTAGCCATGAAGCAGTAGATACTAAGCTAACCCTTCCCAAACTCTTGGTACACGACATAGTAGTAGCCATGAAGCAGTACATACTAAGCTAACCCTTCCCAAACTCTTGGTACACGACATAGTAGTAGCAATGAAGCAGTAGATACTAAGTTAACAAGTCCCAAACTCTTGGTACACGACATAGTAGTAGCAATGAAGCAGTACATACTAAGTTAACACTTCCCAAACTCTTGGTACACGACATAGTAGTAGCAATGAAGCAGTACATACTAAGTTAACATGTCCCAAACTCTTGGTACACGACATAGTAGTAGCCACGAAGCAGTAGATACTAAGCTAACCCTTCCCAAACTCTTGGTACACGACATAGTAGTAGCGATGAAGCAGTAGATACTAAGCTAACCCTTCCCAAACTCTAGGTACACGACATAGTAGTAGCCATGAAGCAGTACATACTAAGTTAACACGTCCCAAACTCTTGGTACACGACATAGTAATAGCAATGAAGCAGTACATACTAAGTTAACACTTCCCAAACTCTTGGTACACGACATAGTAGTAGCCATGAAGCAGTACATACTAAGTTAACCCTTTCCAAACTCTTGGTACACGACATAGTAGTAGCCATGAAGCAGTACATACTAAGTTAACACTTCCCAAACTCTTGGTACACGACATAGTAGTAGCCACGAAGCAGTAGATACTAAGCTAACCCTTCCCAAACTCTTGGTACACGACATAGTAGTAGCAATGAAGCAGTAGATACTAAGTTAACACGTCCCAAACTCTTGGTACACGACATAGTAGTAGCAATGAAGCAGTACATACTAAGCTAACCCTTCCCAAACTCTTGGTACACGACATAGTAGTAGCCATGAAGCAGTACATACTAAGTTAACCCTTCCTGTAGTATTATATAGGAGAGACATGGTCCAGTACACAGATGTGGGTATACTGTAGGATTATATAGGAGAGACATGGTCCAGTACACAGCTGTGGGTCTACTGTAGTATTAGATAGGAAGGACATGGTCCAGTAGACAGCTGCGGGTCTACTGTAGTATTATATAGGAGTGACATGGTCCAGTAGACAGATGTGGGTATACTGTAGGATTATATAGGAGAGACATGGTCCAGTAGACAGTTGTGGGTCTACTGTAGGATTATATAGGAGAGATATGGTAAAGTAGACAGCTGTGGGTCTACTGTAGGATTATATAGGAGAGACATGGTCCAGTAGACAGTTGTGGGTCTACTGTAGTGTTATATAGGAGAGACATGGTCCAGTAGACAGCTGTGGGTCTACTGTAGTATTATATAGGAGAGACATGGTCCAGTAGACAGTTGTGGGTCTACTGTAGTATTATATAGGAGAGACATGGTCCAGTACACAGCTGTGGGTCTACTGTAGTATTATATAGGAGAGACGTGGTCCAGTACAGAGCTGTGGGTCTACTGTA
The DNA here is from genome assembly GCF_902652985.1 of Pecten maximus. NCBI lineage: Eukaryota > Metazoa > Mollusca > Bivalvia > Pectinida > Pectinidae > Pecten > Pecten maximus. The sequence goes on from NC_047017.1 coordinate 49,827,742, forward strand.
GTATTATATAGGAGAGACGTGGTCCAGTACAGAGCTGTGGGTCTACTGTAGTATTATATAGGAGAGACGTGGTCCAGTAGACAGCTGTGGGTCTACTGTAGGATTATATAGGACAGACATGGTCCAGTAGACAGCTGTGGGTCTACTGTAGGATAATATAGGAGCGACATGGTCCAGTACACAGCTGTGGGTCTACTGTAGTATTATATAGGAGAGACGTGGTCCAGTAGACAGCTGTGGGTCTACTGTAGGATTATATAGGACAGACATGGTCCAGTACACAGCTGTGGGTCTACTGTAGTATTATATAGGAGAGACATGGTCTAGTACACAGCTGTGGGTCTACTGTAGTATTATATAGGAGAGACATGGTCCAGTAGACAGCTGTGGGTCTACTGTAGGATTATATAGGACAGACATGGTCCAGTACACAGCTGTGGCTCTATTGTAGTATTATATAGGAGAGACATGGTCCAGTACACAGATGTGGGTCTACTGTAGTGTTATATAGGAGAGACATGGTCCAGTACACAGCTGTGGGTCTACTGTAGTATTATATAGGAGAGACATGGTCCAGTAGACAGTTGTGGGTCTACTGTAGTGTTATATAGGAGAGACATGGTCCAGTAGACAGTTGTGGGTCTACTGTAGTATTATATAGGAGAGACATGGTCCAGTAGACAGTTGTGGGTCTACTGTAGTATTATATAGGAGAGACATGGTCCAGTAGACAGCTGTGGGTCTACTGTAGTGTTATATAGGAGAGACATGGTCCAGTACACAGCTGTGGGTCTACTGTAGTATTATATAGGAGAGACATGGTCCAGTAGACAGTTGTGGGTCTACTGTAGTATTATATAGGAGAGACATGGTCCAGTAGACAGCTGTGGGTCTACTGTAGTGTTATATAGGAGAGACATGGTCCAGTACACAGCTGTGGGTCTACTGTAGTATTATATAGGAGAGACATGGTCCAGTAGACAGCTGTGGGTCTACTGTAGGATTATATAGGAGAGACATGGTCCAGTACACAGCTGTGGGTCTACTGTAGTATTATATAGGAGAGACATGGTCCAGTAGACAGTTGTTGGTCTACTGTAGTGTTATATAGGAGAGACATGGTCCAGTAGACAGCTGTGGGTCTACTGTAGGATTATATAGGAGAGACGTGGTCCAGTACACAGCTGTGGGTCTACTGTAGTATTATATAGGAGAGACATGGTCCAGTAGACAGTTGTGGGTCTACTGTAGTATTATATAGGAGAGACATGGTCCAGTAGACAGCTGTGGGTCTACTGTAGTGTTATATAGGAGAGACATGGTCCAGTACACAGCTGTGGGTCTACTGTAGTATTATATAGGAGAGACATGGTCCAGTAGACAGTTGTTGGTCTACTGTAGTGTTATATAGGAGAGACATGGTCCAGTAGACAGCTGTGGGTCTACTGTAGGATTATATAGGACAGACGTGGTCCAGTACACAGCTGTGGGTCTACTGTAGTATTATATAGGAGAGACATGGTCCAGTAGACAGTTGTGGGTCTACTGTAGTATTATATAGGAGAGACATGGTCCAGTAGACAGCTGTGGGTCTACTGTAGTGTTATATAGGAGAGACATGGTCCAGTAGACAGCTGTGGGTCTAATGTAGTATTATATAGGAGTGACATGGTCCAGTAGACAGCTGTGGGTCTACTGTAGGATTATATAGGAGAGACATGGTCCAGTACACAGATGTGGGTCTACTGTAGTATTATATAGGAGAGACATGGTCCAGTACACAGCTGTGGGTCTACTGTAGTATTATATAGGAGAGACATGGTCCAGTAGACAGTTGTGGGTCTACTGTAGTATTATATAGGAGAGACATGGTCCAGTAGACAGCTGTGGGTCTACTGTAGTGTTATATAGGAGAGACATGGTCCAGTAGACAGCTGTGGGTCTAATGTAGTATTATATAGGAGTGACATGGTCCAGTACACAGCTGTGGGTCTACTGTAGTATTATATAGGAGAGACATGGTCCAGTAGACAGTTGTGGGTCTACTGTAGTATTATATAGGAGAGACATGGTCCAGTAGACAGCTGTGGGTCTACTGTAGTGTTATATAGGAGAGACATGGTCCAGTAGACAGTTGTGGGTCTACTGTAGGATTATATAGGAGAGACATGGTCCAGTAGACAGCTGTGGGTCTACTGTAGTATTATATAGGAGAGACGTGGTCCAGTAGACAGCTGTGGGTCTAATGTAGTATTATATAGGAGTGACATGTCCAGTAGACAGCTGTGGGTCTACTGTAGGATTATATAGGAGAGACATGGTCCAGTAGACAGTTGTGGGTCTACTGTAGGATTATATAGGAGAGACATGGTCTAGTACACAGCTGTGGGTCTACTGTAGGATTATATAGGAGAGACATGGTCCAGTAGACAGTTGTGGGTATACTGTAGTATTATATAGGAGAGACATGGTCCAGTACACAGCTGTGGGTCTACTGTAGGATTATATAGGAGAGACATGGTCCAGTACACAGCTGTGGGTCTACTGTAGGATTATATAGGAGAGACATGGTCCAGTAGACAGCTGTAGGTCTACTGTAGTATTATATAGGAGAGACATGGTCCAGTAGACAGCTGTGGGTCTACTTTAGGATTATATAGGAGAGACATGGTCCAGTACACAGCTGATGGTCTACTGTAGTATTATATAGGAGAGACATGGTCCAGTACACAGCTGTGGGTCTACTGTAGTATTATATAGGAGAGACATGGTCCAGTAGACAGCAGTGGGTCTACTGTAGGATTATATAGGAGAGACATGGTCCAGTACACAGCTGTGAGTCTACTGTAGTATTATATAGGAGAGACATGGTCCAGTAGACAGCTGTGGGTCTACTGTAGGATTATATAGGAGAGACATGGTCCAGTAGACAGCTGTGGGTCTACTGTAGGATTATATAGGAGAGACATGGTCCAGTACACAGATGTGGGTCTACTGTAGTATTATATAGGAGAGACATGGTCCAGTAGACAGCTGTGGGTCTACTGTAGTGTTATATAGGAGAGACGTGGTCCAGTACACAGCTGTGGGTCTACTGTAGGATTATATAGGAGAGACATGGTCCAGTAGACAGCTGTGGGTCTACTGTAGTATTATATAGGAGAGACATGGTCCAGTACACAGCTGTGGGTCCACTGTAGGATTATATAGGAGAGACATGGTCCAGTACACAGCTGTGGGTCTACTGTAGGATTATATAGGACAGACATGGTCCAGTACACAGCTGTGGGTCTACTGTAGTATTATATAGGAGAGACATGGTCTAGTACACAGCTGTGGGTCTACTGTAGTATTATATAGGAGAGACATGGTCCAGTAGACAGCTGTGGGTCTACTGTAGGATTATATAGGACAGACATGGTCCAGTACACAGCTGTGGCTCTATTGTAGTATTATATAGGAGAGACATGGTCCAGTACACAGATGTGGGTCTACTGTAGTGTTATATAGGAGAGACATGGTCCAGTACACAGCTGTGGGTCTACTGTAGTATTATATAGGAGAGACATGGTCCAGTAGACAGCTGTGGGTCTACTGTAGTGTTATATAGGAGAGACGTGGTCCAGTACACAGCTGTGGGTCTACTGTAGGATTATATAGGAGAGACATGGTCCAGTAGACAGCTGTGGGTCTACTGTAGTATTATATAGGAGAGACATGGTCCAGTACACAGCTGTGGGTCCACTGTAGGATTATATAGGAGAGACATGGTCCAGTACACAGCTGTGGGTCTACTGTAGGATTATATAGGACAGACATGGTCCAGTACACAGCTGTGGGTCTACTGTAGTATTATATAGGAGAGACATGGTCTAGTACACAGCTGTGGGTCTACTGTAGTATTATATAGGAGAGACATGGTCCAGTAGACAGCTGTGGGTCTACTGTAGGATTATATAGGACAGACATGGTCCAGTACACAGCTGTGGCTCTATTGTAGTATTATATAGGAGAGACATGGTCCAGTACACAGATGTGGGTCTACTGTAGTGTTATATAGGAGAGACATGGTCCAGTACACAGCTGTGGGTCTACTGTAGTATTATATAGGAGAGACATGGTCCAGTAGACAGTTGTGGGTCTACTTTAGTGTTATATAGTAGAGACATGGTCCAGTAGACAGTTGTGGGTCTACTGTAGTATTATATAGGAGAGACATGGTCCAGTAGACAGTTGTGGGTCTACTGTAGTATTATATAGGAGAGACATGGTCCAGTAGACAGCTGTGGGTCTACTGTAGTGTTATATAGGAGAGACATGGTCCAGTACACAGCTGTGGGTCTACTGTAGTATTATATAGGAGAGACATGGTCCAGTAGACAGTTGTGGGTCTACTGTAGTATTATATAGGAGAGACATGGTCCAGTAGACAGCTGTGGGTCTACTGTAGTGTTATATAGGAGAGACATGGTCCAGTACACAGCTGTGGGTCTACTGTAGTATTATATAGGAGAGACATGGTCCAGTAGACAGCTGTGGGTCTACTGTAGGATTATATAGGAGAGACATGGTCCAGTACACAGCTGTGGGTCTACTGTAGTATTATATAGGAGAGACATGGTCCAGTAGACAGTTGTGGGTCTACTGTAGTGTTATATAGGAGAGACATGGTCCAGTAGACAGCTGTGGGTCTACTGTAGGATTATATATGAGAGACGTGGTCCAGTACACAGCTGTGGGTCTACTGTAGTATTATATAGGAGAGACATGGTCCAGTAGACAGTTGTGGGTCTACTGTAGTATTATATAGGAGAGACATGGTCCAGTAGACAGCTGTGGGTCTACTGTAGTGTTATATAGGAGAGACATGGTCCAGTAGACAGCTGTGGGTCTAATGTAGTATTATATAGGAGTGACATGGTCCAGTAGACAGCTGTGGGTCTACTGTAGGATTATATAGGAGAGACATGGTCCAGTACACAGATGTGGGTCTACTGTAGTATTATATAGGAGAGACATGGTCCAGTACACAGCTGTGGGTCTACTGTAGTATTATATAGGAGAGACATGGTCCAGTAGACAGTTGTGGGTCTACTGTAGTATTATATAGGAGAGACATGGTCCAGTAGACAGCTGTGGGTCTACTGTAGTGTTATATAGGAGAGACATGGTCCAGTAGACAGCTGTGGGTCTAATGTAGTATTATATAGGAGTGACATGGTCCAGTAGACAGCTGTGGGTCTACTGTAGGATTATATAGGAGAGACATGGTCCAGTACACAGCTGTGGGTCTACTGTAGTATTATATAGGAGAGACATGGTCCAGTAGACAGTTGTGGGTCTACTATAGTATTATATAGGAGAGACATGGTCCAGTAGACAGCTGTGGGTCTACTGTAGTGTTATATAGGAGAGACATGGTCCAGTAGACAGTTGTGGGTCTACTGTAGGATTATATAGGAGAGACATGGTCCAGTAGACAGCTGTGGGTCTACTGTAGTATTATATAGGAGAGACGTGGTCCAGTAGACAGCTGTGGGTCTAATGTAGTATTATATAGGAGTGACATGTCCAGTAGACAGCTGTGGGTCTACTGTAGGATTATATAGGAGAGACATGGTCCAGTAGACAGTTGTGGGTCTACTGTAGGATTATATAGGAGAGACATGGTCTAGTACACAGCTGTGGGTCTACTGTAGGATTATATAGGAGAGACATGGTCCAGTAGACAGTTGTGGGTATACTGTAGTATTATATAGGAGAGACATGGTCCAGTACACAGCTGTGGGTCTACTGTAGGATTATATAGGAGAGACATGGTCCAGTACACAGCTGTGGGTCTACTGTAGGATTATATAGGAGAGACATGGTCCAGTAGACAGCTGTAGGTCTGCTGTAGTATTATATAGGAGAGACATGGTCCAGTAGACAGCTGTGGGTTTACTTTAGGATTATATAGGAGAGACATGGTCCAGTACACAGCTGATGGTCTACTGTAGTATTATATAGGAGAGACATGGTCCAGTACACAGCTGTGGGTCTACTGTAGTATTATATAGGAGAGACATGGTCCAGTAGACAGCAGTGGGTCTACTGTAGGATTATATAGGAGAGACATGGTCCAGTACACAGCTGTGAGTCTACTGTAGTATTATATAGGAGAGACATGGTCCAGTAGACAGCTGTGGGTCTACTGTAGGATTATATAGGAGAGACATGGTCCAGTAGACAGCTGTGGGTCTACTGTAGGATTATATAGGAGAGACATGGTCCAGTACACAGATGTGGGTCTACTGTAGTATTATATAGGAGAGACATGGTCCAGTAGACAGCTGTGGGTCTACTGTAGTGTTATATAGGAGAGACGTGGTCCAGTACACAGCTGTGGGTCTACTGTAGGATTATATAGGAGAGACATGGTCCAGTAGACAGCTGTGGGTCTACTGTAGGATTATATAGGAGAGACATGGTCCAGTACACAGCTGTGGGTTTACTGTAGGGATATATAGGAGAGACATGGTCCAGTACACAGCTGATGGTCTACTGTAGTATTATATAGGAGAGACATGGTCCAGTACACAGCTGTGGGTCTACTGTAGGATTATATAGGAGAGACATGGTCCAGTAGACAGCTGTGGGTCTACTGTAGTGTTATATAGGAGAGACATGGTCCAGTAGACAGCTGTGGGTCTACTGTAGTATTATATAGGAGAGACGTGGTCCAGTAGACAGCTGTGGGTCTACTGTAGGATTATATAGGAGAGACGTGGTCCAGTAGACAGCTGTGGGTCTACTGTAGGATTATATAGGAGAGACATGGTCCAGTACACAGCTGTGGGTCTACTGTAGTATTATATAGGAGTGACATGGTCCAGTAGACAGTTGTGGGTCTACTGTAGGATTATATAGGAGAGACGTGGTCCAGTACACAGATGTGGGTCTACTGTAGTGTTATATAGGAGAGACGTGGTCCAGTACACAGCTGTGGGTCTACTGTAGGATTATATAGGAGAGATATGGTCCAGTAGACAGTTGTGGGTCTACTGTAGGATTATATAGGACAGACATGGTCCAGTAGACAGCTGTGGGTCTAATGTAGGATTATATAGGAGAGACATGGTCCAGTACACAGCTGTGGACTCTACTCTAGGATTATATAGGAGAGACGTGGTCCAGTACACAGCTGTGGGTCTACTGTAAGATTATATAGGAGAGACATGGTCCAGTACACAGCTGTGGGTCTACTGTAGTATTATATAGGAGAGACATGGTCCAGTAGACAGTTGTGGGTCTACTGTAGTATTATATAGGAGAGACATGGTCCAGTAGACAGTTGTGGGTCTACTGTAGTATTATATAGGAGAGACATGGTCCAGTACACAGCTGTGGGTCTACTGTAGGATTATATAGGAGAGACATGGTCCAGTACACAGCTGTGGGTCTACTGTAGGATTATATAGGAGAGACATGGTCCAGTAGACAGTTGTGGGTCTACTGTAGGATTATATAGGAGAGACATGGTCCAGTACACAGCTGTGGGTCTACTGTAGTATTATATAGGAGAGACATGGTCCAGTAGACAGCTGTGGGTCTACTGTAGTATTATATAGGAGTGACATGGTCCAGTAGACAGCTGTGGGTCTACTGTAGGATTATATAGGAGAGACATGGTCCAGTAGACAGCTGTGGGTCTACTGTAGGATTATATAGGAGAGACATGGTCCAGTAGACAGCTGTGGGTCTACTGTAGGATTATATAGGAGAGACATGGTCCAGTAGACAGCTGTGGGTCTACTGTAGGATTATATAGGAGAGACGTGGTCCAGTACACAGCTGTGGGTCTACTGTAGTGTTATATAGGAGAGACATGGTCCAGTAGACAGCTGTGGGTCTACTGTAGGATTATATAGGAGAGACATGGTCCAGTAGACAGCTGTGGGTCTACTGTAGGATTATATAGGAGAGACATGGTCCAGTAGACAGCTGTGGGTCTACTGTAGTATTATATAGGAGAGACATGGTCCAGTAGACAGCTGTGGGTCTACTGTAGGATTATATAGGAGAGACATGGTCCAGTAGACAGCTGTGGGTCTACTGTAGGATTATATAGGAGAGACATGGTCCAGTAGACAGTTGTGGGTCTACTGTAGGATTATATAGGAGAGACATGGTCCAGTAGACAGCTGTGGGTCTACTGTAGGATTATATAGGAGAGACGTGGTCCAGTACACAGCTGTGGGTCTACTGTAGTGTTATATAGGAGAGACATGGTCCAGTAGACAGCTGTGGGTCTACTGTAGTATTATATAGGAGAGACATGGTCCAGTAGACAGTTGTGGGTCTACTGTAGGATTATATAAGAGAGACATGGTCCAGTACACAGCTGTGGGTCTACTGTAGTGTTATATAGGAGAGACATGGTCCAGTACACAGCTGTGGGTATACTGTAGTATTATATAGGAGAGACATGGTCCAGTAGACAGTTGTGGGACTACTTTAGGATTATATAGGAGAGACATGGTCCAGTAGACAGCTATGAGTCTACTGTAGTATTATATAGGAGAGACATGGTCCAGTAGACAGATGTGAGTCTACTGTAGGATTATATAGGAGAGACATGGTCCAGTAGACAGATATGGGTCTACTGTAGTATTACATAGGAGAGACGTGGTCCAGTAGACAGCTGTGGGCTCTATTGTAGTATTGAATAGGAGAGAATTGGTCTGGTCCAGTACTTGTAAGGCTGTGAGCTCCACTGTAAGATTAAATAGAAGATTCGTGGACCAGTACAAAGCTGTGAGCTCCACTGTAAGATTAAATAGAAGACCCGTGGACCAGTACAGAGCTGTTTGCTCCACTGTAAGATTAAATAGAAGATCCGTGGACCAGTACAGAGCTGTTTGCTCCACTGTAAGATTAAATAGAAGATCCGTGGACCAGTACAGAGCTGTTTGCTCCACTGTAAGATTAAATAGAAGATCCGTGGACCAGTACAGAGCTGTTTGCTCCACTGTGGTATCGAAAAGGCAGTCGTAGCCAAGGACCAGTACACGACTGTGGGTGTTGTTATTGACAGAATTTCTCACATTATAGCCGCCAGAGCAAAACCTAGTCACCATTTTTAAATGCAAAACACATACTTCTTTAATAAGCCGAGGAGATATTTGACGTGATAGCTTGTTTTGATAAGAATTATAATATGGAATCAAAATTCATGGCCCAGATCAAAGCGAAACTCGTCGTAAGTAATTCGCGCGAGTGACCTTCGATAACCTTTCTCTGGCTGGCTTTACAAATAAACGCTTTTCACTGTCAGAATGCGTGTCGTTTACATTATCAAGTCTGCCGTCCATACAATACTCTTGATAAGCCTTTAATATTTAAGCTATAAAATCTATATGGAGTATATACTACGTAGCAAAACAAAGCCCCGATAAGGGTAGTCGCTTGTATACCGGTTCGGCTTAGACAGATAACAGCCCGGGTGGATAAAGTGACTTTACCGTTTGATATGTTTATGATTATAAACGACTATGTAATTTTCTAGGCTTTCATTTCGCTTAAATATTTTTTCTGTCAAACTTGATAGATAGATTATTACATCAAAAGATATTATCGACTTTTCTGAAGACGTATTGTAACTTCAAAGTCGAGCGATAGGTGCCTTTTTATGGGAAGGTATAAAAGGCTATATAAGGGAAAGGCCACTTGATTCATTAACGTACGCAGATGTGGTGTGGGAATGTTGAAAACTGCAAGGCCTCGCACCTTTGCTTTACTGCTCCCGTCTGCCCCCCTCACTTCCGCAGTCTGCTTTCCCAGACCCCATGTAGTTCCCTCAAATACATCTCGAATGGAAATCCCTCCTTGGTTTCCTGCAATAACACTAAAGCAAAACGAAACGATCGCTCAAAATCTATATCTAGATATCGTGTTGAAAATTTCGGGTCCGTGCCTTTCTGATAATTTTCTTTTTCGTTTTGTGAATCATCTTCACGGTGCTTTAATTAATAGCAATAGCAATATGCTGATCTTGTGTATATGCCCTGTGTCGCCTGTCAAGCCTGGGTGGAGGAGATTCGGTGCCTGATACCACATGGCAAAGTCTCGTGTACCCGAATCTCGAGATACCGTGAATGGTCGGTCACGCCCCACGAGCCACGTGACATAACGTCGCATGCCCAATAACGTGCTAAATCGTCCACAGAAAGCCGATAAGCATTTCACGGACTAGACCAACAACACGGGGCAAAGGTCAGATATGAGCACGTGTCTACAGTTAAAACACCTTTTATCTTTATACTTAAATATTCATAACCAATTAACACGTGGTTATATGTAGTTGCGTTGTTTACGGATAACGGCGTCGTATGTTGCAGCGTTGCTCCCACTGACCTATATACCAGCGTTGATCGATATGCGAAATGATATTTTGTGGCATTTTTTGATATTCTATTTTAAAGATGTATATAATTGTAGCAAATCACAAACAAGAAATACAAAATTCAAACTAGAACAATAAATTACCTGTGTAATGCATAATCATGACCATATAAATATGATGTATTTATATCTGATGTAGCCGAACCAACAGGTGACGTACATGTCTTTGTATTGCAGATATCACACGCATGTATTTCTTCTTTATCTATGATTCTAGTTTCGATGAAAATAGTATAACTTAATTACCTTACTAAAATATTCCTGAAAATATTATTGAAACAAGTTTGAGGACAAAACAACGTAATGAACGAAAGAATAGTGATAAATGGAGCCGAAATATTCGTAATAGATTAGCTTATTAGTTTTTCAAACACAGTAAGTTTATCATATTAACCAATAAATTAAACACGACCTGTGACTATAACTGTAAACCTAACTAAGACAAAACGAAAGAAAGATATGGACAATATACAGACTTACATAACACCAATAGTAATAATACCAGGTGTTCCTGTGTGGACAATATACAGACTTACATAACACCAATAGTAATAATACCAGGTGTTCCTGTGTGGACAATATACAGACTTACATAACACCAATAGTAATAATACCAGGTGTTCCTGTGTGGACAATATACAGACTTACATAACACCAATGGAAATAATACCAGGTGTTCCTGTGTGGACAATATACAGACTTACATAACACCAATGGAAATAATACCAGGTGTTCCTGTATTGACAATATACAGACTTACATAACATCAATGGTAATAACACCAGGTGTTCCGGAAGGGTTAACGTCTTTTTTTCCTTGACGGAACCCGACAGATATATCAAGATACAATTTATGTTATGTTCTAGTTTTGCGTCTGTGTTATATATCATTGGATTTTACCAATAAACTGGCATCTTCGACAGATATATCTCATATGGAAGGCGTTTACTTCTATCCTTGACCAAATGTACAGTACTTTCTCATCACTACATTAAAGGAAGCCGAATTTTCCAGTAAAACCATTGAGTGTGTGTGTGTGTGTGTGTGTGTGTGTGTGCGTGTGTGTGTGTGTGTGACTTTCACAAATACATTTAGGCATTTTATTTATTAAAATACAATTGGTAATTTTGAAAATTCTCAACAGCTAATTGCAACATTAATATAGTTTTCAAGCTTGATGTCACAAAATTCTCACGAAAGTTAGTAGTTAAAAGAGTTAGATGTAGTCTGTCATCATCATACTCGTTTAATATGTGTATGTTTCTTTCAACGGTTTCGGTTGGATGTAATCTATTTTTGCATTGTTTAAAAATTGAAAATGCGTTTGTGTTGTTGTAATTTGACGGCACATGTTGATTTTCTAAAACACCTAATTATCTATTTATGTCATAATGGCACCATCTATAGCGATGTCACGATAAAGAATCGGGGACTGTAGAACCCGGAATAATCCGGATTATGTAGTCCAGGTATGGTTAATGTGTGTAATGTTAACGATAATCCTGATTATGTAGTCCAGGTATGGTCAATGTGTGTAATGTTAACGATAATCCGGATTATGTAGTCCAGGTATGGTCAATGTGTGTAATGTTAACGATAATCCGGATTATGTAGTCCAGGTATGGTCAATGTGTGTAATGTTAACGATAATCCTGATTATGTAGTCCAGGTATGGTCAATGTGTGTAATGTTAACGATAATCCTGATTATGTAGTCCAGGTATGGTCAATGTGTGTAATGTTAACGTGATGTGTAGATTGTTAACTAATTCCTTACCTCAATATTAATGAACACCAGTGATCGAACTTTAGTGTGTAGCTAGACATTACATGGCGGATGCATATGGCTAATCCATCATACTAGGTAATCAAACAAATATTTAGACGAAGAAGATCTGTAGTAGAAGGGATTTTCTGACAGACCTGGGGACAAGCGACAAAACACAAGGACTGGTTCGTTGACGGTTTCTTACGCTTGCATTATATGTGTAATTTGTTTGAACCTAAACATTTTTCACCTACTGAAGACAGACGACTATACTATTAAACAAAAGGTGAGTATTGTAATGCCGACCTCCGCCAGGAGATGTTTGAGTATCTTTTGTTTGGTATATTGCTGGATATGTGGAGGTTTTTTTTCTTCTAACAAGTAGACATTTAAGTCAGAGATCAAGGGGCGAAGATGTATTTTATGCCTGCCAAAGGATTTCCTATAACGGCAATAGACATTTACACTGGAGATTTACATTGGACATTTACATTGCATTATCGTCGGCCTTTCGTTCAATGCCACTCTCAGCGTTTAATCTTTTGTGTTAAATGCTGAATCCGATTTATTTTATCTGATAACATTTCCTATTTATAAAACTTGCAAACAAATATGGCTATGGAGGAGAGTAATGAACATGAATCGATTTCTCAAAGATCTTTTAAGATATCCTAAAGAATATTACCTTCAGACATAAATGACTTTCCTGTGCATGTATAAGTCAATGATGGGGAGATAAATGCATGTGAAATCAGATCAGGACCTGATGTCATGTCAGATAATATAGTAATAAATTCAGGTTAAATGTTTACTTCGAACGGATGAGGTAAGAATTCCGGATACTATACACACGAGACACAGTATTTAAGTTGTTGTGCAGTAACGAAAAATAAATAAATAACAGTATGAATTTTGTATACATTTAATTAATACAATCAAGAGGATATAAAATAATTTCTCACAAATTAAATACCCAAGTTTTACAAACACGAGAAGAAATTGCGGTTAATCCCGAAAATATGACTATGAGTATAAAAATGGTGCCGTTCGGTACTGGCATGTCATTTAAGGTCGAAGGAAATTTGCTTCATACGGATAGTATAGTGGAAGTTACCTTTGTTTCAGTAAATATTTAGTTTCTGATCAGACTGATTAGTTTCGAATATTTTAATAAAGTGACGAACTGTGATGAAATGTGAAATACATTGTTGTTTAGACATAAACATTGTTACTAGTATATTTGTGAGGGTATAAAGGTAAGAAGTGATGTTATATACATTGTTACTAGTATATTTGTGATGGTATAAAGGTAAGAGGTGATGTTATATACATTGTTACTAGTATATCTGTCGGGATAAAAAAGTAAGAAGTGATGTTATATACATTGTTACTAGTATATCTGTGAAGGATAAAAAGGTGAGAAGTGATGATATATACATTGTTACTAGTATATCTGTGAGGATAAAAAGGTGAGAAGTGATGTTATACATTGTTACTAGTATATCTGTGAGGATAAAAAGGTGAGAAGTGATGTTATACATTGTTACTAGTATATCTGTGAGGATAAAAAGGTGAGAAGTGATGATATATACATTGTTACTAGTATATCTGTGAGGATAAAAAGGTGAGAAGTGATGTTATACATTGTTACTAGTATATCTGTGAGGATAAAAAGGTGAGAAGTGATGTTATATACATTGTTACTAGTATATCTGTGAGGATAAAAAAGTAAGAAGTGATGTTATATACATTGTTACTGGTATATCTGCCGGGATAGAAAGGTAAGAAGTGATGTGAGGCTAATTGATAAACAGCGAGGGTCGACATTGTCTATCATTTGTTTTGTATTTATTGCAGCTAAAGCATTAGTTCTTGATATATCAAAATCACTTGGCAATTTCCTCACATCAAATTTCTCCCAAGTCTTTGTCATCTTTTGAACTAAGCATCAAACGATTCCAGATACATATCGTAGTTAAGAGTACTATAGCATTACATACTCATCCCCGTATAAAGTTCACGAGGCCAGGCGTGAAAAAAGATTTATCAACGTTACAATCAGAGCCTTTTTATATTAATAAGCCATCAAAATATGAAAGACATATTTGTATACTTACTCACACATAGAAATGACAAACCAAATCAACACTCAATCTTTGTATTACATGTATATTTGTAGTTTCAAAAACAACTATAACTAAATGTCGATGGATCTGTAGGCCAACATGTATCATCTAAGATTCGTAACAACCCATTCCATGCAACCTGCTATGTATTAAACAATCACGTAAACAAGTATAGCCAACGATTATAGTATTGTATAAAGCCAGGGTTGTCAATCTCTAAGGATGTTAGAGATATATCATCTACTTTGATCTATGGCAGATGATTGAACCATTAGTAGAACCACATATGAACCACCTGTAGTATAAAATATAACCCATGACTAAAACCATATCTAAAACAACTGCAATACCAGCTCTGAACCGCCTGTAATACCAGATATGAACCACCAGTAATGTCAGTTCAGAACAAACAGTAATAACATATATCAACCATGGTAATACCAGTTCCGTTCCGAACTACTAGTAATATTACCATATCTAAAGCATCGATGACACCAGGCGTGAATCTGAACCAGCGGAACCATCAGTATTACTACAGCTGAACCATCAGTATAACTACAGCTGAACCATCAGTATTACTACGGCTGAACCATTAGTATAATTACAGGTGAACCATCAGTATTACTACGGCTGAACTATTACTATTACTACGGCAGAACCATCAGTATTACTACAGCTGAACCATCAGAATTACTACAGCTGAACCATTAGTATTACTACGGCTGAACCATCAGTATTACTACAGCTGAACCATCAGTATTACTACAGCTGAACCATCAGAATTACTACAGCTGAACCATTAGTATTACTACGGCTGAACCATCAGTATTACTACAGCTGAACCATCAGTATTACTACAGCTGAACCATCAGTATCACTACGGCTGAACTATTACTATTACTACGGCAGAACCATCAGTATTACTACAGCTGAACTATTAGTATTACTACAGTTGATCCATTAGTATTACTACAGCTGAACCATTAGTATTACTACAGCTGAACCATTAGTATAACTAAAACTGAGCCATCAGTATTACTACAGCTGAACCATTAGTATAACTAAAACTGAGCCATCAGTATTACTACAGTTGATCCATGAGTATTACTACGGCAGAACCATCAGTATTACTACAACTGAACCATTAGTATTACTACAGCTGAACCGTTAGTATTACTACAGCTGAACCATTAGTATAACTAAAACTGAGCCATCAGTATTACTACAGCTGAACCATTAGTATAACTAAAACTGAGCCATCAGTATTACTACAGTTGATCCATGAGTATTACTACGGCTGAACCATCAGTATTACTACAGCTGAACTATTACTATTACTACGGCAGAACCATCAGTATTACTATAGCTGAACTATTAGTATTACTACAGTTGATCCATGAGTATTACTACGGCTGAACCATCAGTATTACTACAGCTGAACTATTACTATTACTACGGCAGAACCATCAGTATTACTATAGCTGAACTATTAGTATTACTAAAACTGAGCCATCAGTATTACTACAGTTGATCCATGAGTATTACTACGGCTGAACCATCAGTATTACTACAGCTGAACCATCAGTATTACTACAGCTGAACCATTAGTATTACTACAGCTGAACCATTAGTATAACTACAGCTGAACCATCAGTATTACTACAGCTGAACCATCAGTATTACTACAGCTGAACCATTAGTATTAATAACTAAAGCTGAGCCATCAATATTACTATAGCTGAATTATTAGTATTACTTTGGCTGAGCCATTAGAATTACTACAGCTGAACCATTAGTATTATTACAGCTGAACCATTAGTATAACTAAAACTGAGCCATCAGTATTACTACGGCAGAACCATCAGTATTACTACAGCTGAACCATGAGTATTACTACAGCTGAACCATGAGTATTACTACAGCTGAACCATCAGTATTACTACGGCTGAACCATCAGTATTACTACAGCTGAACCATCAGTATTACTACAGCTGAACCATCAGTATTACTACGGCTGAACCATTAGTTTTACTACGGCTGAACCACGAGTATTACCAGAGCTAAACCAGTAAGATCAAAGCTCGACAGAGCTAACTTACTACTTTTTCCTGTTCCACCACCCTTATCTGATTTACCATTGTGACAATCCGTGTTTTCCTTGTTTCCTATCGTTTTTCATATGGTAATTATTGTATTTTTGGTGCCTAGTAGTGGTGTCAGGAACGTGACACAGTCCTGATGTATAGGTGAACAGATTGTTATCAGCGCTCTATATAAACAACCAAAGAGGTATCAATGAAATTAATACAATTATCCAAACCGTGCACTGTGTCGTGTTGTGGTGTGTTCGAGATGAACTTCCGTCCAGATCACCCCTACATTGCTCGTAATTACGTAACGACCACGGTATGACTCAGGTCCCTACCCTTAAATACATTTCTGGCCGTGGTAGGATGGGGTAGTTTTTATCGACAAATACTTGTCCTGAATTTTACCAATTTGCAAAAACGTGTCATGCTTCAGTGAAGTAAAGATGCATGCATAATGTATGAGGTTGGGACAGTCTGTGTAGCTAATTCAGTCCCCCAAACAATTAATATTTTACACAAGCCATGGGAAATCATTCATGTCCAGGGAGTGTTTTTAAAGTTTTGACTAAATCTCTACAACTGGACGTTCTAATTACTCATGAATAAAATTAGTGGCACTAATGAGGTCGTGAGCATTATGAAAATGGGTTATACGGACATCAAACGGATGAGACTTTAATAGTACCGTGGAAATACAATTAACAACCAGTGGTCGTTGGTAGTATGACAGTCTGTCCGTACAAAACACACTGGATATATGTACTTTACTGATTTAACACAGAGATGTGGCCATAAATCATTGTCTATCAACATCACAGTCGATGGCATTATCTTTGTAGATAGTTGCCATTTTTGACTGCTCATGAGAATTTGACCAACATGAAGAGTGGACCCACGTATATACAGTTACATGCGAAAGATGTGATCAGGTTATTATTGACTTAAATTAAGAATGAACGTTTACATCAAGACATTGATTGTGTGTTCTCTTATGGTCGCTTGATGAAGTAATTGATGAAGTTGTTGATGAAGTCGTAGATAAGAGGAAAAGTGTTGTGTACTCATAAGTATACGACTTACAATAGGTATTGTTTTACTCCATTGTGAAGATCGCCATAGTGTTAACCAAAATACACACGGAAGACGTCGTGGTTAGGTGGGCACAGACCGGATATGGTTCGTCACTCCTCTGGCATGTCTCATAAATAAACCTGGAAGTAAGCAATGACTATTATGGTAATCACTTCATGCTTCACACGGGACATTGGACGTAAAATTTGTTTTCGATTTCTTATTAATCATATGAAATGTAAACCATATGTTCTGTGTAACGTAGGTATAACAGTCGTTACAATCCTATACACACAGATGAAACAGTCTCTCTATAACACATAAAACATATAAAAACATGATTAATCTAATAATGTGTACATATATTTTTCATAAACATCTTTAAAGTTTTTGATGTGATGAGGTAGAATCATTAGAACACGTGCATTCATAAGTCGACAATGTACTTTTTCTGTACCTGTCTATATATTTTTTCATAAATGATAGCCATATTGTTGATGATTGCCTTGTATCTGTCGGCGGAATGTGACGCGTAATGGCCTCCTGTTTCGTCCTATTATGTACACATCAGCTCGGTGTGTTATTACGCTTTTCATCATTCAAGGGAAATTGCAGTATTTTGCAAAACATCATATCATCTATTCATCGAAGTCTTTGATTTTCTTCTAAATTAACATTATAATGAAATGTCCAGGTGCTGATAGCACTTAAACGTCACACCGGTTTTCGAACCAAATCCATCTACGTGTTTATAAGACTAAGTAAAGATATTGTAATTTGCATTGATATCATACCAAATGAACATTGCCACACAGATTGATTTTAAACAAACTTTAACTTAATGCAATGTTTTGAATACCGAGTCAAAGAAACGCTATACGTTTAGAGCTATTTCAGCCGTGGGCGAATACATCATCACTTTCCATAGGCAACGTCTTTTATATCTAGAGAAAATTATGCCAATGTATGCTTCTTAGGGTATTTTCAAAACACGGTCCATTGTCGGATTGACGCTTAGGTTAACAAACTATTTTGTAATTTCATTTTTCCTCAAAACTTACATGTTGGTTGCAATTAATGTTTTAAATTAGGCCTACTGCTATTTGATTACATTAATTCAACAAAGTTGATCTATGTATTTATATTGCAATTTCCGATGTACAGACTTTAGATAATATTATCAACAAAAAACAAGGAAAATAAGAAAAAAAGTGATGGATTATGATTCCACAAAAGTCATTTTAACTGAAATGGACATCAATGCATAAAACAAAGCGCATGTAACTGAAATATAAATACATCAGTCAGGGCATATAAAAGAGGAGACGAGAAAGGAAAACAATGGAAAGAAAAGATAGGACAAAGGGTACCAAACACAGACCTATGATGGTCACTTCAAAATCCACTAAGCGAAAGAGACAGCATAAGAATTCAAATTCTGCAGGTGTCCGACTTTCCCTCACCTTCTACGAGCAACATGCACAGGGAGGTGGCATACAGAAGGTCAAGGTCTCTTCAATGTATCCTAACCTGAAGACACCGGAGAAACGGGGGTCACCAGTAAGTCGTCTCTTACGAGTGAGGAACCGCAGGCGTATGAAAAAGAAAACAGACCAAACCTCTGTCAGTAAGAAGTTTAGGCCATGACAATCACCGCTTCGACAAAAGGTGGAGATAATGATTACTCCATTTTGTCAGTGATTAAAACAAATTGTAACTTCAATTTCAAAACATGACGGAAACACCCGAATTGATTCGTTGAACGTTCTTCGATTTTCAGGACAAGCAGTCATAGACAGCCGAGCCTGTTTACCATAGACAGCATGACACAGTGAAATAGTTATTCCCACAGTCTATAAAACAAACCTTAAAATGTATCGAAAAGCAAAATCATCAAGAAAGATGGCATACATTGTTCTTGATCTTTGAACATCAACTAAAGGGTTGGCATTTTTAACAACATATTTGGGTGCAACACAGCTCTGTTCAAACAAGCAATGCTTCAATGGAACTACGTTGCATACAATTGTACATGTTACAGAACGATTTCAACTTTGAACAGTCTTTTCGCTCATATTTTACTCCAAATCAGATTATATATACATGTAGTCTTGAATCATGGCTTTTCTTAGCCACTACTAATGGAGAAGTCAGGCTAAATAAAAATTGTATTTACCATTTATAATATGAAATTGTTTACTTTCTTTCAGCATGATAAGATCATATATGCCTCCAGGATAGGGAAGTCCAAAGCTATTACAGTTATAATTCAATGATAAGAAATCACAAATACTTTATCAATATAAAAATGTATCCCTAGGTAGGTGAATTAAAAAACTTTATAGTATTCATGTTGCTGCTATAACACCGGTTCGCATGAATTTAGCTATTGAAAAACGAATTGGTGAATGTGCAAATCAGGTGAATTCCCAGACAAGTATCAGGTTAATTGGCGTTGTTGGACCAATCAAAAGACATGTGACCTGAGAGAAACATAGGAACAAGAGAAAGGAAGGAACATTTTGTTACTGAAATATCTCTATGTTGAAAAAGTTCCATGTTTGAGAAATTCACCATATGGCATCTGATCAGGTACCACAAATGCACTGCAATGTTTATGGTGATTCCATGAAGGTGAAATTGATCAATGATTTTACATCTACAGAAATTAACCACTCAACAGCAACAAAATATGGACTGATACATGGCAAATGTCACTCAACAGACATAAAAGTAAGTGTATGCCTATCCAGCTAGGGCGTAGTGCGTCAGACCACAGCTACCTACTTCCAGAGAACGGCAGATTCAAAAAGTCAACATTGCAAAAGATCTTGGAGTAAACTTCGATAACAACCTGAGGATTGCAGAATACGTCAACTTCCAAGCGACAAATATCAATAGGTTTGTAAAGCATTATTCAAATTGTGTATCTACATTAACAAGGAAATGTCTTGAAATCTTTTAGAATAATTTGTAAGACCCCAACCTTGAGCACTGTATACATAATAATATAATAATGTATAAGTTTGGTTCCCTTAGTGCAAAAAGTATCACAATACCTTGGAAATTGTGCAGCGCCGCGTCACAAAGCTTGAGATCCATCTGCGCAATCTGGACAACGAGGACCGACTTAGGACGTTAGAGTTACTGTTGGGATAGAGATGAGAAAAAGTAGATATGGTCAATCTGTTCAAGATCTAGAACGGTCTGTTTGACAACAATGCAACTTGGAGATATTGCATTTTCCAACCATGTGACTTGTCCTTGGAACTTGACTCAAGTCATGATAAAGCCCAGAACATTGAGCTGTATTAACGGTATGTAATATATCAATAGTCTCAGAGTAAACGTATGACGTCAACATCTGTGACTTATGATCAAACTAATGTGCTGACAGCATTGCAGTCACCTTAACATCCACTATATAGAAATGTGTCGTCCACGTCAGCACCCCAGATCAGCAGTTACAGGGAAAGCTGGTACATAGCATCAATGCAACTACGATCATTCCGCCACCGCGGCTCCCATTACGAAATTCCACCAGTTACGCCAACTACTAATTCAAAAATTGATCTACCAAATTCCGCCCACCACTTATTCAACAAATTGATCTACCAAATTCCACCTGTCCCATCCACCTCTAATTCAATAAATGATCTACCAAATTCAACAAACCACTGATTCAATAAATGATCCACCGAATTCCACCAGATCCGCCCACCACTAATTCAATAAATGATCTGCTAAAATTCCACCTGTCCCAACCACCACTAATTCAATAAATGATCTCCGAATTCCATCAGTTACGCCTACCACTAATTCAATAAATGATCTACCGAATTCCACCAGTTACGCCAACCACTAGTTCAATAAATGATCTGCCAAATTCCAACTGTCCTATCCAGCACTAATTCAATAAATGATCTACATATTTCAACCAGTTCCGTCCACTCACTAATTCAATAAATGATCAACCAAATTCAACCTACCACTAATTCAATAAATGATCTACCAAAATCCACCTGTCCCACCCAGCACTAATTCAAAAAATGATCTTCCAAATTCCACCAGTTCCTCCCACCACTAATTCACAAAATGAGCTACCAAATTCTACCCATTACTAATTCAATAGATTATGTACCAAATTACACCCACCACTAATTCAATAAATGATCTACCGAATTCCACCAGATCTGCCCATTCCACCAGTTCCGCCAAAATCTATATAGAAGTTAAGATCATAGTCTTACAGGTGCTAACTTAGAGAAAATACTTCATCACACTACAGTACCTAATTTGAATAACGAGAAAACCTCTATACCTGAGGGGAAGATTTCATATACTGAGCTCTCAAAAGCAGTCAAACAATTGAAGAATAATAAATCCCCACGCTCTGATGGTTTTCTTGCCGAATTTTACAATTACACAGATACTATATTTTTTCCACTTAGATCTTTGAACTATTGATTTGAACTTGGTGCTCTTTCGATCAATTAAAAACTTAGAATAATCTCAAAGTTACTAAAGGGAAAAAATACTTCCAAAGAATTCCTTGAGAATCGTAGCCCAATATCTCTCATAAGTGTTTCTTACAAAATACTGTCGACTTGTCTGACGAATAGAATGAAGAAAGTCCTTGATTCCAAAACCTGACGATAGATTTTTGAAAGAATTGGAGAATGTTGGCTTTAAATTTGTATGGAACTCTACAAATAGAGTTGCCATGAGTCAAATTGTACAGAACTACAAAGATGGTGGATGTAGAATAACACATATTACATGTACTTCATTTATAAAATCCTTGAAATTAACCTGGATACGTAGAATTGTCAACTCTGATGCCATTGCTGTTAGATATATGTGGCACAGATATCAACAAGTTGTTAGCGTTGGGGGACAAATAAATAAACTAACACGGAAATATAAAAATCCATTCTGGAAAGAAATATCTTAATCTTTGTTGAGTATATTGGAAACACCGAGATTAAGACGTAAGACCCAATGAAAATGCCAATCTGGTATAACACCAAATCGATTAATACCCCCCCCCCCCCCCCCCTTCCACCCCTTTTTTTGTTTTTTTATCAAACCTGATTTGACAAAGGAGTAAGAGATCTGTCAGACTTGATATGTAAAAATGAAAACTGTTTGTATTCTTATGAAGATTTTTGCAGAATAGATGATTTTTCCCCGCCTCGTACACTTTTTTTATGGGTTGAGACGAGCTATTAGAAACATATAGTCCGAGTTTAGTCAAAACCACACCATAGTCGACTTTGAAGATCCTTTTATTCCAATTTATTTGGAAGCTATTATAAAAAATAAGAAAGCCTGTAGAGATATGTACGTCATTTTTATTTCTAGATTCAAGATTAATACAAAGTAAATTGATGAATTGTCCAATATACCAGAAACTAGTTAAATTGAAAAAAGGCGCGATCCTTCTGGTACCTTTTGTAAACAAGAAGTTTAAATACTTTTGCATATATTTCTGATTCGTATAATACTATATATAACTAAGTACTTACGTTGCTAAGATAACAACTTGAGGTGAATCCTTTGCCATCATGTTTAATCCTAGAAAACAAATTAATTTAAGATTTATACATTAACAGATTACACTAAAATCTCTATCCCCATTCAAACGTCACTAGTGGAATTTTGTTTAAGATATTGATTTTAATATTAACCAATCTAATCTGAATATTACTTGCTGCATTCAGACCTCTAAGTATTCTTCTGACAGTTGAAGTGGCATTATTTTGTACGTTTTTTGCATGTGTTTGGTCCAAAACAATCATACATCCCATTGTATTTATACCTTAGTGTCCTTCGATCTTCCAAAGAAGGTATTGTAACTGCAAATACATCACTCTTTCCCTTCTCGAATGCCTTCCCTGATGTTTTGTCGACCAGAAGAATGTCTTGCCCTCGCCCTGGGACCCATACAGAGTGACAAAGATGTTGGCATCGGTCCCAGACATCATCTTCATCCCGTGGTTACCGTTATAACTTATCCTGAATAACACAAATATGTTAAATCATAAGTCATGTTTTTCGATTTGTATTTTGCCAATGTATATACAATCGGGCATACAGCTGTGTAACCTGATGTGCTCACGCGTATCACTGCGCATGGGAGCTGTTGTTGACTTGTACTTTTTTCTGGGTTTAAAGACAATCGAGAACGTAGTTTCACAAACCACACTAACTTCTTTAATTTTGTTGATAGAAATAGCTTCCAGCCATTTTGTAGACAAACATCATCTTAACTAATATTGTCCAAATGAATGACCCTGACTTTCATTCTCAGCTAGGGATCAAATACGCTTAAATCGTTTAAACAACTGTTTTCATTAATCTAGAAGCAAAGAGTCCTTCTAAATGGGCCTATGGCATGCTGGGGTGAAGGGTTATCAAGATCGTTTCAACGAGAGACATCGACCTTCATTCAAGGCCATTGGGGTTAAATATGCTAAAATATTTTAGAAGACTTGTTTTCATTAAGCAAGAGGTCAAGAGACCTGATATTTGGCCTGTAGTTTGCTAGGGTGAATGGCTATCAGCACTGTTCAAATGAATTACCTTGACCTTTATTCAAGGTCATGGGGGTGAAATATGCTTAAATCTTTAAACGACTTCTTCTCTCGAAGGAAAAGGCCCGGAGATCTGATATTGGGCCTTTAGCATGCTAGGGTGAACGACTTTGGCTTCAAATTCAAGGTCACATGAATCAAATCTGCCAAAGTATATCAAAACTCTGGGGACCGTAAAGGTCCATGGGCCTCTTAGTAAATTCTGATCAAATGATATGTTCCATAAATATTTACAAATACACAGTCCAATCAATACATGGGATTATTTTGAATATGATATTTACTCAACTAGTATACATATTTTTTCTCTAAAGAGAGTCGTATCAGGCGGGTTTTGTTTTCAAAACAATCTTAACAAAAAAAATATATATATATCACTTATATATAATTACCCTTGGACGTATCCTTGGTCCAGCAGTAGAACTAGGTCACCTATTTAGTAGCCTAATGAAAATAATTCGCCAGGATGATTTATTGTAAATTGTATTATTAAAGGTTTATTATAAATAAACAGCCTGCCTTTGCCTGGGAAACACTTTTCAGAATAATTTGGCATTTTTGAATATCAACTACAAATGTACTAATAATCACTTTAATATAACATAATTTCATTCTATTAAGGCCTCGCACAACTAATTCAGCCGGTGTTTCCCCTGAACCAAGTTCCTGAAGAAAATATGTTTCTTAGGTTTGTAGCTTGATACACATGAAATGGGTACTTTCTACAAACGAGAATAAAGAGTAGGATATTGAGATTTTGGAAATCAAAAATTAAATAGAAAGACGTAGGATTCCATGTGTAAAAAGGCGGGAATTCCCCAGGGACTGTAATTATCAGCCGGGTTACTGTCTTCCAAGTAGGCCTAGATTTTTCTGGTGTGCTGTTACATGTGGTTTTACCAATAACATCTTTTTTCTGGTAGGCATGCGCGAAGCTGCCAGTACGCAAGTACGCAGGCGAATCCATTTAATTTTTCATAAAAAAAAAAATTGTATCAATATGAAGTCAAATGCACCTTGTATGCTATGGCGCGGGAAGGATGTCATAATTAAATATTTTTGCCTAGGCAAAATTATTTTTGCCTAGGCAAAAATAATATTGTCTAGGCAAAAATTCGATTTTTGCCTAGGCAAAAATATTTCTGCCTAAGCAAATTTTCTAAGCGAATTTTGCCTAGGCAGAAATCGAATTTTGCCTAGGCAGAAGTCGAATTTTGCCTAGGCAAAATTATTTTTGCTTAGGCAGAAATATTTTTGCCTAGGCAATATTATTTTTGCCTAGGCAATATTCTATTTTTGCCTAGGCAAAATTCGATTTCTGCCTAGGCAAAATTCGATATCTGCCTAGGCAAAAATAATTTTGCCTAGGCAAATATATTTAATTATGACATCCTTAATTCCCGCGCCATAGTATGCAGAGTGGAACCATATAGATTCTAGTGACACTGACACTTCGGGAACAGAAATGAAAATTAAAGTTTACTGTGGGAAAAGCCGGACCATCGACTTTGTTTGAACTCCATCTTTTTTCTTTTTTTTTCTTTTCGTACACATCTTTTATTTCTTGTTATAGATACACCGACTATATAATGATATATTTTGAGTGATTTGGGAATCAAAATATCCCCTTTTCACACAATTATGAATTATACTAACAGCAAAATGGAAATAAACCTGTGACGCTAGTAGCTATGTTAATGTTTTTGTGGCTTCAAGAATGGTCCATCTTGATATTTTCAAAACTTCAAAACTTTCCAAAACTTTCGGACTCGCGCCTACGGCGCTCTTGAATCCACTTAATCAAGGGCCCAGCTACGCCCCTGGTAGGGAAATCTTCAAACTTTAATTTAATATGAATTTCACAACATTTGAACTTCAAATGAGCGATTGAGAGGATGCGGTCATTGGTAATAACATATATTGAAATAATTAAAGTAGTTGTGTGGGACCCATTGAAAATTATTCAAATACCATGTGACAGAATGCAAATTAGAGTAACCTCCCTTGTGACTTTTATGAGTTCCGTTTTATTTTTGTACAAGTTTAGGCCAAGGTTGATTTGGTAAGATGATCAGGACAATACGAAGAGCTCGTGGGTTTACATATTGTCGGTACAAACATTCAAAGACAGAAAATAGACAGCTCGATGTAAGTATGCATTGCTATAATAGGTTTATTTAGCAGAAAGCTGACACCCCGCGTTTAACCTGACCTGTACTGAGTAAATCTACTGTACAGTTGTTTGATATTTCTTACTGAAACTCTATTATATCTTAATTGCTGTATACACAATACAAATTTTGCATCACAGTAATAAATTGTCATTTAATTACAACGTCGTTGTTTTTTTCCTCAACTAAGCCTATTACGTAGCACTACCGTACTTGTATGGACGAAGGGAGGTAACTCCAACTTACGTATGTATTTTTAAATATAGGACGGCACTCCAAAGAAAATACCATGTTTGGTGAAAGAGGAAGATATGAAGAACGACTGGATTGGTCCGCCTGATCCGGTTTCCAACTTAAGACCTATAAAATTTTGCATTAGCGAAGACGACTCTCCTTTGGCTAAAAGTTACCGATCCCAGCGACAAGAAACTCAAGACTGGAATCAGGAATTTTGGTCTGACCACAATACAAAATTCTACAAGGTATATGATACTACATGTATGTATATCAGTATATCACAGGGGCTTGACACGTTCCTATGACCCAGGATAAAGTATCCGATCGCTAGATCATTTATAATCGACCTTGTCTAGCCCTTGTGTTATAAAACAGATTCCTTACTTAGGTCAGAGACTTGTATATCACATGTGATATACAAGTCTCTGCTTAGGTTTAGACCAAAGTCATTAGAATTTCAAATAAAAACATTGCATCAGACAGATTTGTATCAGCGACCTTGTAATGAGAGCATGAACACATTTCTTCTGGATGTACATTGTTGGTCTTGTATACATCTATACAAATTGTTATCAGTGTTCATAATTAATCTTTGACGACAATGTACTATATGTAGCACATCAAAAGCAAAAATATATGGCTATGGTTGTAAGCAACATTTCAGCAAGAAGGGTATATGCATTACTATTATATTTGGAGGTTTTAGTAGACACTTGCACTTAGATCAAATGTATATGTGAGTTATATATACCAATTTAGGAAAATGCTCTGAATGATGAGAAATTCTTAGAATTTGATAAAATTTTAAATGTGTGGAATGCATTGTATTATTGCTCTCCCAATACTTAAGTTGCAACTTAGGAATATGTAACTGAATATGTGTATATCAATATGTATTAATAGAATGTATATTTATTTATTGAAAAGATGAAGGAGGATTTTTTAAAACGTCGACTAGAAGAGAAACATAAGGCAGGGATTGACTCTGAAACTCTATCTGCAGAAGAAATGTCTGTCTTCTACAAGGAGTTTCTGGACAATAATTACAATATGCACAGGAAATACAACAGGTAAACTACTTTGTCCAGTTTTAAATGTTTAAATAAGTTACTAAATGTATGCTCTACTATATATTATCTTTTGGCTATAACCTAGTACTTACTATACCCTTTATTTGTTTACCCCTGCTAATAAACACATGCTAAAACAAAACTAAGAAAGCTTATAAGGAGTTTAGAGCTGCCTATTTCATACTTACGGGTAGTTAGTAGCAAAATCTATATGTGTAGATATTAACATTGGACATTAAAGCTTTATTTGATTTATTGTGAATGATAAATAATCACTTTACAAGATGAATTTGTGAAAACAAATTTACACAGAATAGTAGGAGTTCTAGACCACACTAAAGCAATTGTTTGATTTGTCTATCTAATAAGTTATTATTTCTTTTGCAGGGAATGGTATTGGAAAAATTTCACATTGTTATGGCCAGCCTTAAAACTAAATATGGACAAATTCATGAAAAGATTCAAGAAATGAAAGATAACTGATGAAACACTTAAAAACTATACTAGAAGCAAACTGTAAAGAGTATGGTACATTGTACATGTCCCAATGAGGAAGATAAACATTTAGTCTTCTATAATTGAAAGGTGATGAAAATGTTGGTTATTGATAGACAGTCTTCAGTGCTTCTAAAGTGAAAGGAATTGGAAAGCATGTCATGTGGAATCAGTGACTTTTTGGAGAGTTTCATAACTCAGGTTCCGATATTCATGTGTTAAATACAATTTGTGAGTGTATCTACATAGTGTATTTACATATACATGAATATCCCCTACATTGGAATGAAAAGGAATCTTCAATCAGATCAAAATAAATTGTTGAAATATTCAGTTAAAACTGTATTTTGGTTTGTTAATCATAATTATATGTACTAGCACAATATGTAAAATACCATCACTTCAAAGTGAGAACAAAATGTACCACTAGAATCATAAATAATTGCCGTAAGTAATGTTAGGGTTGTTCAAAACTTCATTGCCAACATATTTTTTTTTATTTTGAGCTGAAGTTTAGTTATTTGGTCTATCATAATGAAATAGCAGGGGCCAGTTTCATCAGTACTACTTAAAACTTAAATTTTCCATAGGAATTTAAAAGACAGCATTACAGAATTTATTTATGTCTGCATTGGTTAGTACTTATAGAAAAAAAATATTTGCTCCTACTCTTTTATATAAACAAGATATAACAATTGAAATATCCATTTTTGGGGGTGAGCTTCGATTCATTTTGAATTTCAGTTTAATTCTACTGCAAGCGCGTGGAATATATCCCCTGCTTTCCTGAAATATTGTAGTTAAATCTTTTTGAGGTTAGCAGTAAACATGTCATTAAAGCTGGACAGAATAATAAATTCTGTTGAGTCATGAGGTATTGCTTGGAACACGAGAAATTAGTAAAGCCTTATACAGAAGTTAGTTTTTTATTGGACATGTATTACGGAAGGAATCCAGGTCGTTTAGCCCTAAATCCTGATTGCCCTAAGGGACGTTTCGCACTACATCCTGTTTGCCCCAGGTTATTTCGTCCTATTTATTCTTCAGATGGTATATATTTTTGTACAAATTATTTTTTTATTAAACAAGTTAAACATGCCGAACTAACACTTCTCTTTAATATCGCAGCTAAAACAACACATACACGTGTGCAGATAGCAAGAAAAGAAAACATCGTAGCAAATTAAATTGATTTTAATGAAAGTCGATTTGTGACTTGAAGCTACTACATAGGAAAAAGGGAAAGAAAATACCAGACAAGGTTTTGTCTCCTAACGGATAAAGTAAACTGGTTTTTAAAGACTTATCTGCTGTTACCAAACCCTATCATGAATTTGGCTGAGCCGTTAAAGCCGTACAACCTAAAATTCCAGTTGCACACGTGTATTAATGGCAATCCAAGATGCTCATTCACGCTCTCCCAACTCGACCGCTGGCTTGACGCTTGACCGGGGGAGTCCTTGAGACATCAGTGTATAAAAATAACTGGCCGCAATTATTTATAGCGAGATTTGTCACGGACCCGAGAACGAGGCTATAACAACGTGCACTGCACATAAACTACACACATAGCCTTTGTTTACATATCAGCATACGTGAACTTTGCCTAATAATGTTTCATTTAAACATATTAACAGAATATTCGCGTAATACCCAGGTAACTGAAAAAAATAAACAAACATAGTTTAAATTTAAATACTGAATTTTAAAATGTAGCAATATGCATACTACAAAACATCGATAAAATCTTAGATCGGTTAAGTTGACAATGTTCAAAAGCTAACCAGCAATCCAATAGACGTCCGGAAAAATCGGAATTCGAATCTATTCCTTTTTCTTCTCTTGTTAAGTTCCAACGAATCATTTCCTTTCCTAAGGAAATACTCGGGTTTTGCCGATTCCACACACTTTTGTGTCTTTTTTTTGGCAGAATCTGTCTGCGTTTTCAAGCAGTTCCACGCTTGTGGCGTTCCGCCATTTTGTATGGACTGTAAAACCCGCCGTTGCATTGTGGGACTAATTTTCAGTCCGGCAGCCATAGTTATCATTTTTTGGGAATTCCCCGTTTACTTTCTAAAATACACATTTTCTTTCAGTTTCTAATTCACGATGATCTGTTAGGTATGTATCAAGTGCGAAAACTGTAAAAAGCTCAAAATGTAAACATTGATATATGTTTCTTCGTGAGTATGTGGCTTTAATACATTGAATCCTGTTCCTAAGTTTGAAGACCTTCGAAAAATATTTAGCAGAGTTATTTAACGGCAGATACATGAGATAAGTTGAAAACTATGTTTTCATGAATCAATGGGCGATAACTCTGTTACTGTTACGAAGTTTGATGATAATCGGATAATATTTGCTAGAATTATTGAACAAAAACAAAATAATTTTTCATTAATCAATGGGCCATAACTCTTCCGAATAACGTCCAGCAAAAGTGGCAATTTAACTTGGCCGACCACCTTGATAAAATTATCAAGTTTGAAAGAAATCATTCTTATAAGTTATTTCACGAAAACGAAAGAAAATGACGTTTCTAGTTAATCAAAGGGACATAACTCCGTCAAATTAAAGTCCTATGTACATGTAAGTAGCTATCGAACTTGGCCGAACCGTAAATCCGTTGACATTTGTTGCAGTCATTGTATGGAAACGAATTCGAAGCGTGATGGTCAGACAGACCCAAATTAAAATCCCCTGTTTCGGTGAAAGCGGGGGATAAATACGTTTGGTTTAAACAGTATTTTATTTTGTAAACAGCAAAGTTGTACACATTACATGAATGTAAGGATTCGAAAACAAGCCTAAAGCTTATATTAATTCGTCTCCTTATAAAAGAAATAGCAAAATATATACAGGCGACGGTAAGTCAAAAGAGCATGGATATGGTAAGTTTAATACAAAGTTTAAACCAGAAAAATTAGGTAATAATGAAAATCATAATTCAAAATCTTAATCCATGTCCCAACTGTGTCAGTACCAGTATGTACATGATACATGTTGGCGCATATTCTATTTAATACATTATTATGATAAACATGTTATATATATATTATATTTAGAGATATGATGCCATTGAAAGACAGATAAAGCTCCAAGAATCACCCGATCGAGCTCTTGATATACGATATCAATTTGAGAAGCGTCTGCTTTCTAGAATAAAATGTTGGACAGTAAGGAATGTGTCTTCATTTTGATCTGGAAGAAGAGTACTGTCCCCACAAAGAGCAGACTTTAAGTTAACATTATAAGGGAGGGTATCTATTGTTTCTCTTCTAATACGAGTATATTGGGGACAATGAAAGAGGAAATGTTCAGGAGATTCTACTTCACCGCAGTGACAAAGAGGATTATCAGTAATATTTTTGAGAAAGAGGTGTTGTGAGAGACTGCTACAGCCAAGTCGTAATCTGCTATGGTATATCTGACCCAATCTACTTCCACTGTTGTAATATTTTGGAACTTTTACCTTATTTCTAGACAGATATGATTTAAACTGTGGGACCGTTAGGTTTTGTACATGTTCAGACAATGCATTGCATTCGCGAATGACGCAAGGAAGAAATGAGTTGAAATATGTTGCAGTTCTACAGAGGATTGTAGGTATATTTTTAGCCTGTCTTGTCTGATAGCGATGGTCAGTAAGACGAGGAATAAGGTTCGACAAATAAGAAAGGCTACGTCTTGTCTCAAGTGTATCCCAACCTACGTCTCGTAAAAGTTTGTCAGTGTTAACTAGACGTGTCGAGCCAGTGACGATTCTTGCGGCTTCAATATTGATATTTATCTAATAAATTTGAAAGGTTTTGTGGGATGTTAGACCAAACCACGTCCCCGTATTCAATTGAGGGTCTTATAAAGGATATAAATATTTTTTCTAGAGAAGATCTATCTAATAATTTTTTTTAGTTTTCTCATAATTCCAAGTTTTGACTGTGATTTATTAATTATTGTATCAACGTGTTCATCCCATCTTCCATCATTACTAAAATTTAAACCTAGGTGCTTGTGGTGTTCAACTTCAGAGATGGGGGTATTAAGCATATATAGAGTTGGATGAAAAGGTTTGTTAAGTTTTTTGGAAATAATCAGTGATTCAGTTTTGTTAGGATTAAATGTAACAAGCCAAGAACTAGCCCAGTTAGAAATTTTTGTTATGTCAGAAGAGAGAAGTTCAGAGTCGGCGATGGGATTATCTACTACAATGGAAAGTGTTGTGTCATCTGCAAAAAGACGAATATCGCAAGTAATTTCATTAACAATATCATTAATGAGAATTAAGAATAAAATTGGTCCCAGAATAGACCCCTGGGGAACTCCAGCATACAAAGTTTTAAGAGATGAAGAAGCACCATTTATAACAACACATTGTTGACGTCCATGTAAATAATTTGTGAAAAATTGTAGGGCTTTGTAAGTGATACCTATAGATTCTAATTTATGAAGAAGACCTCTGTGCCATACCTTATCAAATGCTTTGCTAATGTCAAAAAAGAGAACCCGAATTTCTTTGCCATCATCAATTGCCGAATAAAATCTATTAGTTATGTCTACCAACTGGTTTATAGTGGAATCGCCGTGCCTAAATCCTGACTGATGTTTAGTTAATATACTGTTAGTGTGTAAGTGATTATAGAGATACTTGAAAATACATCTTTCCATGACTTTACTTAAAATGCTCAATAGGGATATTGGTCTATACTTATTTACAGAAGAAGAGTCACCCTTTTTGAAAACTGGTATAACATTTGCAACTTTCCATTTTGAAGGGAACAGGCCTAGTCTTAATGGTATATTGAATAATTTTGATAACGGTTGGGATAACTGATTGGTAGCTTCTTTAAGAATACGCGGGTGGATAAGATCAGGACCGACAGCTTTATTAACATTTAATTGTGAAATAGCGTCTTTTACGTCTTCAGTTGTAATAGAGATTATGTCGAGTTTATGTACGATGTTGTTTCGTCCGCCCATCGCTCTGATGACGACAGTTCCTTCACCACCAGTAACAACGCACAGGCCAACTTTCAACACAGCAAATGCTACACCGCCCATCGCTCTGATGACGACAGTTCCTTCACCACCAGTAACAACACACTGGCCAACTTTCACAACACCACCATCAAATGCAACACCTACCGTTACTGTGATGACGACAGTCCCTTCACCAACCCAACATTTTTCAAGCTGTTGTTCGGATGGTAGGCTGGTGGAGATAGGTTCATTCAACGATATGACCTACGTGCCAGGAGATTCCGAGGTGAGGGTACGACAGCCAATTATTAACAGCACAATGGGCAGGGCATGTTCCACAGGAAACTTTGCATGGACCCTGGCGCAAAAATTGTTCCATGAAGAAGAGCTCGTCGGGCGAAACTACCGAGGGAAGAGAGGAAAGGTGGCCTTGTCCCCAAGACGAACACACGCCATTGAACATTGCGTTGTGGCTTGCTATGGACAGTCTTATGATAACCTAACTGAGACCCGTCGGGCAATTAACACTGGCATTCGAAACCTTACCTACAAATCCAGATGCAAAAAAAAACCTTTATTGATTCAAGTGAATAATTAGAGACTTGTCAAAGCTATTAGTGACCATGATGTTGACATCATGATGATAGTGAGAACTGTTATAAACTGCTTGATGGTAGTGAGAACTTATAAACTGCTTGATGGTAGTGAGAACTGTTATAAACTGCTTGATGATAGTGAGAACTTGTTATAAACTGCTTGATGATAGTGAGAACTGTTATAAACTGCTTGATGGCAGTGTGAACTGTTATAAACTGCTTGATGGTAGTGAGAACTTATAAACTGCTTGATGGTAGTGAGAACTGTTATAAACTGCTTGATGGTAGTGAGAACTTGTTATAAACTGCTTGATGATAGTGAGAACTGTTATAAACTGCTTGATGATAGTGAGAACTTGTTATAAACTGCTCGATGGTAGTGAGAACTGTTATAAACTGCTTGATGGTAGTGAGAACTGTTATAAACTGATTGATGGTAGTGAGAACTGTTATAAACTGATTGATGGTGGTGAGAACTGTTATAAACTGCTTGATGATAGTGAGAACTTGTTATAAACTGCTTGATGATAGTGAGAACTGTTATAAACTGCTTGATGGCAGTGAGAACTGTTATAAACTGCTTGATGGTAGTGAGAACTGTTATAAACTGCTTGATGATAGTGAGAACTTGTTATAAACTGCTTGATGATAGTGAGAACTGTTATAAACTGCTTGATGGCAGTGAGAACTGTTATAAACTGCTTGATGGTAGTGAGAACTGTTATAAACTGATTGATGGTAGTGAGAACTGTTATAAACTGATTGATGGTAGTGAGAACTGTTATAAACTGCTTGATGATAGTGATAACTTGTTATAAACTGCTTGATGGCAGTGAGAACTGTTATAAACTGCTTGATGGCAGTGAGAACTGTTATAAACTGCTTGATGGTAGTGAGAACTGTTATAAACTGCTTGATGGTAGTGAGAACTTGTTATAAACTGCTTGATGATAGTGAGAACTGTTATAAACTGCTTGATGGTAGTGAGAACTGTTATAAACTGCTTGATGATAGTGAGAACTAGTTATAAACTGCTTGATGGTAGTGAGAACTGTTATAAACTGCTTGATGATAGTGAGAACTGTTATAAACTGCTTGATGGTAGTGAGAACTTATAAACTGCTTGATGGTAGTGAGAACTGTTATAAACTGTTGATGGTAGTGAGAACTGTTATAAACTGCTTGATGGTAGTGAGAACTTGTTATAAACAGCTTGATGATAGTGAGAACTGTTATAAACTGCTTGATGATAGTGAGAACTTGTTATAAACTGCTTGATGGTAGTGAAAACTGTTATAAACTGCTTGATGATAGTGAGAACTGTTATAAGCTGCTTGATGGTAGTGAGAACTGTTATAAACTGCTTGATGATCAGTGAGAACTTGTTATAAACTGCTTGATGATAGTGAGAACTGTTATAAGCTGCTTGATGGTAGTGAGAACTGTTTTAAGCTGCTTGATGGTAGTGAGAACTGTTATAAACTGCTTGATGGTAGTGAGAACTGTTATAAACTGCTTGATGATAGTGAGAACTTGTTATAAACTGCTTGATGGTAGTGAGAACTGTTATAAACTGCTTGATGGTAGTGAGAACTGTTATAAAATGTTTATTATAACCATGTCAAATACAGTGATTAATGATGACAATGAAGTTCCAATAAAAAAAATTGGAAGCCTGTAAAGAATCTGTTGATCTTTGCTGCTTACAGTAAGCTTAGGGTTATTCCATTGAAATGTCTCCCTGACACATGAATTCCAAAATCAGTTCATTTCTGTTCCTAGTTAAAATATTGGATACATTCTATGGAATGTATTCCGAAACAAACACTGGAGGTATGATAGATGTTTGAGCTGAAAATGCTAAACTGAAAACTGATGATTTGTTTAACTTCTTTTGGAGGCACGTGTATTTAAATTTGATAGGTTGTCAGAGAATCCATATCTTTTCTAGAACTTTGCGGGCATTCTCTATATATTACATGGTTTATGAGGGTCCCCTCTCACACATTCAATCTCAGCTGTATGCCTTATCTTAATCCGATTTTAGAAGCATGTTTAGAAGGAAACAAACTTGTGATATTTTAGTTACATCCATACATTTGTGATTATTAAATACAAGGGTAGATATTTTCCCACTTCCTCCTGGATTTTATATGTTTTTCTCTTAACTTTTTTTCAAAATCAAAACCATACATAACAAAGAACAATTTTACTGCAAAAGTTATTTTTTATTTATCAATACTTATTTTTCTTTACAATAATAACTAACGCTCAAATGATCACAATCCAATTGTATTACATAATTTTTCAGCGCAAAATCTTCAAAATCATTTGCTATACCGCATGTATATAATCCTTAACAGTGTCTTACATTATGATAATGATCCACCCAACAAAATCACATACATTTGTTTTGCACCTTAAAGCTAAGCATCATTTACACAACATAATTCTGTACAGCTTTGATGAAAAAACCAACATAATTATTGACTAAGTTATCTGAAATATTTGTATGAATACACTATCCGAAACAGCATTTGTATTACAACATAATTATTCAAGTAAAGAACCTAAAAATAATCAAAATTATTTTCATCACAACATAATTCTCAACACAATTTGTGTGCACATAACAATGTTAAATGCTTAACATAATTCTATACAACAAAAACATAACAATCGGACACAGAAAAAATCTAATTTCATGGCAACTGCAATTACTCATGATATTACAACATGATTCCAGCAACGGTAATAAAACAAGACGAGATATCTAGAATTGTTATTGAAAGCAATAACAGACGTCCCGCAAAGCTAATACATCACAGTGGAATGTCCCTACATATAAAATTTCATCAAAATCATATACATAATGTATTATTTTAAATTTGACGAATCAGAAGATTATGTGTATGCTATGGCAACGAAATCAATTCACAGAATTTGCAGTCCCCTAATACCACTTTTAATACCAATTTTCACTGAAATAGAACAATATCAAAATTTCGATCAAGCAAATCAAAGGCTAGAAGATGGCTGCCATTTCTTTTAAATTAAGAAAATAAGGTTACGAAAGTGACAAGTGTCCTATGTGTACCTTTATAACAAATTTCAACAAATCAGACAATTTGTTAATTTTGACCAATCCTTCAAATGAAACAAGAATCATAAATGGATATGATTTTGGCCAAACACAAGCCACAGCACCCATTTTGGATGGTAGATATATATAGGCATAGAAAAAAGTACACATTGCACAACAACACATAGTATTGATCATGCATGCTAATATTGCTATGTTCAGTAGTAACAGAGATAAGCTCCAGGCAAGAACATGGCAGAAAGAATATGAAGACGAGTCACATAATGTCTTCCAATATCAGTACTTTTAAAAAATGGTTGGACCTCCTTTATTTAGAATCACATGGGGAATAACTCTGTGAATATGGTCTATATACCTTCCACATTTCTGCACACTAAGGGATTCCCAGAATTTACATATTCCTGACACCAGTTCATCTTTCTTCTTTGGCTTAATCTCTCTCTGGAGGTAATCCTTTAGTGCTGACCAAACGTTTTCTATTGGATTCAAGTCTGGTGAGGAAGCTGGTGTGGTCATAACTTTATCAAGCATGTCATGCTCCTCCATCCATTTTTGGGTTGATTTTGATTTGTGTTTGCTGTCATTGTCCTGAAACATAAAAAAGAGCCCAATAGGCCTGAATCAGTTACATTATCCAGATCTATATCATTTAACATAGTTTGCAAAAAACCTATCAAAGAACAGATTCTTGATTATTGCAATATCAAAGACCAGATTCTTGATTATTGCAAAGATGTTGATTAGTATTTTAGTCAATTTGATCCCTTTGACCTTGGAGGTAGCTCAAAGTTAAATTAAACAAAATTTGTAGCCATGTATCCCAGCATGTTACAATCAAATTTTCTTATAAAGTAAATACAGGTAGCAACACCATAATTACACTCTTCATTATACTTCAAATCCATCACAACCACGCTACTGTACATAAGCTCACAACAAGTACACATACTCATGTTTCAAAGTGATTTACAGTGAATTGATACTTTCAACTATTCCAAAGGAAAGTAAAATTTCAAACATATTTTCATTTAATCACCTCCAAATTCATAATTTCAAATCACCTGATACAAACGATATCCGTCTGGAAATTTTCTGGAAACAAATGGCAAAAAGTTGTCTTCGAGGATTCCCTGATAAATTTTTGAATCCATGATCCCTGTGAAAATACAACAAGGTGTTCTCCCACGATAAGAGATTCCTCCCCAGATGTGTACCTGAAAAGATAATTATGATTCTAATTTAAGTCATTATCAAACAAAGTGCGTTTTTTTTTTACTGTTAAAGCATTCTTTTTATTGAAGTCTAATTATATTCTAAACTCTTACTTTAGGTTGAAAACAAACTAAACAAAGTAAGCAATAAGTTGAAGTATATGCTTTTAAGGTTTTTGAGCTTATGTAATTATGTATCATGAAATCATAATATTTTTGGGAGACATATAACGAAAACTAAAAACCATGTCTTTGGTTAATCACAAGATTACAAAATAAATTTTGACATAATGTTTAACTGGTATTATATCAACAGTCCATTACAGAGCAAGACGAAGCCAAACTAAAATTGACATCAAGGCATGTAATAGTGTAACTAAGAAATGTGTCTACATCTGTTGTATAATTGCACAGAATCGAAGTGTGACAGACAGTACAGATGGGTCAAAATTGATCTCGCGTCTTTGCGGAAGGAAAACAACAAAAAACAAAAAAACACAAGCTTCCTCTAGATCTGGAATAACGCATTTCAGTGTCTCTAAAATTTGATCCAACTCCAGAAAATAAGGAAAAATCAAGGAAAAAATTTGTAGAAAAAAAATGCTTAGAGTGGGCAGTCAAAATTAGGGTCAGTCAGAAACCCTAAACACATAATTTTTATTGTCTTAGCTAAATAATTATGACTTCTGGGAGTGAAATAGTTAAAACTCACCTTGTACGAGTGTTTTGGCTTTGCTGTTTTTGCTGGTAGACGGTCCAGACCCGAACCAGGATTGTAAAAAAAAAGAGCCTGCCATTGCTTGACATTTCTACTGTTGACTCGTCGACAAAGATAACATTTAAAAACGCCTCTTTTGCTGCAAATGCACCCAAAGCCCATTCCATTCTAATCAGTTTGTTCTTGTGAGTAATCAGCTGGCAATACTTAACACGCCTCACAGTCCACCCAAGACTTCTTCTGATCGTACAAACATATTCCTTGGAAATCTGAATACCAAATGTTGTCTGAAGTTTTAATCTGATCTCATCGGCGCTGATCTCATTGTTCTTTGAAATCCACATATTTATGAAATCCTTATGAATAGTTTGGATTTTTCTTGGGTGGCACTTTTGTCTCTTCTT
This sequence comes from Pecten maximus, assembly GCF_902652985.1. NCBI lineage: Eukaryota > Metazoa > Mollusca > Bivalvia > Pectinida > Pectinidae > Pecten > Pecten maximus. Next base: position 49,866,817 of record NC_047017.1, read on the forward strand.
CCTGTGAAATTAATACAATTTATATTTAATTATTGATTATGACATTATAGTATATATTCTAATACCTTAAAAAATCTCAAAATTGTCTTCATTCATGCATCAGTAAAACTTTTGACAAATGGGACATGAATATGGTATATGGAATGGTTTTGTTCCATCAATCGATTATAAAAATTGATGAGCAGTCATTTAAAGGAGATCAATAAATGACCAATATTTCTGGTAAATTGAAACAAATATGCACTGAACAACACCTTAAAACTTTGATAGATGTCTTGCAAACATTCACATCTTCTATTCATGTTCATGTTTTTTATAGATATTAATTTCCCTTTTTTCTGTTCATGTTTAGAAAATGGTGCTGATGATAACGAAATTCATATCTACACCACATTAAATAGCATTTACAATGGACCCAGTCTAAATATGATTATAAAAATCGAGTAAGACACTGGAAAAACAGGTTGGAGAAACATCTAGACTCGGTCGATATTGTTGCTACAACATGTACTGCAGTACACCTAACAATATATTTCATGCATTTTCTTTTGACCAGTCTGTCAATAAAATTTAGTTGCTTTTTTCAACAGATCGTATTGTAATTTCACAGTATTTTTTTTTTTTTTTTTTTTTTTATAATTTTACGTATCCAATTTCAAGAGATGTTGATGTAAATATGACGCGGATGCAGAATACACGTGTGTCTACGCAATAATAAGATTCCTCAGGTTTTTTCATGCATTATTGAAAATTAAACCAAAATTGTCTGTTATCTAGATATATTATTCTACTTTTACCTGTCTCGTGTGACGAACTAAGAATTAAATATCAATCGACCGGAGTGCAACAAAATAGATCTACCCTCGCCATGACGATTAAATTTCCCCAAGCTCTGCCTCAGCCTACATAATTTTAAAGTTTGATACTTTCCTACTCACCTCTCATGATTTTCTACCCGTAAAAGAGACCTATATACTTTAATATAGGTCTCTGCCGATAACATATAAATCATATTTCCGAGAAAGCACTGAAAGGGTTCCCATCGCTTTGTTGACCTCGCGTTTGAAAGCATGACGTCAAGGGTCAAATAAGGGTCAAATTATATTTTAAATACGAAACGATAGTCGGACAGAAAAGAAAATTCATTTATTTCACGCATTATATTTTGAGCCTAACGTAACATCACCTTGAAAGTATGATTATTGAAACTCACTAGATAAGCTTTAAATTTTTAACATTTCCATCAAGTTCGTTACAAAAATTGATCTAAGGAGAGATGAACAGTTCATACCTGTGAATGCTGCCAGTTTCTTTGTGGTGCTTCAGAAAAATACGAATGCTTTGTCTGGTAGTTTTACGGTGATGGTTAGTCACCAAAATACGCTGAATTCTCACGGATGAAAGTCCATATGCATAATGATAATGTAGGATCAAGTTTTTCACGAAAACGGATAATCGTCGTGTCACACCAGCAGTTGGCTCCATTTTTAGTTTTTCAAGCGCATGCGTACTCAGGGATGCTCAATTCTGACAGACGATCACATCCGGCAGACAAACGCAAACGAATGAAAGCGCTAAACGCAAACGCAAACGCAAACGAACGCAAACGCAAACGCAAACGAACGGAAAACGCAAACGCAAACGAAAAACGCTCAACGAAGCGCAAACGAAATCAAACGAAAGGAACGCAAACGCACCACGAACGCGTTTGAGGGAATGTTAAATGTTTCAGGGTCTGTAACGGTGTGTTGTTGTCGTCAAGAAAACATTGTCTAGCAAAAAAAGTCATTCAGTGCCTCGCTTTTGTCCATGTCGTTGTCGATGTAAGTGTCATTAGTTTTGAGTATAGGTATGTCAGTGGATTTGTTAAACCCACATAGAGTTTTAAGATTTTTCCAACAAGATTTTGAATTTAGATTCGATTCGTTGTGCAATGATTGAAGCATTTAATCACGAAAATTATCCTTAGCCACACGAACTAATGATACACAGCGATTTCGTAAATTTTTAAACTGTTGCCATGATTCAGGCGTATTTCTTCGTTTAGCATTTCTATGGGCACGTTTGCGCTTCCGAATACGTTTTCTGATTTCATTGTGCATCCAAGGAGCGTCAGACTTGCGAATAAATACAGTTTTATTGGGTACACAATTAGAAGTAGCATCTAGGATTACTTTGGAAAAATTTTCTACGGACAGGTCGAGGTCGTCATCGTGTAGTAAAACGCCCCAGTTCGTCTCGTTAAGCGTCTGCCTAAGTAAATTATAGTCGCCTCTGTCGTATAACCAAATTTTCCGTCTGATAGTACGTTTTTGTCGGGAAGGAGTGTTAACTGTAATGAAGATAGGACAATGATATCTAACATCATTACCGAAGCAATGGTCCCCCACAACTACTGATTTGATAACATTTGGGTTATTTGTTAGAAATAGATCAAGAGCCGACGATGTAGTTTCAGTAAAATAGGTTGGGTCATTTACTAATTGTTTAAAATTAAAATTGGTTGTCAGTAAATTTATATATCTACTAGGCTTAGGTAAAACGTTGTCATTGAAATCTCCAGTTATAAAGACAGCACTAGTGTTGCAATTCATTGCTAAGTCAATTGAATACATAATTTTTTCCCATGTTGATGAAGGAGAGTTCGGAGGTCTATAAAAAGTACCTATGAGGAAGTTAGTATTGGTAAAGTTAACTTCAATCCAGATACACTCAATTTCCGGAACACCAAGGTCGGATCTATGTTTAGAAGCTAATTCCGGTTTGACATATACTGCTACACCACCCCCCTGTCGTAATTGTCTATCATTTCGATAGGGTTCTTTAAAGGAATGTATCATTACTTCATCATTTGGTATGTCCGAGTTTAACCAAGTTTCTGTTTGAGCCAATATATCTAAATTAGTGAACTCTGCCTCAAGGATATCAATTTTATTTCTAATACTTTGGACGTTTAAACATGCAATTGATAGTAAGGATCCCGAGACCCGATCTTCTTGTAAAATAGGAAATGGATTGGTAGAATTTGATGCAGACGAAACACTAGATGTGGAAGAAAGACCCGGATTTGGGTGTATATCACCTGCGCGGATCAGCATAAGGATGGACATGTAGCTTAATAATAGAGAGCAGTGAATGATTAAGATCAAAATGGCCAGTGTATATTTATAACTGTAGTGTTCGGGAGGACTGTGTGTTTTTTCATTCTGATAGCTAGAAGAAGAATACCAAATGTTAATGGAGAAATACAATAATAATGCCTTTTCCTTAAAGATGATAAGCAAATTGACAAGCAATACTGTATGTAGATTAAATTTAATTTGTAATCTGTGCGCCGTACCACAGAAATTCCCTATTCTTGCCCGGTATAAAGTGATATTAACACCAGTCATGTTATAGATTCAAGTGAAAGGAGAAACATATACAATGGGCTAAGAACTAGGGATTCTATGGAGAATAAACTGACGTAAGATTTCAGAATAGGAGCAGCTGAACCTGAGACTGATGGGACATGGATAACAGAAAAAACAAAAACAAAAATGTAACATATATACACATGGTAATACATTGCTATTGAGTATACGTGAGAATAGAAACAGCGTGAAAAAATGGGGTGATAATATAATTTAAAATGCCCCATAAATACGTTTATCTGATAGAAGACACTGAACAAAGAACAAAGATAATATTTCGTCACTACTAATGTCTTTTAATTGGTTACACGTAAATGGCGAATGATGGCCAAAAACTTCAACCACGTGACAGCTGAAGAGTTGGAAGAAACTAGGAACAGGATATTCCTCCAGACTCAAAAGATGATACTATAATGTGATGTAAAATCATATAGACTTTCCAAAAAACGCAGAGCAATCTGTTGTCTACCAGAAAAATACCGCCAAATGGCAACAATGCACAAATAAAGAGTTGCCACCGCCACAACAGAATGTGAGAAGAATGTCTGGGCAATGATAACAGCATATAAAAATACCCCTCACCCGGGGAAAAATTATGTCACAGTTTAGGTAGCCATACCACAAATTTAAACCGACTACAAATAAAATGCCAGATTACAAATCAAAATGCTTCTGGTGGGGGGCACCAAAGACCCGGCTGTAAAATGTAGGCCAAATCCTACAAAAATCTACAAATTGTAGCAAATGAAATAGGGAGCCGACCGAGACAAAAATATAAGCGATTTGGCGTCCCTCAAAATTCAGCAAATACATCACACCAAAATCAAAACAGCATACTTAGCACAAAAACACAAAAGCAAATGTTTAGAAAACCAATCCACATGGCTATAAATTAAAAGTCAAGGCACAATTAACCAAACATTCTCCCCTGCATGCAAGCAAAAGCCATAACCAAGGACCCTCGTTCACCCTGTGTGGGCGACATAGAAGCAGCTGATGACGACGATAATGTCTGAAGACTCTGTTACAACATACACAGGAAAAGGTCCTAAGCTACTCCATGAACGTCATCTAAAAAACGTTCTGGATTACAGTCAGCAATTTATGGAAATTTTATGTACCCGCCCCCTGTTTCAAAATTTAAGCACTGATATGACTGTTGATTCTAACATGGATTTTACGTATAGCCCTGTTGGATACACAACCTCTCAACTTTAAACAAGGCAAAACTAGCTGACCAAACTAATCTTGTGTTGGGGAGCAGAACAGATAATGTTGTAAGGGAAGCAAGCGTCCGACATTGCCCCCACAATGTATTACAAGAAAAACAGGCGGATTTTCAATAGGGATCACAATCTTTACATGCCTAATCAAATTTTTCTAGCGTAGTCCACCCTTATGATGCCATAAATTAGAAGCGCCGAAACGACCAAGATCCAACAATACACATATGTGTACTGTATTCTGAAAACTTTTTTTAAGCTTGATGTGCTAGTAAATGTATCAATTTAAAGAGACCATGTAAAATTTCAAAAAGCCCATTCCCTTTAAATTAAAGAAGCCTAGTTTTTCTAAGGCATTGTAACAAAACCTACAGCAATTTAACTGTTTGAATGCGTATACTGTCTTGAAAGTCCTAAATTTTCAACGCCCCATTTCCTTTATTTTGTCTTCTGAAAACCCCTTTATTGAAGCAAATGTAGCTGCCCCCACTCTGAAGGAACGAGACTTGTAACCACCTAAAGGCACGCCTAAGGCAGCAAGAGACTTTTTCAGAATTGCTGAAAATTGGTAACGTGTGACTGGGGCAATGTTGGCATGACAAAAACAAAAAACAAAAACAGGGGCCTTACTGCGCAAGGATAAAAATTGGTTAATGAGTTTAAGAGGACAAGCTACCGATCCATTTCCTTCTAATGCTATAACGACACCAGAGCCTCGATCAGTTTTAGAATGTCATAGTCTTAACCAAACTAAGCCAGACTTGGCACAGACTGAAACATTGTAAAACAAAAGAGTATGACCCAGCTCGCACCGCTTGGTAGCCACTAACTCCCCGACACGTAAAAAAGCAAAAAATGCTGTTGAAAAAAGAGCAGCAAAAAGATGTGCTTCATAGGATGAGCTGCACACCATTGGTAAAACCCTAATTATTTTGGTAAGAAGCTCAGGGGAAATGGGAAGACGCGTGTCTGACCTTGTATCTAACCTGGTCATCCCCAATACATTTTTTATTAATAAAAAAACTGTGTTACATCCAAATATCCCAACATTTTGCATTTAAAGCTAATGCCTAAAATATATCTCTTAATAGTTGCTGGCGCAACACCCTGAGAACACAGATAAGCTATAAATTATATGACCTGGTGTTGAATAGGAGGCCTAACCAAATGCGACTTATAAGCTAAACAAAATTGCTCAAAACGAACAATGCCAGTATCATAAACTTATCTTGAATTAGCTGAAATTGATGCAGTCATGAGCTGCTAGTTTCATGTTGCAGATTAACTCCTGGAATGATTCTGAAATCCTGGAAGAACCCTAGATAAAAGATGCCATGGCAATAGGAAACAGTTCGAGGAATGTTATGTCTCTAATCATAACACTCTCCAAGGGAAGTATACCCAGATAACGTGAAGGAAAGCACCTCCACCTTTTAAGCCACCCCCCTAGCACTATCTGTGATGAGTTGAAGATCAGCACTGTCTACCCAATGTATCTCAGGAAAACTACAATTGCCATTAAAGAGCTGTAGGAACTCAAGCCAGGTATGAACATCTTCCCTCATACCTTGATTGACTCGAACAAAGTTGTGTGGCTTCTATAAACCAGACATAGCATTGTAAAAACGACGAATAAATGCGCGTGCAGCTAGAATGGCCCTAACACAGAAATTTAGAGACCCAGTGAGAGGTTGTTACTGTTTCAAAAATACCTTCTTTTTCTTTCCTACCTCATTAAGAAACCTAGCAGCAATTCAAGTTTGTCTCAGGGGATTTTTATTTGCATATGAACAGCGTCAATTTCTAAACCCAAGAATACTAATATGTGGGTTGGTAGAACAGTCTTTCCATCAGCTATCGGTACTCCTAAATTTGCAAGACCTTTGTAAAGACTTGCATAAGATTAAGACAATCTGATGTGCCTTCGGTTCCCGTGAAGAGAAAATACTCCAAGTAGTGATCCAAATCAGATGTTTTATCCTCGACACCTAGCTTTTCAAAGTCTCGAACAATCCATTCAAGCGAAGAAGACAATTTTTCAAAAAGGGAACAAGAGATGGCGCAACCCATGGGGAAGCATTTGTCAACAAATATATGTTCCCCCAACAATTCAGAATCTTTTGGACATATGGGTAGTAAGCGGAAAGCCGACTTAATGTCAATTTTACCCATCAAAGTATTAGGTTCTAAGCATTTAACTTTATCAATAATGTGGTCAAAATTTGTGTACAATACCCTGCATAGCTTTTCATCTATAAAGGTGTTGACACTGTTATTCTTAGGGGAAGAAAGATGATGAATGAGTCTGAAAGATCCATCTTCCTTGGGAACCAATCCAATTCGACAGTTTTAGACATGGCAAAGGGAGATAATCAAAGGGTCCCTACCTGCATCTATTTCTTTCTGTATTTTAAAGAAAGCCTCATTTTTCAGCCCTTTGATAGAAAGCAAGTTCCTACCATTAGTATGGCGCCTTGGGCCTTGATGGAGCAATGAAAAACCTGTTTTAAAAGCAGAAACTAACTCCTCAACTAGTAAGCTATATGTATCTGGATGTGACTGCAGCAATCTGTCCAGTACAACAGGATTAATATTGGGGTGTGCCCGAGGTCCATTAAAGCTGTTTGCCCTAAATTTGGCTTGGTGAGGGTCCTGTTGCTGCTCGAGGAATTGCTTGGCCTTAAAGAATAATTTGCTGTTGAATTATCTGAATGTGAGGTTTGATTGGGGCAGTTTAACTTTTGATGACTAACAGTTACCTGAATAAGAAGGCAAACATGTCTATAAAAACACAGAGATCTATTGCACTTCTCATTATTGTAATCAAAACTTTTTTTGACATTATGGTCTGTTTTAGATGTTTTTGCTGAACTCACAGAATTGGAACCCCCATAATACATATAAATGAGCCACAGTTCTTGGTCCACTACATTCCAAGGTATAGAATGGTTTTTGGCCTGAACTGCTCATCATAGCTTTTCCACCCAAGACCACCAACACATCTGGCACCTAGACGTACGGCATGCATGTATGCATGTAAGCCAGATATCTCTCCTGAATGGACAGAGGTGTATATAGAACTATATACTATGAATGCATCAGTCCACATGTCTATGTCGACTGTTTTGGGGAAATTGTTTTTGTTTTTCACAACCAGGTCACCACTGATCAATGAAAAATGCTTTTCATCTTTTACCTGAGATGGCTTAGATAAAATTTGACTTAAATCAACAAACTCGTTACAGGCTATTTTTTGTTTGAATTGTTGAGAGATGTTGCAGCTTAAATCTGAAGTAACACTTGTAACCTGAAACTGTCTGGTGTCATTCTGATCAGACCCAACCAACTGTGAGGGATAAATCATGGTTGGAGAAGATTTACTTATACTTGATCCCCAACGCAATTACGATGTGCATGGTGAGCTTCAGGTACGGCATATATGGACAGGAGGAAGCCCTCTTGAACTGCCTCACCCCTCTTCCTCTCATGATTGAACATATACAACAACAACAACAAGCAAGTCACTATAAATCAACCCGCAGTACAATGATGGTATATGGCGGCTCTAACGCTTTGGATGCAGTCCGATTTAAATGATAGGATTTGCCTTTCTCAGTAGCTTTTCCAAATATGTCTACCGGATATACTGTGACACACTGTACAAAGCAATGAATAGAGAAATACTGCATGTAGTCGTATACTTCCTGTGCATACTAGAAAAGGAAATTTTATAAATGGGTATCAAACTAGCACCAAAATTAATACGCCGGTCTTCATATGATAAATCAAATTATATTTAAGAAATAACTTTTGATATATACACTATGTACCTTTTAATGCACGCATACTTTCGTAGCGTACCTTGGTTAGTTAAGAATACTAGAATATCAACGCATGCTATCTTTTTGTCGTGTATGCTTTAGCATGATTAAAAATAGTATAAGCTTTTAATTTTACCTGAAGGTCTAGAAAGACACCTTCGTGAAGTATCTTACAGGAAATCACTGACTTCCGGAAGATGGGTTATGTACTGTTTAATACACTATGCTTTTGGATGTGATTTGTTTTTCATATTGGAAGATATAAGTGTATTCCTTAATACTATATTCAGTTTCTAAATACATTTATCATGAAATGCTCTGAATTATTTTGTACAACTAATCTGAATTTATTGAAAAGACTATACGTTTTTCTCCACCGAAATAGTTACTTAAGGTCAGTAATTCTATGCAAGGCCAGTATTTAGGTTGATAAGGCCAGTATTTAGGTTGATAAGGCCAGTATTTAGGTTGGTAAGGCCAGTATTAAGGTAGGTAAGGCCAGTATATAGGTTGGTAAGGCCAGCATTTTGGTAGGTAAGGCCAGTATATAGGTTGGTAAGGCCAGTATTTAGGTAGGTAAGGCCAGTATATAGGTTGGTAAGGCCAGCATTTTGGTAGGCAAGGCCAGTATTTAGGTAAGGCCAGTATTTAGGTAGGTAAGGCCAGTATTTAGGTAAGGCCAGTATTTAGGAAGGTAAGGCCAGTATTTAGGTAGGTAAGGCCAGTATTTAGGTAGGTAAGGCCAGAATTTAGGTAGGTAAGGCCAGTATTTAGGTTGGTAAGGCCAGTGTTTAGGTAAGGCCAGTATTTAGGTAGGTAAGGCCAGTATTTAGGTAGGTAAGGCCAGTATTTAGGTAGGTAAGGCCAGTATTTAGGTAGGTAAGGCCAGTATTTAAGTAGGTAAGGCCAGTATTTAGGTAGGTAAGGCCAGTATTTAGGTAAGGCCAGTATCTAGGTAGGTAAGGCCAGTATTTAAGTAGGTAAGGCCAGTATTTAGGTAGGTAAGGCCAGTATTTAGGTTGGTAAGGCCAGTATATAGGTAGGTAAGGCCAGTATTTAGGTAGGTAAGGCCAGTATTTAGGTAGGTAAGGCCAGTATTTAAGTAGTTAAGGCGAGTATTTAGGTTGGTAAGGCCAGTAGTTAAGAAGGTAAGGACAGTATATAGGTAGGTAAGGCCAGTATTTAGGTAAGGCCAGTATTTAGGTAGGTAAGGCCAGTATTTAGGTAGGTAAGGCCAGTATATAGGTAGGTATGGCCAGTATTTAGGTAGGTAAGGCCAGTATTTTGGTAGGTAAGGCCAGTATTTAGGTAGGTAATGCCAGTATTTAGGTAGGTAAGGCAAGTATATAGGTAGGTATGGCCAGTATTTAGGTAGGTAAGGCCAGTATTTAGGTAAGGCCAGTATTTAGGTAGGTAAGGCCAGTATTTAGGTAGGTAAGGCCAGTGTTAAGATAGGTAAGGCCAGTATTTAGGTAAGGCCAGTATTTAGGTTGGTAAGGCCAGTGTTTAGGTAAGGCCAGTATTTAGGTAGGTAAGGCCAGTATTTAGGTAGGTAAGGCCAGTATTTAGGTAGGTAAGGCCAGTATTTAAGTAGGTAAGGCCAGTATTTAGGTAGGTAAGGCCAGTATTTAGGTAAGGCCAGTATTTAGGTAGGTAATGCCAGTATTTAAGTAGGTAAGGCCAGTATTTAGGTAGGTAAGGCCAGTATTTAGGTTGGTAAGGCCAGTATATAGGTAGGTAAGGCCAGTATTTAGGTAGGTAAGGCCAGTATTAAGGTAGGTAAGGCCAGTATTTAGGTAAGGCCAGTATTTAGGTAGGTAAGGCCAGTATTTAGGTAGGTAAGGCCAGTATTTAGGTAGGTAAGGTTAGTATTTAAGTAGGTAAGGCCAGTATTTATGTAGGTAAGGCCAGTATTTAGGTAGGTAAGGCCAGTATTTAGGTAGGTAAGGCCAGTATTTAGGTAGGTAAGGCCAGTATTTAGGTAGGTAAGGCCAGTATTTAGGTTGGTAAGGCCAGTATTTAAGAAGGTAAGGACAGTATATAGGTAGGTAAGGCCAGTATTTAGGTAGGTAAGGCCAGTATTTAAGTAGGTAAGGCCAGTATTTAGGTAAGGCCAGTATTTAGGTAGGTAAGGCCAGTATTTAGGTAGGTAAGGCCAGTATATAGGTAGGTAAGGCCAGTATTTAGGTAGGTAAGGCCAGTATTTAGGTAAGGCCAGTATTTAGGTAGGTAAGGCCAGTATTTAGGTAGGTAAGGCCAGTATATAGGTAGGTAAGGCCAGTATTTAGGTAGGTAAGGCCAGTATTTAGGTAAGGCCAGTATTTAGGTAAGGCCAGTATTTAGGTAGGTAAGGCCAGTATTTAGGTAGGTAAGGCCAGTATATAGGTAGGTATGGCCAGTATTTAGGTAGGTAAGGCCAGTATTTAAGTAGGTAAGGCGAGTATTTAGGTTGGTAAGGCCAGTAGTTAAGAAGGTAAGGACAGTATGTAGGTAGGTAAGGCCAGTATTTAGGTAGGAAAGGCCAGTATTTAGGTAGGTAAGGCCAGTATTTAGGTAGGTAAGGCCAGTATATAGGTAGGTATGGCCAGTATTTAGGTAGGTAAGGCCAGTATTTTGGTAGGTAAGGCCAGTATTTAGGTAGGTAATGCCAGTATTTAGGTAGGTAAGGCCAGTATTTAGGTAGGTAATGCCAGTATTTAGGTAGGTAATGCCAGTATTTAGGTAGGTAAGGCCAGTATTTAGGTAGGTTATGCCAGTATTTAGGTAGGTAAGGCCAGTATTTAGGTAGGTAATGCCAGTATTTAGGTAGGTAAGGCCAGTATTTAGGTAGGTAAGGCCAGTATTTAGGTAGGTAAGGCCAGTATATAGGTAGGTATGGCCAGTATTTAGGTAGGTAAGGCCAGTATTTAGGTAAGGCCGGTATTTAGGTAGGTAAGGCCAGTATTTAGGTAGGTAAGGCCAGTGTTAAGATAGGTAAGGCCAGTATTTAGGTTAGGCCAGTATTTAGGTAGGTAAGGCCAGTGTTAAGATAGGTAAGGCCAGTATTTAGGTAGGTAAGGCCAGTATTTAGGTTGCTAAGGCCAGTATTTAGGTAGGTAAGGCCAGTATTTAGGTAGGTAAGGCCAGTGTTAAGGTAGGTAAGGCCAGTATTTAGGTAGGTAAGGCCAGTATATAGGTAGGTATGGCCAGTATTTAGGTAGGTAAGGCCAGTATTTAGGTAGGTAAGGCCAGTGTTAAGGTAGGTAAGACCAGTATTTAGGTAGGTAAGGCCAGTGTTAAGGTTAGTCTAGTATTTAAGGTAAGGCCGGTAATCTTAGGTATATTTCAATCATTCTGGACACAAAATAGGTTCGGTATTCGGAACGCAGAGGGGTCGGTTTTGGGAAGCTTAGTATTACTATAATAAAGAAGGATCGATTCCATACATGTACATCGCCATTTCGTTCGGTATCAAGAGGTCATCGGTTTAAGGGAGTTTACTTAAGGATTGTACCCCATTTTGACTGCGTATACGGTAGTATGCCCGCAGTTGGCAGCGAACATTTCCAATGGTTAGCGCGTTAGTGCTAACTAGGATATGTTCGTTGCCAATTGCGGGCATACTACCGTATACGCAGTCAAAATGGGATACAATCCTTATATTTACGTCAAACAAATCGTTTGAATACAGTACGAAGAAAATAAAATTCAGGGTGTGTTGTGACGTTGGTAAGTACGGCAGTCATGGTTGCTAAGATAATACAGTTCCAGTGAATCTATGTAAAGACACCAGTATTGTTAACAAAATTAAAAGAAAAAACTCAACTTTTGTGTTTAATACCGTTTACGTTTTTAATTAATTGATATATTCACAATCCACAATTTCCGTCTCAGATTATCTTTGGTTGTCAAGCACAGCGTGTAATGACAAAGAGTTAGTAGTGACGTGGTCAAATGTTTTCTAGGAATTATACGCTTCAGCCATTTGTTGTTAGCTTATATCGTGGAAAAGTTAAATATACACCCATTTCCGCAATATTCCGTTTAATGTTTTACAAAATACCTACTTGACGTTAGTTTTTTGTGCAGAGATCATTGAGTACCAGGAGAAAACGCTAAAATTGCGTTGATCAGTCCTTTCAAAATGGCGCCGTCTAGTTGACGTTCCGGTAACGTCACAAAGAGGCGATATTTTTGACTGTTTTAAAAAAATAGTGTTTCTTGTTTCTAAAGAGTTAGGTAACCAGAATGGCTCTGGTTCCGCATTCCTCTTTCCTTCCGACGGTTTTCCCCGTATGTGTTGGTTCTTTCATTACCTGGCCTGTAGCCTACTCATTATGTTAAGTGATGTAAACAGACCAGAGACAAGTTCATTTTGTTGGAGGAAATACGTGTGAAAATTTCTTAACATATGAAAAAAAATTTGTCAAAGTCTTTCATCAAAAATGACTAATATCTATTTTTAGGGAAACTTTCTAAACATTTGGTGCGAAACCTCACTGAGAGGGATTAACTTCAATGTCACTTCGTTTCCATTTTGTGGATGATTGATAATCTTACCAGGAAGTTTTCATAATATTAAAATTTGTAAATAATCTCATGTCAAACACAATTATGTCTTACGTGTCAAGTTTGAATACGACAGGTGCAATGACGCTAATGTTAGAAGTCTATCAATTGAGCGGGAGACCTGAACAAAAGCTCATGCTAATTGAAATCCGATCAAACTTTTACTTGGCCAACAAAACCATTAGTTTATGACTACTGCAGTAATACTTTATATGCGTGCATTGATGCAATTTTGAATGCAGAAATGTTTTAGTGTTAGATTATACCTGTATGTAATAACCGGTGTATATACCACTATTGGCGATGATAACATTAAAATCTATATGAAATACATGTACATCTACGGTACAAGTATAAAAACTCCGTTAGAAATAATTTTTGACTTTATGGATCATCCAAGATTGAATGGTATCGTGTTTTTTGAGATCTTTATTTGGTATTCCATTTTTAACGTAACAAACTAAATTTCCCAATGCTGTTAAAGATTTATTGCTACAATATTTCACAAACTGTTTCATTCATTTAACAAGCTTCCTCGTATATTCCCAAAATAAACATAGATAAAATTAATTTTAAACCCGTCACAATGACGCTATTTTAGTACTCACAGATTAAAACCAATTGGTAATAAAAATGCATTTCTAAATAACTGTGATTGTTTGTGAGACAATTTTGCTGTACTTTTAAAGCATGTAGGTGAAGTATGCGGGTAGTGATGAAGGATTGTGACACCTTTAAATATGAACTTAGTAAGCAATTGTTCACATGATATTACAAAATAAACATGTTCTGCCTAAGTGTGTTTTCAAGATATTTTCTGACGAACATAAATTAAGAAATTTCCTTAGGTTAAAGAAAAAAAGAACGAATTCATTATGAAAAAGTGATAAATATTGTTTTGTCTTTAAATAGGTTAGAACCCCGTATATAGTTAAATTGTAAACCCCTTCACCACTCCTGAACATTACGTGAACGATATGTGTGTTGATATGTATTTCCATAGTATAATGTAGAATTGGTTTTGTATTGTTTAGCGTCCTCTTACAGTTACGATCATTAAGGACGCCTTCCCCCCTTGGTAAGACGCATGCGTGTGGTGAGTGAGTATTCCTACGGTATATATGTTTGTCTCATTGTGATAGTGCTATCTCACTGAAGTATACTGCTGAAGACACCCAGCAGCACTCCTTACCCGGTCATATTATATTGACTACGGGCGAACCAGTCGTTCGACTCCAAAACTGTTGAGGATAAAGCAGATGTTACTATCAGTTGGAGCCTCTGGTACGTAATGTATGACAACCATCAGTGGTCTTCTATTGTCATAACAAATAGTTGATCTACGCAAAGAATCGCGAGTAGTGTAATTGTTGTTAAGTGATAAGTATTGAAAGCTACTATGCATGCCACGTTTCTAATTCTTCGAATGGTGGCACCGGTTCAGAATACCCACACGTATTTCATATTTTCAATTATGTTACACATGTACTAAAATAAATCAAATTATTTTTAAGTCTTCAGACCGTTTTAGCCTGACTTCGAATTCCCTTCTGGATTTAGGCACATAGACGCGTTATACAACGTAGATGGACAAAATTAAGATATTCTGCAATTTATATAATCGTTTGCATTGAACAAGTCTATTGTCAAATACACCTGTACATTAGATTATAAATTTTTTTTTTCATTTAATCATAAATGGCAAAGTGCTGGGCTTCAGGACTTGTATACAGTTTGTAAAACACGTGAAATGGCGTCAGGTAAGAACTGTTTATTGCAATATTGGTGACTCGTGTTCAATAGGACTTTCCCAAAACATTTTCAGTAATGCCTTACATTAACATGTATTCATGTGGGTTGCCCATTATTGTGTACCCCGTATAAGGTATGGGTACATCACAGATTTGTTGGAGTAGATTGTGTACCCCGTATAAGGTATGGGTACATCACAGCTTTGTTGGAGTAGATTGTGTACCCCGTATAAGGTATGGGTACATCACAACTTTGTTAGAGTATATTGTGTATTGTGTACCCGTATAAGGTATGGGTACATCACAGATTTTTTGGAGTAGATTGTGTATTGTGTACCCCGTATAAGGTATGGGTACATCACAGCTTTGTTAGAGTAGATTGTGTATTGTGTACCCCGTATAAGGTATGGGTACATCACAACTTTGTTGGAGTAGATTGTGTATTGTGTACCCTGTATAAGGTATGGGTACATCACAGATTTTTTGGAGTAGATTGTGTACCCCGTATAAGGTATGGGTACATCACAGATTTGTTGGAGTAGATTGTGTACCCCGTATAAGGTATGGGTACATCACAGATTTGTTGGAGTAGATTGTGTATTGTGTACCCTGTAGAAGGTACGGGTACATCACAGCTTTGTTGGAGTAGATTGTGTATTGTGTACCCCGTATAAGGTATGGGTACATCACAACTTTGTTGGAGTAGATTGTGTATTGTGTACCCCGTATAAGGTATGGGTACATCACAGCTTTGTTGGAGTAGATTGTGTATTGTGTACCCTGTATAGGGTATGGGTACATCACAGCTTTGTTGGAGTAGATTGTGTATTGTGTACCCTGTATAAGGTATGGGTACATCACAGATTTGTTGGAGCAGATTGTGTACCCCGTATAAGGTATGGGTACATCACAGATTTGTTGGAGTAGATTGTGTATTGTTTACCCCGTTTAAGGTATGGGTACATCACAGATTTGTTGGAGTAGATTGTGTATTGTTTACCCCGTATAAGGTATGGGTACATCACAGCTTTGTTGGAGTAGATTGTGTACCCCGTATAAGGTATGGGTACATCACAGCTTTGTTGGAGTAGATTGTGTATTGTGTACCCCGTATAAGGTATGGGTACATCACAGCTTTGTTGGAGTAGATTGTGTATTGGTGGACCTAATCTGTAAATGTGAATTAAGTAAAATGTATGACATCACTGTAGTAACACGTATCGAGACAAGTCTCTCTTAAATCTTCATTGATTTAAATATCATCTGAGGGTAATTTATATCTACAATGTTTCCTACATTTGAAGGTAAGTGACATCGCCATATTTGCTTTTCTCCAATAAGGGTATTTTATCTTGAATGTGAAGTGGTCCAGTCATTATTTATGTTTGATTTTAGTTCGAAGATAGGTCCTGGATGACTCTAGTTCAGTTGATGTTTTGGTCGTTGTTTAAAATAACTGTCTAATTCATTGGTGGCGGAGACATTTCTCCCGATTCAGTTACACTAAAGCAATTTCGGGAAGTTGATTCAGTTAATTCGCAGCTTACATTTACTATGAGGTAGAGGATTTCCATCATTCTTCTAGAGCTCAGATGAAATATTTTAAGATGAAAAATAATTTGATAAAACAATACCTGGATGCAAATCAAATTATTTCGTTACAAATTATATATGGCCTAATCAATGTTTCTGATTTACAGGCTTTTGATAGATTGCATGTCATTTAACGTAGATGAAACGGAATGTGCCTTTCTATGCTTATAACAACTTCGCTAGCCGATGGTTTTCAATACGATACTATCCTTTCAAAAAAAAAAAAAGAAAAAAGAAAGAAAAGGGGAGTAACGTATTGAACTCTCTTCATTAGTTAAGTTGTGCTTATAACGAATGTCTTCATTTTTTGATATGTAGCCTCGCGATTTCTGAAGTTCGTAATAGTTTGTGCTTGTATGGCAGCATGGAGATGTGTCCTTTGTTAACATATCTTCGTAATAAACAATTGCATGTCTAAAGTTTATTTTCTGTTATTCGTCTGAAGCGCAAGGTCAATTAAGGGAAACGAGGGGTAAAACTGGAATATTAGATTCTGTTCTCTCGGAAGAAGCAAATTCCGTCTGAATCATTTTGAATCAAGAAAACAGTTTTGTGATTATGGAGTTATATAATAATGGACTTGTGTTATACGAGTAATAAGAAGAGTTTTGTAATATGGGGTTGTGTGATGATTGAGTTGTGTGATGATTGAGTTGTGTGATGCTGGAGTTTTGTGATATGGGGTTGTGTGATTATGGAGTTGTATGATGATTGAGTTGTGTGATGCTGGAGTTTTGTGATATGGGGTTGTGTGATGATGGAGTTTTGTGATATGGGGTTGTGTGATGATGGAGTTTTGTGATATGGGGTTGTGTGATGCTAGAGTTGTGTGATATGGAGTTGTGATATGGAGTTGTGTGATATGGAGTTGTGTGATGATGGAGTTGTGTGATATGGGGTTATGTTACAATGGGCTGTATAATAATGATGTTATGTAATGATTGACTTGTATGATAATGTTATGCAATAATGACATTGTATAATAAGTTTTTAATGATTGAATGTTTGTTATAATGTAATAATGGAGTTGTGTGATATCGTATTTTATCTAAAATCGTGTAGGTATCTGTCTAGATAAAAGCTATATTGAAATGTAAAGGAATGAAAATAAAACATCCGATTCTTTTCTTTGATTTTATTACAATGTAATAACAACAATATCCATTTAACATTGTTAATACTTACTATTCAGTATATTTGTAGAATTCAAAACTTAAGTGTTGCATTGAAACGTTATTAAGTAACACACTTATTAATCCATTGTTTAATTTATATTCAATTCATAGTCATATAAAAGGGTAAAACATAGACAAGTTTACTCGTTCTGTTAAATGTTACAAAGCACAATGTAGTATTGTTCTGTATACATGTCAATATCTGCGATGCCTCAGCTAGAGGCTATACCCTTGGTTTATACGTCTGACTCATTAATTGAGCTAAATAGAATGTCTCCCTACTCAGTCGATAGGAAGCAGCCAGGTACTTTATAAGGACGTGAACTATATCGTTATCATGTGTTAGTAGTTGGTGGTTTGCATTTCAATACTCTTACAACTGCTAAAACCTGAAAGGTTGATTTGATGCCGTTGACACTTATTTCCGAACTTATATATGTAATGATAATTTCTTATATTTATATACATGTATATATAATTTCTATCCATTTATCTATTAATCAACTTGCTGATCATTTGTTATGATTCGAAAAAAAATGTTATATTTTCATACATTTCCGATATTGTCAGTTTGAGGAATTACACTTTAGGTCACATCCTACACCCAAACTAATACAAAAATGTAAGTTCTGGCAAAAGAAAAAAACGTTGACACAAAACGGGTCAATTTATCTTCAATTTATCTTCAAAATTGCTTTTCTATTGAGGCAGAAACAGGTCAAACAAACTCGTGGTTGTTGTATACATTTTGTATGGTGTTTCTTTGATATGTTATTTTAAAAAAGTTTCAAAAAGATTCGCTAAAGCTGGTGTTTTTGTAACTTTTGAAATATATCTAACGAGAGTGAAAGAAATACCATACACCGCTCGTTGTGTAACCTCTGTGTATTTTTGTTCCTGAAAATAACATTTACTACTAGAACCCATTAGATTTGAGGAAACTATCTTAGTAAAAGAACTTTCCTTAAGTTATACACAGAATTTCTTTTTGAGATATTGAAGTGAAGTATTTCCTTAGATTAAGGAACGTTGATGAGCCTGGTCATCAGAATAGATCTCGAGTGTATATCCGAGTCATGTTAGAGTAATGTTGACAATGTTATCCGGTATACATTGAACTAGTATAGGCAAGGACTAACTCACTTATAGTATTGATCACATATTAAAAACCTCTGAGTAATAACCATAAGTTATCTTAGAGTAATAACCATAAGTTATCTTATCAACAAAAGTGTGTGCTGGTACATCTACTACTAAAAGTATCCAAAATTCGGAAAAAAACGTTGCAGAGATATCACAGAGGTTGGAGAGATGACAGAGGTTGGAGAGATGACAGAGGATGGAGAGATGACAGAGGATGGAGAGATGACACAGGATGGAGAGATGATAGAGGATGGAGAGATGACACAGGATGGAGAGATGATAGGAGAGATGACAGAGGTTGGAGAGATGATAGAGGATGGAGAGATGATAGGGGTTGGAGAATTGATAGGAGAGATGACAGGGGTTGGAGAGATGACAGAGGTTGGAGAGATGACAGAGGATGGAGAGATGATATGAGAGATGACAGAGGTTGAAGAGATGACAGGGGTTGGAGAGATGATAGAGGATGTAGAGATGACAGAGATTGGAGAGATGACAGGGGTTGGAGAGATGACAGAGTTTGTAGAGATGACAGAGGTTGGAGAGATGACAGAAGTTGTAGAGATGACAGAGGTTGTAGAGATGACAGGGGTTGGAGAGATGACAGAAGTTGGAGAGATGACAGAGGTTGGAGAGATGACAGAGGTTGTAGAGATGACAGAGGATGGAGAGATGATAGAGGATGGAGAGATGATAGAGGATGGACAGATGACAGAGGTTGTAGAGATGACAGAGGTTGGAGAGATGACAGAGGTTGGAGAGATGACAGAAGTTGGAGAGATGACAGGGGTTGGAGAGATGACAGAGGTTGGAGAGATGACAGAGGTTGGAGAGATGACAGAGGTTGTAGAGATGACAGAGGTTGGAGAGATGACAGAGGCTGGAGAGATGACAGAAGTTGGAGAGATGACAGAGGTTGTAGAGATGACAGAGGTTGGAGAGATGACAGAGGTTGGAGAGATGACAGAAGTTGGAGAGATGACAGAGGTTGGAGAGATGATAGGAGAGATGACAGAGGATGGACAGATGACGGAGGTTGGAGAGATGACAGAAGTTGGAGAGATGACAGAGGTTGGAGAGATGACAGAGGTTGGACAGATGACAGAGGATGAAGAGATGATAGGAAAGATGACAGAGGATGGACAGATGACGGAGGTTGGAGAGATGACAGAAGTTGGAGAGATGACAGAGGATGAAGAGATGATAGGAGAGATGACAGAGGTTGCACAATTAACTGACACGTATTGAGAAATATGTACATTTTTTGTAAGATTAAACACCTTCATCTTTTTATTGCATCCACGATCGTGGATTGAAGGTAGTCTTTTGGAGTAGTATGAGAACACCAGGAATGGAGCTACTTTTATATCGGGTTTCTAACTTGGTTTTAGCTTACTTTGTTATTTCTTTTTATTACAAACCTCTGTGAAGGGTTGTTTAATACAAACAAAAGACCAACTATACAACATCTCTTAGAGATACCGCTCTACTACGTATGCAAGACAAGAAGTGGCAAGACTATTTTCCAAAGTCACTGATTTAGCAGTAAATAAAACATGTTAATAATATTCCTTCATAATTGTCCTCTTGTTGCTTAATGAACATATACATATATAATAAGTTATATATGAAATATCCCCAACAGCTGTTCTCGTTTAATTAACAAGTACAGTCATACTTATTGAGTATAAACAAATTATAAACCACAACGGTTTTACAAGAGGCATAAATAAATATATAATACAATTGATTTTGAGTGGCAGAGATTAATGTACGTGTGTCCCGGGATTATGTGTCTGATTTTGCATTTCAAAACAATATACAGAAAACGGCCATTAAAATTGTACACATAAATATCTTTATAGTACTACTCCGGCACGGTAATAAGCTCGGAACGCACAAAATAGTAAAATATTTGTTTATACAGATATTTTAATAACAAATCTCTCCCACTTCTTTTCTCTGTCTCTCTTCTCTATCTCTCTCCTTGTCGCCCTCCCTCTTTGTCTCTCTCCTTCCCTTTTTTATTTCCCTCCCCATCTCCATCTCGATCTTTTCTCCTTCTTTCTTTGTCTCTCTCCTTCCGTCTGTTTCCTTTCCTCTCTTCGCCCCCTCTCTCCGTCTCCCTCTCTTTGTCTCCATCTCTTTACCTTCCTCCCTCCATATCCCTGTCTTTCTATTCCGTCTGCTTCCGTCTCTCTTTCTCCATCCCTTTGCCGCAAACAACTGTCTTCCTCCCTCCCTGTATCATCAACATTTCTACGACCCCAATATCACCAGCATTTTTGTGTCTATCGAAGTACCTATACACTAAGGAAGAGACAAAGTCTCTACTACAACGTAATATCAAACAGAGATTGAGCCAAGCTTGAGGACGATTAAAATTGGTGGTATTAGGCGCTGGAGAAATGGAGCCATAATCTTACATGCAACAGTTCGAAGGAGCTATCAAAACTATGATTTGTTTGTATAATGTAACACGCAGGGAAAATATTTTCTTCATATGTTATTAGGAAGTAGAAACATTTGTACCTGCTTTAACCCGCGTGAGCGAAACGGAAGAAAACAGAATACCAAGCGTCCGGGAAAAGCATCGCTGATTTTTGAACAATTTTCATTGGCAAAGGGAAACAGTGAACCGGAACCACACTCATGCAAAAGTTACAATAGTAATATTAAAGTGAGGAAATATGTTTTCTACCACATTAGGTGGGCGTTATTACCAAGGCATGGAATAATCATTACAGTTGATGAACAACATTCAGCTTATACAACACGTGGAATAAACTCTAAATGTGTTTTGGTTGGTTGACACGGTGACCTTTGACCGGCACTATCTTTTAATCACATGGTTCAATGCAATTTGATTGGCTAACACTTGAAGGCCGCTTCACGATTTCCTGGAAATGATAACGCACAATAAGAAGTTCGCAATTGTTTTGTTATATTCTTGAAAATATATAAAGGATTTTTATCAATTTATTGCGTTGAAAGAATAAACCTACTTATCAGTTTGTTATGATTTGTAATGAATTCATTTCATTACAAATCAAAAATCTTTCCATGCATTTCCGAATTTGCCAGTATTGCATATTAATAAGCGGTATCTTAAATTGGGTCATATCCTTACACCACACCTGATATTGTTAAAAGAACAGGCGTTGACACAAATCAGGTCAATTCATCCTCAGAATAACTTTTCTGTTGTGGTAGAAACAGGTCATACAAACTCGTGGTTGTTGTATATGGTATCTATTTCACTCACGTTAGTTATTTTCAAAAGTTACAAAAAAACCCTCGTGAAAGCTCGTGTTTTTGTAACTTTTGAAAAACAACTAACTCCAGTGAAAGAAATACCATATACAACAACCACCACTCGTTGTGTAACCTCTATACAATGTATATCATATAAGGAATAAAACTGGAAAATCCACTACGCATATCTAGGAGTAAACATCCGTTTAAGTCATTGTTAAAATTCATAAGTTTTGTAGTATATACATGTTGTGCCGTCAGAGACGGGATTTGTAATCTATAGTAACCTCATATTTGGATATGTAGCCATAGTGACATCGAGGATAGGAGTTTAATTATATGTAAACATCAAAAAGGGAATTTGTAATATATGGTGACGTCAGAGCTGGCTAAAGAAGTTTATAGCGATGTCAGACATGGGAGCTATAGTCTGAAGTCAGAGATGGGAGGCGTTGTCATTGAGGATTATGATTATCTGTGATAATGTTGATTGATGGGGTGATTTGAAACTGTTGTGACGCTAAATATCAATTAATATTAGTCTTTACAACATTACATAAAATGAAGTATTGATAGTGACAAGGTGTTTGTAGTGTGATTTCGGGATGGATAATCTTTGTAAGGGACTTGAAGGTAAAGGGACATTCATAATCAACTTCTTATCACAGATATATATTATTAATGGCGGTTTTCAGATGATTACTGGTAATTTATCATCACGACCTAATCACTGGTCAAATATTTGCTCATATAGAGTTCTACTTCCTCGGCGGCGTCTAATCGATTTATATCTAACAAAACCTTTTTGAGTTCGTGTAGACTCCGTTTGTCATCCTGCCATTGTTTTAATAACTGTTCTGTTGGATTTGTCTGACTCTCTAGGTAAGTCACGTGTGCACCATCAAGGTTCATTTTGGAAGCCAAATCCCGGAAATCACCTGCGTCAGAGCTTGTCTTGGGGTCCAATAGAATGATTAACTTCCGGTTTAACTCTTGGCGCGGGTCCATGTCCAGCGAAAGAAATACCATATACAACAACCACCACTCGTTGTGTAACCTCTATATATCATATAAGGAATAAAACTGGAAAATCCACTACGCATATCTAGGAGTAAACATCCGTTTAAGTCATTGTTAAAATTCATAAGTTTTGTAGTATATACATGTTGTGCCGTCAGAGACGGGATTTGTAATCTATAGTAACCTCATATTTGGATATGTAGCCATAGTGACATCGAGGATAGGAGTTTAATTATATGTAAACATCAAAAAGGGAATTTGTAATATATGGTGACGTCAGAGCTGGCTAAAGAAGTTCATAGCGATGTCAAACATGGGAGCTATAGTCTGAAGTGACGTCAGAGATGGGAGGCGTTGTCATTGAGGATTATGATTATCTGTGATAATGTTGATTGATGGGATGATTTGAAACTGTTGTGACGCTAAATATCAATTAATATTAGTCTTTACAACATTACATAAAATGAAGTATTGATAGTGACAAGGTGTTTGTAGTGTGATTTCGGGATGGATAATCTTTGTAAGGGACTTGAAGGTAAAGGGACATTCATAATCAACTTCTTATCACAGATATATATTATTAATGGCGGTTTTCAGATGATTACTGGTAATTTATCATCACGACCTAATCACTGGTCAAATATTTGCTCATATAGAGTTCTACTTCCTCGGCGGCGTCTAATCGATTTATTTCTAACAAAACCTTTTTGAGTTCGTGTAGACTCCGTTTGTCATCCTGCCATTGTTTTAATAACTGTTCTGTTGGATTTGTCTGACTCTCTAGGTAAGTCACGTGTGCGCCATCAAGGTTCATTTTGGAAGCCAAATCCCGGAAATCACCTGCGTCAGAGCTTGTCTTGGGGTCCAATAGAATGATTAACTTCCGGTTTAACTCTTGGCGCGGGTCCATGTAAGGGGACAATTTATTGACCTGAAAACGAAACATCACATTTTGTCTTCTTTAATCGAGTAACCGAGCATAGTTAAATTCACGTAAGTTATAACAGCTTATGAAAATATCTACCATTATCATTCCTCTAATGATATTTTTGAACACAGCTCCAAAGTATAAATGTCTGTTTCCAATTCATCAGTGAAAATTTGTATATGATTAAGAATAATTCAATAACATTTTTAACAAAGGGGTAAAAGTGGGTTTCCATGGGATAGTGTATTGTTGATTAAATTATAAGGATTAACTTTTCATGTCACGGAGCTATAAGACAATAAACCGGAATGTTAGCTATCATCCTTGATTAATATACATTGATATAAGTACATAAATATATTCTCAGTGTAAAAATACAAATTAAAAAATGAGTCCATGTATATATCGATAACTTACTGGCGCCACGTGTTCAGCCGAGATTTGGAGGGAGACCTTCCGCCCTACTGTCTGCTGAAGGGACTCAAATTCGCAGTAGATCTTGTTGTTGGCCGGAGCGGAAGGTTCGAATACGAAGTTGCAGTAAGGAGTCATTGCATGCCAAACACTCTCAAAGTCCATATACTGTAGTTAAGTGGTAAGGTAATTAGTCGATAAATTAAAATCATTTAATATACAGTGTTGTTTGTCATTTGCAGGATCCAACGTATTCTCCGGGCAACTTTGTGTGTCTTCTTTACAAATGACGTATTGTGACCTTATTGTTCTGAGAAGGGTATGTTGTTTTGCACTAAAACAATTTAATATTTGGTATATTTTGAAGGATTACTAGCACACCGGATACATTTATTTATCCTGCAACTGCCACCGCATTGTCGGAATACACCCACCGTATATATTTTGCTGTATATGGCAGTGACGGAAAACAGCTGTATTTTGGAATCATAGCATGTGCTTCAGTTCGACTGACCTACTTCAAAGTGAAACTACGTTTAAAAGGCGAACATATTTCTGTCATTTTTGACACCGTTTCACTTCAAAATGATTATTTCTGATGATTATTTTTATGTCTGTTGCAGGATAAATAGAATACATGGTCAGTGTCTTAAAATATAAGCTGTATTTTTGGCTCGGGACAGAAAGACAAAAGTGGCTCGCCAAGGCTCGCCACTTTTGTCTTTCTTTACCCTCGCCAAAATACAGCTTATATTTTAAGACACTGACCATGTATTCTCTATGTATTGTAATTCAATCGTGTATATTTGTCAGTTTATCAACGCTTAATTACATTTTGGAATACCCACACTTTCATATTTCCGGATTAGGGAAAACCACGTTACCTCTTTATCAAGTCAATGAAAGGCCCAGTTATACAACAACACATTGTGTTTAAAAATAGAGACCTTGAAATGAAATGTTTACCTGTAATTTGTCCCCACACAAGTTCCATTCCCGTGTGTCCTTCTTCAAGGTTACAGTCAGGTCCTCGCCATTGTCGTGGAAAAGGAGAGGCACTGGTGCGTTTGACATGCTTCCGTCTAGCTTATTCTCAACTTCATCTACCTCCTTTGTCATGAGCAAGAAAACGCCAAATATTACTCACAAGAAACCAACAAGCAATTCGTTTATATATTTGTAGACAATCGAGTTTCCTTAATTCTGGAAATATCGCCGCCATCACAGGACACATAAAAAGCTAAAAGTAATATATGTACAAATGTACGTGTACGAACTCTCATGTTAAATCAGTATAACCGAAGATCAAGGCCGATATAGCAATGTCGCAAAAATAAACTAACCAACGAGACGAGACGTCGCATCAGCTGTTTACATGATTCTGGATGTGGTGATTGTTAGAAAACGATATGAATTGAAGTATAATAAGAGATGAACCTATTTTTTCAAGAAACGCCCCAAGTTATATAAGTATAACAAATTCTAGTTTCCGTTTCATATATAGTCATTCAGCGAGTCTAGATATAGTTTTCCATTGGAAGGTCTGATGAGATAGAAAAAGATTCCGATATAAATTGAATTAGTTTGTGCGTTACGAAAAATAATTGAGAATATTCAAAACTTATTCCATTAATATCCCTCGTGCCTCGTAGCATATCCTTACCTAAACTATGTCAAGTGTTCAATATGACGTGGAGTTCAACTTACCTTGATTTCTTTTTCGTAGTCGTTGATGCAGTATATTCTTGTTTTGAACATAGCGCCTAATTGAAGCGTTGGCGTGAAAGCGATTAACTTGACTTTTTTAGCAGCCGTTTTACCTTGCTTTGATTCCCCTATCAGTGTGTATAAAGTAAAATGTTTAAGACTGACAGTTACTTCAGAATCAGTAACATCTCTCTCCTCGTAATCGTCCAGGGTCAAATTCGTCCACTCCGATCCCGTGTCGTCCACACTACCCTGGCGTTTAATAACCCGTGGTATCCAATCACTTATTATCTTCACACCGCAGTGGGGAAATGTCAGTTTCACCGGTTTTGTGAACTGTATACAAGGTTGGCATACTATCACAGGACTAAGACGCGCTTGCTTCTTTTTTAATTCAGGAAGAAGGGCTTCATCCCATGTGACTCCTAATGTTATCAATTTAGATTCATCCAATGCACCAGGGGGAATTTCCAACGTTACACCAGACATCTTAATAATGTCGCCATCTTTACCGATACTTTTGTGAACGAAGACACCCTTATCATGTGACAGAGCTTTGCTTGTTGTGTCGGGGGTTGCAGATGGGGTCTGCATGAGAAATGAAGTCGGCCGACCCTGCCATATAGATTGTCGAGAGAGTGGTGTGAGCGTACCGACCGTGTCGCTTTCGTCGACACTTTCTATGTCGATGTCGTCTACAGAGGTAACAGCATCGATATCTTCGTCGCCGCGAGAAAAGTCTTGCGTCAAAGCCACCATTTGCGGCATGGCAGTTCGGGGACCAAACATAAGGGTGTGTCGATTCTTAATTTTGATGGTGTATTGTGGTTTGATTGATACAGGACAGTGGTCCTGTGTGATGTCATTGCCGTGTACACTGTTACCATGTGTACTTAAGCTGTAGGTGTCACACATGTCCACTGCACTGTCCGCTCTCATTTCTCCCTTTGGTTTTGTCCTGGACACCACAACATCACGGTCCGTTTCCACGGTAACATCACCCTGTTCTGCTGACTTTAGACTGTCAATCCGTTCATTCAGCTCTAAAATTTCTTTATGTTGGAATTTGAGTTTCTTTATGACGAAGAATACCACGACGACAAAAGCTATGATGACCAACAAAAGGAACACGCCCAGCACCACCAAACCCGCAGTCTGAAAACCACAAATGGTTCATTTATAATCCGTACATATTCAACTACAAATAACATATTCTCTTAATGACCTGCATTTTAGAAAATAGTATCAAATCTTAAGACTAGAAAAATAAATCCATTTATCTTAGATACAAATATGCCATTTCGGACAGTGTCTTGCACAGTAGGTTTTCACTGACTAAAACAAGAACTGTTGAAGAACAGCATAGCTCGTCTCGCAAATGTCTGTCAATAAATAATCAAAAATACAAATTTGTATAGTTTTGCATATTGGATAAATAAGAGCTATATTATGTACTTGACCGAATTGATTTGTGATACTCAACCCTAATTGACATTATTCATAAATAGCTGAAAAATATCTGATATCTGCGAAAATTAAAAAAAGGCGAAGTCCAAACATGTCATCAAGCAGTTTTTCTCTCCAAAACTATCTTAGTTTGACTAGAGAAGTGAGCAGGTTTTACTGGGGAAGTGAAGAGTTAAACCTCACAGGGACCCTAATGTCAATTAGCAGTATCCTAGTACAATTATAAAGTGACGTGTTAATGGCTTTCAACACTCGCACCAGAAACTAAAAGTTTTTGTTCACATAAAAATTCTAAGTCAAAAACGTGTCAAAAAGCGGTCTTTTTTCCAAAAACTTTTCAGTTCAACTCCGGGATGTGAAAGTCTAATCCCACAGGTACACAAATTTTAGTCTAACCCCACAGGGACCCTAATGTTAGTCTTACCCCACAGGGACATTAATGTTAGTCTAACCCCACAGGGACACTAATGTTAGTCTAACCCCACAGGGACACTAATGTTAGTCTAACCCCACAGGGACACTAATGTTAGTCTAACCCCACAGGGACCCTAATGTTAGTCTAACCCCACAGGGACCCTAATGTTAGTCTAACCCCACAGGGACACTAATGTTAGTCTAACCCCACAGGGACACTAATGTTAGTCTAACCCCACAGGGACACTAATGTTAGTCTAACCCCACAGGGACACTTATGTTAGTCTAACCCCACAGGGACACTAATGTTAGTCTAACCCCACAGGGACACTAATGTTAGTCTAACCCCACAGGGACCCTAATGTTAGTCTAACCCCACAGGGACAATAATGTTAGTCTAACCCCACAGGGACACTAATGTTAGTCTAACCCCACAGGGACAATAATGTTAGTCTAACCCCACAGGGACAATGATGTTAGTCTAACCCCACAGGGACACTAATGTTAGTCTAACCCCACAGGGACACTAATGTTAGTCTAACCCCACAGGGACACTAATGTTAGTCTAACCCCACAGGGACAATTATGTTAGTCTAACCCCACAGGGACACTAATGTTAGTCTAACCCCACAGGGACAATGATGTTAGTCTAACCCCACAGGGACACTAATGCTAGTCTAACCCCACAGGGACCCTAATGTTAGTCTAACCCCACAGGGACAATAATGTTAGTCTAACCCCACAGGGACAATAATGTTAGTCTAACCCCACAGGGACAATAATGTTAGTCTAACCCCACAGGGACAATAATGTTAGTCTAACCCCACAGGGACACTAATGTTAGTCTAACCCCACAGGGACCCTAATGTTAGTCTAACCCCACAGGGACAATAATGTTAGTCTAACCCACAGGGACACTAATGTTAGTCTAACCCCACAGGGACAATTATGTTAGTCTAACCCCACAGGGACCCTAATGTTAGTCTAACACCACAGGGACACTAATGTTAGTCTAACCCCACAGGGACACTAATGTTAGTCTAACCCCACAGGGACACTAATGTTAGTCTAACACCACAGGGACACTAATGTTAGTCTAACCCCACAGGGACAATAATGTTAGTCTAACCCCACAGGGACCCTAATGTTAGTCTAACCCCACAGGGACACTAATGTTAGTCTAACCACATAGGGACACTAACGTTAGTCTAACCCCACAGGGACAATAATGTTAGTCTAACCCCACAGGGACACTAATGTTAGTCTAACCCCACAGGGACAATGATGTTAGTCTAACCCCACAGGGACACGACTGTTAGTCTAACCCCACAGGGACAATAATGTTAGTCTAACCCACAGGGACCCTAATGTTAGTCTAACCCCACAGGGACACTAATGTTAGTCTAACCCCACAGGGACAATAATGTTTGTCTAACCCCACAGGGACCCTAATGTTAGTCTAACCCCACAGGGACCCTAATGTTAGTCTAACCCCACAGGGACCCTAATGTTAGTCTAACCCCACAGGGACCCTAATGTTAGTCTAACCCACAGGGACCCTAATGTTAGTCTAACCCCACAGGGACACTAATGTTAGTCTAACCCCACAGGGACACTAATGTTAGTCTAACCCCACAGGGACACTAATGTTAGTCTAACCCCACAGGGACACTAATGTTAGTCTAACCCCACAGGGACAATGATATTAGTCTAACCCCACAGGGACACTAATGTTAGTCTAACCCCACAGGGACCCTAATGTTAGTCTAACACCACATGGACACTAATGTTAGTCTTACCCCACAGGGAAACTAATGTTAGTCTAACCCCACAGGGACCCTAATGTTAGTCTAACCCACAGGGACCCTAATGTTAGTCTAACCCCACAGGGACACTAATGTTAGTCTAACCCCACAGGTACACTAATGTTAGTCTAACCCCACAGGGACACTAATGTTAGTCTAACCCCACAGGGACACTAATGTTAGTCTAACCCCACAGGGACACTAATGTTAGTCTAACCCCACAGGGACCCTAATGTTAGTCTAACCCCACAGGGACACTAATGTTAGTCTAACCCCACAGGGACAATAATGTTAGTCTAACCCCACAGGGACCCTAATGTTAGTCTAACCCCACAGGGACCCTAATGTTAGTCTAACCCCACAGGGACCCTAATGTTAGTCTAACCCCACAGGGACCCTAATGTTAGTCTAACCCACAGGGACCCTAATGTTAGTCTAACCCCACAGGGACACTAATGTTAGTCTAACCCCACAGGGACAATAATGTTAGTCTAACCCCACAGGGACCCTAATGTTAGTCTAACCCCACAGGGACACTAATGTTAGTCTAACCCCACAGGGACAATAATGTTAGTCTAACCCCACAGGGACCCTAATGTTAGTCTAACCCCACAGGGACAATAATGTTAGTCTAACCCACAGGGACCCTAATGTTAGTCTAACCCCACAGGGACAATAATGTTAGTCTAACCCCACAGGAACAATAATGTTAGTCTAACCCCACAGGGACCCTAATGTTAGTCTAACCCCACAGGGACACTAATGTTAGTCTAACCCCACAGGGACACTAATGTTAGTCTAACCCCACAGGGACAATAATGTTAGTCTAACCCCACAGGGACCCTAATGTTAGTCTAACCCCACAGGGACCCTAATGTTAGTCTAACCCCACAGGGACAATAATGTTAGTCTAACCCACAGGGACCCTAATGTTAGTCTAACCCCACAGGGACAATAATGTTAGTCTAACCCCACAGGGACAATAATGTTAGTCTAACCCCACAGAGACCCTAATGTTAGTCTAACCCCACAGGGACAATAATGTTAGTCTAACCCCACAGGGACACTAATGTTAGTCTAACCCCACAGGGACCCTAATGTTAGTCTAACCCCACAGGGACAATAATGTTAGTCTAACCCCACAGGGACAATAATGTTAGTCTAACCCCACAGAGACCCTAATGTTAGTCTAACCCCACAGGGACAACTAACCCCACAGGGACCCTAATGTTAGTCTAACCCCACAGGGACACTAATGTTAGTCTAACCCCACAGGGACAATAATGTTAGTCTAACCCCACAGGGACCCTAATGTTAGTCTAACCCCACAGGGACAATAATGTTAGTCTAACCCCACAGGGACCCTAATGTTAGTCTAACCCCACAGGGACAATAATGTTAGTCTAACCCCACAGGAACAATAATGTTAGTCTAACCCCACAGGGACCCTAATGTTAGTCTAACCCCACAGGGACACTAATGTTAGTCTAACCCCACAGGGACACTAATGTTAGTCTAACCCCACAGGGACAATAATGTTAGTCTTACCCCACAGGGACATTAATGTTAGTCTAACCCCACAGGGACACTAATGTTAGTCTAACCCCACAGGGACACTAATGTTAGTCTAACCCCACAGGGACACTAATGTTAGTCTAACCCCACAGGGACACTAATGTTAGTCTAACCCCACAGGGACACTAATGTTAGTCTAACCCCACAGGGACCCTAATGTTAGTCTAACCCCACAGGGACAATAATGTTAGTCTAACCCACAGGGACCCTAATGTTAGTCTAACCCCACAGGGACAATAATGTTAGTCTAACCCCACAGGGACAATAATGTTAGTCTAACCCCACAGGGACACTAATGTTAGTCTAACCCCACAGGGACACTAATGTTAGTCTAACCCCACAGGGACCCTAATGCTAGTCTAACCCCACCGGGACAATAATGTTAGTCTAACCCCACAGGGACACTAATGTTAGTCTAACCCCACAGGGACAATAATGTTAGTCTAACCCCACAGGGACAATAATGTTAGTCTAACCCCACAGGGACTCTAATGTTAGTCTAACCCCACAGGGACAATAATGTTAGTCTAACCCACAGGGACCCTAATGTTAGTCTAACCCCACAGGGACCCTAATGTTAGTCTAACCCCACAGGGACCCTAATGTTAGTCTAACCCCACAGGGACCCTAATGTTAGTCTAACCCCACAGGGACACTAATGTTAGTCTAACCCCACAGGGACACTAATGTTAGTCTAACCCCACAGGGACAATAATGTTAGTCTAACCCCACAGGGACCCTAATGTTAGTCTAACCCCACAGGGACAATAATGTTAGTCTAACCCCACAGGGACACGACTGTTAGTCTAACTCCACAGGGACACCAATGTTAGTCTAACCCCACAGGGACCCTAATGTTAGTCTAACCCCACAGGGACACTAATGTTAGTCT
Organism: Pecten maximus; assembly: GCF_902652985.1. Lineage (NCBI taxonomy): Eukaryota > Metazoa > Mollusca > Bivalvia > Pectinida > Pectinidae > Pecten > Pecten maximus. Next base: position 49,898,961 of record NC_047017.1, read on the forward strand.
AACCCCACAGGGACAATAATGTGAGTCTAACCCCACAGGGACAATAATGTGAGTCTAACCCCACAGGGAAACTAATGTTAGTCTAACCCCACAGGGACACTAATGTTAGTCTAACCCCACAGGGACCCTAATGTTAGTCTACCCACAGGGACACTAATGTTAGTCTAACCCCACAGGGACACTAATGTTAGTCTAACCCCACAGGGACACTAATGTTAGTCTAACCCCACAGGGACACTAATGTTAGTTTAACCCCACAGGGACCCTAATGTTAGTCTAACCCCACCGGGACACTAATGTTAGTCTAACCCCACAGGGACACTAATGTTAGTCTAACCCCACAGGGACACTAATGTTAGTCTAACCCCACAGGGACACTAATGTTAGTCTAACCCCACAGGGACCCTAATGTTAGTCTAACCCCACAGGGACACTAATGTTAGTCTAACCCCACAGGGACACTAATGTTAGTCTAACCCCACAGGGACACTTATGTTAGTCTAACCCCACAGGGACACTAATGTTAGTCTAACCCCACAGGGACAATAATGTTAGTCTAACCCCACAGGGACCCTAATGTTAGTCTAACCCCACAGGGACCCTAATGTTAGTCTAACCCCACAGGGACAATAATGTTAGTCTAACCCCACAGGGACACTAATGTTAGTCTAACCCCACAGGGACAATAATGTTAGTCTAACCCCACAGGGACCCTTATGTTAGTCTAACCCCACAGGGACAATTATGTTAGTCTAACCCCACAGGGACACTAATGTTAGTCTAACCCCACAGGGACACTAATGTTAGTCTAACCCCACAGGGACACTAATGTTAGTCTAACCCCACAGGGACACTAATGTTAGTCTAACCCCACAGGGACAATAATGTTAGTCTAACCCCACAGGGACACTAATGTTAGTCTAACCCCACAGGGACAATAATGTTAGTCTAACCCCACAGGGACCCTTATGTTAGTCTAACCCCACAGGGACACTAATGTTAGTCTAACCCCACAGGGACACTAATGTTAGTCTAACCCCACAGGGACACTAATGTTAGTCTAACCCCACAGGGACACTAATGTTAGTCTAACCCCACAGGGACCCTAATGTCAAACAACAGTACACTAGTACAGTTAAAGTTATATGTTAATGCCTTTTAGCACTTGCACCAAAAACTTAAAGTATTTGTCTTAGTCCAAAAAACAAATATTTGTCAAAAAGCAGGTTTTCTAAAAAAAAAAACAACACACCTTTAGGTTGACTCCGGGAGAGGATAGTATAATCCCACAGGGACTCGAGCCTAAACTTCAATACCAGTACCCTAGTACAATTATAAAGTGATTTATCAATGTCTTTCAACACCTGCACCAACAACTTCAGTCAGAAAACCAACGCCGCGACGCCGACGCCTGGGTGACAACATCAGCTTGTATCGAATACACATAGCGAATGATTCATTGTGTATAATAACTGGCCTGAGTGGCCTCTAACCTTATAACTCACAGTATATATAGTAATCACTATGGAATGTTTAAATGATGCTGGTTCTGTACATATGTGTATGGCATATCCAGCTCTATATCATACAATCGTCGCTCTTCGTCAAGTACATGAGATCACCATACCGTGCATACCTCACGTCATATGGCAACTTTAAAATAGAAAACAATATATCGTTCAACGAGGATCTAAATATGATATAGCAATATTAACTTACCGCACTAGGATCCGTCATTGTCCTCTACTATTCAGCTCTGTATACGTCCACACTGAAAAAAGGCAGTCAATTTAATATCCGTTCAACTTCTTCCTACACATTTTTCTTCTATCGTTCGTATGCTAAAAATGTCACATCTCGAATGTTCTGCCTTTTTTGAGAGATAGGCCAACAGAAACGATTACTCTTTATATTTCAAAATAAACTTTTCCCTGTCGAATCGCCTCCTACACAAAGTCTTATCCCGGATGCGAGTGTATCCCACCAACCTGAACACCCTCACAGGTGTATAATACTTTATATACACACATATCTCAATATACATGTACAACCCGGAAGTCAGAACCTGTAGTGCATTGCATTCAAACATGATACTTAGGTGTCGACGTAGGCCAATGAGAAATACATGTCACGTTGTACATACGGGTGGTACAATTTTGTTTGTAATTATACATATGTGCGATTGAGTAATATATAATCTACGTACGTGTAGACATATTGTTGTAATAGAAAACTTCCTCTCTTTGTTACCAGAGTTGAGCACTACTTCGGCGAATTTCACATCATTAAAAGTAAAATGAGCAGAGTTTGATGTGTACACAGAAACATATATTACTAGTGAACAAATATCATAAAAATGCAATCTGATAAAATAAACAAAAATTCACATTGAAAGCCGTCGAGTAAAGTATATAGCGGTCAAGAGAAAAGTATATAGTGGTCAAGAGTAAAGTATATAGTGGTCAAGAGAAAAGTATATAGTGGTCAAGAGAAAAGTATATAGCGGTCAGGAGAAAAGTATATAGTGGTCAAGAGAAAAGTATATAGCGGTCAAGAGTAAAGTGTATAGTGGTCAAGAGTAAAGTATATAGTGGTCAAGAGTAAAGTATCCTTCCGGTTTCATTTCAATTTTTGTAATATTACTTGAGGCTGCGATTCTGGCTTCCAAAAGTCAATAAGATGACGTTAAAGTCAATAAGATGACGTTAAAGTCAATAAGATGACGTTAAAGCAAAGATAATCTGCTGACTCATTTGTGATATGGAACATATTTTTGTACATCTATGTGTGTCTACATGATACCGGCGCACCGATTTACCACCCATATGCCGCTGTTAGAAGAGAAATCACTTGTGACCCGAGGTTGATATTATCAAGTTGATAATAAAATGAAAGCTAAACATTTTTATGACTGATAATTATACAGGAATGGTATTATTAAAAAAACAACATTAAAATGATTTGTCATGATACATAACGAGGATACAATGTATTAAAATTTGGGCCACTTATCAAAGTGTAAAAGCATTGCTATTCTGTTTGAATGACCGGTGACACCGGTTGGTGAACAAAAGTTTTGATAAATTCATCAACGAATCAACATTACGTCATCGTTGTTGCAGATGATGAGGATAATATGAAATATAGTAAAATGTACATGTATACTATCAAAATGATGTATACATGTATATATATGATATTAATTATATGGGTAGACATTTATATGGCGTTCTTTTGGTTTATATAAATGGATATTTATATGATAATGATAATAATTATATGGTATATCTTATGGGTACACATTTTATGACGACCTTTTGGTTTATATAAATGGATATTTAAAACTCTCATTTTATTATTAAAACAAAGTGTACAGGCTCACATCGATACACAGCGCATATTACCTACTCTTAGCGATTCTCAACCTTATACACATGATATCTTAATGGTTAGCTTTGCTGACTTGGTTTCACATCTAAAATGTTTCCTTAATGGCGAAGTATTATTGTTATATATGGAGCATTTCTGTTAATTCGTGAAAATACCTCAGACATACACTATGAAATTATGCGTATTAATTTTTGAACACTTAATATAAATAATCAGGCAATGTAGTTTTGGTTTAATAGTGTAATCATGTTTAGGAGTGTAACCAGGTTTAATAGTGTAATCATGTTTAGGAATGTAACTAGGTTAAAAAGTGTAATCAGGTTAAAGAGAGCAATCAGGTCAAGGAGTGTAATCTGATGTAAATGTGTAATCATGTTTAAGAGTGTAATTAGGTTAAAAAGTGCAAACAGGTTTAAGAGTGCAATCATACGACCCTGGTTATTGGTGTCTCCATGACTTCCCTCCTCATACGACCCTGGCTGTTGCGAGGATGTTAAACTTTGTATGTAACCTTGTAAACTGTTGTAAGAAGCTCAATTCATTCTTATCTTGTTCTTCGTAGACGGAAGTGAAACAAACTCATCATCAAAATCAATAGTATCCTAAGAAGATAAAACATTTGCACCATAGATTCCACATCGGATTATGGAACAAGACAAGGATTGCCATTCGACTGTCGATGAGAGGGTATTGTCCACGTTTCCCTTCAATACGGAATTTATTGAGAGGAAGAGGTCATTTAAAGAGCAATTTCCTCGATAGTAACACACGAAGTAAACAGGAATAATGCTGATAAGCGATACGAACGCGTACATTGTTTTAAATACTCCGCCGACTTATACAGAAAGACAAATGTCCACCCTTATTTATATACTAAAATAGCTTTACATAACCATCATAAGTAAGGTCATTGACACAAATAAACACAATAGTCTGTGACTTTCAGGTTTACCACGTTATCGAAACCTCAGTAATCTGCATCGGTGCCACGTCAAAACACCAACTACCTGATATGCGGTCATTTTCTTAGTTCTCGGTATTCTCTCACCTGGTAACGTACGGACAGGGGAAATGTGTGTGGTAATTTGGGTACACACATATATTATATATAGCCGTAAGTATCGTTGTAATTTTTATTACAACATCTATAAAAGGTCAATTTTGATGTTTGACCCCTAAATAAAGATCATATCGCAGGCTAAGGCTAAAAAAAGGGAGGTGGTATCAATAAGTGGTAAGGTTTCCTTTTGTAACATATTAAGTGCTGCATGAACAATTACACAAAGATTTAAGGGTACCTTACCTGAACTGTCCACGATAATGACAACAGGTACACAAAGACCCCTGGGTACCTTACCTGAACTTTCCACGATAATGACAACAGGTACACAAAGACCCCTGGGTATCTTACCTAAACTTTCCACGATAATGACAACAGGTACACAAAGATTCCTGGGTATCTTACCTAAACTGTCCACGATAATGACAACAGGTACACAAAGACTCCTGTGTATCTTACCTAAACTGTCCACGATAATGACAACAGGTACACAAAGACCCCTGGGTATCTTACCTAAACTGTCCACGATAATAACAACAGGTACACAAAGACCCCTGGGTATCTTACCTAAACTTTCCACGATAATGACAACAAGTACACAAAGACCCCTGGGTATCTTACCTAAACTGTCCACGATAATGACAACAGGTACACAAAGACCCCTGGGTATCTTACCTAAACTGTCCACGATAATAACAACAGGTACACAAAGACCCCTGGGTATCTTACCTAAACTTTCCACGATAATGACAACAAGTACACAAAGACCCCTGGGTATCTTACCTAAACTGTCCACGATAATGACAACAGGTACACAAAGATGCCTGGTTACCTTACCTAAACTTTCCACGATAATGACAACAGGTACACAAAGACCCCTGGGTATCTTACCTAAACTGCCCACGATAATGACAACAGGTACACAAAGACCCCTGGGTATCTTACCTAAACTGTCCACGATAATGACAACAGGTACACAAAGATGCCTGGTTACCTTACCTAAACTGTCCACGATAATGACAACAGGTACACAAAGATGCCTGGTTACCTTACCTAAACTTTCCACGATAATGACAACAGGTACACAAAGACCCCTGGGTATCTTACCTAAACTGTCCGCGATAATGACAACAAGTACACAAAGACCCCTGGGTATCTTACCTAAACTGTCCACGATAATGACAACAGGTACACAAAGATGCCTGGTTACCTTACCTAAACTTTCCACGATAATGACAACAGGTACACAAAGACCCCTGGGTATCTTACCTAAACTGCCCACGATAATGACAACAGGTACACAAAGACCCCTGGGTATCTTACCTAAACTGTCCACGATAATGACAACAAGTACACAAAGACCCCTGGGTATCTTACCTAAACTGTCCACGATAATGACAACAGGTACACAAAGATGCCTGGTTACCTTACCTAAACTGCCCACGATAATGACAACAGGTACACAAAGACCCCTGGGTATCTTACCTAAACTGCCCACGATAATGACAACAGGTACACAAAGACCCCTGGGTATCTTACCTAAACTGCCCACGATAATGACAACAGGTACACAAAGACCCCTGGGTATCTTACCTAAACTGTCCACGATAATGACAACAGGTACACAAAGATGCCTGGTTACCTTACCTAAACTGCCCACGATAATGACAACAGGTACACAAAGACTCCTGGGTATCTTACCTAAACTGCCCACGATAATGACAACAGGTACACAAAGACCCCTGGGTATCTTACCTAAACTGCCCACGATAATGACAACAGGTACACAAAGACTCCTGGGTATCTTACCTAAACTTTCCACGATAATGACAACAGGTACACAAAGACCCCTGGGTATCTTACCTAAACTGCCCACGATAATGACAACAGGTACACAAAGACTCCTGGGTATCTTACCTAAACTTTCCACGATAATGACAACAGGTACACAAAGACCCCTGGGTATCTTACCTAAACTGCCCACGATAATGACAACAGGTACACAAAGACTCCTGGGTATCTTACCTAAACTTTCCACGATAATGACAACAGGTACACAAAGACCCCTGGGTATCTTACCTAAACTGCCCACGATAATGACAACAGGTACACAAAGACTCCTGGGTATCTTACCTAAACTTTCCACGATAATGACAACAGGTACACAAAGACCCCTGGGTATCTTACCTAAACTGCCCACGATAATGACAACAGGTACACAAAGACTCCTGGGTATCTTACCTAAACTTTCCACGATAATGACAACAGGTACACAAAGACCCCTGGGTATCTTACCTAAACTGCCCACGATAATGACAACAGGTACACAAAGACTCCTGGGTATCTTACCTAAACTTTCCACGATAATGACAACAGGTACACAAAGACCCCTGGGTATCTTACCTAAACTGTCCACGATAATGACAACAGGTACACAAAGATCCCTGGGTATCTTACCTAAACTGTCCACGATAATGACAACAGGTACACAAAGATCCCTGGGTATCTTACCTAAACTGTCCACGATAATGACAACAGGTACACAAAGATGCCTGGTTACCTTACCTAAACTGTCCACGATAATGACAACAGGTACACAAAGACCCCTGAGTATCTTACCTAAACTTTCCACGATAATGACAACAGGTACACAAAGACCCCTGAGTATCTTACCTAAACTGTCCACGATAATGACAACAGGTACACAAAGACCCCTGGGTATCTTACCTAAACTGTCCACGATAATGACAACTGTCAGCTATAGGATTAGAGTCAAAGTTTGGAACGTCTATGCGATGTATGTCGAAATAGCATTTGAAGTCCAACAAATCCACACATATATATTGTGTAATATTGTTCAAGGTACCAATCTTTACGTCTATAAACATCCATGTACGACACATCCTTTTTACCAGAGATTTATGTACGTGTAATCCAAGTCAGGTAGCCACATTTGTTAAAATAGAAAATATCAAAATATGTCTTCTGATATTGGGCGAATCAGGTTCTTGTGAGCTATACCTCTTCGGTCGCCGTTTATACTAATTACCAGATCATGTAATTGGCTCAACGGGTACCATTATGACTCTCTAACTGTACCGTACTATTAAAGTAGATGTATTTAATCTATATATGTTAACAGTTCTTAATAATGTAATGATGTGTTAATTAATAAACAAACAATTCTGAACAGGGGTGGACGGTGAACGTAAGTGAGGTTATCTGTCAAAACATTCACCTCATAATGATTGATATTTCGGGACGACACGTGTGTATAGAAGTATGTGACCCCATAGTAACCTGTATGTATGGAGTCGTCTAAAAGTACGTACAAGTCACGGCAAACATACAGATGATGATTGAGGTACACATATTTACATGATTTTGGCGAGGAGGTTTTCGTGTGTATACACACGGTGATGAGGGTATCGATCTATACATGTAAGGGTGATGAGGATATCGATCTGTACATATAGTTAGGGTGATGAGGATATCGATCTGTACATATAGTTAGGGTGATGAGGGTATCGATCTATACATATAGTTAGGGTGATGAGGATATCGATCTATACATATAGTTAGGGTGATGAGGGTATCGATCTATATAGTTAGGGTGATGAGGGTATCGATCTATACATATAGTTAGGGTGATGAGGGTATCGATCTATACATATAGTTAGGGTGATTAGGGTATCGATCTATACATATAGTTACCTGAACATATTCGGAACAAACCAACGCTTGAATCTTTTTTCACAAGCCCTATCACAACTCTCTACTCCAGTTTCAAATGATTTATATATTTATGGCCATGGGAAAGGAAAAATCAATGATTGTAGACTAAGAATGGGTCTTAGCGCCCTGAAAAACAAAGATTCTTATACCGATTAACACCCAATAAATATTGTGACGACTGTACAGATTCCCCCGAAGACAAAAAACATTTCTTTTTGACCTCTCCAAAATATAACAACTTGCGTATGAAATTGTTAAGAAAAACTTGCAACGAATTGGCTCCAAATGTAAATCCAGATCTCATTGTAAATCTTATGCCTGATCTCCTTTTAAACATTATATTGCATGGCTCCGACAACAATACCGATTCCTCAAACAAAAACATTTTTGACTTTGTATTTGATTATATTGTTGATTCAAAAAGGTTCTAATTTCATCTTATAACCCCCCCCCCCCACCACCCTCCCACACCTTCACTCTCTTTGCTTTACCACTTTCCCTCTATCCTCATCCTTCCTCTCCACCTCATCTTCTTTATGTTATGGAATGTATGTGTGAGTGAGAGAGCGTGTGTTATGATTACGTCTTGTACATACTGTATTGTTTTATGTGTTGAGGAGAGCATCTCGTAGCCCTAGGGCTGTTTGTGATCCTCATTAAACAAATAAAGAATTAGAACATACATATAGTTAGGGTGATGAGGGTATCGATCTATACATATAGTTAGGGTGATGAGGGTATCGATCTATACATATCAGTGATCACCATTGCCTGTTTTAACGTGGCGGCCCGCCACCCTTAGCTGGGTACCGCCACGCTTACACAACCAAATTCACTCGATCCGCCACGCATGTAATTGTTACCTAACACCCCTATTTTGTATCGATTTCAAGCGTTTCTATAGCGTCCGATACTCATAACCTATGGCCCCTGTTTTTACTATTATTATTATTATTATCATCTTTATTTCCTCCACAAAGAAGAGCATGATAATACAAGTACAATCAATGTAACGTAGATAATACGTGACTATTTACATAGTGATATCAAGCAAAAAAGTGCATGCGAGTTCACAATATAATGTTATATACACATACATGTAGTTAATTATCGTAGATATAAGTTGAGTAATATATATGTCTTATATTCCATGTACATAAATATATATATATATATATATATATATATATATATGATACTATATGTATTAATTATGTGTACAAATCAAACATTCGTTTTATGGCATATATGGACTCTAATCTAAATTCTTCATGATCAGATTCATTCACCTGATGGTTCATTGGACCACCTAGTAAAATATGTATTAATGAATAATCAGGTAGTGAATGCAGATATGTACTTAGTTCTATACTTGAAATGGATGCTATAATACACCATAGATTATCACGGATATTATCCGTTACAGAACACTGCAAAATAACATGAGTTACAAAATCTGTGTAGAAAAGGCCACAGTGGTGACATAAAAGCTGAACATTACTTACCCGAACAGTTACAATCAATTTCATTATGTATCCAATATTATAAAGAAAATTTGGATGACGCAAAGCTAATTGCCATAAATAATGAGGTTTAAGATCGTCATGCAGCAATAAAAATCGTGTGAAGTCTGCGTCATTAGACATTCTATGCAACCAAGCATTAGTTTCATAATTAGATACAGATTTATAAATCAATGACTTCCAGTGTATTTTGTTTGGAAAGCTACCATCGTCTAGAAAAAGTACAATATATTCATATAAGTTATACTTCTTAAGTATTCTAACGATATCGGGTATAAAACCTTTTTGACTACAGTTGCTCACTATGTACATAAAAAATCTCGAAATGAATACTCTGCAGATTAAGTTATTTCTATTCATTCTGCAGATCCTACCTAAATACAAAAGTTTTTTAATATCAATGTACGCTTCTATAGAGAGCCATCCAATCAAGGAAGTACACATATCAGTTCTTGTTCTTTTCCCAAAACCTTGAATTGACTTTACAATAAAGTGTTGAGCTCTTTCTAGCATCAATAATTCAGTATTTGAAAGTACCCACAGTTCACATCCGTAGAGTGCAGATGGGTATACTTTAATTTTTAAAATTTTAGCAATAGTTAAAGGGTTTAATGCGCATTGATGTACCCCAGAACGTAAAAGGGCCATAGTGCCACTTTTTAATTTAGTGCATGCTTGTTTTGTTCTTTCAATGGAATTGTGTTTATCATTTAATAAGATGCCTACATGAGTAATCTCCGAAACAACTGGCAATATGTTATCATAGAGGCGTAAAGTACAGTTAATGGTTATGGTTCTTTTATTTGAAAATACAACAACTTTACTTTTTGAGGCTGAATACAAAAATCGCCATTTGCGACTGTATGATTCACAAATAGTTAACATTTTATTTAAACTTGTAATATTTGTGCTTACTAAACATATATCGTCTGCTTGGGTTGGAATATTTACAGTTTTATCGATAATCATAGCGCCCCTACCACATCTTTCTACTTCATCTAATAGGTCATTAATAAAAATTAAGTACATTTTGGCTGAGAGAGCCCCTCCTTGTAAGATCCCGCGCTCCATCTTTACTGGAGCGGAGATTAAACCATTAAAAAATACGGAACTGTTTATATCCGTGTACATAAACTTTAAAATATTCCACACTTTACCGGTAAGGCCAATGTCATATAATTTTGCAAGTAGACCGTCGTGCCAAACGGTATCAAACGCCTTTGAGCTGTCTAAAAACGATACATATACATCTGAACCATTTTCCATATTATAATAAATACATTCCTGTAAATTAAAAGCTGTACAAAGGCTACATAAATTCTTCTGGTATGCCGACTGCTGTTTATTTGGGAACACATCAGATTCTATTACATAGCTAATTCTTTTCGCAATAGCCACTTCAAACATTTTAAAAAATACTGGCAAAAGGGTTATTCCCCTATAACTATTAGGGTCATCTTTTGGCTTCCTATGGCCTTTATACATCGTTACTATAATACCATGTTTCCAACTTTTCGGGATATATTCATGTTTTACAACAAGATTAAATAAGTTTTGTATATGGTTAATTACAGAATGACCTGCATATTTAATATGTTCGTAGACAAGACCTTCGTGACCACCTGCTTTACCTGATTTAAGGTTCTTACAAATTAAATTTATTTCACTAAAAGTAAGATTATCACGTAAAAACAAATTTTCATCAGAATGTATACTAGATTTTAACATTTTGATTCTTTTTTCCATCTCATCTCGAAAATGACAATCAAATTCCTTATCGTCATGGTTTTTAAATATATGTTGAAAATGTAGACGCCACCCATTAATAATATCATGAGGATCTCTGAAAACTTTACCTTCATATTTCAGCTCAGTTTGTTTAGCCCTTGAGGCTGACTTTTTGCTTTTAAAAAGTTGCCAAAAAAGGTTCTGATCAAGATCACCCGATCTATCAATTTCAGCGAATTGATTCTTCATGTAGGATTCAAATGATTTCCTGAGTTGACGTCTAAATTTAGTTTTATATTTTTTATATTCCGAGAATGTTCGACAATCTTGTCTACGCTTTCCGGATTGTATCCACAAGTGTCTTTTGTGCAACATTTCATTATGTAATACCGTAAGACTTTCGTCCCAATAAGGTTTTTGATTTTTTTTATACATAGTTTTTGGTATACACTTATCAGCTGCTTCAAGCAAGGCAGAACATATATTGTTATAATAACAATCTATATCATGGCCAGATGGATTTCCAGTAGGTACTCTGATACAATCCAGTAAACGTTTTACATAGCATTGGTAATTGCAAATTGAACCATCGCTTAACGCTTTTTTCCACTTATATTTGTTACACCTTGATGTATTGCCCGTAAAGGATTTGGGTACACCTACTGAGCAGACAATAGGACAATGTTCTGAAACGTTTCCATCGTCGTCTAAAACTTTACAGTACATGGTAAGATCTATAGAATTTGACTCAATGAGTACATGATCAATTGCAGTAGAGTTATCTGTTTCAGGGTAAAATGTACAAATGGGACCCGTGCATTCAGATTGAACATTTAACGAGATCATGTTAGTTTTATCTAAAAATTGCTGGAATAACCGAGATCGATTGTTATCAGTAAACTGATAGCGGTCACCTCTTACTTTAACATTAAAGTCACCAATAATAAACACTTTACCCTTGTCTGAGTATACATCATATAAAGATTCTAAAATATCAACATGTTCTTGAAAAATTTCAAAAGGCCTCGAAGAAGCAGGCATATAAACTGAGAACCAATATGAGTATTCTCCACTAGCTGACTGTAATTCCAGGCCTACAATTCTAGGACTGTCTATAATAATTTCCTGTACATTAAGGAGCGATTTGTATAACAAACATACGCCACCTCTAATACTACATTTGTAGCGGAAAGGATCTACTTCATAAACTGGTTTCACAAAACATTTATAACCAGAATGGTTAAAACTATTAAAAAATGACAACTGGTATTCCCTTACCCAGTGTTCTGATAATCCGCAAATATCTATATCATATGTGTCAAGACATTTAAGGAGATAAGGCATACCGGCCATTATCCCTTCACAGTTCCAACACATGGCATTGACTTTGTTACTGTCTGTCATTATGCTCGTTCCAGAAAACCTGTCTTGGCATCCATGGCCTTGCATATATACCCGGTGGCCAAAAGTCGGGATTTTCCAGAATAGCCGAGTCTGAATCAAGGACATTTAACTGTGCGGATGCCGTCTTTTTGTATCCCTTTTCAAAGTAACGAAGGAACGTGATTTTAACACCATTGTCTCCTAAAAAGTCTCTCATCGCACTTTCCGAGGCGGTATACTTATTTATTCCATGTATATAGTATCTTTTAATACGTTTTTGTTTTACAGGCGTAAAACCAACAAATCTGTCGCTCAGTTTTTGTGTCGATATCGGAGTAGGGTGACACACTGATGAAGGACAGTGAACCTTGATCTGGCGAAGATTGGCGTTTGGGTTTCCGCTTCCGGGTTTGTGCGACGCATCAGTTGGTACTGAGGTTGAGTTCTGTCGGGGTTGCCGAGCGGGCTGAGCGAGGGTTGATGAACAGACTGAGCCAGAGTTGGTAAGCGAGTCGCGCGCGGGATGAGCGAAATTACTCAGTTTCCTCGATTCGGTAACTCGTGACACAGGTTGTTGAATTGTTTCATGTCGTGTCGTCGGAGCGTCAACGTTGCTAACCGACTCAATTGGGGACTCTTGATCGTCACAGCTCAACATAGAAAAGTAGTTAGACGTCCCTATTGAAATCGTATTACAAGCTCCATTAGTGGAAGATCTGTTATTATCATTAGCTTTTCCCTCGGTATTGCTAGAAGGTTTACCTTTATGTTTACCCTCTTGACCTTTTGCCAGTTTAGTAATTTGTTGTTGTATATTCTGTGAGCGATTGTTTGTTTCGTGTATCATGTCGTCTAACCTCTGTATTTCGTCCTCTAACGTTTTCATTTTTTGCGTTACTAGTTTTACAGAATTTTTACAACTCGACACACCATTCAGTTGACTGTTGTCAACTCTGTTGGCAATCGTGAGGAACTCGGACATGTTTCCCACCACAGTTTTAACTTCCTTTTTAAGATTGAAGATCTTATTTTCAATGTTCGTCTTGAAGGTTGTATTTTTGGCGATTTCTTCATTTGCCGTTTTCATATGGATATCAAAGTTCTTTTTGTCTTTCATCCATGCTTCATGCTGGTGTTTGTTTTGTTCACGCAATTCACTGAGTTCTTTCTCTAATTTCGATACGCAGTTTGTGCACGAGGCGAGTTCTTCTTGAGATTTTGTTGCGCGCGTTTTCGCCTTTTCTTTTTCTTTTCCAAGTTTCTGTAACGATGTTTTTAGAAATTTTATTTCATTTTCATTTTCTGTAATTGTATGTTTCATTGAGTTCATAGAGTTTATTGCATGCCTGTTTTCACATTTCATGTCGTTTATGTCAACTTAAACTTTTACAAGCACTTCTTTAAGACTTTTAAAACCATCGGGATCGTTCGCCGGAGTGTTACTTTTGCTCTGGGTGTTTTCTGGACGTTTCCTTGACGGAATGACGTCATTCAGGTCTTCCGTGTATTCTCCAAACGTAGCCCTGAATAGAACGAAAACGTCCCTGGCTAGCTTCAATTGCGCGGATTTCGCTGTCGATGTACGAGGTTCGAGGCGTTTACGCAGGTAACCCTCTTTGAGGGGGAAATCGTCGCGCTGCTTGGCGATATTGAACAGTTCGTGACGCAGCTGTTCAAGATCCGGTGTGCTACGATTTGTCACGTACAAGATATGGTCAATTAGAAGACTTTTTGGTCGATCGCAGCAATTGTGTAATTCCTGAATGTAAGCCGATACATCGGATGTCTGGGATAGGGGTTCACAAATTGATACCTGAGATACATCGATGTTATCGTCAGCTGTATCATTTCCGATGTGGCATTGGGGTGTGTTAACGGGTAATTGTCCGTTTTGCCACGAAATGTCCATATCCATACTGTCCAATCTGACAGGTAGTAGTTCTGTGTATTCGGAAGTAGGGGTGTATGGTTGAGACATTATGGTAGGGACGATACATGTACACGATAGTTAAAATGTATCAACTTTATTGTCTTTTTACAGGCGATGATACAAAACACACACATTTAAATCGAGTCGCTGTTTACATGCATTGTTTGTCCTATATAGTTCCAACATATGAACGTATAATTGCCCGGGGCACACCTCCAATGAATACGCGTACAGGTAAGTCAGGTAACATACAGGTATGTGGCTATTTATAGCCCGATAAGAGTTCAACATATCTCGTCAATTGTTTTTACAAAATCTTTGAAAATGCAGGAATTCGTACATAAATCGGGAAAATGAGCATGCGACTAAATGCAAACAACCTTTACCGACCATTGTGCAAGTTTCCATGAGATACATGGCCATCCTTCCTTCTGTATAACAGGAATATACCTGGAGCTCCTACTGTAGGTGTGAACACCGCCAGGTAGCCATCTAAGTGATAATTAATTAATAGTAGGTGTACTGTTCTGACCATGGGAACAGATGTGATTGTATGGTTTCAGTCGATCGGGACATCAGAGAAAATGTTACCATCGTCTACATCGGAAAAACCGACGGTCCGATAAGATTCCTTTTTTTTCACAAGAATTAATATTCAGCTGGGATAATCAAACTAATAATATCAATACCTAAGCCGATGTTTGAGAAGCATAGATACATTTTTGAAAACTTTATGGCAATGTCACCATGAAGAGAGGAGTATCAGCTCCTTTTTTGGAACACCATGTGAACGACATGCGATCGCGACAACCAATAGAAAACCTGCAGCCAACAGACTGAAATCTGATACATCGCGCAAGCCACGTGCACGGCTACAGAAATGCGCAGGGTGTATGAAGATGACCAAGGTAAGCCTACAATTAACCTATATTTGATTTGCTAGATAATGATAGTATTCTAATGAATATTTCGTGCATTGGTTTTCTTGTCACGTGCTATTTTAAGAAAGTACTATTAGAGTGATCTCCCTTCCAAAAACGATCTCAAAACGTCCAATAATATAAATAATCTCAGAATCATTCCTAAATCTCTGTATTTATTATTTCATAAGTGTTATCTAGGTATTTGATTTTCTTTAATTATTATTAAATAAAGATAAGTTAATTAGCACCTCAAGTATATACAATGTAACATGTACATTTGTAATGAATATGTACTAATTTGATTATATTTGTTAAAATATAATTAAATTGTTTTTTTGTTTTTGTTTTTTTTCCAAAGATTTATTGATGGTTTTAATTGTTTTGCTTATTACAAATTTGTAGGAATAAGAAGTTCATAATTATAATATGGTAATGACCACAATAAGATTCATTAAGCTTTTCAAAAATATTTATTTATCTATTTATTTATCTATTTATTTATTTATTACCACCAGCAGGAACAGGCTCTCTCAGAGGATCTTGAACTCTCTGATGATGGTGTTTACCCAGGGAGTTCCCTACAAGAAAGCTGCTTATCTCTAGAAGGGACTGTGCAACAGCAGAATGTTCAGGTCATTTGGAGAGACAAATTGTGTTTGGCTTCAATTGTTCATAGTGAAGACTTTTTCAGGAGAAAATTATAGTGACTGTGTTGAATTGATATCTTAATTGAAATTATATTGTGGCTTGTGCATTGCTTTAAATACTTTATATATTCTTATATTATGTCCAGTAAAAGTTGCTATTTAGTTTGATTTGTAGATGCTGTATCATAGATATAATAGTTGCTATTAATATGTTCACTGATAATATTATAGTGCAATTTATGAAATTAATAATTGAAATGTTTTAACTTATAATACTTGACAATGCAATATGATCTTGATGTGAATGTTTATCATATTTACAGTAAAAGATGCTATTTGAGTTTGTTTTATTCAATGTTATATTAAAGAACAGCGAGTTGGAATTGAGATTGAAATGGTTTGTGAAAATAAATTGATGATTGTTTAAATGAGGAATGTATGTTTGTAGTTTTTTAAAGTAATGGTATAAGCTGTTATTTTGTTTTAATTTACATATATATGGCATAGAGTGAGCAAATGATTAAAATGCATATCTATTTAGAACTAAATCAAACAACATAATTAAATCTCTATTCTTAATGTCATAATTGATGATGTTTCTCGAAACGTCGCACCGCGAGGCTGCATGACATCCACAAAAGTACATGTTCAGAAAAAATTGTCAAAAAATTTTCCTCCACCCATCATTTTGAAATTGTGGTGATCCCTGCATATAGTTAGGGTGATGGGGATATCGATCTATATAGTTAGGGTGATGAGGATATCGATCTATATAGTTAGGGTGATGAGGATATCGATCTATACATATAGTTAGGGTGATGAGGATATCGATCTATACATATAGTTAAGAGTGATGAGGATATCGATCTATACATATAGTTAGGGTGATGAGGATATCGATCTATACATATAGTTAGGGTGATGAGGGTATCGATCTGTACATATAGTTAGGGTGATGAGGGTATCGATCTATACATATAGTTAGGGTGATGAGGGTATCGATCTATACATATAGTTAGGGTGATGGGGGTATCGATCTATACATGTAAGGGTGATGAGGATATCGATCTATACATATAGTTAGGGTGATGAGGGTATCGATCTATACATATAGTTAGGGTGATGGGGATATCGATCTATACATATAGTTAGGGTGATGAGGATATCGATCTATAAATATAGTTAGGGTGATGACGATATCGATCTATACATATAGTTAGGGTGATGAGGATATCGATCTATATAGTTAGGGTGATGAGGGTATCGATCTATACATATAGTTAGGGTGATGAGGATATCGATCTGTACATATAGTTAGGGTGATGAGGATATCGATCTATATATATAGTTAGGGTGATGAGGATATCGATCTATACATATAGTTAGGGTGATGGGGGGTATCGATCTGTACATATAGTTAGGGTGATTAGGGTATCGATCTATACATATAGTTAGGGTGATGAGGGTATCGATCTATACATATAGTTAGGGTGATGAGGGTATCGATCTATACATGTAAGGGTGATGAGGATATCGATCTATACATATAGTTAGGGTGATGAGGATATCGATCTATACATATAGTTAGGGTGATGAGGATATCGATCTATACATATAGTTAGGGTGATGAGGGTATCGATCTATATAGTTAGGGTGATGAGGGTATCGATCTATACATATAGTTAGGGTGATGAGGGTATCGATCTATACATATAGTTAGGGTGATGAGGATATCGATCTATACATATAGTTAGGGTGATGAGGATATCGATCTGTACATATAGTTAGGGTGATGAGGATATCGATCTATACATATAGTTAGGGTGATGAGGGTATCGATCTATACATATAGTTAGGGTGATGGGGGGTATCGATCTATACATATAGTTAGGGTGATGAGGATATCGATCTATATAGTTAGGGTGATGAGGATATCGATATATACATATAGTTAGGGTGATGAGGATATCGATCTATGAGAGTATCTACATATATGATATGAGGGTATCTATATATGGTAACGAGGGTATCGATATACAAATACATAATACATATTTAGGTTACGAGGCTATCGATATGACGAGGGTTTCTATATATGATAAGGTGGTTACGGTATCGACTGAGAGTATCGGTATGTGCATGTTTTATGGTTATGATGTTCCCCGCATATATGAGTATGTACATGTGTATATTTGTATATATGGGTACGTATATGGTGATGGTAGTACGTATACTACATGTACATGTAAAGGTGTGAAGTCGGCTGTAGCTTTGTGTGTGCACAGAAGTCCGTTTGAGTGATTATAAAGGTATCAATATACACGATTAACACACAGACAATTAGATAACACATAGCAGTGTTATACTCGAGCTCATGACAATGGTCATATACATCATAACAATGGTTAAAATACACATATCGTAGTATAAACATCATTACAATGGTTATACATTATGTAATGTACATATCGTATTATTTACATCGTTACAATGGTTATAATGTACATATCGTAGTATATACATCATTACAATGGTTATAATGTATATATCGTAGTATAAACATCATAACAATGGTTATAATGTACATATCGTAGTATAAACATCATTACTATGGTTATAATGTATATATCGTAGTATAAACATCATAACGATGATTATAATGTACATATCGTATTATATACATCATTACAATGGTTATAATACACATATCGTATTATATACATCATAACGATGATTATAATGTACATATCGTAGTATAAACATCATAACAATGGTTATAATGTATATATCGTAGTATAAACATCATAACGATGATTATAATGTACATATCGTATTATATACATCATTACAATGGTTATAATACACATATCGTATTATGTACATCATAACGATGATTATAATGTACATATCGTAGTATAAACATCATAACAATGGTTATAATGTATATATCGTAGTATAAACATCATAACAATGGTTATAATGCACATATCGTATTATATACATCACCAAAGCGCGTACATCTGTAATTATGAAAATATATACAAAATGTACAAACAATATCGGTCTTTGGAAGGAGGAGGCTGACTATACAATGTACATGTACAGTACGTGCACCTCGAATGGCACGTGGTCCAGACTCAGATAATTAAATTCGAAATCCCCGAAAATATGGTGAAGCACCCCTAATGGCATATACGAGTAGAGTTTTATATTGTATCAACTATGCATATGGACAACGAGTTGAGGAACCAGAGACATATATATAGGAACGTGTCGTACGAACTTAGGGAACTTGTCCTACCGAATTAGTACATGTATGTATACATACCTTTGTTTATGCATGTATACTGTAGTCTCTTTGTGGCCTCAGCTAGTCCAAAGAAGTTCTCACATCATGACAATCACATACTGTTTCTGTGACGGGTAAGTGTTTTGAATTAAACAACATAGTGTGTGTATACGTACGTCACATCTAAACTTCATAGTGAGGCCACAGACCTGGGGGCAATGGCGCGTAAACGAGGAAGTGAACATACCTTCACAGGTATGTAGAGTATACATGTATTTATATGTGAGATATTTTATATATTCATTTAGCTGTATTGATAAACAGACATACACTTCCTTTCATTTTGAATGTAAAACTCTCTAGCAAGCATTCTCAGTAAACTTGGTACAGATTTCTACCATATGATGTAAAGAATTGTCCTTAATAAAAGCTGTATGAATCTAACAAGGCTTTGTGATATTACCGACCACGTGACTGGCTGGCCCTGGGCGGGGGTGACCTAATTGTTTAGACAGTGAGACGGAGCACTTTATACCCAGCTAGAGGACTAAGGGTGTCATTACAATTGAAATGAGATAAGACGCTTATTTTTGGACCGACTCCCTAGGGAGTCGTACCCATTGTGATCACACGAATGTTTACATCGCACTCGAGACCTCTCACAGCTGCTCCAGATTCCTTCGGCCTACTATATATAGATATAATCCGTTTACTATCACATTTGTTTATCACGTACAGGTATTTTTTCACATCTTTTTTAATGAAGAATGTGATAATGTTTTAAATCAATGACATTTTTTAAGTTTATGTATTGTGACAGGCCCGAAACGCTAAATAAAATAATAATTAATCACTCCGGACATTTTCACCTGAGGTACGCGAATGAATATGTTCAAGACGGTAGTATCGACTGCATGCAGTGGCTGTGTGTGGATGCTACTCGATCAGGTTGTTTTGAGCTGAAAGCACATGGTCCTATACAGTAGAGCATGGCGGTGTGAAAATTGTAACCGCGTCATTTGGGCGAGGTCCTGGGTCGTATTTCACTGATAACGAGAATAGCACATCATACGCAAACAATGATGATGTGTTTTTTTTCAAATGGCAAGTGATATTTATTTTTAAATGCGAGTAAGTGGTAGGCCTAGGCTTGTGCAATATGCGGCCGGCTCTTCCCATTTCCCCGCTCCACCTCACACAAACACGCGATGTCTTTCTGTGCGTAACGTTAAACTTATTAAATGTTATGTCATATAGAATTTAAGAGTGTTTCTATTTCTACACTCTAGTAAAATAATCAAGCGGAATAGCACCATACATATTGCCATTCACCATCGATATAAATTATGTTATACATTCAAACGCACGAGTAGCCTTGACTAATAATCATGAATCACAAGATTGTGACGATCGATCTGTCCAAACTTCAGGTGGGTTTTTCTCAAATGTTTAGATCGTTTTTTAGCAATTATGGTTTGACGGTGTTAAATCTTGTCAGTGGAAATGTTACTGGAACTAAACACATTATTTTGCTCGACATAATATTTAACAAGATCGCGAACTATTTTCCTACTTGAAGATCGAGTGAGCATCTGTTGCTCTGGTGCAGCAACCGTCATTTGTCCAACCTGCTGCAATTATTTCATTCTTTTTATAATAAGCCAACCATCTGATAGATGGGGTGCTATTCAAATCACCTGCCGTCCGTCGTTAAACAATTCTTGTTATCGCTGTTTCTTGGAAATGACTGGAGGGATCTTTCTCAAATTTCATTGCAGGTTCCCCTTTGTCTATAACATGCATAGTTATGCATATTACATTCGAGACTGATCTGAAAAAAGACATGGCCGCCAGGTAGCCATCTTGGATTTTGAGAGTGGAAATTAAAAAAAAACACAAACTATTACAACTTTCGATACCTAATTGGACACACATAGATCTTATGTATTATGTATATTTCGATGATGTATGGAACATAATATTTCCCAATCTGAAAGAGTGGACCCTTAGGCCCTTCATGCCTTTGATTATAACAGATGATCACGAACGCATCCTTAAGAGCACAGGCACCTGGCACAAATACATGTACCCAACCCACGATCCATGTAAGATTGAAGATTCTGTGTTGGCAGTCACAGGGACCTGGCACAAATACAAGTACACAACCCATGATCCATGTAATGTGTTTCACAAATCACACATATATATGCCTTGCACTGGAAGACTGGAGATTCTGTGTTGTCACAGGGACTTGGCACGAATAACCAACCCACTGAGCATATGCAACGACCAGACCGGGACTCGAACCCAGAACCTCCGAACTCTCGACGAACGTACTAACCATTTGAGCTTCCCCGCCACCGGCGTTTAGTGGAGTCCAGTTCCTCTACATATGTATAGTACTTTAAAACATATACAAGCATGTACACGATGTCTATTACGGTTAATGGGCTGAGAATCCTTACAGAGTTCTTGTGGTCAGAGTAGGGACGTGGTCAGAGTAGGGACGTGGTCAGAGTAGGGACGTGGTCAGAGTAGGGACGTGGTCAGATGTTTCTTTTTATTCTTCCATAATTACAGCTGAATTCAAAAGATTTAGCCAACACTAATATAACCATACCTCATTTACATTCAGAAGAAAAAAGTGAAGTTAACAACTGACTTTCGAAATGTTTACAAAAGTTATGATACACAGCTGTATTACAAATAGGTGTTGAGTGTCTTTGATGTAATCGAGTATTCGTATGACGATGAATTACGAAATTCAAATTCAAATATTTATTTAACCAGAAAGTGGCCCTACAAAGGGGCAAGTATACAAAGGATTGTACAAAACACACATACATATCAAATATGTAATGTAAATAATATGAAACCGACAACTTAAATATTATGCATTCGCCATTTTGAGATGGCCGCTCCAAGGCTAATGTTCATATTACATCACCTATGGAATATATAGAAATCGTCCTATAGTACTGCCTTACCAGGGTCAAAACTGAGTGTATATAGTTATAAGGAAATTAAAATAGTTTAGTTATAAACTCTAGTATAAATGTATACCTAATGAACTGGCTAAAAGTTCACTCTTTAAATTTGCATATACAAACTTTGAATTGAATAACATAATTTAATTCAACACTGTCAATATGACACTGTGTACGTTACATCGGTTGGAAACAGTCACTGACTGTTGTTTGTTTTTCTTTTATTTGTACTTCTTTTCTCAAAGGCATGATTTACTTGACAATACTTTATCTGTTAGCAGTAGTTTCATCGTCATTTATCACCAGCCAGATAAATTTAGAATCATTCGGTAAAGCAGCTAAATTTGAATGTCTTTTGAACAATAGCTGAATAAGGTATTTTTTAAGTTCGTTTTAAATACAGCTTGCTAGGAACCTGATTAAAATACATCTGAAATAGCGTATGGGTGTTGAAGAGATGCATTTTAATCACATTAAGCTTGTTAGGAAGTGTTCAACTTCAACTGAGTTTGTACAGCATAGTTGACATATTTGCTTTGATCTTTCCAAAAAGGGCTTTGTGTGCCGCCCTACTTCAACCCTGAGTCAATGTGCCGAAACCCTTAATGCACATTATGCATGTCTATGGCAAGCCGTTTGGGTTTTTACCTATTAAATACAGATATCTGTATTCAAAATAAAGATATCATTATTAATATAAAAATTAAAGATATCTTTAATTCAAATACAGATATCTCTAATTCAAATACAGATATCTCTAATTCAATTAAATATATATCTATTTCAAATACAGATATCTCTAATTGTTGTAGAAATACAGATATCTTTATTTTAAATACAGATATCTCTATTTGAATTAAAGATATCTTTATTTGACATGAAATAGAGATATCTGTATTTAACCATCAAATAGGAAAAACGACTGCTCCCTTGATTCTCCCTTTTGCGCATGACGGAAGTTAAGCAGTAGTGACGCAAAATGGCGGGAAATGCAGACCGTGTGCTGCTTTCAATGGTACTGCGTATAGCCGCAACAGTTCGCTCCATTTCCCGTAGAACAGTTGCCATGTTCTGTTCTTTACAAATACCCTCCAAGTAGCAAGTTTATCGGTTTAGACCTACATCTCTCATGCATGCATATGGGATCCGGATAATCCAATTTAATTACAAGAGTTTCGTTAACACTGATCGGGATTAGGGAGTAATCATTATTTTCTTTGTGTTTCAATATTAATCTTCGCACTGAGCAAACACGTGTAAATTATACAGATATCTTTAATTCAAATAGAGATATCTGTATTTGAAATAGAGATATCTGTATTGCAAAGTAATTGCAGATATCTCTAATTAAATTAAAGATATCTCTATTTAAAATAGAAATATCTTTAATTGAATTAGAGATATCTGTATTTGAATTAGAGATATCTGTATTTAAAATGAAGACATCTCTATTTAAACAAAATTAAAGGTATCTCTATTTAAAATAGGGATATCTTTAATTCAAATAGAGATATCTCTATTTTAAATAAAGATATCTTTAATTGGACAAGAATTAAAGATATCTATTAAAAATAAAGATATCTCAATTACAATTAAAGATATCTGTAATTCAAATAGAGATATCTGAATTTGAAATAGAGATATCTGTAATTTAAAAGAAGATATCTATATTTTCAGTAGAAATAGAGATATCTGTATTTAAATTAGACATATCTTTATTTAAAAAGAGATATCTTTATTTAAATTACAGATATCTCTAATTAAATAGAGATATCTTCATTTTAAATAGAGATATCTTTAATTAAATAGAGATATCTTCATTTCAATAGGTAAAAACCCAAACGGCTTGCCATACATATCTGTGCCTGAAATCTTAATTTCAGCAGAGATCTATATTAGGTCTCTGATTTCAGGAAAGGTTCCATTTTAAAACAGTTTTTAATATTAAGGTAGGTATCAAGTTTGCCACTTTTGGAATCAATATTTTTCTTAGTGACATCCATGATAAAAAAAAAAATGCGCAAATTGATTTGCATGTGCCCTTTTAGCTTTTCGGCACATTGAAAGTAACGTGCCTTCGAATTTGGCACGCCATCAAGTGGAAAGGGGGGTAACTCTAGTTGATATGTACGTTGAAAGAAACACTTCCTGTTTGTCGGTAAGCGTGGCCACATTTCATTCGACGTACCGATCTAATGGACACCAGCATCATGAAGACAGCGCTGAGAGATCTCATCCTTCTATGTCTGGTATCGACGTGCCTGTGTGGTCAACAGTCCGGCAAACCTGTGACCATTAATGAAAACAACTGGACAGATTCACTGAAAGGAGAATGGATGGTTGAATTGTTAGTAACATTTCTAACGATATTCGGTAACGACGTTACTTAGCCATGTATCCCGAGATGTAACTATATCTGGTGTAATTAGGGCCTAACGTCAACATCATCGTCGATATGGTGTTTAAATCTCATTTATACGTCCCTGTGTAAGGTTAGACCTTTTATCCAAATTTAAATATTCTATCCAAGTTCATTGATGTGTAAATGTTAAAACTAATCGCGGTATTATTACATACACTTACGTTATGATATAATAATTATGATATATATTTTAGCACAGGCGTTTGACATTCTGACAGTGAATTAACATGTATTCGGTTGGTTGTGATTACGTTCAGATACAAATATCTAGTTTACATGTGACATTTGGATTATATATAAGGTAGAAAATCGTTTCATAATATACTTTTGTTACTGATGTAGTTACCTGTTACCCTTCTCCTAGACACCACTTGTTATATAAATTAGCTAACCTCAGTTAGTATTGAAGTAATGTGCTCATTAGAATTACAACACCACTTGTTATATAAATTAGCTAACCTCAGTTAGTATTGAAGTAATGTGCTCATTAGAATTACAACTTTTTAATGATTTGTACATGTTGAGGATCCCAATTTAAAAAAGTACAATGGTAGTTGGGAAAATTCTGGTACATTATGATATTGAGTATATTTGATGTTATTTATATATGCATGTGAAAATGGGGTTAGGCATATTCTATCACTTAGATTTTTCAAATAGGGTAAATAATGAAGCACGGTGGTACCTTGATTTGTTGTGTGTGATGTTATAATATCAGGCTACATTTGTGTGGCAGTTCTGAACTACATGTATTTTGTATAGATGTCCCCCCCAGGCACTGGGTAGATCTGTCAGGTAAAGGTAGTATACAGCATAGTAAGACCAATATTTGTGACATGTGTGTGGTGTGTCATCATTTATTAATGATGAAATTTGAGTCATGATTGTCCAGTCACCACACTGATAGGGATTTTTTATTCATGATGTATTACCTTTATGTGTTGATCAATAAATATTGTTCCTGGGTATTAACTTAATAAGGAGATAATTGATTTAGGTCAGAAACTGTACTTATACACATGTAAGTACATTTGTAGGTTGGTATTGAACAAATGTTTTGGACAAAAAGAAGGAAAAACAAATAAAAAAAAAGAAGTAAAAACAAATAAAATACATGTGGTGATTATTTTCTTTATTGGTAAAAAAGAAATTCATGCAATCCCTACAAATTCAAAATTCAAATGCATAAGACCTTACAAGGATCTTTTTATGACTCAACTTATAAATCAGATTAAGATTCTTGAAGTATTTCTGATAATTATAATTGGTAAGTTATGTTTCTGCAGAGACATATATGTCTCTGGTTTCTGGCAAGCTAAATGAAAAAGAAAGGAAAACATACCATTGACCAATGGAATCAATCTTGCAAAATATTTTTACACTCGTCCTAGAAAACACATGTTCCATTTAATTTAAAGTAATTATAACCTCTTAACATGACCTGTTGTATTGACAGTACATTACACTTACCTCCCCTTACCTCTTTTGTATTGACAGTACATTACACTTACCTCCCCTTACCTCTTTTGTATTGACAGTACATTATACTTACCTCCCCTTACCTCTTTTGTATTGACAGTACATTATACTTACCTCCCCTTACCTCTTTTGTATTGACAGTACATTATACTTACCTCCCCTTACCTCTTTTGTATTGACAATACATTATACTTACCTCCCCTTACCTCTTTTGTATTGACAGTACATTACACTTACCTCCCCTTACCTCTTTTGTATTGACAGTACATTACACTTACCTCCCTTTACCTCTTTTGTATTGACAGTACATTACACTTACCTCCCCTTACCTCTTTTGTATTGACAGTACATTACACTTACCTCCCCTTACCTCTTTTGTATTGACAGTACATTACACTTACCTCCCCTTACCTCTTTTGTATTGACAGTACATTACACTTACCTCCCTTTACCTCTTTTGTATTGACAGTACATTACACTTACCTCCCCTTACCTCTTTTGTATTGACAGTACATTACACTTACCTCCCTTTACCTCTTTTGTATTGACAGTACATTACACTTACCTCCCCTTACCTCTTTTGTATTGACAGTACATTACACTAACCTCCCTTTACCTCTTTTGTATTGACAGTACATTCATCTATGGTCATGTTTTGTTCCATGTTATATTGATATGTACTTTACATTGACCTCCTAATATATGTTAGAGTTCTTTACCTCCTGTCTATAACAGTATGGCTCCCTGGTGCCCTGCCTGTCGGGCGTTCACAGAGACATGGACAAGCTTTGCAAAATGGAGTGACGACTTTGACTTTAAAGTTGGTGTTGTAGATGTCACTGAAAATCCAGGTAAGCAGGATCAAATATATTGAGGATTAACAAGAAATGATCATAAATAAATAGCTGGGATTTCATGTCTTACGTCTGAAATAGCTCTTAATGTGTGATAATAAAATGATAAAATGACTGTTTGCACTATAGTGCGTAATGCTGAAAGCTTAATAAAGAACTTGACAATAAGTGCCCTGATATTTTTATGTCCTATTTTCCTAACAGTTGTATAACTAAAGCCATACAATAAGTATATCATAAAACAAAATAGATCATGAAGTTATGTCTGCCATATGGTGATATTGTTTTTATTGATTTTTGTGGCATAATTAATTATTTATAGATCTGTTATACAAATGAATATATACAGACCTACAGTAGTAACAAGACCTGTATTGTTTATAAAACAAAGTATTTTTTGTTTTGATATTGATAAACTAAGCGTTTACCTTGAAAAGTGGTATTTATGCACTGAACTACTTTTTTATAAGCAATTATATATTATAAATATTCCAACTGGAAGTAGGAGATTACATTACTGCTAACCAGGCCTTTTGATTTAGTGAGACCTTTCCTTGCCATACAAAAAATATTTGGTAATGAATTTTTAAAACACAGGAACTTGCTTTTCTAAACCAAAACCTATGTTAAAAACAGTTTTAAGGCATGTCATAGTTTTCAGAACATCATAATTAACAATTAGAAGTGAGACACCCAAACTGTATAAATGTTGCACTGATGAAGTCTTCCTAAGAAGGAGAAACTAGCTGGCATTAAAATTAAACTAAATCTCCACTGAATTTTCTTTGCTGCGCAGCTTGTAGATATTTGTTTTAACGCTGCTAGAATCGCTCTGCTTACCTTAGGTATAACACTGCTAGAATCGCTCTGCTTACCTTAGGTATAACACTGCTAGAATCGCTCTGCTTACCTTAGGTATCTTTACTGGCATCTGCCAAATTAAACCATTCAACGACCCCAACTTATTCTCACCTCTCGTGAGAGTCATTTACACATGATAACAGTACACAACATTATTCACTGTATAACATGTGTCATATTGTAGATTACTTATTTTTCGCGAATACTTTATCTTGTCCTATGACTTTAATTCGTGAATAATGAGCTTTCAGAGTTAAAGCATTCTGAATGACTCCTATATCAGTGTACCTGATAGGGTGGCCACCATTAAAAAGATTTTATTTTTGTACAAATAATTGTGAAGGATTTGAATTAGTGATCAATTCTCCTCGCAAATTGATGGTCCTTGTGAATTAACATAAAAAAAGAAATTCTAATAAAAAAATAAGAGATTTACATTATTTTTAAGTGGTAAATGCTGGTTTGTGCATTGTTTCAGGACTAAGTGGTCGGTTCCTGGTATCTGCTCTCCCCACTGTATACCAGTAAGTATTGTCTTCTCTACTATCATCTGGGCCACCTATAATAACATACGTTCTTTTAAAGCTAAAAAAACGATCATCTGCTGTGACATATTGTCCGTATATTATCAGTAGATAATGTATAGATATCAGGAATTCAAGAATATGTTTGACAGTGATTTTTGGGATTCCAATACTATTACAGGTACTTTAGTCCCGGACTCTTGCTTTTCCTGTGGGACTTAGTCTTTGGACTAATAAGAAATTGGAAATGGTATTTTGGAATTGTCAGAAAGAAATCTACAATAATTACTGATAACATTTGATCAATCACAACATACTCTTTGGTATACTTGGCCTAGCATAGTGACAAAGGGGTTACAATAATTACTGATATTCTATTGTATACTTGGCCTAGGATTGTGACAAAGGGGTTACAATAATAACTGATATTGTATTGTATACTTGGCCTAGGATTGTGACAAAGGGGTTACCATAGTAACTGATATTCTATTGTATACTTGACCTAGGATTGTGACAAAGGGGTTACATTAATAACTGATATTCTATTGTATATTTGACCTAGGATTGTGACAAAGGGGTTACCATAGTAACTGATATTCTATTGTATATTTGACCTAGGATTGTGACAAAGGGGTTTCCCGGCCATAACAATAGTATGGTATCACCTCTATGATGAACGTAACTGATTAACATATCATTGGATGTGATAGGACAAACTTGATGAGGGTAGACATATCCATCTTTGTTGGAGGTGTATACGATATGACAAACTTGATGAGGGTAGACAATAGACATATCCATCTCTGTTGGAGGTGAAATGTTCTGTTTAGGTAAGATCTTGTGCGTATCTACATTAAAACTGTTGCTGTGTATTTTTTAGTGTAAAGGATGGAGTGTTCAGACAATACAAGGGCGGACGCAAGGAAAACGAGCTAGTCAGCTTTATTGATGACAAGAAATGGGAGGTGATCGAGCCTGTGGTGTGGTATCTGTCTCCCAGCTCCATACAGTAAGCCTGCTGTAGTGTTTCTAAATAGGTCTAGCTCCATAACTTGTGTTAAACATATTGCTGTGTGTGTTGGCACATCAAACCAAATGCTAGTAATACAAAATAAACTATGGACTCATTTTCTTATGGTAAGCCTGCCTTATATTAAATTTGTCCATTTATATTTAGCATCTGTATATCTGGATAAAACTGACTCATTTAAAAGAATTTCTTTCAAGTTTTGATGCTATTTTTCGGAGACAACAAGAGTTATTTCCCTTATGCCATACATGTAAAAATACAATATTATTATGAGTTGCATTGTTTTAGTAGACAGATACTTTCTATTCCCTTACAGAATGGGAGCTGTTGGATTCTTTTTCAAGGCTGCAATGCAGATAAGGGTAAGACATATGATGTTTTAATGTTTGAGGGTCAGGTCAGCCTCATACATGTAGGTATTGATAACTGATAATAACAATGTCATAAATGAAGGTAGAAAAATTTCATATCTTGTAGTTGAATTGTTTAACCTTGAACTTGAAGGTAACGATAAGGATGTTAATGTCTAAACAGGCCCTATTGGCCTTTCTCTGTATGCAATATTGACTTTATCCCATTTGATTTCCTTTTTAGACATTTTTGACATGATGTTATAACATTGTTGTGTTGTGAATCAGAAAATCACACCCTCCCTCTTTCAGGGTATGATAATATTATAAGTTTTTTGTTTCACTGGAGAAAAAAACAGAATGTCAACCTAATTGAAAAAAAATATAAAGTTATTCAGAATAAATATTTTCAAATGTGTAGTAGCTTACAATCTTACCCAGGGGGAGCATAAATGTGCTGAAATACCTGTCCAGGTGTGAGAAATAATTTTTTTTTGTTTCAAGAAAGTAATACACTGTATTTTGACAACATACCATATTGATGTCATACTTGCTATAATCATCCACAGGCGCTGTACAATGTCATGACCTCGGAGTATGGCATCCCAGAATGGGCGTGCTATGTTATCTTCGCAGTCATGACCATAGGTCTCGGGCTCATTCTTGGACTGGTATGTTTTACATTAGTGGATAAACTTTCTACTTTAAACTAACTTTAAAATTACATTGTATTATTTATAAGCCTCAATGTATTGCTTTTTGCTTCAGATCCTCTAGAATATTAAATGATTATACATGTTAACAGATTATTATATTCAAATCTAGATGCATGTTAGTGGTTAGCTTTGAGGTTTCATGGTATTACCAGTCAGAACATTGGTGGAGAAATAGAATCCGAAAGTCTTTTTGATTGAAGGAGATTGATACTGTAACGGAATCAACATCAATTTTCTTCGATTACAAATACTGTATTTCAATGGTACTTTGTCTATGATGTATGTTGGAGGAAGCCTTTGGTGCCGATTGTCCATTGAACAGTTACATACAGGGAACATGAATACAGGTCATGATATATTGAAAAAAATAAACATATATTTATGATTTTTAGCTGATTGTGTGCTGTTGTGATATGGTGTTCCCTACAAAATATCTACCTCCTCCACCTTCCAAGGACGCCATAATCCCCCAGAATCCAGAGGACGAATTAGAGGTAAGACAAGATGTGTGGTAATACTTCTGAAATGAGATGTTTGATCACTACCACACATTGGGTTAAATGTTGGTGTGGGGGAAAAGGCTTTCTGGACCCGGTTTTTCAAAATGTGACTAGGCTAATCACAGTTTAACAACAATATTGAAATTTAAATAAAATAATTTCTGGTAAAACTTATTTGACAATATTTTCTGAAACTATAGCACCTACCAGACTTCATACCTGCTGATTTTGAAGAATATACACACAAATGATTTGAAGTAAAGGGGAAATGAGATTTTCACTAATCAAGTGATTAAGCTAATCACAGTTTGAACAACTGGGCCCAGGTGATTAAAATCGTATATCTGTTGATGGGAAATCTTATATCTGGTGATGGGAAATCTTATATCTGGTAATGGGAAATTGTATATCTGATGATGGGAAATTGTATATCTGATGATGGGAAATTGTATATCTGGTGATGGGAAAGTGTATATCTGGTGATGGGAAACTGTATATCTGATGATGGGAAATTGTATATCTGGTGATGGGAAATTGTATATCTGGTGATGGGAAGTTGTCTATCTGGTGATGGGAAATTGTAAATCTGATGATGGGAAATTGTATATCTGGTGATTGGAAATTGTATATCTGGTGATGGGAAATTGTCTATCTGGTGATGGGAAATTGATATCTGGTGATGGGAAATTGTATATCTGGTGATGGGAAATTGTATATCTGGTAATGGGAAATTGTATATCTGGTGATGGGAAATTGTAAATCTGATGATGGGAAATTGTATATCTGGTGATTGGAAATTGTATATCTGGTGATGGGAAATTGTCTATCTGGTGATGGGAAATTGTATATCTGATGATGGGAAATTGTCTGGCGATGGAAAATTGTATATCTGGTGATGGGAAGTTGTCTATCTGATGATGGGAAATTGTATATCTGGTGATGGGATATTGTATATCTGGTGATGGGAAATTGTATATCTGGTGATGGGATATTGTATATCTGGTGATGGGAAATTGTATATCTGGTAATGGGAAATTGTATTTCTGATGATGGGAAGTTGTATATCTGGTAATGGGAAATTGTATATCTGGTGATGGGAAATTGTATATCTGGTGATGGGATATTGTATATCTGGTGATGGGAAGTTGTCTATCTGGTGATGGGAAATTGTCCAATGTCCAATAAGTCGTCCTCTTAATTTAAACCAAATATATAGGGGGAAAGCAATAGAATTTGTTGGGGATATATGATTAAGTAGTTTTTTTTCACTTTAAATGGTAGTGACAGTATTATGCACTATGGAGATTGAGAAGGGATAGCAATCACAGGTATTCTAAAACGTTATAGATTTTAGTCTTTCCTCCGAATATATACTGTGGTTGTTATCTGTGAGATTGTGAAGCTTTAAGTAAAGGGATCCCCATGGTGTATGAGAATATGGGAATGACATTGGAAGTGACGTCATTACATTTGAAATATTGAAACCCAGGTTGTCAATACAGGCCCTCTGTACCTTTTATATGTTTTATAAATACATGAAAATTAGAACCAACTCTGAGTTCTACTCATCCATCACTCTTCCTCTGTATACAGTCACAATACTTATCCATCACTCTTCCTCTGTATACAGTCACAATACTTATCTATCACTCTTCCTCTGTATACAGTCACAATACTCATCTATCACTCTTCCTCTGTATACAGTCACAATACTTATCTATCACTCTTCCTCTGTATACAGTCACAATACTTATCTATCACTCTTCCTCTGTATACAGTCACAATACTCATCTATCACTCTTCCTCTGTATACAGTCACAATACTCATCTATCACTCTTCCTCTGTATACAGTCACAATACTCATCTATCACTCTTCCTCTGTATACAGTCACAATACTGATCTATCACTCTTCCTCTGTATACAGTCACAATACTCATCTATCACTCTTCCTCTGTATACAGTCACAATACTTATCCATCACTCTTCCTCTGTATACAGTCACAATACTGATCTATCACTCTTCCTCTGTATACAGTCACAATACTTATCTATCACTCTTCCTCTGTATACAGTCACAATACTTATCTATCACTCTTCCTCTGTATACAGTCACAATACTTATCTATCACTCTTCCTCTGTATACAGTCACAACACTCATCTATCACTCTTCCTCTGTATACAGTCACAATACTCATCTATCACTCTTCCTCTGTATACAGTCACAATACTTATCCATCACTCTTCCTCTGTATACAGTCACAATACTGATCTATCACTCTTCCTCTGTATACAGTCACAATACTTATCTATCACTCTTCCTCTGTATACAGTCACAATACTTATCTATCACTCTTCCTCTGTATACAGTCACAATACTTATCTATCACTCTTCCTCTGTATACAGTCACAACACTCATCTATCACTCTTCCTCTGTATACAGTCACAATACTCATCTATCACTCTTCCTCTGTATACAGTCACAATACTTATCCATCACTCTTCCTCTGTATACAGTCACAATACTGATCTATCACTCTTCCTCTGTATACAGTCACAATACTCATCTATCACTCTTCCTCTGTATACAGTCACAACACTCATCTATCACTCTTCCTCTGTATACAGTCACAATACTGATCTATCACTCTTCCTCTGTATACAGTCACAATACTCATCTATCACTCTTCCTCTGTATACAGTCACAACACTCATCTATCACTCTTCCTCTGTATACAGTCACAATACTTACCTATCATTCTTCCTCTGTATACAGTCACAACACTCATCTATCACTCTTCCTCTGTATACAGTCACAACACTCATCTATCACTCTTCCTCTGTATACGGTCACAATACTCATCCATCACTCTTCCTCTGTATACAGTCACAATACTCATCTATCACTCTTCCTCTGTATACAGTCACAATACTTATCCATCACTCTTCCTCTGTATACAGTCACAATACTGATCTATCACTCTTCCTCTGTATACAGTCACAATACTGATCCATCACTCTTCCTCTGTATACAGTCACAACACTCATCTATCACTCTTCCTCTATATACAGTCACAATACTCATCTATCACTCTTCCTCTGTATACAGTCACAATACTTATCTATCACTCTTCCTCTATATACAGTCACAACACTCATCTATCACTCTTCCTCTATATACAGTCACAATACTCATCCATCGATCTTCCTCTGTATACAGTCACAATACTCATCTATCACTCTTCCTCTGTATACAGTCACAATACTCATCTATCACTCTTCCTCTGTATACAGTCACAATACTTATCCATCACGCTTCCTCTGTATACGGTCACAATACTGATCTATCACTCTTCCTCTGTATACAGTCACAATACTTATCTATCACTCTTCCTCTGTATACGGTCACAATACTCATCTATCACTCTTCCTCTGTATACAGTCACAATACTTATCCATCACTCTTCCTCTGTATACAGTCACAATACTCATCTATCACTCTTCCTCTGTATACAGTCACAATACTCATCTATCACTCTTCCTCTATATACAGTCACAATACTCATCTATCACTCTTCCTCTGTATACGGTCACAATACTGATCCATCACTCTTCCTCTGTATACAGTCACAATACTGATCTATCACTCTTCCTCTGTATACAGTCACAATACTTATCTATCACTCTTCCTCTGTATACAGTCACAATACTTATCTATCACTCTTCCTCTGTATACAGTCACAACACTCATCTATCACTCTTCCTCTGTATACTGTCACAACACTCATCTATCACTCTTCCTCTGTATACAGTCACAATACTTATCCATCACTCTTCCTCTGTATACAGTCACAATACTTATCTATCACTCTTCCTCTGTATACAGTCACAACACTCATCTATCACTCTTCCTCTGTATACAGTCACAACACTCATCTATCACTCTTCCTCTGTATACAGTCACAATACTTATCCATCACTCTTCCTCTGTATACAGTCACAATACTTATCTATCACTCTTCCTCTGTATACAGTCACAATACTCATCTATCACTCTTCCTCTGTATACAGTCACAATACTCATCCATCACTCTTCCTCTGTATACAGTCACAATACTCATCTATCACTCTTCCTCTGTATACAGTCACAAGAGGAAACCGAGGATGATGACTCACAAACAGAAGACATCTTGGATGACACACAACATTCACAGTCAGAAGGCGAGTCTGTCGAGGAGGAGGAGGAGGATATAGAGAAGGCTACAGAGGAAACAAAACCAGAAGAAACTGGTGATGCCAAGCCAAGACGGAGACGACCAAAGAAGGCGGACTAAATCTACAGTATGGTAGTTACTTACAGTGCCAAGCCGTGTCTGATGTATGTTGGGGTGTTAAGTACAGAAATGGAGAACTCTTAGCTTGTCAGATTTTATATCTCGATCTGCTTGTAAAAAATGGATATTCAGTCATCTCTGTTTTCAGTTTGTAACACCACAATATTTCTTTAATGAAGACATTCATTGACAGTGAGGAAATCCAGTCACAATATAATATGGATTTATTTCAGTATTATTTATCTACAAAAATCTCGGATAAAATTCATTTGTTCACATTGGTTTTTGGGAGAATAATTTTGTTCAATTTCACTAATCTTAGTATGTTTGACTTAGTTTTTGCATAATTTCAAAACTTTCCTTCATTTACAATGCAGATGTGTTGATCAACAGTTATTGATTTATTTTTCAACGTCATTATCTTGTTTTCACCACATTCTTGTTTTCATAACCTGAATGTTATAGAGGTTCTATGTACAAATACATATTTATGGAATTATGAGTAATATGCTTATCTTATAGAAATAGAATGAATGTTGAAGACCAGATTATGAATTATTAAATATTAATTTTGCATCACCTGCAAATTGCTGTTACATTCTCACCTATATATGTTTTAGACCGATAGTAGTAAACTGTAACTGTCTTTGTTACAGTGTTGGTTTTATCCTATCAGTGGAAAAACCCCAAAAAATGGAACCCCAGAAAATGAGAAAGTTTATTTTAGTTACTCTTTACAGACTTTCTGTAATGCTAACATTAAGTAACACATCGCCACATACTGTCATAAGTAACTGTTAATAGAATGTTCTCTTCCTGTTTTATTTAAAAATGTACATATGTTTGTATATATAGAAAATATTCCAAAGTCTATGTACTTTTCTATAGTTATAACTATCATGACTTATCTTTTGATGTTTTTAAGAGGATGGTAATAAAAAAAACGTAGACTTACAGACCTTATTGATCTGTGATAGATCACAACAATACGTTTATTGATGTCTCTGTTATTATTGATTAGCAGTCAGTATTACATTATCAAACTTTTCATCGGTAAATTTTAGAATGGAAATATCAGCCAAACGTCACAAACCATACTAATAATTAAGTTAAATTAAGGTTGTTTTTCAATGTACTAGTAGATGAATGTTAGATTTCAGTAAATTATAATTAACAACAGCTTGTTAAGTTACTTACTAATTGGATAATTGTAATTATGGCGTTATGTACAATATGTAGTAAGTTATGAAGAAATGTTGAAAATTTAACGTTTGTTTAATGGGTTGTGTTCTTTTATGTCACTATCATCAAAAAGAATGATTAAGAAATCTAAATACTGTCCTGGTTCAGTTTGATACATCTGTTTAAACTGATGTGTTGCAAATATCAAAATGATTAAGTGTTTTAAGGTGTCTTCTTTAAATGAGTGTTACCAATGTCTTACCAGATTAAAAAGCTGTTAGAATTGAAGCACTGGAGTGTGAGAAGAAATGTGATATCAAACATTTATCTATAAGATTGTGAGCAAGCTTATGACCACTTTGTTCGATTGAGAGTTAGCTTGAAGTGTGCCACGTGTGTAAATAAGTGTGAGATGTACTAGATAACAAAGTTTGTAGATTTTATAAATATGTTAATATGTAAAGTGAGAGAGATCGTATGATTAGATCATATGGAAGCTTTAAAATATTTGTCGCGAGTTGGGTTCCTTATCATCACCCCATGGAGTGTTAAGGAATCCTCAGACAAATTGGTTTATATTGTTCTGCCATTCCAAAAATGCATGAAACAATACTATTTTTGCATATATATAAACCTTTCACTATATATTTTAGCAATTAAGGACTTCTTGCTAACGTTTTCCATTCTGTTAAGTCTCAATAAATATCACTACACCAAAATCACGTTTGTTTGTAGATGTGTAATCACAAAATTAATATTAACTTATTAGAAACAAATTGTTTATTGAAATTTACAGGTGGCAGTTACATTAGATATTATAGATTTGCACTTAAACATAAAAATTGTTAAACTATAGACCTAATATTTTAAAGACAAGTATCAATTCTGTTTTAAACTTTTATACGTAATACCAGAGTTTTTCTGTATCAATATTGTGAAAGCTTTACAGAAATGCTTAAAAGGTTGATTTGTTTCATGATTTTACGGTCTAAATTGTTAAATTGATTTTGTTCATCTGTACAACAATGTACATGTATTATATTACAGTTGTGTATACCAGTGTCGGATTGTCTATACGACAATGTAATGTATTATATTACAGTTGTGTATACCAGTGTCGGATCATCTATACGACAATGTAATGTATTATGTTACAGTTGTGTATACCAGTGTCGGATTGTCTATACGACAATGTAATGTATTATATTACAGTTGTGTATACCAGTGTCGGATTGTCTATACGACAATGTAATGTATTATATTACAGATGTGTATACCAGTGTCGGATTGTCTATACCACAATGTAATGTATTATATTACAGTTGTGTATACCAGTGTCGGATTGTCTATACGACAATGTAATGTATTATATTACAGATGTGTATACCAGTGTCGGATTGTCTATACGACAATGTAATGTATTATATTACAGTTGTGTATACCAGTGTCGGATTGTCTATACGACAATGTAATGTATTATGTTACAGTTGTGTATACCAGTGTCGGATTGTCTATACGTCAATGTAATGTATTATATTACAGTTGTGTATACCAGTGTCGGATTGTCTATACGACAATGTAATGTAATATGTTACAACTGTGTATACCAGTGTCGGATTGTCTATATGACAATGTAATGTATTATGTTACAGTTGTGTATACCAGTGTCGGATTGTCTATACGACAATGTAATGTATTATGTTACAGTTGTGTATAACTATACCAGTGTCGGATTGTCTATACGACAATGTAATGTATTATGTTACAGTTGTGTATACCAGTGTCGGATTGTCTATACGACAATGTAATGTATTATATTACAGTTGTGTATACCAGTGTCGGATTGTCTATACGACAATGTAATGTATTATATTACAGTTGTGTATACCAGTGTCGGATTGTCTATACGACAATGTAATGTATTATGTTACAGTTGTGTATACCAGTGTCTGATAGTCTATACGACAATGTAATGTATTATATTACAGTTGTGTATACCAGTGTCGGATTGTCTATACGACAATGTAATGTATTATGTTACAGTTGTGTATACCAGTGTCTGATCATCTATACGACAATGTAATGTATTATATTACAGTTGTGTATACCAGTGTCGGATTGTCTATACGACAATGTAATGTATTATGTTACAGTTGTGTATACCAGTGTCGGATTGTCTATATGACAATGTAATGTATTATATTACAGTTGTGTATACCAGTGTTGGATAATCTATACGACAATGTAATGTATTATATTACAGATGTGTATACCAGTGTCAGATTGTCTATACGACAATGTAATGTATTATATTACAGTTGTGTATACCAGTGTCGGATTGTCTATACGACAATGTAATGTATTATGTTACAGTTGTGTATACCAGTGTCGGATTGTCTATACGACAATGTGATGTATTATATTACAGTTGTGTATACCAGTGTAAGATCATCTTTACGACAATGTAATGTATTATATTACAGTTGTGTATACCAGTGTCGGATTGTCTATACGACAATGTAATGTATTATATTACAGTTGTGTATACCAGTGTCGGATAATCTATACGACAATGTAATGTATTATATTACAGTTGTGTATACCAGTGTCGGATAATCTATACGACAATGTAATGTATTATATTACAGTTGTGTATACCAGTGTCTGATCATCTATACGACAATGTAATGTATTATATTACAGTTGTGTATACCAGTGTCGGATTGTCTATACGACAATGTAATGTATTATGTTACAGTTGTGTATACCAGTGTCGGATTGTCTATACGTCAATGTAATGTATTATATTACAGTTGTGTATACCAGTGTCGGATTGTCTATACGACAATGTAATGTATTATGTTACAGTTGTGTATACCAGTGTCGTATTGTCTATACGACAATTTAATGTATTATGTTGCAGATGTGTATACCAGTGTGGTATCATCTATACGACAATGTAATGTATTATGTTACAGTTGTGTATACCAGTGTCGGATAGTCTATACGACAATGTAATGTATTATATTACAGTTGTGTATACCAGTGTCG
Source organism: Pecten maximus (assembly GCF_902652985.1). Classification (NCBI taxonomy): domain Eukaryota; kingdom Metazoa; phylum Mollusca; class Bivalvia; order Pectinida; family Pectinidae; genus Pecten; species Pecten maximus. The sequence goes on from NC_047017.1 coordinate 49,938,860, forward strand.
GATTGTCTATACCACAATGTAATGTATTATATTACAGTTGTGTATACCAGTGTCGGATTGTCTATACGACAATGTAATGTATTATATTACAGTTGTGTATACCAGTGTGGTATCATCTATACAACAATGTAATGTATTATATTACAGTTGTGTATACCAGTGTGGTATCATCTATACAACAATGTAATGTATTATATTACAGTTGTGTATACCAGTGTCGGATAATCTATACAACAATGTAATGTATTATGTTACAGTTGTGTATACCAGTGTCGGATTGTCTATACCACAATGTAATGTATTATATTACAGTTGTGTATACCAGTGTCGGATTGTCTATACGACAATGTAATGTATTATGTTACAGTTGTGTATACCAGTGTTGGATAATCTATACGACAATGTAATGTATTATATTACAGATGTGTATACCTGCATGTGTCTGATCATCTATACGACAATGTAATGTATTATGTTACAGTTGTGTATACCAGGGTCGTATTGTCTATACCACAATGTAATGTATTATGTTACAGATGTGTATACCAGTGTGGTATCATCTATACGACAATGTAATGTATTATGTTACAGTTGTGTATACCAGTGTCGGATTGTCTATACGACAATGTAATGTATTATATTACAGTTGTGTATACCAGTGTCGGATTGTCTATACGACAATGTAATGTATTATATTACAGTTGTGTATACCAGTGTCGGATTGTCTATACGACAATGTAATGTATTATATTACAGTTGTGTATACCAGTGTGGTATCATCTATACAACAATGTAATGTATTATATTACAGTTGTGTATACCAGTGTCGGATTGTCTATACGACAATGTAATGTATTATATTACAGTTGTGTATACCAGTGTTGGATTGTCTATACGACAATGTAATGTATTATGTTACAGTTGTGTATACCAGTGTCTGATCATCTATACGACAATGTAATGTATTATGTTACAGTTGTGTATACCAGTGTCGGATTGTCTATACGACAATGTAATGTATTATGTTACAGTTGTGTATACCAGTGTCGGATTGTCTATACGACAATGTAATGTATTATGTTACAGTTGTGTATACCAGTGTCGGATTGTCTATACGACAATGTAATGTATTATGTTACAGTTGTGTATACCAGTGTCGGATTGTCTATACGACAATGTAATGTATTATATTACAGTTGTGTATACCAGTGTCGGATTGTCTATACGACAATGTAATGTATTATGTTAAAGTTGTGTATACCAATGTCGGATTGTCTATACAACAATGTACATGTATTATATTACAGTTGTGTATACCAGTGTCGGATTGTCTATACGACAATGTAATGTATTATGTTACAGTTGTGTATACCAGTGTCCGATTGTCTATACAACAATGTAATGTATTATATTACAGATGTGTATACCAGTGTCTGATCATCTATAAGACAATGTAATGTATTATATTACAGTTGTGTATACCAGTGTCGGATTGTCTATACGACAATGTAATGTATTATATTACAGTTGTGTATACCAGTGTCGGATAATCTATACAACAATGTAATGTATTATATTACAGTTGTGTATACCAGTGTCGGATAATCTATACAACAATGTAATGTATTATGTTACAGTTGTGTATACCAGTGTAAGATCATCTATACGACAATGTAATGTATTATATTACAGTTGTGTATACCAGTGTCGGATAATCTATACGACAATGTAATGTATTATATTACAGTTGTGTATACCAGTGTCGGATAATCTATACGACAATGTAATGTATTATGTTACAGTTGTGTATACCAGTGTCGGATTGTCTATACGACAATGTAATGTATTATGTTACAGTTGTGTATACCAGTGTCGGATCTTCGTTCACAGTTGTACAATTATTATTGTTTGCCTATGCAAATAAATTGTGTCGCTCAATAACTTGACTTTGTTTCAATTCAGGTGTGGTACCTTTTAAATCATTCCATCACTAACTTGTTTTCAACTTTATCAGGCGTGATTTACAGAAGTAAAGGCCTGCTCATATGCTGACATCAGGGATTTTCTTTCGGAACAAAAATGCTTCGTTTTATTCATATTTAGTGTGTGGTTTTTTTGTAGGAAAATCGAAGAAGAAATGGCCCTAATCAAGGTTCATACAATATTAAAAGTTACATACTTTTGGCTCTAGCCACTCTTCTGTTGTTTGAACTCTTTTATCTTTGCGACCCGATAAATCTTATGTAGTCTAGACACACTAGGCTATACTTGGACAACTCAAATAGCAGTTATATCACAGCAATTGATAACATCCCAGCAACATATGATCAAAAAATAGATTTACATGAGGCTCATAAAAGGTACAAGGGGAGTGAGACTCATGAAGAGGTACAAGGGGAGTGAGATTCATGAAGAGGTACAAGGGGAATGAGACTCATGAAGAGGTACAAGGGGAATGAGACTCATGAGGAGGTACAAGGGGAGTGGGACTCATGAAGAGGTACAAGGGGAATGAGACTCATGGAGAGGTACAAGGGGAGTGAGACTCATGAAGAGGTACAAGGGGAATGAGACTCATGAAGAGGTACAAGGGGAATGAGACTCATGAAGAGGTACAAGGGGAATGAGACTCATGGAGAGGTACAAGGGAGTGAGACTCATGAAGAGGTACAAGGGGAGTGAGACTCATGGAGAGGTACAAGGGGAGTGAGACTCTTGAAGAGGTACAAGGGGAATGAGACTCATGGAGAGGTACAAGGGGAATGAGACTCATGAAGATGTACAAGGGGAATGAGACTCATGGAGAGGTACAAGGGGAATGAGACTCATGAAGAGGTACAAGGGGAGTGAGACTCATGAAGAGGTACAAGGGGAGTGAGACTCATGAAGAGGTACAAGGGGAGTGAGACTCATGAAGAGGTACAAGGGGAATGAGACTCATGAAGAGGTACAAGGGGAATGAGACTCATGAAGAGGTACAAGGGGAATGAGACTCATGAAGAGGTACAAGGGGAGTGAGACTCTTGAAGAGGTACAAGAGGAGTGAGACTCATGAAGAGGTACAAGGGGAATGAGACTCATGAAGAGGTACAAGGGGAATGGTACTCATGAAGAGGTACAAGGGGAATGAGACTCATGAAGAGGTACAAGGGGAATGAGACTCATGAAGAGGTACAAGGGGATAGAGACTCTTGAAGAGGTACAAGGGGAGTGGGACTCATGAAGAGGTACAAGGGGAATGAGACTCATGAAGAGGTACAAGGGGAGTGAGACTCATGAAGAGGTACAAGGGGAACGAGACTCATGAAGAGGTACAAGGGGAGTGAGACTCATGAAGAGGTACAAGGGGAATGAGACTCATGAAGAGGTACAAGGGGAGTGAGACTCATGAAGAGGTACAAGGGAGTGAGACTCTTGGAGATGTACAAGGGGAGTGAGACTCATGAAGAGGTACAAGGGGAGTGAGACTCATGGAGAGGTACAAGGGGAATGAGACTCATGAAGAGGTACAAGGGGAGTGAGACTCATGAAGAGGTACAAGGGCAATAAGACTCATGAAGAGGTACAAGAGGAGTGAGACTCATGAAGAGGTACAAGGGGAGTGAGACTCATGGAGAGGTACAAGGGGAATGAGACTCATGGAGAGGTACAAGGGGAGTGAGACTCATGAAGAGGTACAAGGGGAATGAGACTCATGAAGAGGTACAAGGGGAATGAGACTCATGAAGAGGTACAAGGGGAATGAGACTCATGAAGAGGTACAAGGGGAGTGAGACTCATGAAGAGGTACAAGGGGAGTGAGACTCATGAAGAGGTACAAGGGGAATGGGACTCATGAAGAGGTACAAGGGGAATGGGACTCATGAAGAGGTACAAGGGGAATGAGACTCATGAAGAGGTACAAGGGGAATGAGACTCATGAAGAGGTACAAGGGGAATGAGACTCATGAAGAGGTACAAGGGGAATGAGACTCATGAAGAGGTACAAGGGGAGTGAGACTCATGAAGAGGTACAAGGGGAGTGAGACTCATGAAGAGGTACAAGGGGAGTGAGACTCATGAAGAGGTACAAGGGGAGTGAGACTCATGAAGAGGTACAAGGGGAATTAAGGAAGATTAAGTAAACGATCATCTAATAATGATAGAGAAGGTGGAAATGTGTACCTTACCCTAGAGACATTTGCTATTACAAGAAGTGTAACTTATGACGTTTTAGTTTTCATACACCAGTAAGGCAGGTGTACCATTACGTGACTGAGAAAGGAGATTTTAAAGACCACACACAGGTATATACACTGTATATACACTGTATAGTACATTTGCCAAATAATTGATACACTAATTTAATATACCTATGTCTCATTTTCCCTGCTTTGACTCAATTTGAAGACATTGGTTAAAAAACTCATTGAAAAAGAGATAATATTATAATGGACATTGTATTATAATGGACATTGTATTATAATGGGCATTGTATTTTAATGGTCTTTTCTCTTCTTTCTGAACAACTTTCTTCTACCTAATGTCTCCCTTGACAATGCCTGACATTTGGTATTCAGTTGAGCGTTCGCCCCTGTGAGGAAGGCTTTGGGTTCTGTCCCCTGGCCGAGACATACCAGAGTCTTTAAAAATGGTAGTTGCTACTCCTGCTTAGCGCTCAGCATATTAGGACTAGTTGGACGACTGGTTCGCCCGTTGTCAGTATAATGTGACCGGTGGGGTGTCCTGCTGGGTGTCTTCGGCAGTATGCTTCAGTGAGGTAGCACTATAAATCGGCAAAAGTTCCGGCCTATCACAAGGAGACATAGCACGAACATACGGCAGCCTCCCAAAACACACATACGCACTCACCACACGCATGCATGTCGCACGCACGGGAGGCCATCCTTAAATGACCTTAGCTCATTAATAGGACGTTAAACAAAATAAACCAAACCAAACCAGTATTTTCATGGACATTGTATTATAATGAACATTGTATGGATATTGTATTATAATGAACATTGTATGGACATTGTATTATAATGAACATTGTATGGACATTGTATTATAATGAACATTGTATGGACATTGTATTATAATGAACATTGTATGGACATTGTATTATAATGAACATTGTATGGACATTGTATTATAATGAACATCGTTTATCGAAAGTAGGTACAAAATTACAAATTACATTAATTGAATGTTTGTTTTGAAAAAAATATCCTCGTTTCTCGAATTTAAAGTTTGGAAAAAAAGAAGATTTAATCATTACGCACCATTTGATCTATATCTCTATGTACCTAAATAGGAAATTGTGTTGTAAATAGAAACATACATAATGAATGGTGTGTGAACTAGCTTGATAATTAATGTCTTAGTACATATCGTGTCTACGATATCCACGTGGAAAAATAACTATACAGTGTTCAGGCAAACACCTCTCACGTTGAACAAAAGAATTCATTGTATTTCTTTAAATTCCCTCTCCTCATTTATTTAAGGTTCGGTCAACATATGCGTCCTGACCTACTGAATGGGAAGGGATGCCTATCTTGAGGAATATCACATTCCTTGAACTACTTCGGTTACCGTCGCGCTGAATACCTGGGGTAAGGATATATGTAATAAACAAGTTCTTTTTCATACTAACAACCAGGTGGTGTGTACAATACTAAATAAACAATCCTAAAGGGACCCACTAGTCATAACACTGGTTCGGCGATTAGTGGTATTTTTTTTCTGAAATATAACAGCATCCTGAAAGCTGAGCATATTGAGGGGTCTAAGAATTCAATCGCTCATTCTGGTTCTCGTTGTCAGTGGGATAGGTTCAAAATTATGGCCTCAGAGGCGGACCCCAATCCGGAGCAGATACCGACCTGGGTGTGGCAGCTCTTAACGCTGAAGTAGATAAACTCTTCTATGGCACATAGTACTAGGGCTACTTATGATAATGTATACCAACAATTTAAAAGCTATCTGGTCTAATATAATATTCCACAAAAATGGCCTATTCCTATATCTTACATCGCTAATTACATCGCTTGTCATTAAACTATCACGCACCTTAGTGCTATTTGTACATACATTAGCGCTTTAAGCTACTTTAATAAAATTCGAAGGGGTGACAGACAGCACGAAACGTTTTGTTGTTTCTAAACTCCTGGAGGGGGCAAAAACGGGAGATAAACGGGTGGATATCAGGCGCCCCATACACTTTCTCTGCTAGGTAGGTTAGTAACAGCCCTCCCCTCGGTGTCTTCTTCCGTGTATGAGTCTACCCCATTTTTTCTCATGTTGAGAGAGCATGCGCAACATCAACTCTAGGAAAAAGGGACATTCAGTTTACTAACAGATAACAATCTAAGTGTGTCAAAGTTGTTTACATTAAAGGATCTTCTGTTTGGGTTGTTGGCTCTTTGTATGGGCAGGAAACGTTGTCGACGCCAGGCCAGGTCGAGCATCTCTAGGATCCTGAAGAGGAGTTGGATAGGGAGATTGGTTTTTCAACACAAAAGATGAACCCGAGATTTAACAGACCGGTATCGTACAGAGACGCTGTACAAGCCCCTCCCTTGATTGATTTTGCTACTCCATGTAACAGCAGAGTGTCAAAACGACAACGACTGTCGTGGTCCCCTATGGACGGTGTGACCGGGTCGCGACCACCAGTTCCATCTCCGGATGTACAGCAACGCGCAAGGCCACAACAGACTGTAATGGTGGAAGCCGATGTGCACGGATCGACAGACTCTAGAAGTCATTTGAAAAATCCCGCGCAGCAACATTCTAGCCAAACGACTACATCCACTTTCCGGTCAACCGGTCAACGATTTCAGAACCATGCACCCAGAAATGTTAATTTGATTAACAACATTGAACAGAGTAATCCTACCATGACCACCGGTTCACATACCAGCAGGTTCAAGAGCAATGCAACACCAGAAATCGACCTGAATACACGCGAGTCACTTCACAATCCGTATTAGGATAGTGTGGAGGGCATTTCTAATATATCATGGAATATATGCCGTTCTATCTGTGAAAAACTTGAATCTCAAGACTTTGTAAATATTGTAAATAACTATGACGTAATATGCCTATATGAGTGCTGGATTGATAAAGAGGATGAAATTGAATTAGAAGATTATGAAAGTCATGTTTTCCATAGAACTCACGGTAAAGGAGGTGGTATTGTTGTTTTTATTAGGTCGTCTCTTGCTCGACACTGTGATATAATTGAAAATATAAATGATAATATTGTTTTGTTGAAATTATCCCGATCATTATCACACGATAACCTTGATTTATACATATTTGCATGTTATTTCCCACCGATAAATAGCACATTTTATGAAAAGTGTGATAACGACATATTCATATGTCTTGAAGAAATGGTATGTCAATACAAAGATATAGGTAGAGTTATTGTTTGTGGAGATTTCAATAGCAGAACTGGCAATTATAATGATTATATAACTAATGACCAAATTAGTGTAGCTTCTGCTAATGTCCTAGCTGATATAGTAAACTATGTTCCTGATTCAGAATCTAGCAAACGTGCTAATTCGGATCCAATTATCAATCAGTTTGGTAGGAAAGTCGTATCGTTATGCAAAACTACTACTTTGAGAATAGTTAATGGAAGACATAACGACGATCCTAATGGTAGTATTACCTTCTATAATAGCAGAGGAACGAGTCTTATAGATTATGTTTTAACTTTTGATAACTTCCTTTCAGATATACTTCACTTTGAAAGTGGTATTTTTAACTGTTTTTCTGATCACTCTCCAGTTTGTATAACTTTAAAAACTAAGGTACCAAAAGATTCCACAGAAAAAGAAGTAATTAGGGAGAAAGCTAACTGGTGTTAAATGGAATGATGAAAATACAGTTGAGTTATGTAGAATATTGGAAAATAACAGACAGGAGTTATTGAACTGTTGCAATAGCAATGATTATAATCAGTCTGGTGTTGATAGTTGTGTCGAGAAGTTCACTGATACTTTAAAAGTATTGTTATTACCACTTACTACTGTTACTTATTCTGGACGCACTCAAAAGAAAACCTGCAAAGAAAATGAAGATAAGCCATGGTTTAACAATTCGTGTAAAACTATGTACACAGAATATAAGAGAGCCTTATATAATTTTAATGCTTGCAAAAATGAAGAAACCCACAATATACTTGTATGTAAATAACGAAAATACAAGAAAGCAGAACTAAAACTGAAGCGGGAGTACAAAACTCACCAAGGTAATATGTTGAACTTTATGAGAAAAAATAACCCTAAGTATTTTTATAGAAATTTTAAGAAAAGGAAAAGTACGGGATGTAAATTCAACTCTAGATGAACATGATTTTTTCCAACATTTCAAAAATCTGTCATCAACTGAAGGTACAGAGAACGAAACAGTGAGCGAGTTTATGTGCAACTATGATGCTAATATACCGCCCGATATGCTTCATGAACTTGATGATGATATTTCTGAAGAAGAAGTTAAACGAGTTATTTGTAATTTGAGCACCGCCAAAGCGTGCGGACATGACAGGTTAATAAACGAATCAAAGGTAAAGAAATCCTATTACCATGTCTTGTTACATTATTTAATAACATTTTCAAATCTGGGAAATATCCGTCTAGTTGGTCTATTGGTAATATTGTACCCGTATTTAAGACAGGTGATGTAAATGACACTAATAACTATAGAGGAATTACCCTAATTAGTTGTCTTGCCAAGATATTCACAGCGACCTTAAACAACAGACTCATGGAATTTGATAGCAAATATTCAAAAGTTAGCGATGCTCAATTTGGTTTTAGAAAGAAGATGTCTACCACAGATGCTGTTTTTGTATTACAAACACTAATTCAAAAGAAATTGAAGAATAAACAGAAACTGTATTGTTGCTTCATAAATTATAAGAAGGCCTTTGACTTTGTTAATAGACAAAATTTATGGTATAAGCTTGTCAAAGAAGGAGTAGAAGGTAAAATGTTAAATATTATACGTTCGTTGTACAATGATGTTAAATGTTGTGTTAAGTTTAATAATTGTTTGTCGGATTTCTTCTCTTGTGAAAACGGTTTATTCCAGGGTGAAATAATGTCGCCGATTTTATTTTCGCTTTATGTTAATGACTGTGAAATGCATTTTTTAACCGAAAATTGTCCATCAATAGAATTACAAATGATTAACTTATTTCTATTAATGTATGCAGATGATATGATACTATTAGCTGAATCAGCAGAGGGGCTACAGAAAATGTTAGATTCATTGTTGTTATATACTGATAAATGGAATTTAACAGTTAATGTTGAAAAAACAAAAGTAATGGTTTTCAGAAATGGCGTTAAACTGAATGACGCTGAGAAATGGTACTACAATGGTTGCTTACTAGAAAATGTAAATAGTTTTAGTTATCTAGGAATTTTGATGAAATTTAATGGAAAATTCTGGATAACACAAGAAAAAATAGCGGAACAAGGAAGAAAGGCATTGTTTGCTGTATCAAATATTTGTAAAAGAAAATATTTTAACGTTGAAACCCAATTAAGTATTTTTGACACTTTTGTGGGTAGTATATTGAATTATGGATCAGAGGTATGGGGATTCCATAAAGCACCTGGTGTGGAAAAATTACATTTAGGGTTTTGTAAGAGAATTTTAGGGGTTAAGAGAAGTACTCCAAATGTAATGATATATCAAGAACTTGGAAGACTACCTTTACAAATAATTCGAAAATTTAAAATTTTTAAATATTGGCTTAAACTTAAATCTTCAGACAATTGTATTTTGAAAGCGTGTTATGAAGAAATGATTCAAAGAGGCAGTGAATGGACCGATAGTATAAGAAATGAATTATTTAGATTAGGTTTAGGATACTTATGGGAGATTGAACCCAGCGGTAACGAAACGAATATATTAAGTATTATTAAATCTAGAATACGTGATAATTTTCAACAACATTGTATGGAATTAATAAATTCATCGTCTAAATGTTCTTTGTACAAATATATTTGTGGAAATTTCCATCTTAAGCAGTACTTAACAAAACCCATTGGCCAATATACTATAAAGGAAATCGCAAAAATTAGATTATCATCGCATAAGTTGTATATAGAATCTGGAAGATATAGAAATATTGAAAGAAATAATAGAATTTGTACATATTGTGACAGCGGTGATATTGAGGACGAGTATCATTTTATCATCAAATGTAATCATTTTATAGATATTAGAAAGCATTTTATCAAACTATATTACCATAAAAAACCTAGTATGGCCAAATTTATACAACTTTTAACGACGGAAAATAATAAAGATTTATGTAATTTAGGCAAATATATTTCTATCGGTTCAAAAAGACGGTTAAATGCTGTTTAATTGTTTAATGTAATAGAACGCTCTCTACACTAGCGAAGCGATCGTGTATGTGTGGTTTGTTTGTGCTTGTGAGTTACAATGTACTTTGTATTTGTATTGGTTGTTATTTGTAATGTCTGCACTGTATATATATGCACTACTGATAAACCGTAAGGTTTAAAGTAATAAATGAATTGAATTGAATTGAGGTCTGCAAGGCTGATTCCCTGAATGCCTACATTTTGAAATAAAACCCTACTGAGTATGTTTGTACAGGAATTATAGTCTGTTCTGGTGAAGTCCCTCAAGTCACCTGTATTTTACCTGTGTGTGTTACCTGTAGATTTTATATTATTTCTCATCAAAATCAATGTCGCACAGGCAGTCCGCTGGTATGGCATGTCAGGAATGAGGTGGCAGGAACTCGACGAGACAGAATCACCTTAATGACTCCCCACCACCAGACACCCTACCTATACATCTTAGGGGGCTAACAACATAACCACCGAGTCGGTGAGCCTTACCAATGGCAAGGTTTTATTGACACAGACAATATATTGATCATGTCTGATATGCTTCCAAGGTATCACTGCATACAAAGAAACAAACATGTAAACAAACTCGTACAGGCTGGCGAGGCCAGAAAGAGATTGCAGCCAGAAAAGCATTCCTAAAGCTATAGTCACACCAGATCGTACGATTTCTGAATCGTGCGATTGGGGGCGATTTGGCCGAGTTACGACCGATCGGCAATGTTTGTTGCGATGTCTATTCGCGATCGCATACTGCGATTGGTCCTACGACTGGTGGTAGGTCATCGTACGATTGATGGTGCGCTTGGTCGCAGATTGATCGCAAGATCAATCGTAGGCAATCGAAGGCAATCGTAGGCAATCGTGCGATGAGTGGTGCGATCAGTGACCAATCGCACGATCAGTCGTGGCAACCTGCGATTGCTCACACGATCAGTCGTGGCAACCTGCGATTGCTCACACGATCAGTCGTGGCAACCTGCGACTGCTCACATGATCAGTCGTAGCCAATCGCAGACAGTCGATCGATCATATATATCATATAATTTATATACAATATATATATCGTTGGTTTCGACGCCGTAGAAGTGCTGCGGCAGCCACTGCACCCAGTTGTTGTTGCTGATGCTGCAGTAACAACATTGCTTGTATATCCGCCATTTTGTTACCTGTACCCAGGAAAGTGGTTTGCGAGGTAAAGACTGGTGGTGCGACCGATCGTAAGGTCGTGCAAACACTCGGGACAGGTCGTGACTGATCGTACGACCAATTGTGAGGTCGTACGATCGGTGGTACCACCAATCGTAGAGTGGCACGACCAGTAGCACGACCAATTTGCGACTACTTGGCCCGCGATCATGCACGACTGGTCCTGCGTTCATGTGCGACTGGTGGTACGACCGTTCTGCGACCACTTGCGATTTAGAATCGCAGGTCAGAAGTTTTGAACATGACCATCGACCTTGCTGCGACTGATTTTGCGCGTGCGATCACCCACGACCACTGCGACTAGTCGTGCGCTCATGCTACGATTTCCCTGCGATTCCGATTTTCTTCGGTCGCAACTAGGTCGTAACCTGGTCGTAGGTCCGGTGTGACTGGGGCTTTAGCCGATGGTGGGGAAGCTATAACACACCTTACCATAGTGTTTAGATGTCAAAAACAAAACTGCATGCACCTAGGTAGTAGTTCGGCACGGACACTCTGTACCACGGAGGGGACATATGTTTGGGTAGAAACTGTGGCCATATTGTTTCATCGTAGGGAAAATATTGTGTAATTTGTCTCTATGTATGATTTTAATAGCAATTAAAGCTATGTTGACGATTGTTTTCCACCAATTAATTATCATCGTAACGATAATAATTACCTATTCATTTTCAATACACAGAAATTGGATTTTCGCGTAATTGTTAAGGTAAAAAAATGTTTTCTCCATTTAGCATATTTTACATTAAAAGATATCATAGAATTGAAACTATATGATCGAAGGAAATTTGTTGTTTTGATTTCAATGGTTTTAGGTATATGTGTCCGCCATCTTGGATTTTTACTGGAAGTAGGGCATTTTGGCGATGGGTCCAGATCTGAAATGTTTTGTTAGGTCATAAACTATGTTCAGGCAAAGTTTCATGCTTTTACCATAAAATTCAGTATTCCTCAGAAAATCGCTAGTTAGCTGCTGTACTAATTACCCATTTTACAAGATATGCGTTTAAATGTATTTGATTTTATTTTGGGACCAAATTGTTCGATTGTGTAAAACAAAGCTCCGGATTGGACATAGTTCGGTTTAGACAGAGTCCACTATATAAGATTACCCACATTGACATTATAAAAATAGCCATACATTTTGATATGAATTTCAACAAGTATCCACACATGTCACAAGCTTTAAGCTGTACATAGATAAACAAATGCTCCCTACGTGTTATTATAGCAACCCAATCTATTGTGATATTTGTTTGTACACAACAGGTGTTTTGAGTATTGTGATATTTGTTTGTACACAACAGTTGTTTTGAGTATTGTGATATTTGTTTGTACACAACAGGTGTTTTGAGTATTGTGATATTTGTTTGTACACAACAGGTGTTTTGAGTATTGTCATATTTGTTTGTACACAACAGGTGTTTTGAGTATTGTGATATTTGTTTGTACACAACAGGTGTTTTGAGTATTGTGATATTTGTTTGTACACAGCAGTTGTTTTGAGTATTGTGATATTTGTTTGTGCACAACAGGTGTTTTGAGTATTGTCATATTTGTTTGTACACAACAGGTGTTTTGAGTGTATTGTGATATTTGTTTGTGCACAACAGGTGTTTTGAGTATTGTGATATTTGTTTGTGCACAACAGGTGTTTTGAGTATTGTGATATTTGTTTGTGCACAACAGATATTTTGAGTATTGTGATATTTGTTTGTGCACAACAGGTGTTGTTTTGAGTATTGTGGTATTTGTTTGTGCACAACAGGTGTTTTGAGTATTGTGATATTTGTTTGTACACAACAGGTGTTTTGAGTATTGTGATATTTGTTTGTACACAACAGGTGTTTTGAGTATTGTGATATTTGTTTGTGCACAACAGGTGTTTTGAGTATTGTGATATTTGTTTGTGCACAACAGGTGTTTTGAGTATTGTGATAATTGTTTGTACACAACAGTTGTTTTGAGTATTGTGATATTTGTTTGTGCACAACAGGTGTTTTGAGTATTGTGATATTTTTTTGTACACAGCAGTTGTGAGACGCGTCTTGATACGAGCTACACCACTATGGAAAGGGTCCAGTAATTTTTCCTCATCCTTAAGTTTTTGTTTTAAAAGTGCCTTTTCGATTTACTGTCTTTTTCTTGTCTTTAAAAACAGAAGTCAAAAATTCAATTGCGACTATCAAAGATTTTTTCGGTAAAGTAAGTATCATCTTCTAAACAACTTTTGTAGAACCTTTCAATTTTACTTTAATATGTGTATGAAAAAGTTTCTCGTAAAAACAATTACACGGCACAAACGTTGTACAGTTCCTGATTTGAATTCGAAAAATAATATAACAAAAATTGGAATAAACGATGTTACAGTGCTTTGTGATGTCATGATCACTTGCCGATAAATGGGAATATTCGCTGTTGACCATGGTGTTTTCTGTTATTGTAGATTAATCGGAGATCTTTGTTGGCATCACGTGAATTAGTTTTTATATAGTAGGCTTTACCAAACACGGTGTTGATGGAAGGCGGCGCTTTATTGTAACTGATGTCTAGAACATGGTTCGGTGACGTTTGTCAGCTGTCTTTTTCATAGAAGAAAACACCTCGGATGTATTTTTGTCCTTCATTTACATTACTGTATACTTTTCTCTCTCTGTAGGTTGCGATTCTTGGTGATTTTGCATTCGTGACCATTCAATATGTATGTTTACGTTTCATGGTAGAGGTAATTCTCGCGTCTGTCTTGTGTACATATCTCGGACTCGTCCGACACTCACCTCCCCTGATAACAGTGATCTATCTCGGACTCTACTCGTCACTCACCTCCCCTGATAACAGTGATCTATGTACACAAGCATGAAGTTAACCAAACAGCGTGAGTTTAAGTTGTATTACACACGTGTCGTTAATGATATAAATATGATGGTTTTATTGCACTGGGTGATGAATGTACTATACCTCACGACATGCTGGTATTATGATAATGCATACATACGTTTGTAGTTTGTTTACATGATTTCATCCCGGAAAGCTACGAGACTACGAAAGCCGATCAGCGCAAAAAAATAAAATCATCTCGTAAATATGACTTATGCTATCTCATCATTACTGATTATGGTATCTCGTTATTACTGATTATGCTATCTCGTTATTACGGATTATGCTATCTCGTTATTACTGATTATGCTATCTCGTTATTACGGATTATGCTATCTCGTTATTATGGATTATGCTATCTCGTTATTACTGATTATGGTATCTCGTTATTACGGATTAAGGTATCTCGTTATTACGGATTATCCTATCTCGTAATTACTGATTATGCTATCTCGTTATTACTGATTATGCTATCTCGTTATTACGGATTATGCTATCTCGTTATTACGGATTATGCTATCTCGTTATTACGGATTATGCTATCTCGTTATTACGGATTATGCTATCTCGTTATTACGGATTATGCTATCTCGTTATTACTGATTATGCTATTTCGTTATTACGGATTATGCTATCTCGTTATTACGGATTATGCTATCTCGTTATTACGGATTATGCTATCTCGTTATTACGGATTATGCTATCTCGTTATTACGGATTATGCTATCTCGTTATTACGGATTATGCTATCTCGTTATTACGGATTATGCTATCTCGTTATTACGGATTATGCTATCTCGTTATTACGGATTATGCTATCTCGTTATTACTGATTATGCTATCTCGTTATTACGGATTATGCTATCTCGTTATTACGGATTATGCTATCTCGTTATTACGGATTATGCTATCTCGTTATTACGGATTATGGTATCTCGTTATTACGGATTATGCTATCTCGTTATTACGGATTATGGTATCTCGTTATTACGGATTATGGTATCTCGTTATTACGGATTATGCTATCTCGTTATTACGGATTATGCTATCTCGTTGTTACGGATTATGGTATCTCGTTATTACGGATTATGCTATCTCGTTATTACGGATTATGCTATCTCGTTGTTACGGATTATGCTATCTCGTTATTACGGATTAAGGTATCTCGTTATTACGGATTATGCTATCTCGTTATTACGGATTATGCTATCTCGTTATTACGGATTAAGGTATCTCGTTATTACTGATTATGCTATCTCGTTATTACTGATTATGCTATCTCGTTATTACGGATTAAGGTATTTCGTTATTACGGATTATGCTATCTCGTTGTTACGGATTAAACTATCTCGTTATTACGGATTATGCTATCTGAATGTTATATTTTCATTAGTATAAAATACCACTTTTAGTATTGTCAAACCAGATCGGTACTTTCTCTTGAGTATAAAAATTCTTAGTTTCAAGTTCAAATGAAGCGGCGGAAAATAAGTAGATGCTTTGTTTCAGTTTAGTAACGTACACCATTGATTTGTACCAGTAAACAGCAAACAGAAAATTGCACGAACCCCATTAGAAATGGCGCTGGAAATTGTTGTCAAGCGTGATGTCATAAAAACCTGGCGTTAAATAGTCCGCTTCATATTCCCGCTCTTTTTACATAATAATAGTGGCGTGTTACTTGTCATTGGGGAAAAAATGCGTTGAACACAAGACATAATTATATTTCAAATAAACATTCAATAACAACCAGAAAACCAGCTTTATTACAGAGAGAGTCTTCGTAATAGGTTTGATAGGTAACAATGTCTAAGACAGATATATCCACCACAACAATAAATTAGCATTGTGTAATTCAATTAAAAAGGGTTATAATTAACACATCAACTCAGAAGACAGTTGATGTTTAAATTAAAAGTACATTATCAAATTAAAACTTTGAAGAATTTGCAACAGATATCCGTTACATTGTCGTTCAGCGCGAACTTCTTGGATTATGACGTCAATACCTAATTATATTTTCGTTCCCCTATAATGAAGAGATAACGTAGCCCTGACTCGTAATAACGACATAGCGTAACTCGTTATAGAGATAACGTAGCCCTGACTCATGATAACGAGATAATGTAACCCTTACTCGTAATAAAGGTATAGAGCAACGCGTAATAACAAGATAACGTATCAATAACTCGTAATAAAGACAACGCGTCAGTCGTAATTCAGAGATAACGTAGCCCTAACACTTAATATCGAGATATTATAGCCCTAACTCGCAATGAAGTCATAGGGTAACTTGTAATAACGAAATAACTTAGCCCTAATTCGTAATAACGACATATTGTAGCCCTAACTCTTAATAACAAGATAACATAGCCCCAACTCTTAATGAAGAGATAATAATATAGCCCTTACTCGTGATGACGTGATGACGTAGCCCTAACTCGTAATACCAACACGATGGTGGTGTCAAAATAAAAACACGTGTGCGCCCTATCTTCAATGCGATGCCATCAAGAAATTCTTTGGGGGTATATTGTGGCACAATAACACTAGGGATATATTAACCTAAGATCAATCAGATCTGCACCACCTTTTCTTTGAGCTAATATTAGTATTTGATGCCTTGCAAGAATTTGATCGTGAAATATCCAATAAACATATAAAACTCGAAAAGACAGTTCAGCAGTAGCTTATATGAACTATAAAAGGGGTAGCAGGTCAGAAGTGTGCAATGACAGGAGGAAGTCACACCTTACAACAGTCAGGTCAGGAGGAAGTCACACCTTACAACAGTCGGGTCAGGAGGAAGTCACACCTTACAACAGTCAGGTCAGGAGGAAGTCACACCTTACAACAGTCGGGTCAGGAGGAAGTCACACCTTACAACAGTCGGGTCAGGATAAAGTCACACCTTACAACAGTCGGGTCAGGAGGAAGTCACACCTTACAACAGTCGGGTCAGGAGGAAGTCACACTTTACAACAGTCGCGTCAGGAGGAAGTCACACCTTACAACAGTCGGGTCAGGAGGAAGTCACACCTTAAAACAGTCCGGTCAGGAGGAAGTCACACCTTACAACAGTCAGGTCAGGAGGAAGTCACACCTTACAACAGTCGGGTCAGGAGGAAGTCACATCTTACAACAGTCAGGTCAGGAGGTAGTCACACCTTACAACAGTCAGGTCAGGAGGACGTCACACCTTACAACAGTCGGGTCAGGAGGAAGTCACACCTTACAACAGTCGCGTCAGGAGGAAGTCACACCTTACAACAGTCGGGTCAGGAGGAAGTCACACCTTACAACAGTCGCGTCAGGAGGAAGTCACACCTTACAACAGTCGGGTCAGGAGGAAGTCACACCTTACAACAGTCAGGTCAGGAGGAAGTCACACCTTACAACAGTCAGGTCAGGAGGAAGTCACACCTTACAACAGTCGGTTAAGCAGAAAGTCACATCTTACAACAGTCAGGTCAGGAGTAGGCCACACCTTACAACAGTCGGGTCAGGAGGAAGTCACACCTTACAACAGTCGGGTCAGGAGGAAGTCACACCTTACAACAGTCGGGTCAGGAGGAAGTCACACCTTACAACAGTCGGGTCAGGAGGAAGTCACACCTTACAACAGTCAGGTCAGGAGGAAGCCACACCTTACAACAGTCGGGTCAGGAAGATGTCACACCTTACAGCAGTCGGGTCAGGAGGAAGCCACACCTTACAACAGTCGGGTCAGGAGGAAGCCACACCTTACAACATTCAGGTCAGGAGGAAGTCACACCTTACAACAGTCGGGTCAGGAGGAAGTCACACCTTACAACAGTCGCGTCAGGAGGAAGTCACACCTTACAACAGTCGGGTCAGGAGGAAGTCACACCTTACAACAGTCAGGGTCAGGAGGAAGTCACACCTTACAACAGTCAGGTCAGGAGGAAGTCACACCTTACAACAGTCGCGTCAGGAGGAAGTCACACCTTACAACAGTCAGGTCAGGAGGAAGTCACACCTTACAACAGTCGGGTCAGGAGGAAGTCACATCTTACAACAGTCAGGTCAGGAGTAGGCCACACCTTACAACAGTCGGGTCAGGAGGAAGTCACACCTTACAACAGTCGGGTCAGGAGGAAGTCACACCTTACAACAGTCGGGTCAGGAGGAAGTCACACCTTACAAGAGTCGGGTCAGGAGGAAGTCACACCTTACAACAGTCAGGTCAGGAGGAAGCCACACCTTACAACAGTCGGGTCAGGAGGATGTCACACCTTACAACAGTCAGGGTCAGGAGGAAGGCACACCTTACAACAGTCGGGTCAGGAGGAAGTCACACCTTACAACAGTCGGGTCAGGAGGAAGTCACACCTTACAACAGTCGGGTCAGGAGGAAGTCACACCTTACAACAGTCAGGTCAGGAGGAAGTCACACCTTACAACAGTCGGGTCAGGAGGAAGTCACACCTTACAACAGTCGGATCAGGAGGAAGTCACACCTTACAACAGTCAGGTCAGGAGGAAGTCACACCTTACAACAGTCGGGTCAGGAGGAAGTCACACCTTACATCAGTCAGGTCAGGAGGAAGTCACATCTTACAACAGTCAGGTTAGGAGGAAGTCACACCTTACAACAGTCGGGTCAGGAGGAAGTCATACCTTACAACAGTCGGGTCAGGAGGAAGTCACACCTTACAACAGTCGGGTCAGGAGGAAGTCAAACCTTACAACAGTCAGGTCAGGAGGAAGTCACACCTTACAACAGTCAGGTCTGAAGGAAGTCACATATTACAACAGTCGGGTCAGAAGGAAGTCACACCTTACAACAGTCGGGTCAGGAGGAAGTCACACCTTACAACAGTCGGGTCAGGAGGAAGCCACACCTTACAACAGTCAGGTCAGGAGGAAGTCACACCTTACAACAGTCAGGTCAGGAGGAAGCCACACCTTACAACAGTCAGGTCAGGAGGAAGTCACATCTTACAACAGTCAGGTCAGGAGTAGGCCACACCTTACAACAGTCGGGTCAGGAGGAAGTCACACCTTACAACAGTCGGGTCAGGAGGAAGTCACACCTTAGAACAGTCGGGTCAGGAGGAAGTCACACCTTACAACAGTCGGGTCAGGAGGAAGTCACACCTTACAACAGTCAGGTCAGGAGGAAGCCACACCTTACAACAGTCGGGTCAGGAAGATGTCACACCTTACAGCAGTCGGGTCAGGAGGAAGCCACACCTTACAACAGTCGGGTCAGGAGGAAGCCACACCTTACAACATTCAGGTCAGGAGGAAGTCACACCTTACAACAGTCGGGTCAGGAGGAAGTCACACCTTACAACAGTCGCGTCAGGAGGAAGTCACACCTTACAACAGTCGGGTCAGGAGGAAGTCACACCTTACAACAGTCAGGTCAGGAGGAAGTCACACCTTACAACAGTCGGGTCAGGAGGAAGTCACACCTTACAACAGTCGGATCAGGAGGAAGTCACACCTTACAACAGTCGGGTCAGGAGGAAGTCACACCTTACAACAGTCGGGTCAGGAGGAAGTCACACCTTACATCAGTCAGGTCAGGAGGAAGTCACATCTTACAACAGTCAGGTTAGGAGGAAGTCACACCTTACAACAGTCGGGTCAGGAGGAAGTCATACCTTACAACAGTCGGGTCAGGAGGAAGTCACACCTTACAACAGTCGGGTCAGGAGGAAGTCAAACCTTACAACAGTCAGGTCAGGAGGAAGTCACACCTTACAACAGTCAGGTCTGAAGGAAGTCACACCTTACAACAGTCAGGTCAGGAGGAAGCCACACCTTACAACAGTCGCGTCAGGAGGAAGTCACACCTTACAACAGTCAGGTCAGGAGGAAGCCACACCTTACAACAGTCAGGTCAGCAGGAAGTCACATCTTACAACAGTCAGGTCAGGAGTAGGCCACACCTTACAACAGTCGGGTCAGGAGGAAGTCACACCTTACAACAGTCGGGTCAGGAGGAAGTCACACCTTACAACAGTCGGGTCAGGAGGAAGTCACACCTTACAACAGTCGGGTCAGGAGGAAGTCACACCTTACAACAGTCAGGTCAGGAGGAAGCCACACCTTACAACAGTCGGGTCAGGAAGATGTCACACCTTACAGCAGTCGGGTCAGGAGGAAGCCACACCTTACAACAGTCGGGTCAGGAGGAAGCCACACCTTACAACATTCAGGTCAGGAGGAAGTCACACCTTACAACAGTCGGGTCAGGAGGAAGTCACACCTTACAACAGTCGCGTCAGGAGGAAGTCACACCTTACAACAGTCGGGTCAGGAGGAAGTCACACCTTATAACAGTCGGGTCAGGAGGAAGTCACACCTTACAACAGTCGCGTCAGGAGGAAGTCACACCTTACAACAGTCGCGTCAGGAGGAAGTCACACCTTACAACAGTCAGGTCAGGAGGAAGTCACACCTTACAACAGTCGGGTCAGGAGGAAGTCACATCTTACAACAGTCAGGTCAGGAGTAGGCCACACCTTACAACAGTCGGGTCAGGAGGAAGTCACACCTTACAACAGTCGGGTCAGGAGGAAGTCACACCTTACAACAGTCGGGTCAGGAGGAAGTCACACCTTACAACAGTCAGGTCAGGAGGAAGCCACACCTTACAACAGTCGTGGTCAGGAGGAAGTCACATCTTACAACAGTCAGGTCAGGAGTAGGCCACACCTTACAACAGTCGGGTCAGGAGGAAGTCACACCTTACAACAGTCGGGTCAGGAGGAAGTCATACCTTACAACAGTCGGGTCAGGAGGAAGTCACACCTTACAACAGTCGGGTCAGGAGGAAGCTACACCTTACAACAGTCGGGTCAGGAGGAAGTCACACGTTACAACAGTCGGGTCAGGAGGAAGTCACACCTTACAACAGTCGGGTCAGGAGGAAGTCACACCTTACAACAGTCGGGTCAGGAGGAAGTCACACCTTACAACAGTCGGGTCAGGAGGAAGTCACACCTTACAACAGTCGGGTCAGGAGGAAGTCACACCTTACAACAGTCAGGTCAGGAGGAAGTCATACCTTACAACAGTCGGGTCAGGAGGAAGTCACACCTTACAACAGTCAGGTCAGGAGGAAGTCATACCTTACAACAGTCGGGTCAGGAGGAAGTCATACCTTACAACAGTCGGGTCAGGAGGAAGTCACACCTTACAACAGTCGGGTCAGGAGGAAGTCACCTTACAACAGTCAGGTCAGGAGGAAGTCACACCTTACAACAGTCGGGTCAGGAGGAAGCCACATATTACAACAGTCGGGTCAGGAGGAAGTCACACCTTACAACAGTCGGGTCAGGAGGAAGTCACACCTTACAACAGTCGGGTCAGGAGGAAGTCACACCTTACAACAGTCGGGTCAGGAGGAAGTCACACCTTACAACAGTCAGGTCAGGAGGAAGTCACACCTTACCACAGTCAGGTCAGGAGGAAGTCACACCTTACAACAGTCGGGTCAGGAGGAAGTCACACCTTACAACAGTCGGGTCAGGAGGAAGTCACACCTTACAACAGTCAGGTCAGGAGGAAGCCATACCTTACAACAGTCGGGTCAGGAGGAAGCCATACCTTACAACAGTCGGGTCAGGAGGAAGTCACACCTTACAACAGTCAGGTCAGGAGGAAGTCATACCTTACAACAGTCAGGTCAGGAGGAAGTCACACCTTACAACAGTCAGGTCAGGAGGAAGTCACATCTTACAACAGTCGGGTCAGGAGGAAGTCACACCTTACAACAGTCGTGTCAGGAGGAAGTCACACCTTACAACAGTCGGGTCAGAAGGAAGCCATACCTTACAACAGTCGGGTCAGGAGGAAGCTACACCTTACAACAGTCGGGTCAGGAGGAAGTCACACCTTACAACAGTCAGGTCAGGAGGAAGTCACATCTTACAACAGTCGGGTCAGGAGGAAGCTACACCTTACAACAGTCAGGTCAGGAGGAAGTCACATCCTTACAACAGTCGGGTCAGGAGGAAGTCACACCTTACAACAGTCGGGTCAGGAGGAAGCCACACCTTACAACAGTCGCGTCAGGAGGAAGTCACACCTTACAACAGTCAGGTCAGGAGGAAGCCACACCTTACAACAGTCAGGTCAGGAGGAAGTCACACCTTACAACAGTCGGGTCAGGAGGAAGTCACACCTTACAACAGTCGGGTCAGGAGGAAGTCACACCTTACAACAGTCGGGTCAGGAGGAAGTCACACCTTACAACAGTCGGGTCAGGAGGAAGTCACACCTTACAACAGTCAGGTCAGGAGGAAGTCACACCTTACAACAGTCAGGTCAGGAGGTAGTCACACCTTACAACAGTCGGGTCAGGAGGAAGTCACACCTTACAACAGTCAGGTCAGGAGGTAGTCACACCTTACAACAGTCGGGTCAGGAGGAAGTCACACCTTACAACAGTCAGGTCAGGAGGAAGTCACATCTTACAACAGTCGGGTCAGGAGGAAGTCACACCTTACAACAGTCGGGTCAGGAGGAAGCTACACCTTACAACAGTCAGGTCAGGAGGAAGTCACACCTTACAACAGTCAGGTCAGGAGGAAGTCACACCTTACAACAGTCGGGTCAGGAGGGAGCCATACCTTACAACAGTCGGTTCAGGAGGAGTGATTGTGGTACCAGCATGGACAACCCAATGTGGGTTATTTCAATTGTTGACAGCTCAGCCACATCCTACAGCAGTCGGGTATAATTACCTGTCAAAAGACACTTCTACAAATGTCTTACTATACAAAGACTCATGCGTTGTGAATAAAACTCAATCTTCTGATTTAACGTATATTAGGAAAGACTTACAAAGTAAAGGAATTTCTGAGGACGCAGCCAACATCATCTTGGACTCCTGGAAAAGATATTCACAAGATCAATACCATGTCTAATTGCCAAAAGTGACCGTGTGTTGTGATAAAACAGGAACTAATCCCATGTACATAATTAACCATCTGTATATGTTGTACTAGATTTTCTACCATTATACAACGATGGACTAGGGTATACGCACTAGCAGCAGTACTTTCTTCACCTGGAAATGCCATGGTTGTGACACCTATTTGTTCGGTCTCTTAGGGAGTTTTTCAAAGAAAACTAGCAACACCAAAAATCTGGGATATGAACATTGTCCTCAGATACATAAAAACAAGTGACGAAAAAGCTTGGGACACTTGCGACTGGGCCGAGACGTAAAACGCTTCAATTTGATTGACCCAAGTGACTCAGTAGAGCTCTAATCATACTTCAACTTACAAGTACGTCTCGTTCATATTTAAAAAAAAATATTAATGAAATTACATAATACATATATTTACTGTGGGATTTTGTTTTTTCAAAAAAAAAAGAAAAAAAGATTGATGTTCTTTTTCCAGACGAAGTTCCTTAAGATTAAATATGACCGCATTATTGGATTGTTAATAAGACTTATTTGATTTCTGTAATGCTTTCCTATAGGTTAAGTAAAGTGTTCAGGCCGATATGCTATTATACATGGTACACTCCTGCGTACGCGACACCACTAGTAAATTATACAGGGTACACTCCTGCGTACACGACACTACTAGTAAATTATACAGGGTACACTCCTGTGTACGTGACACTAATAGTAAATTATAATTATACAGGGTACACTCCTGTGTACGCGACACCACTAGTAAATTATACAGGGTACACTCCGGCGTACACGACACTACTAGTAAATTATACAGGGTACACTCCTGCGTACGGGACACTAGTAGTAAATTATACAGGGTACACTCCTGTGTACGCGACACTAATAGTAAATTATACAGGGTACACTTCTGTGTACGCGACACTACTGATAAATTATACAGGGTACACTTCTGCGTACACGATACTAATAGTAAATTATGCAGGGTACACTCCTGCGTACACGACACTAATAGAAAATTATGCAGGGTACACTCCGGCGTACACGACACTAATAGTAAATTATGCAGGGTACACTCCGGCGTACGCGACACTACTAGTAAATTATAAAGGGTACACTTCTGTGTACGTGACACTAATAGTAAATTATACAGGGTACACTCCTGCGTACACGACACTATTAGTAAATTATAAATATACAGGGTACACTCCTGCGTACGGGACACTAGTAGTAAATTATACAGGGTACACTCCTGTGTACGCGACACTAATAGTAAATTATACAGGGTACACTTCTGTGTACGCGACACTACTGATAAATTATACAGGGTACACTTCTGCGTACACGATACTAATAGTAAATTATGCAGGGTACACTCCTGCGTACACGACACTAATAGAAAATTATGCAGGGTACACTCCGGCGTACACGACACTAATAGTAAATTATGCAGGGTACACTCCGGCGTACGCGACACTACTAGTAAATTATAAAGGGTACACTTCTGTGTACGTGACACTAATAGTAAATTATACAGGGTACACTCCTGCGTACACGACACTATTAGTAAATTATAAATATACAGGGTACACTCCTGCGTACGGGACACTAGTAGTAAATTATACAGGGTACACTCCTGTGTACGCGACACTAATAGTAAATTATACAGGGTACACTTCTGTGTACGCGACACTACTGATAAATTATACAGGGTACACTTCTGCGTACACGACACTAATAGTAAATTATGCAGGGTACACTCCTGCGTACACGATACTAATAGTAAATTATGCAGGGTACACTCCTGCGTACACGACACTAATAGTAAATTATGCAGGGTACACTCCGGCGTACACGACACTAATAGTAAATTATGCAGGGTACACGCCGGCGTACGCGACACTACTAGTAAATTATAAAGGGTACACTTTTGTGTACGTGACACTTATAGTAAATTATACAGGGTACACTCCTGCGTACACGACACTACTAGTAAATTATGCAGGGTACTCTCCTGTGTACGCGACACTACTAGTAAATTATACAGGGTACACTCCGGCGTACACGACACTACTAGTAAATTATAAAGGGTACACTTCTGTGTACACGACACTAATAGTAAATGATGCAGGGTACACTCCTGTGTACGCGACACTAATAGTAAACAATACAGGGTACACTCCGGCGTACACGACACTACTAGTAAATTATACAGGGTACACTCCTGTGTACACGACACTCCTAGTAAATTATACAGGGTACACTCCTGCGTACACGTCACTACTAGTAAATTATACAGGGTACACGCCGGCGTACGGGACACTACAAGTAACTTATACATGGTACACTCCTGTGTACGCCACACTCCTAGTAAATTATACAGGGTACACTCCTGCGTACACGACACTACTAGTAAATTATACAGGGTACACGCCGGCGTACGGGACACTACAAGTAAATTATACATGGTACACTCCTGCGTACACGACACTACTAGTAAATTTTACAGGGTACACTCCTGTGTACTCGGCGTTACCAGTAAATTATACAGGGTACACTCCTGTGTACGCGACACTACTAATAAATTATAATTATACACGGTACACTTCTGCGTACACGACACTAATAGTAAATTATGCAGGGTACACGACACTAATTGTAAATTATACAGGGTATACTCCTGTGTACGCGACACTACTTATAAATTATACACGGTACACTCCTGCGTACACGACACTACTAGTAAATTATACACGGTACACTCCTGCGTACACGACACTAATAGTAAATTATGCAGGGTACACTCCGGCGTACACGACACTACTAGTAAATTATACACGGTACACTCCTGCGTACACGACACTAATAGTAAATTATGCAGGGTACACTCCGGCGTATATGACACTAATAGTAAATTATGCAGGGTACACTCCGGCGTACACGACACTAATAGTAAATTATACAGGGTACACTCCTGCGTACACGACACTAATAGTAAATTATGCAGGGTACACTCCGGCGTACACGACACTACTAGTAAATTATACAGGGTACACTCCGGCGTACACGACACTAATAGTAAATTATTCAGGGTACACTCCGGCGTATACGACACTAATAGTAAATTATGCAGGGTACACTCCGGCGTACACGACACTAATAGTAAATTATGCAGGGTACACTCCGGCATACACGACACTACTAGTAAATTATGCAGAGTACACTCCTGTGTACGCGACACTAAGAGTAAATTATACAGGGTACACTCCTGTATACGCGACACTACTAATAAATTATAATTATACAGGGTACACTCCTGCGTACACGAAACTACTAGTAAATTATACAGGGTACACTCCTGCGTACACGACACTACTAGTAAATTATACAAGGTACACTCTGGC
Source organism: Pecten maximus (assembly GCF_902652985.1). NCBI lineage: Eukaryota > Metazoa > Mollusca > Bivalvia > Pectinida > Pectinidae > Pecten > Pecten maximus. The sequence goes on from NC_047017.1 coordinate 49,965,649, forward strand.
GTACACGACACTAATAGTAAATTATACAGGGTACACTCCTGCGTACACGACACTACTAGTAAATTATACAGGGTACACTCCGGCGTACACGACACTAATAGTAAATTATACAGGGTACACTCCTGCGTACACGACACTACTAGTAAATTATACAGGGTACACTCCTGTGTACGCGACACTAGTAATAAATTATAAATATACAGGGTACACTCCTGTGTACGCGACACTAATAGTAAATTATACAGGGTACACTCCTGTGTACGCGACACTAATAGTAAATTATACAGAGTACACTCCTGCGTACACGACACTAATAGTAAATTATACAGGGTACACTTCTGTGTACGCGACACTACTAGTAAATTATGCAGGGTACACTCCTGCGTACATGACACTACTAGTAAATGATGCAGGGCGTCTTAAAAAGTGGTGACAGGTGATATCGTATAAAGGGTATTGACCCAGACCCACTCTTCACCATCCTTAAAATATGTTGAAGATTTATTACACAGTTGACCTGGTACGGCTCTTATCGTTCGTTTCACTCGCACAGATTCTAAAGGAAAATGTGGTGGTCTATGTGTGCCATAAATATGCGACTCACTACCAATTTTGTCATTATATATATGATAAAGGCGGTGCCTGGCTATATAACGCTATATACTAGTAAATTATACAGGGTACACTCCTGTGTACGCTACACTACTAATAAATTATAATTATACAGGGTACACTCCTGCGTACACGACACTACTAGTAAATCATACAGGGTACACTCCTGCGTACACGACACTACTAGTAAATTATACAGGGTACACTCCTGTGTACACGACACTACTAGTAAATTATACAGGGTACACTCCTGTGTACGCCACACTCCTAGTAAATTATACAGGGTACACTCCTGTGTACACGACTCTACTAGTAAATTATACAGGGTACACTCCTGTGTACGCGACACTACTAATAAATTATAATGATACAGGGTACACTCCTGCGTACACGACACTACTAGTAAATTATGCAGGGTACACTCCGGCGTACACGACACTACTAGTAACTTATACAGGGTACACTCCGGCGTACACGACACTAATAGTAAATTATACAGGGTACACTCCTGTGTACACGACACTAATAGTAACTTATACAGGGTACACTCCGGCGTACACGGCACTAATAGTAAATTATGCAGGGTACACTCCTGTGTACGCGACACTACTAGTAAATTATGCAGGGTACACTCCTGCGTACACAACACTACTAGTAAATTATGCAGGGTACACTCCGGCGTACACGACACTACTAGTAAATTATGCAGGGCATCTTAAAAAGTGGTGACATATGATATCGTATAAAGGGTATTGAGCCACACCCACGCCCCATCATTCTTAAAATATGTTGAAGATTTCTTACACAGTTTACCTGGTACGGCTCTTATTGTTAGTTTCACCCGCACCGATTCTAAAGGAAAATGTGGTGGTCTATGTGTGCCATAAATATGCGACTCACTACCAATATTGTCATTATATATATGATAAAGGCGGTGCCTGGCTATATAACGCCAGCTCACCAATGCTACAATTCATGTAAAAAAAAGTAGTCTTTAATTTTAAACATTTGTTTATAATAACCGACTTCCCCTTTATAACAAAAAGATTTTACAGCCATTTAGACTGTGTGGAATTTTATATTCTCTAATTTTAGAGCAACCAAAGCTCGAGGAATGGACTGGTGTTATGTGTAGTAGATGCAGATTTTTTTCTATTCTTTAGTAGGACGAAATAATATATCAACATAACACTAGATGTCGACATACCTTCATTGCAGATGTGGGATTTGATGTATTCTACCAGGACAATTATATCTACTGTCCATTGTTTGAGAACTCAACCCATGACGGAATGTTACTGGATGTGGTGATCTGGATATAGTGACCTGATATAATGATCTGATATAATGATCTGATATAGTGATTTGATATATTGACCTGATATAGTGATCTGATATAATGATCTGATATAGTGATCTGATATAGTAATCTGATATAATGATCTGATATAATGATCTGATATAATGATCTGATATAGTGATAGTGATCTGATATAATGATCTGATATAATGATCTGATATAGTGATCTGATATAATGATCTGATATAGTGATCTGATATAGTGATCTGATATAATGATCTGATATAATGATCTGATATAGTGATCTGATATAATGATCTGATATAGTGATCTGATATAATGATCTGATATAGTGATCTGATATAATGATCTGATATAGTGATCTGATATAATGATCTGATATAGTGATCTGATATAGTGATCTGATATAGTGATCTGATATAATGATCTGATATAGTGATCTGATATAGTGATCTGATATAGTGATCTGATATAGTGATCTGATATAGTGATCTGATATAATGATCTGATATAATGATCTGATATAATGATCTGATATAGTGATCTGATATAGTGATCTGATATAATGATCTGATATAGTGATCTGATATAATGATCTGATATAGTGATCTGATATAGTGATCTGATATAGTGATCTGATATAGTGATCTGATATATGATATGATATAGTGATCTGATATAATGATCTGATATAGTGATCTATATATGATCTGATATAGTGATCTGATATAATGATCTGATATAGTGATATGATATAGTGATCTGATATAGTGATCTGATATAGTGATCTGATATAGTGATATGATATAGTGATCTGATATAATGATCTGATATAGTGATCTGATATAATGACCTGATATAGTGATCTGATATAATGATCTGATATAGTGACCTGATATGATGATCTGATATAGTGATCTGATATAATGATCTGATATAGTGATCTGATATAGTGATCTGATATAGTGATCTAATATAGTGATATGGTATAGTGATCTGATATAGTGATATGATATAGTGATCTGATATAGTGATCTGATATAATGATCTGATATAGTGATCTGATATAGTGATCTGATATAGTGATCTGATATAGTGATATGATATAGTGATATGATATAGTGATCTGATATAGTGATCTGATATAGTGATCTGATATAATGATCTGATATAGTGATATGATATAATGATGTGATATAATGATATGATATAGTGATCTGATATAGTGATATGATATAGTGATATGATATAGTGATCTGATATAATGATCTGATATAGTGATCTGATATAATGATCTGATATAGTGATCTGATATAGTGATCTGATATAGTGATCTGATATAGTGATCTGATATAATGATCTGATATAGTGATCTGATATAGTGATATGATACAGTGATCTGATATAATGATCTGATATAGTGATGTGATATAATGATCTGATATAATGATCTGATATAGTGATCTGATATAGTGATCTAATATAATAATATGATATAGTGATCTGATATAGTGATCTGATATAGTGATCTGATATAGTGATCTGATATAGTGATCTGATATAGTGATATGATACAGTGATCTCATATAATGATCTGATATAGTGATGTGATATAATGATCTGATATAATGATCTGATATAGTGATCTGATATAGTGATCTGATATAGTGATCTGATATAATGATCTGATATAGAGATCTGATATAGTGATCTGATATAATGATCTGATATATGATCTGATATAGTGATCTGATATAGTGATCTGATATAGTGATCTGATATAATGATCTGATATAGTGATCTGATATAGTGATCTGATATAGTGATCTGATATAATGATCTGATATAGTGATCTGATATAGTGATATGATACAGTGATCTGATATAATGATCTGATATAGTGACCTGATATAGTGATCTGATATAATGATCTGATATAATGATCTGATATAGTGATCTGATATAATGACCTGATATAGTGATCTGATATAGTGATCTGATATAATGATCTGATATAGTGACCTGGTATAGTGATCTGATATAGTGATCTGATATAGTGATCTGATATAATGATCTGATATAGTGATGTGATATAATGATCTGATATAATGATATGATATAGTGATCTGATATAATGATCTGATATAGTGATCTGATATAGTGATCTGATATAGTGACCTGATATAGTGATCTGATATAATGATCTGATATAGTGATCTGATATAATGATCTGATATAGTGATCTGATATAGTGATCTGATATAATGATCTGATATAGTGATCTGATATAGTGATCTGATATAATGATCTGATATAGTGATCTGATATAGTGATATGATACAGTGATCTGATATAATGATCTGATATAGTGACCTGATATAGTGATCTGATATAATGATCTGATATAATGATCTGATATAGTGATCTGATATAATGACCTGATATAGTGATCTGATATAGTGATCTGATATAATGATCTGATATAGTGACCTGGTATAGTGATCTGATATAGTGATCTGATATAGTGATCTGATATAATGATCTGATATAGTGATGTGATATAATGATCTGATATAATGATATGATATAGTGATCTGATATAATGATCTGATATAGTGATCTGATATAGTGATCTGATATAGTGACCTGATATAGTGATCTGATATAATGATCTGATATAATGATCTGATATAGTGATCTGATATAGTGATCTGATATAATGATCTGATATAGTGACCTGGATTAGTGATCTGATATAGTGATGTGATATAATGATCTGATATAGTGATCTGATATAGTGATCTGATATAATGATCTGATATAGTGATCTGATATAATGATCTGATATAGTGATGTGATATAATGATCTGATATAGTGATCTGATATAGTGATCTGATATAGTGATGTGATATAATGATCTGATATAATGATCTGATATAGTGATGTGATATAATGATCTGATATAATGATCTGATATAGTGATGTGATATAATGATCTGATATAATGATCTGATATAATGATCTGATATAGTGATCTGATATAGTGATATGATATAGTGATCTGATATAGTGATCTGATATAGTGATCTGATATAGTGATCTGATATAATGACCTGATATAGTGATTTGATATAGTGATCAGATATAGGATATAGTGATCTGATATAGTGATCTGATATAGTGATCTGATATAGTGATCTGATGTAATGATCTGATATAATGATCTGATATAATGATCTGATATAGTGATCTGATATAGTGATCTGATATAGTGATCTGATATAGTGATCTGATGTAATGATCTGATATAATGATCTGATATAGTGATCTGATGTAATGATCTGAAATAATGATCTGATATAATGATCTGATATAGTGATCTGATATAATGATTGGATATAATGATCTGATATAGTGATCTGATATAGTGATCTGATATAGTGACCTGGTATAGTGATCTGATATAGTGATGTGATATAATGATCTGATATAGTGATCTGATATAATGATCTGATATAATGATCTGATATAATGATCTGATATAATGATCTGATATAGTGATCTGATATAATGATCTGATATAATGATCTGATATAATGATCTGATATAATAATCTGATATATAGTGATCTGATATAATGATCTGATATAATGATCTGATGTAATGATCTGATATAATGATCTGATATAGTGATCTGATATAATGATCTGATATAATGATCTGATATAATGATCTGATATAATAATCTGATATATAGTGATCTGATATAATGATCTGATATAATGATCTGATATAATGATCTAATATAATGATCTGATATAATGATTGGATATAATGATCTGATATAGTGATCTGATATAGTGATCTGATATAGTGATCTGATATAGTGATCTGATATAGTGACCTGATATAATGATCTGATATAATGATCTGATATAATGATATGATATAGTGATATGATATATTGACCTGATATAATGATCTGATATAGTGATCTGATATAGTGATCTGATATAGTGATCTGATATATTGATCTGATATATAGTGATCTGATATAATGATCTGATATAGTGATGTGATATAATGATCTGATAAAGTGATCTGATATAGTGATCTGATATAGTGACCTGGTATAGTGACCTGATATAATGATCTGATATATAGTGATCTGATATAGTGATGTGATATAATGATATGATATAGTGATGTGATATAATGATCTGATATAGTGATCAGATAAAGTGATCTGATATAGTGATCTGATATAGTGATGTGATATAATGATCTGATATAGTGATGTGATGTAATGATCTGATATAGTGATCTGATATAATGATCTGATATAATGATCTGATATAGTGATCTGATATAGTGATCTGATATAATGATCTGATATAGTGATCTGATATAATGATCTGATATAGTGATCTGATATAATGATCTGATATAATGATCTGATATAGTGATCTGGATATAGTGATCTGATATAGTGATCTGATATAATGATCTGATATAGTGATCTGGATATAGTGATCTGATATATAGTGATCTGATATAATGATCTGATATAATGATCTGATATAGTGATCTGGATATAGTGATATGATATATAGTGATCTGATATAATGATCTGATATAATGATCTGATATAGTGATCTGATATAGTGATCTGATATATAGTGATCTGATATAATGATCTGATATAGTGATCTGATATAGTGATCTGATATAGTGATCTGATATAGTGATCTGGTATAGTGATCTGATATAGTAATCTGATATAGTGACCTGATATAGTGATCTGATATAGTGATCTGATATAATGACCTGATATAGTGATTTGATATAATGATCTGATATAATGATCCGATATAGTGATATGATATAATGATCTGATATAATGATCTGATATAGTGATCTGATATAATGATCTGATATAATGATCTGATATAGTGATCTGATATGTATGATATAATGATCTGATATAATGATCCGATATAGTGATATGATATAATGATCTGATATAGTGATCTGATATAATGATCTGATATAATGATCTGATATACTGATATGATATAATGATCTGATATAGTGATCTGATATAGTGATCTGATATAGTGATCTGATATAATGATCTGATATAGTGATCTGATATAGTGATCTGATATAGTGATCTGATATACTGATCTGATATACTGATATGATATAATGATCTGATATAATGATCTGATATAATGATCTGATATAGTGATCTGATATAATGATCTGATATAGTGATCTGATATAGTGATCTGATATAGTGATCTGATATACTGATCTGATATACTGATATGATATAGTGATCTGTTATAGTGACCTGATATAGTGATCTGATATAGTGATCTGATATAATGATCTGATATAATGATCTGATATAATGATCTGATATAGAGATGTGATATAGTGATCTGATATAGTGACCTGATATAGTGATCTGATATAATGATCTGATATAATGATCTGATATACTGATCCGATATAGTGATCTGATATACTGATATGATATAATGATCTGATATAGTGATCTGATATAATGATCTGATATACTGATCTGATATACTGATATGATATAGTGATTTGATATAATGATCTGATATAGTGATCTGATATCGTGATCTGATATAGTGATCTGATATAGTGATCTGATATAGAGATCTGATATAGTGATCTGATATAATGATCTGATATAATGATCTGATATACTGATCCGATATAGTGATCTGATATACTGATATGATATAATGATCTGATATAGTGATCTGATATAATGATCTGATATAATGATATGATATAGTGATCTGATATAATGATCTGATATAATGATCTGATATAATGATCTGATATAGTGATCTGATATACTGATCTGATATACTGATCTGAGACAGTGATCTGATATAGTGATCTGATATAGTGATCTGATATAGTGATCTGATATAGTGACCTGATATAATGATCTGATATAATGATCTGATATAATGATATGATATAGTGATATGATATAGTGATCTGATATAGTGATATGATATAGTGATCTGATATAATGATCTGATATAGTGATCTGATATAGAGATCTGGTATAGTGATCTGATATAGTGATCTGATATAGTGATCTGATATAATGATCTGATATAGTGATCTGATATAATGACCTGATATAGTGATCTGATATAGTGATCTGATATAGTGATCTGATATAGTGATGTGATATAGTGATCTCATATAATGATCTGATATAGTGATCTGATATGTATGATATAATGATGTGATATAGTGATCTGATATAATGATCTGATATAGTGATCTGATATAATGATCTGATATAGTGATCTGATATAATGATCTGATATAGTGATGTGATATAATGATCTGATATAATGATCTGATATAATGATCTGATATAGTGATCTGATATAGTGATCTGATATAGTGACCTGATATAATGATCTGATATAGTGATCTGATATAGTGACCTGATATAATGATCTGATATAGTGATCTGATATAATGATCTGATGTAATGATCTGATATAGTGATCTGATATAGTGATCTGATATAATGATCTGATATAGTGATCTGATATAATGATCTGATATAGTGATCTGATATAGTGACCTGATATAGTGATCTGATATAATGATATGATATAATGATATGATATAATGATCTGATATAGTGATCTGATATAGTGATCTGATATAATGATCTGATATAGTGACCTGATAAAGTGATCTGATATAATGATCTGATATAGTGATCTGATATAATGATATGATATAATGATCTGATATAGTGATCTGATATAGTGATCTGATATAATGATCTGATATAGTGATCTGATATAATGATATGATATAATGATCTGATATAGTGATCTGATATAGTGATCTGATATAGTGATGTGATATAGTGATCTGATATAGTGACCTGATAAAGTGATCTGATATAATGATCTGATATAATGATATGATATAGTGATCTGATATAGTGATCTGATATAGAGATCTGGTATAGTGATCTGATATAGTGATCTGATATAGTGATCTGATATAATGATCTGATATAGTGATCTGATATAATGACCTGATATAGTGATCTGATATAGTGATCTGATATAGTGATCTGATATAGTGATGTGATATAGTGATCTCATATAATGATCTGATATAGTGATCTGATATGTCTGATATAATGATATGATATAGTGATCTGATATAATGATCTGATATAGTGATCTGATATAATGATCTGATATAGTGATCTGATATAATGATCTGATATAATGATCTGATATAGTGATCTGATATAGTGATCTGATATAGTGATCTGATATAGTGATCTGATATAGTGATCTGTTATAGTGACCTGATATAGTGATATGATATTATGACCTGATATATTGACCTGATATAGTGATCTGATATAGTGATCTGATATAGTGATCTGATATAATGATCTGATATAATGATTGGATATAATGATCTGATATAGTGACCTGATAAAGTGATCTGATATAATGATCTGATATATTGATCTGATATAATGATCTAATATAGTGATCTGATATAATGATCTGATATAGTGATTTGATATATTGACCTGATATAATGATCTGATATAATGATCTGATATATTGATCTGATATATTGATCTGATATAATGATCTGATATAGTGACCTAATATAGTGACCTGATATAGTGATCTGATATATTGACCTGATATAGTGACCTGATATAATGATCTGAGACAGTGACCTGATATAGTGATATGATATATTGATCTGATATAGTGATATGATATAGTGATATGATATATTGACCTGATATAATGATATGATATAGTGATATGATATAGTGATCTGATATAATGATATGATATAGTGATCTGATATAGTGACCTGATATAGTGATCTGATATAGTGATCTGATATAATGATATGATATAGTGATATGATATAGTGATCTGATATATTGATCTGATATAGTGATATGATATAGTGATCTGATATAGTGATATGATATAGTGATCTGATATATTGATCTGATATAATGATCTGATATAGTGATCTGATATATTGACCTGATATAGTGACCTGATATAATGATCTGAGACAGTGACCTGATATAATGATATGATATAGTGATATGATATAGTGATCTGATATAATGATATGATATAGTGATCTGATATAGTGATATGATATAATGATCTGATATAGTGATCTGATATAGTGATATGATATAGTGACTGATATAGTGATCTGATATAGTGATCTGATATAGTGATCTGATATAATGATCTGATATAGTGATCTGATATAGTGATATTATATAGTGATCTGATATAGTGATATGATATATTGACCTGATATAATGATATGATATATTGATCTGATATAGTGATCTGATATAATATGATATAGTGATCTGATATAGTGATATGATATAATGATCTGATATAATGATCTGATATAGTGATCTGATATAGTGATCTGATATAATGATCTGATATAGTGATCTGATATAATGATCTGATATAGTGATCTGATATAATGATCTGATATAGTGATATGATATAGTGATCTGATATAATGATCTGATATAGTGATATGATATAGTGATCTGATATAGTGATCTGATATAGTGATCTGATATAGTGATATGATATAGTGATCTGATATAATGATCTGATATAGTGATATGATATAGTGATCTGATATAGTGATATGATATAATGATCTGATATAATGATCTGATATAGTGATCTGATATAGTGATCTGATATAGTGATCTGATATAGTGATCTGATATAATGATCTGAAATAATGATCTGATATATAATGATTGGATATAATGATCTAATATAGTGATCTGATATATTGACCTGATATAGTGATCTGATATATTGACCTGATATAATGATCTAATATAACGATCTGATATATTGATCTGATATAGTGATATGATATAGTGATCTGGATATACCCCGGTAATGATCTGGATATAGTGATTTTATAAAGTGATTTGATACAGTTATTTGATAAAGTGGAGTTTTATGGAAATTATTTCTCCCTCCAGGTGTCAATGTGTTACAAACGTCGTTTGTAAACCCGGCAGATGGATGTAGTGATCAATTCTTACACATCAATAGAGAAATACATGGCAAATCAACTGAACATTTATACAAGGAGCATTGTCGAACAATATTTCATAAAGTTAAATAAAACATCTTCATATACGACCTTATATACTATATATGTAACATTTTATATTATGTATAAAATATCTTAGAGAGGATAAATTATGTATGATATAGCATATAATATATTTTATATAACATCGAAATCTCTTTTAGTATATATCTCATATACGCTTTAAGCTAACTTACCTATAATAATGCGATTAAAATATCTTATATAAAAACTAATTGAGATATCGTAAATAAGTAAATAAGCTCTCTGCTATTTAGAGGTGATACGACTCCAAGATAGTGTATTTTGTAACTTTAAAACATAATTAACGAGAGTGAAATGAATTCCATATCAAATAACCACGAGTCGTGTGACCTGTATTCAGTTTTGGCAGTGGCAGTGCTGTTTTTTGGTTTGAAAACACATACAACATATGCAAAATAGGCGTAGTGATATGACCCATATGAAGAAGGTAATTAGTATTTAAAATTGATATTTCACATTTTCAATTATTAATTTCCAACTGATTTAATAATCAACAACTATGTTTGACAAACTAAGTATATGAAAGTAATTATACCCTAAATTGGTCTTTTCTATTCAGTAAATTGCAAATATAATCCCGGACTATATGCGCGCACACTATTATTTGTGCGGCGATGACGTCAGCTACCCGCCACGAATGTACAAACTAGTCACTGTTACCATCAAGAGTAGGTATAGCTATCTTATATCATTCAGATCTCGTTACTATATAAGCTAATTGCATTAACATTTTGTCAAAATTTAATTCTGATATAAGCTATATTTATAGGCTAGCAGAATGGTGAAATAATTGTGGGATTTTCAGTAAAAGCATGAAACTTGGCATGATTGTAAGCGGTAATATACTTATTGATTTTGAATATGGGGCCAATGAAAAAAATCCAAGATGGCCGCCAAATCCAAGATGGACGCCATTTTTCATAAATCTGTAAGATATTGCTTATTGCGTCTTTGTTATGCATGGTATATGTCTTAAAAAATTGTATAATAAAAGTTTGTACACATTAATACTTATTGTTGTAGATTTTGTATTAAATGTCATCATTTCATTTCAAATATGACATATCGACTGCGTTTTCCCATAGGAGTTATCATCATATCAATAGTTCTATTGCACCAAAATATATGAATTGCATCAGAGGCATTTAAAAAATATTGTCCATAAACCAGTAGAAGAGTAAAAGAAGAAGAGTGAAAAAAGGTAAGAATTAGTATAGTGTGTTAAACATAAATTTTGAGAAAGGGGCAGAAATTACCGGGCATTATTTTTATGCTACACTTTGATGAAAACAATGGATGATGAGCCAGATTTTGTTCGTGATGAAAATCTATTTGAAGTAAGTAATTAATACCAAATATTCAAACTAGTTATTTTCTATAATCTCTTAAGTTAATGCTTAGAACAAATCATCCAATATTTTGCAAAAAGTATTTGTATCTAGAAAAAATCCATGAAATTGCAATGCTTCTAGTATGAAGACTTTGACCATCAAGTACAGTTGTTGCAGCAGTAGCGGATGACTTTGCATGCAATCGCTGCACACAATTTTACGTGTTTAAAAAAAAAAAAAATGTGTGACAGGTAAAAGCAAATTTATATACCTTATTTTAGTTACAAAATTTGAAAAAGCTATTCCTTCGGATAGTGATTGAAAATACATCTATATAAAAATGTAATTATATTACATATAATGCATACAATTTATTTCAAACGTAGAATAAACTGTTTAAATTTCCCTCTCTCAAAACGTTTGCTCTTCTCTCCGGTGTCATGGCAAAAGTATACCCTACTAAAAGGTTCCGCTATACCAAGTTGAATTTTTTTCATGCATTTTTAAAATTATTTTTCAGGGCTGTGTATATCCATAATATCTGGAAATAAAACATGAATGATTAAAGGAAATCGGTAATAGCTGTGGATTCTTTTCCGGGAGAGATTCCAGCATTAGTTAAGCCATCATCAGTAGTGGAAATAGACTGGGGTAAATGTTGTTTGTGCTAAAATGCCATTTGAAGCTGAAGAGAAAAGACATTGAAACTGGGTATGTATATAAGACAACAGCAGAACATTTGGAGGCATTTAACGAACTTAACTCCTTCCAGAAAACATAAATTTTGACAGGCTTTTGGCAGGACATGGCATAGAAAGAAATTTAGCAATACACAGTACGAAATACCATACGAAATGTATGGACCAGCTGAATGGCACAAAGCTCCAACGGATACGCCGAAAAAGAGAATTCAGTGATGACAATGATAAGGAAAACACCCCACAGAAACTGAGGGAGACTACATAAACCGGAAGAGAGCCGGCAGATAAATCACACAAACAATGTTTCTTCTGCGATGAATCAACAGGGAACTTACATAAAGTCGAAACATAATGTTGACCAGCGCATTAGACAGGCGGCTGCCTTATTACAAGACACATTGATTCTGGGGAAGCTCAGTTCGGGTGATTTGATAGCTCAAGATTTATTATATCATTTAAATTGCTTGGCCCCCTTTTATCGAAAAGCTGAAAAACTCAACTACAGCAAAGACACAGATGTGACAAAAATAGACTCCAAGACATTGCCCTAGCAGAACTTGTTTCTTTTATAGAGGAAGCTTCAGCAGAAAGATACGATCTTGCTCCGGTTTTTAAGTTATCCGACCTTGCCTCAATATATTCTTCACGACTTGAACAACTTGGGTGTAATATGGAAAACCGTATCCACTCTACTGACCTAAAAAAGAATTTTAGATCACTTTCCAACCATGCAGGCTCACAAGCACGGTCGAGAGGTGTTGCTGTGTTTCAACACTGATATTGGAGATGTGCTTCAGATAGCATGCTGGAATAATTTTGATGAAGAGGCCATAATCTTATCAAAGGCAGCTAAAATTATACGAAGAGATGTTATGAAATCAGAGAAAAAGTCATTCAAGGGGGAATATTTCAAGAGAACTGACAAGAAAAATCGGTGCCACATTCCATAGTGACAATAGTTTCAATGATTCTTGAAGGTTCAAACATAAATAACCAGGCGAGTAACAGATCACAAGCCTCTCTCACTATAGCACAACTTTTGCTTTTCAACCTTTCAATTCGTCGTCGTGCTGGGTCAACTGCCAACTTCCATTCAATAGAAAGAGAGCCACCGTTACCAGTGTATCTTGGTTTAAAACTACATGCAGAAACACAAAAAAGGGGCTAATTGAAATGCTTTTTAAAATTGGCATTTCTATTTCATACGACAGAACTCTGTCAGCAGTCATTGGGAATGCTGTGTGTGATAGATTTGAAGAAGAAGTTGTGTGTTCTCCTAAGCTACGTAAAGACCTGTTCACTACTGGGGCAGTTGACAACATTGACCATAATCCATCTTCTAACACTGTTCATGGATCTTTACATGGATCTGGCATTTCTCTCTTTCAACAGAGGTAACCAGACTTTGAGGGACAAACAAGAAACGTCATTGTGATATCAGACACACAGAGCAGAAAAACCATACATCCCCTCCCAGATGCTTATAGCAGTATTCCTCCTGTTGTTCTCCAGGATTCTGAGCCTTCAATACCGGAACGTCAGGTTTCTGTAACATCTGATGGCAACTCGATACCTGTCGCAATCCGAGGACAATACAGGTAAGAATGTAATACATACAACCTGTAATATATTGATGAACTTTAATCTTACTTTCCAATATATAGCTAACGTTTGGAATGTTCGTATAAAATATGTTTTGTTGTTTACAGTTGGCTGAATCATGTGATGGAGGTTATTCTGGATGAGAATGAGGTTGGTGATCAAAACTTATCATGGGCTGCATTCCGAGCAAGCACATATAAGCCGATAAATCGGAAAAAAACTCTGACCTATCGGCATTGTTATCCCTCTTTGAGGAGACGTCAAAATCACATGCTATGATTAAGCACGAGTGTTGTACAGAAAAACGTTGAATTTTTGAACCCAGGTAAAACCCCTGTTATAGCTTTTGACCAACCTCTATTCACTCTAGCCAAGAACATTCAATGGAATTACCCTTTCAACCACGGAGAAGACAAAATTGTGGTCATGTTTGGAGGCCTCCCTATAGAAATGGCTGCTCTGAAGACAATCGGAGACTGCCTCGAGGACAGTGGCTGGACTGAGGCTTTGGTTGAAGCAGAGATAGCATCTGCTGTCATTGTAGAATCCTTCTTAAAGGCATCACACATTCCAGGACACGTCATGCTCACCAGGTAACAGCAAGTAGCCTTTACATACTGTTGCAAATGTATATATGGAGTACAAACTAGAAAATGATGAGGGTCATCTTGACTTCGAAACATGGAGAGTGAAGCGCAGTTCTGAGAGCCCAACATTTCATTACTGGGAAATAATCCTTGCGTTTGAGTTGTCCTGATATTTGTTGAATCCTTAAGTACAAGAAACTTGATGTTTTGATGACAATCACTCCTTGGATTTTTGTTCTGAACCACATCAATTATGCACGATGGCTTCCCGTCGCCATCAAGCACCCAGCAATCGAAAGGGAATTCTAAGACGGCAAGTTTGTCGTACGCAAAACTCAGAAAGACTTCTCCTCGATTGCACTAGATCAGGCCCATGAACAGAACAAAAAATGTGTGAAAATTGATGGTGGTGCTGTAGGTCTTACAGAAAGCACATCGGAACTGCTACGCTGAATGGTGTCAGGACCAGAGATTGTAAGAATTATACAAGAATTTGAGAGGTCACAGGAATTGACTCAGCGGTCACAGGATCTGGAATCTGTTAGTCATCATGAACAAACAAACTGTGCTCCAACCACATTTCGAAAGCAAGTGGTATCACTCGTGAATGTAATGACCAGAATGGGAAACCATTTTAAAAAAAAAGTAAGTTCTGACTTAGTTATCCTGAATAGCAGAAAAATCGCAGACGCAGAAGTTGTATCGACAGTGCGCAACATTCAGAGGCTCGGAAAAGAGGTTGATCCAAAAATCGGAACCTATCTTTGCCTGTTTGAAAAGAAACAAACTGGCATTACTAAAATGCCCGCTACCTCGAGATGTTAATAAAAACAAACTACACATCAATTCTCTTAAGTAAAGCTGCTCTCTTTTCTCACAACTATATGTTTCCTGTCAGGTACGCGGATGTGATCTCGACGAATTCTTCTGTCATGAAAACCAGGCTTATCCCCCTGCTTTATCCCAGTATGGCACAATTCAGCCATGCATCATTGCTCACATGCCTTGAAAAGCATGGGAAATCACATGACACCTTTCCAAATGTTGATGCCAAGTTGTTCGATGGAGCTGCAATTGTGAGCATCCTAAAACCTTGGTTAGCAACAACGTTTCAAGAATATTCACGGGATGTGTTTTTGAAGTACATGCAAGAGCATTTTGACGATGTAGGTAGGATTGACATCGTGTGGGACAAGTATCTCAATGATAGCCTGAAATCGAGTACTAGGAGTAAAAGAGGGAAAGGAGTGAGACGGCGTGTTGAAGCTTCAGCGAAGGTACCAAACAATTGGGAGGCATTTCTTCGAATTGATGACAACAAAACTGAACTATTTCGATACCTTTCTCACCGGTCAGTTGAAACATCATATGGTGATAAAATAATCATCACTTCATGTGACGAAGATGTGTTGTCCTCATCTGAGTATGACAATATAATGCTCTCTCCCTGCACACAAGAGGAAGCTGATACCCGCTTGATGCTTCATGCAGCGGACTGTGCTCATGCTGGATAAATATAATGTTGGCTTGCTATAGAAATATCAGAAATATGTCTCCGATCGTTAATAGGTAGATGACAGATCCGTTTGAGAATACGGATACAGGAAGAACTGCTGAAGGTACCGAAGGAATATTTCCGTAAAATATTTGATATACAAAAACTTTATTCTTTTCTATTGGGTATTGCGATCCTTATACTCATTATTAAAACAAATGCATTATCATAAGACTCATATAATATGCCCGAATATAGATACAAACTAGGCGGCCAATATCATTTGTCACATACGGCAATTAATTAGATAGAAGGTGCATTGATTAATAAGTTCTATTTTGTACCAAATAGATTGCAGCTGTTACGATAGATCTTCCCACAATGTTGACAGATGTACGTGTAAAAGATCGTGTTTATTCTTTTAATCAATAAAAGTCTGCGGCAATTAATACATACACGAATGTATCGGCACAGGCCACGTGTTGACAAGTAGAGAGGCAGCCGGAAATACACAGTGCGCAAGTACACGTCGATCATTTACAACAATCACGGATCGAGTTGAGACACATAAATATGATCCAATAGTTTTAAAACCATAAACTTAAATCACTTATCATAGTTCGATCAGAAACGAAGTCCTGGAAATAATTCACGCGTTACCCGGCCATGGTTGTGAGTGTAGGTGTGTCGGATAAGTTCCGCCCGATCGCACATTGTGTCGCGGACAATTTGACAGGGTATCGAGCTTGGGTATAATTATCGCACTACTTTAATCATCAAAGGGCTTGTGTAAGTGCTGTTTTTCAACATCCATACTGTTGGATCTTAATAAAGACGGATTTTACAGTAACAATAGTCAGGAACCGAATTATCCGAGTTTTTTTATTACTAAGAAAAAGAAGGATTCGAGTTAACGAAGTTTGTAAATCTACTTTTCAACCTTGGCTACATAAACGATACAGACACTAAAGCGTTTGAAACCGGACAAAGATGTTTTATGTTTATTTAATTGGAATACCCTAAAATCACGATAATAAGCCGCGGCTTATTTTCTTTTTTGGTAAACAATCCCAGACTTATTTTCAAAGCATGCCTATTTTCAAGGCCGTCTTATTTTCGAAGTCATTTATCCTGTAAGACGATGAGGCTTATTTACGAGACTGCCCTACTTTCGGAACTTTTCATCGGTGGAACAAAAATCAATAAATAACACTCGCCGATACTTATAATAGTTATTGAAATCGTCAGCACTATTCTTGATTACTCAAAATAATTTATGTTACATTTTTAAATCAACCCAACAACCCCTGGAAGTCAGACAGGCCTATATGTGCATACCACCAAACTGTCATCTCAGCCTACTTATACAAACCAAGTTGGAACAAATCCCAATAGAAGTTCAACAAATTATAGTCAAAAATAGGATTTCCCTACATAAACAATAGTAAAGTTTACCCCCTCCCCAGGAGGTATCTTAAATTTTGCAAGGCTTGCAACATACAAAATGAAAACTCATTAACATTTATTGCTCGTCAATATATTTAAAGGTTCGAATACTTTTGTTGATGGATTTCCCTATCACTTTCTCTATAAATAATGGTCTGGCAACACACCTATCTTAACAGACAAACCAAGTTTTCGTAGAATGAATAGAGATGCGAACTGAGTATGCCGTGCAGTTTATAATAGACCACACCACTACTACGAGTAACATAACGTTTAATAGCCTATCGGCTTCCATAGATTAACAATCGAGTATCCAAGTCACCTTTTTATTATAGAGTACGTTTAAATACTTCCTCATTTTCATGCTAGACTGGCTTTTCTGTTTCCCTATTTCCCAGTCGCCTAAGCTATGAAGTGTAACGAGTGCCTTCACATACATTAGGGGATGGGTGACAGTAACGTGTGCGACGACGAGGCAGTCAGGTTTAACACAGCTAGAGATTACGATGTGGTGACGGACCAAGATAATGTTTAGGTATATTCTAAAGCGATCATCACCATTTAGAGGTGCAGGATTAATCCTTGTGACATTCGGGATTGTTTTGATTGTGAAGGGATTATATTATAGCAATACTCATATGAGAAGTTATGATGTAGTTCAGAAGAATGTCTCTAACTTACTCCTTGGTGACATAAACATTAGAGCACAGACAAATTACACATCATCCACCACGATAAGACAGGAACGACACGATCCTATCCTACCTGTTTGTGAAATTGACCATAAGGCTTTAAGTAAGTAGAAACATTGTATATGTATCATATATTGTAAAATTTCACGTAATGAATAAATGCATACTGACACTGAAGCGTGGACTATGGTAATAGTGTTCATCACTTATGTTTAATGTGAGGGAACTGTGTCAGTCATGATAGACGCGATATTTAAATCATATAATGAATGGCCTTATATTAATAAGTATTTTATGTATATAGTACATGGTTATACACCTTATTAAATGTTATAGTAGTATCCATGACCCATAGTGCTACTCATCAGGACTCTAATTAGTACAGTATCCTTTTGGATGCCGTATTAGCACGGTATAAGGTATATTCATATGTATAGTATTTTATAGGTTCTATCTATACGTGTAGTATTTAGAGTCTGTATATAGTATTATGAAGGGTCGATCTATTCGTGTAGTCTATCTTTAAGGTCTGTATTTAGCCTACAGTATTATGTAGGGTCTATATTTAAGGTCTGTATTTAGCCTACAGTATTATGTAGGGTCTATATTTAAGGTCTGTATATAGCCTACAGTATTATGTAGGGTCTATCTTTAAGGTCTGAATATAGCCTACAGTATTATGTAGGGTCTATATTTAAGGTCTGTATATAGCCTACAGTATTATGTAGGGTCTATCAAGGGTCTGTAAATGGCCTACAGTATTATGTAGGGTCTATATTTAAGGTCTGAATATAGCCTACAGTATTATGTAGGGTCTATATTTAAGGTCTGTATATAGCCTACAGTATTATGTAGGGTCTATCAAGGGTCTGTAAATGGCCTACAGTATTATGTAGGGTCTATATTTAAGGTCTGTATTTAGCCTACAGTATTATGTAGGGCTTATCTAGGGTCTGTATTTAGCCTACAGTATAATGTAGGGTATATATTTAAGGTCTGTATTTAGCCTACAGTATTATGTAGGGTCTATCTTTAAGGTCTGTATTTAGCATACAGTATTGTTTAGGGTCTATATTTAAGGTGTGTATTTAGCCTACAGTATTATGTATGGTCTATCTAGGGTCTGTATTTAGCCTACAGTATAATGTAACATCTATCTTTAAAGTGTGTATTTAGCCTACAGTATTATGTAGGGTCTATATTTAAGGTCTGTATTTAGCCTACAGTATTATGTAGGGTCTATATTTAAGGTCTGTATATAGCCTACAGTATTATGTAGGGTCTATCTTTAAGGTCTGAATACAGCCTACAGTATTATGTAGTGTCTATATTTAAGGTCTGTATATAGCCTACAGTATTATGTAGGGTCTATCAAGGGTCTGTAAATGGCCTACAGTATTATGTAGGGTCTATATTTAAGGTCTGTATATAGTCTACAGTATTATGTAGGGTCTATCTTTAAGGTCTGTATTTAGCCTACAGTATTATGTAGAGGCTATGGTAGCTGAACTGACAGTGAGATTCCACTGGCGTATACTGCCGATTCCATGATAACACGTAAACATGCCATTTCCCCTCCGTCCCATCAAGCTTGAAATAAATTTTGTTTACTGTTTTCTTATTTTGTTTTCAAACATTTAGCAAGCACCACAAATTCGTTGATATTTTAACACACAATCTGTACACATTCATTTGAAGTGGTTTACTCATCTCGAATATATGCATGGAGGACGTAAACTTCCGGACTGACTATTATTAGATAACAGGCACACAGCTAGAGCGTCCTGTTGTTACAATGATGGCACTTACGATAATCCATAAAACTTTCTGTTATAGGGACAGCCATATCGGCATACATTCATGATATTAGAAATATTCTTTCAGTATTGGCCTTGTTAACGGTCCGAGGACAGCCATATTGGCATATATTCGTGATATTAGAATGCCTTTTCAGCATTGGCCTTGTTAACGGTCCGAGGACAGCCATATTGACATATATTCGTGATATTAGAATGCCTTTTCAGTATTGGCCTTGTTAACGGGCCGAGGACAGCCATATTGACATATATTCGTGATATTAGAAGGCTTTTTCAGTATTGGATGGCTCAGGTTATGTTGACCGGTTATGACTAAATTACTACACAGCCAGGGTTCTCAATATTACTATCAGCAACTGAAAAACGCTTTTTACAAAGCCAAAGAAGCTACATATATAGGTGAAAACATGTATTCCATTTAAAGTTTACAAGCCAGTATAACGTATAATGGGTCATTTTTCATTGCAACATATTTGATTGTGAAACAGTTGGATTGAACATCAGACTTTCGCCTATATCAAAATTATCTCCATTCTCTCCAGTACACAGTAGTGTTCTATTATCAGTAAAAAATGAAAAATATAGAGTATGTATATACATGTATAGAGTTTATAAATATTTTTAAATAATGTATAACGATAATGTTACATGTTTGTTTTTTATGAAATCCTAATTTATTATGTTTTGTTTTAAGATTTTAATAGATACTATTACACAGTTTCAACGCAGGAGAGAGACAAATGCTTGCTCAGTTGTTGACTGTAAATATATAATAGGTCATACATACGTATACTGTAACACAATAAATAAACAAGCGTTTAATTACTTATATTGGCTACGTAATATACTGATCCTTATACTGTATAACACATACTTTAATGAAAGGTAAAAAAAATGAATAAAGAACAATTATAAACAGTGTTTAACATAGTTTATTTCAATAGTAAACTTTAACATCTAGTAATAGTTAGTACTTGTAACCACTTGTTTTGAAAGGTTTATCCCCTGACTGCCATACTACTTAATGCGTTATCAGAGTGATACCATCCTTAAATATCCGATAAACTGTAGTTTCGTGATAGCTGATAATATGGGATTTAGGATTAGGTACAGTGCACATCGTTCAAAGCTTTGTTTAAATGTGTCTTCTGACAAATTTCCTAATTGACCCCTGCCTAAGTGAAAATTAATTGTAAATGTTCTTTATCAAACAATTTAAATTGAATGCAATATACATTATATGACTGACATGAATCTGGGTTGTTGAAGGACTATCCACGTATTCAACGCAGATACTTTGGTAGAATAAAGGGTACCCAATGGATAAGAATGCTTAAAAGGGAATGATAGTTTACTATCGTAAATGAATGAAAACAAAGATGTAAGTGATTTAACCTTTTGTTTAGACAACAAATGACAGATTTCAACAACACATGTTCATAAGGCAATGGTTAATGTACCTGTATGTCTGTAATACTATAAATTGAGTCTTCATATCGGAACATAGTGTCGTCAAGTCGATACGGAATACAGCATGATAAGATATAATCCTTTCTAACATATAATTAATTACAACGTATATGGTGTATTAGACGTCACAATAGTTGAATATTGATAGAACCGAAATAGATTGACTTTTCAGTTTCCCCAAATATTGTTTAGTCTATCAGTATAATTTATTCTCTGACCTATATATCCCATCAAATATTTTCGTATAAATATTATAATGTGACATTATATAATTACATGCCTGAGGTCATGTTAAGCTATAATTAATAAACCGCCATTCATGATGTTGTACATGTTTCAGTTAACCATCGACATTAAGATAAGTTTATTTTAATTCATGTTGTGATGAACAAGCAGATGCCTCCAGATGTGTTAATATGTACGTTTTAGATAAAGCATAGGTGTCATTTAGGATACGTGAGTGACATGTAAATAAATCGTTGATGCAGACTAACATTCCGAAATCAAGGTAATTTCAACTCAAGTTATAATCACTATCACACCTAGGTGCAAGTATATGGCATACACTCGTAGTAAACTGGGTTCAGTCTATTCCGCAGCTTCACCTTTTTGTTTCGAAATTGGTAACCCTCTTCACAACCAAAATATTATTGACTTGATCGTTGTTCCAAGTTGACACGATACATTGTATTCACTGTCAATAAATAAGGTAAACATTTCAACTAAAATATGTTTAACCAAAAAATCACTTTATATATACAATGCACTTTAACACATAGCGGATGAAAGCTTCATTACACATGATATCTATGAATATGTTAAAACCTGAATATGTTATCACTGGTTTCAATTAAGTCCATATATTCCGTATCGGACCTTTAATTCGAAAATATGACACCGAGTATTCAGTGTCACGACTCAACAACTTCCTAGTCAGGGTTATCAGTCCTTTCTTGTTGAGGGTGTGTTATTTGATTTTACTGATAACTACATGTAGTTATATAACACATATTCTGTTTCTGTCGACAGTGGAACAGGAACCTTCCACTTACACAGACAACACAGCTGCTGTCGGGTATCATGGTCATCTAAATAGCATATCAAGTGATGTCTTCCTAAACCTATAAATCACTACTCTGGTGAAATTTAGCAAAAGCAGCTTAATCAATTGTTAGTGTGTACTGTATATCATGGCTAATCAGAGGCCTTGCTGTTGACATGAGAGCCGTTTGTAAAATTCGACAAATCATGCCAAAACATAATTAAAAACAGAATTTGCCTATGTGGATAAAACATTGCACAAAATAACTATTCCGTAATGTTCACAATAGCACGAAATAGAGGAAAGCCAACATATAAAACCTAATTTAGAGCAAATTGAGACTACAAGCGCGAAAAGCTCAATGATGTCGCTTAGCGACCAGCAATCGGAATAATATTTCTCCCAGAGACATCCATAACAGAATATGACGGTAACTGAGACGACAAAAGACCCATATCATATCAAAGTATGTCACAACTGAACGATACAGGTCGACGATCGAATCAGCATCCTTTACAGAAAAAATAGGATTTTTTTCTGAATCAACGGGAATAATATAACGTGGCATTAATTATTTACTGTTAGCAAATTGATGATAGGGGCTATAGCTATTTAGGTAGATCTAATCATCGTTTAGTCACGTCTCGTGGCCTGCACATATATATTACATATAAGAAAACAACAACAAAAAAACAAAAAACAAAACAAACATTATTTGTCCGATTCTATATCGCCATGGGAGACAGAATACAGACACACTAACCAAAGGAAAGGACTATTTGCATGCCCATGGGAACAAACTGTGTCCTTCTCTTAGACGACTTGTTTTGTTTCATACGATGCTGATTATATTGATCGTATCATTATTAGAACATATAACATTAATTTTTATGTATTGAGGATGTATTATCTGAAAAAAAACTTTATTGACCATGTCGAACAGGTATTTCATTTGAAACTTAAAATCATCGATACCACACACTCTGCAATGCAGCTGCTTATCTCTTACTTAGCTTTTAACTTAAGGTGAATGTAAGCTGCAAACCAGTCAAATCAGTGATATTTGATACGCCTATACATTCCTTCTATGGTGCAATTTAACAGAAGTAACTTGATCAACTTTTGATATGTATCATGGCAAACCATGGACCTTGTTGTTGTTATGGAATTATGTTAAGCTGTTTGTTAATTTTAACAAGTATGCGAAAAATGTATGTTTCACGGGGGTCATAATTAGCTCATTTTTTTCACAAATATTGCACAAAATTGCCATGTAGTTTTGCCCAAAAGTGTCTAAAGCACACAATAGGAGCATTTTTCAAACCACTGATTCTCTTTTGACCTTGAAATGCAAATGGCGATTGTGAATAAAATCACACAAATGACATATAAGGATGCATTTCAAACATCGCAAGAAGGCTGATTTTAGGACAAAAATGTTTAACCGTTGAGTTTGGTGTCACAGATGCATATTTCTAAAAAAAAGGCCCCAAACTAACCAATTTGTCTTATAAGGGTACTACTTACTATGATCAGATAAGAATGATAAAGGAGCATTTTTATTGATTCAAATGCGTCCCGTTATGTATGCCATATTTGTGTAATATTATTCACAGCCGCCATTTGCATTTTAAAGTCAAAACAAAATAAGTGTTTATACGTACATGAAGTCAGATCCTGTCAAACAAATTCCCCTATCTTGTGCTAGAGACAATTGTGAGAATAACAGCTATTATTCAGATATAATTGTTCGTCTTACTTATAATTATTCCATGCTACATCATACCACAGAGCAACTCTATAGAAGGAACTGTTAGCAAAGTATTGGTAATTGTAAGAAACTAAATGTCCAGACCAACACTTTGGTATATTACATTACTATTTTTGTTCAAATTTGTAGATATCTATTCGTGTTTGAAATTCAACATTATTCTCTTATTTAGATGACCCTTAACAATGTGACTTAACTCGGTTTAGACTTCGAGTTGCATGGCGGATGTCTTCTAGGAAGCAAGGGACGATTACTGTCCGGAACAACTGGTCTACATATGTATATTTTGTTCTTTCTTCTGATTTTGAGTTAGATTTACGGTTTCGTTTGAATGCCTGTATTATCTGTTAATCTACCTACAAGAGTATTTCTCTTTAAATTTTATCACCCTGTTGGGTTCTGCTTGCGCCTTTGTACCACTTTAGGCGTAGCATGATGACTGGTAGTAGACAAAATGTGTGTGTCGCAGACATTGAAAGTAGCTTTGATGGATAATGTTATACCTGTTAGCGCAAAACGTTCCTAGTGGGACTAGAGAGTGCCCACACGGACAGATCGCTCAGGTTATAGAGATAAACTTTACAATTGTATAGATGTACTTGATCAAGGCCCTTTTTGACCTTTTCCCCTTCAGTTTGTCGTCCTACATTTGAACAATATTCATATTTCACACGAAATTATACCACACAATTCTGTTTCAGGTTTATCGACAAACTGAATCAACATGAATATGAACAATCCTCATAATTGAACATCTTTTGTATCTTTTCAGAAGGCCGTGAACAAATCACATTGACATCTCAATCATTAATTTCACTGGAGTCCATGTTTCCTGAAAGTCATGTTGGTGGGAGATTCCAGCCTAAAGGGTGTAAACCCAAGTCCAGGATAGCAATTATTATACCATTTAGAGATCGAGAAATCCATTTGAAGATTTATCTTAGTAATGTCATACCAAAGCTGCGAAGACAAAATGCTGATTTTACGATTTACGTTGTGGAACAGGTATTACGTTAATTACTAGCCTTTTGTCGGCTAATGCCGACACACATTGCCCACATTGTCTTGGTATGTGTGAATGCATTTGCATATTGCTTATCCGCAGTGTTTCAGTGCGTATGTATTCCGTCGTGCATATTCATGATGATATATACAGGTATCATAGGCTTGCATCTGTATTTAAAAAGTATACTAAGTATGCAGAAATGTACAAGATACATATGTATTTATTAAGATTAAGCTAATCTGTTGAGAGAAAGATGTTAATAATATGTGTATGTTTTACTAAAGTATTTATTTGGTTATTTAATTCAATATTCCCTTTTACCGTTTTGCTCTATGTTTAACCCGTGTAGGGGCGAGAATATGCCATCAGTATTCCACTGCATGTCGTAATAGACAACTGATTGTGGGGGCGAAGGTAGTCCCCTGATGAACTGGGATTTTTGTTCGTGTCTTCTATTAAAGAGACATTGGCGAGACCTAAAACAGATCCTCTGCTCCCGTTGCATCGCTTTTTATTTTTTCTCTCACTACTCTGTCTTTCTTCTCTATATAACAATGACAGGTGCGAGGATGTTAAACCTCTAAAAACAAAAACATAATGTGATGGATTACAAAAAGAAACAGAATAAAAATGACAATATAAAATGTCTTTGTTTTCGGAACAACAGGCTCCGGGATCTCATTTCAATCGAGGGATGATGCGGAATGTTGGGTTTGTCGAAGCCAGTAAAATAGCGGATTACGATTGTTTCATTTTCAATGATGTCGACTCTATATTCGAGGACGACAGGAACATATTCCGGTGTGGAAGAGACAACAGCGTACGCCATCTAGTGACAGGAGTGGATGTTTTTGATTATAAGTATGTCTAATGTTTGTGTTTACAGCTACTTTCATGTGACTCCAAATCATTTTAAGCAAATCTTTACTTTAAAAAATAACGGAATGAAATTGTCGTAATAATGATAAATGTTAGAGGGATAATATTATTAAAATTATATCTGTTATAAGGCGGATATCACGCTTCGAATCCACAATTTGAAACTGAAAGAAGCCGGAATAATTAATTAGCTTAATTAATATTGATATCAAACTGGCTAAGTCTGATTTATAATGAATACTTATTGATATAGTCTCGGTCAGAAATGCCTTTATATTACATGTTTGTTTATGGTTAATGTATTTATAAGTTACATGAACACGTACATAATATATAAAAGGCCTGTGATTTTATTTACAGTTTAATGTCAGTATCATTGACCACATTTCAGATTAAAGTATTCAATACTAGTTGGTGGCATCATAGCATTTACACCCGCGCAGTTTAGGAAGGTAAACGGCTATTCCAACTTTTATTTTGACTGGGGTGCGGAAGATGACGACATCTATTACAGGTACGTTAAGTGAACAGAAGGTTAATAGGATGTTTACGGTTGTATCTCGGCTTGGGTCAGCAACTGATGGATATTGCCAACACATCATTTTATCCAGATTTATAAACGAAACCTAAAGGTAACATGCAGTATTTATTATATTGTCAATTCTGTTTTAGTAGGGAGCAATATCAATACCAGTACAACAGCTGATATGCATTCAATTTCCCTTAGATATTCCATTCCAAATATGAAACGTATCTGGAATATCTGTAGTACATGTATTTAACCATTTTGAGAGAACCATGTGTTATCTCAACGACATCGATCTATCGTCATAGAATGCTCGAGCCATTTAAGCAATGCACAGACGCAATTTTCACATGTTGTGGACACAAAGTAACTACTAGGGCCAATAGAATATACACTCTAACAAACTCCCATTACCTTAATCTGGCTCTTATATACAGATTTACAATCTAGGAAAGCTCTATTACCTAAATCTGGCTCTGAACTACATATGTACAATAAAGAAAACCTCCATTACTTCAATCTGGCTCTGACGTACAGATATATAATCTAGAAAACCTTCATTACCTAAAATCTGACTCTGAACTATGGATATAATATCGGGTTATTGCACCTTACTCTATAACATCACTGACGAGTCGTAAAAGGATGATATATATGCATAGACTCTATCTAACTTTTAATTTGTATTGAAAAGCGGTTATATCTTGATCCTTCCAGTAAAAGATGTATTATATAATTGTTGAAATGATGAAAATTTAAATTTTATTTTACACGGGAAGAACCGAAAGAGAAAACATGGTTATAGAGCGACCAGAAAAAAATTCAACTATTGGATTTATGTCTACATTGAAACATACACGTGACCCAGAGGCTCAATACAGGTAAAGTTGCTTATCATCGTCGAGACTTGTCTTCTTATCTATCGGTAATATTATACAATGTGACACATGTATGTCAGCCATACCTGAAGATATATACTTTATAATATCATACATATATAGGTCATAAATAAATATGCTAAACATGTATCAACTATGCAATGTTCAATATCTCTATCCTATAGTAAGTTTTAAATCCTACAATATTAAACATGTACACCGACCTTAGATACATTGTATAATACTACACCATGTAACACAATGCAACACAAGGTAACATAATGTCGGCCCTATCTTAAGATAATACTACATATGTTAGCATAATGACGGCCAGATAAGTGTAGGATATGTTACACAATGTACAAAGGCTATAGAGTAAAATACCTGTACTATACACCGGTCATTGATGAGCTACCTCCGCACAATGTCACAAAATGTAAGGCTAGAGTAGGATATATAGTATGGAATGCATAGCATTCATAAAGTAAAAAATATGCCGATCAATATAGCACATTCCGTTTCTATTACAGTAGTTTCCTTTTGTTTCAGATTTAATATTCTGCACTCACGGACTAATGAAACCTCACACAATGATGGAGTCAACTCGCTCAAATACACAGTTAAGATGGTTAGCCATAAAAAACTTTTCACTTGGATATATGTATCAGTGGATGAGGACGAAGTATTGAAGGTAACTACACAATACATTCGTCTTTATGTAGCCAATTTGTGTACATCATATTTTGGTAATCACTGCGACCGACAACAGCAAAATGCAACCGAATCAAACCGATGAAACTATTATTAAACTGCTCTGTGTTTACTAATATGTACGCAAACACGCACGCCTGTGTTAAGTATGTAAACAATTCACACACCAGAAGTCAAAATAAGTCACCCAAGAGCCAACGAAAAATGACTGAGTTAATCCGAAACAATTTAAAATATTAACAGGAAGTCCTTACCAATATAAAACATAACAGCGGTCTATTATATAGATATATTTACCATTGTATGGCACTGCCACTATATAACCCTACCAATTCAGTTGCGAGTTCACCAGCTTATAAACTGCCAACTGAAATTTGAATTTGAAAATTTCAAAAAAAAAAAATCGCACGACAAATAAAAAATCGCAGATGGTAAATATAAGCATTGAACGGCTTTAGTTGGTATCCCAACTGAAAGCCGTTCATTGCTTAAGTGACATGTGATAAGTGTATATTCATGTGTATACTATTGGCTGTTGACAACTGCAGTCATTGTTTAATCACAGTTGCACGTGTAGTAGTATTTTTTTCCTGAATACATACAATATACCATTAGCGATATGATATAATAATAAATACAATCATACTCATAGCAGAAAGGGGTTGACTTATATCAGGAATATATTTAACGCTCAGAGAGAAAGAAACTAAAAAAACAAAATTTACTAAAACATGAGGAACAGGTATACGTGCCTTGTTAGTGTACATAGAATAGAAACATTTACAACTGTACTTTAGTAGTTGTTTCAGGACATTTCACTTATATTCATACATAAGCAGTTGTTTTAGGAAATTTCAGTGAAATTGTTACATCTGTAGCTGTTTCAAGACATTTCAGTGATATTCGTACATTAGAAGTAGCATATTATTTTCTTCCGTCACGCCTTGCACGATTGCTTGCCTTCATTCTGAAGGACGTACAGCGTGGCTCTAGGATACATCCACGCTTGTATTGACGCCAATTTTACCTTAATATTGACATACAATAAAACATCACCTCGGAAACTAGGAAGGCAATGGACCTTTTAAAAGTGATTATTTATAAATGATATGACAATTACTAAGGATCAAGTATTAAAGCGCTGAAATCAAATGTTGAAACAGTTTATTTATGTTACTCCTCGTTGCAATGAATCACTCTGTGAAGTTAACAACTGGGGAATTCAGGAGTCGGAAATGATAAACACATACATTGTACCTGAGGGAAATCACTGGCTTTACAACTAATATCCATTTTGTTAGATCAATAATATATGCACGTGCAATGATTCATCTACATTGTCAGCTTTGAACAACGCATTAGTCAACAGACACTTAACGCAATTAATGTGTAAAAAACTAAAACTAATATAAAAAATCCTCATCAAATCCCAGGTGAGAAGAACAGAACCGAAAAGATTTTATCACCCATTTCACTGGCTATGAGAGCTATCTCTCAATACTTCAGCTATCAATTCAATTCAATTTCTTTATTAACTGTGGGCCATATTGCCCATTAGCACATATTATAATATACAAAGTCGTAATATACGTGAACAGCAATAGAAATTACAAAGTGGAGAACGAGTTCAGAGTTTGTACACATAGCCAGGATCGTATTGGCTTCGAAAATAAGATTTGCATGATACAATTCACTGACATAAGTTATATTAAATATAAAAGTCTATATTTAGTCAAATCGTGTACTATTGGTTACATATAATATTGATATAATAACAGTATATTAAAAGCTATGTATTTGATCCAAATGAATGATCTCAATGGTGGGGGACATGCGAGAGTGGTTGGGGATACCCCTACCAGAAACTCGCACATCCCCCGTTGAGATCAGGCAGATCTGATTGTATGGTGAAATACTAATGTGTATCAAGTTAAAATATATGGAGCGAATATAGGGGAAAGTGAACAAGTTAAAGACATGCGGCTCGAATCTTATTAGCTTCGAAAATAAATTTGCCTAAACAAGTTAGCTGTTTGATATTATTTACATTCAATAGCTGTATCAATTTAAACATTGAATGTTTCTGCCAGTAATATTTTTTAATGAGACGACGTCTTAAGTTATTGTACATGTTACATTTCAATATAAAATGGTATTCATCCTCTACTTCAGTCGTTGACTTACAAATTATACAATATCTCTTATGTCGATCAATATTCTTGTAGCGGCCGGTTTCGATTGCTAAAGAATGCCCAGACATACGAATTTTCGATAAACATATTCTGTAATTCATAGGTATATATTTTGTTAAGTAAAATTGAATGGAAAAATTGTCCACAATATACTGATATAAAAAGCATTTAGAAGACTTTTCTAAGAGATCTCTTAAATATTGCCTAGTTTGATCAAAAATTCTTTGACGTATACAAGATAAAGTAGCTTTAGAATTATGTGATGATTGGCAGAGCCATACATCACCAAAACCTAAGGAGCAAAGCAGATCCTTTTACACATTGTACCCAATTAAAACATGACCCAGTGTTCTTAGTTAACAAAAAGTTGTACGCAGTATTTAAAATACAATTTTTCTTGTCAAGTAGTTTGATTTTATTATCCTATATCTCCTTGTGTATTCTAAAGGGAAACGGCCAAGTTCCCAGTATACCATTGCATTATTTGTAGATTTTTTAACTTTAAGTAATCTCTTACAAAAATGTAAATGGAGCTATCCTTAAGGCAACAAAATATGGCATATTTAGCTGGGATAATTACGACAGGTAGTTCTACACGATGGAAGCTATCACATAACGTCGTGCAATTAAACTATTGAATATTGCCAAATGTATACCACTAACGGTTTCAATGTGAAATTGACTGATCAAAGAAGCAGACGGTTTATTTGAAAGAATAACAGTATATATACATATATATATATATACTTCGTCGTTTGGACGTGCGGGATATTTTCAAATGTCTTGGTCGTTGGTCATATTACGTTCCAACATAGAACATGGCTCGGTAATGTCACGCTAGCCACCGCCTTCGGCCCACGCCAGCCGAAGCGTTCATGGTTGTTTTTTCAACTACTACCAAAATATTGCTCTTAGTGAATCGTTTTCACTAAGTGAATAGTATTTTCTAGTACTGTTTGTATATTTTGTGATTGTATTTGTATTTTTCATTGTCTACACTGTTAGAATTGCTTCTTTCCCCCATTTATATGTATGAAGGACAGAGCTATATTCTTCTTTTCATTTCAGGGTTTGGATATACGTATCAGAAGGAAAATAGCAGCTTATAGAGCAAAAACAAAGAAAACGTGACTTTCATTTATAACATATACTTTCTCGGAAATGATGTGAGGAGCATTGATGTTTTCATTTGTTTGATTCATAGATCAACGATCAACAAGCTCTTTTATTTGTCTTCGGCACTGATCAATTCCCTCATGATTTGTAGCAGCGGACCGCGCTAGAAAACGACCGTAATCGGGGCTATTCGGAATCTCCAGACGTTTTTGTTTTTAATTTTATTCTACAAAACATCAGATGTCAAGTAGAATGATATCAATAGATTTTTTTTTTTTTTGGTTTTGCTGATGTTTGAATTTTTTTGTGTATTAACTCATAATATATAACTATATTTCTACTACAAAAAGTGGGTGGTATTCAACTCCCAAGGCATAATATAACAATAACAGATGTTGAATATCTTTCAGTTTATACCACACGTGGGATACACTTTAATAAACGTTAAATGCGTTTTGATTGGTTGGCATGGTGATCTTTTCTAAACACATGTTTTGTTTAACTAACACTTGAAGGCCGTTTCAAGGAGTCCCGATTAAGCTCGTGTTTTTCTGTAACTTTGAAATACTATATACAACAGACACTCGTTGTGTAACCTTTATTTATTTACAAAAAATATGAAACATGTTTTATCATTTTCATTATATTTTGTTAGGCATTCGGTATATGTATCGTGCTCATAGTTAACCTGTTTTATCAAACTAATGTTTGGGTGGGATTTTTTTTGTTTTTTGTTTTTTTTTATGCACGTGGGTTCACATTGTATTATACAATATGCGGTATGAACATGACGTATACACGTGAGCTCACGGTGTGTTACACGATATGTGGTATGAACATGACGTATACACGTGAGATCACGGTGTGTTACACGATATGTGGTATGAACACGACGTATACACGTGAGATCACAGTGTGTTACACGATATGCGGTATGAACATGACGTATACACGTGAGATCACAGGGCGTTACACGATATGTGGTATGAACATGACGTATACACGTGATATCAGAATGTGTTACACGATATGCAGTGTGAATACGACATACACTAATTGTATGTATGCATGTGGTATCAGAATGTGTTACACGATATACAGTGTGAATATGATGTATGCGCGTGAGACCACAGGGCGTTACACGATATGGAGTGTGAACATGACGTATACATGTGGTATCAGAATGTGTTACACGATATACGGTGTGAATACGACATACACTAATTTTATGTATGCATGTGGTATCAGAATGTGTTACTCGATATGCAGTGTGAATACGACATACACTAATTTTATGAATGCATGTGGTATCAGAATGTGTTACACGATATACGGTGTGAATATGATGTATGCGCGTGAGATCACAGAGCGTTACACGGTGTGCGCATGATGTATGTATTTTATCTAATTATTTTCAATGTGAAGCTTGTCCTTACGCTTAATCCCGTAAAGGACTATGGGGCGTTTTTTTTATATGTGTCTTGTTAATTGTTCATCGTTTGACGCTTGTCGTTGCCTAAGTAAATTCACTGTTGTGCATCATTGGGTTTTATTGTTAATCGTACATTAAACTCATTTTTTCTTCTTGAAAATCGAACGTTTTCTGGCATGTGTTACTTTAATGCACCATAAAAACAATGAGTTTTCCCTGTTAAAGTTGTTGTTACAGCGGTAAGAGCAACGCACCAACGACAAAAATCTAAACAAGCGAGGGGCCACTTCGAAATCCTGCTATCTCCGGCAAATTGGACTACTGTATGGCGATCTAAAGTATGAAAATTACAACAAAAATACGGAATTATCCTTAATACAGTGGTACAATACGAGGATCAAATACTGTTTTGTTGTGAGATATCTTGATCAATAATAAATACAAATGCGTGTATCACAGTCGTAATATATTCTGCCATGTCGCATGGGCGTCCTCGCCAGGTGAAGAGCGACAGTGCGCCAGGTGAAGAGCGACATTGCGCCAGGCAAAGAGCGACAGTGCGCCAGGTGAAGAGCGACATTGCGCCAGGCAAAGAGCGACAGTGCGCCAGGTGAAGAGCGACAATGCGCTAAGCGACACAATTTTACACGCCAGTGCGACAGACAAACAGTGTAACATAAAAATTCGCATTGGCGGGGTACTTTAGTCTTATGTCGCTCTTCGCACGACACACAGTCTCTCTTCGCACGACACACAGTCTCTCTTCGCACGACACACAGTCTTCGCACGACACACAGTCTCTCTTCGCACGACACACTGTCGCTCTTCGCACGACACACAGTCTCTCTTCGCACGACACACTGTCTCTCTTCTATTGGCGGGACGACAATGCGACAGTGCGACATTACCGAGATCTTCGTTGCAGATAAAGTGATATTACACAATAGATAATTAGAAAGGGTTCCATCTGAAGTTAATGAATGAATCCAAAGCTTTGTTTTATATTTAAAGGTTCGGCTTACTGGAGTACCATATGACCGACGAAGTCAATTTCCCGTAAAACACGCGTATTTACAAAATGAGAGTGATAACGGCTGTATAAGAAACTGTTGTAAAATAATTTGCTACGTTCCGGTTTTAAAGAATACACGTTATTTACTGTTAAATCGGTACATATTCCAACTCTCTATAGAATATCTGTTATTTACTGTAGAATTGGTACATATTCCAACTCTCTATAGAATATCTGTTATTTACTGTAGAATTGGTACATATTCCAACTCTCTAGAAAACATCTGTTATTTACTGTAGAATTGGTACATATTCCAACTCTCTAAAAAACATCTGTTATTTACTGTAGAATTGGTACATATTCCAACTCTCTATAGAATATCTGTCATTTACTGTAGAATTGGTACATATTCCAACTTTCTATAGTATATCTGTTATCTACTGTAGAATTGGTACATATTTCAACTTTCTAGAAAACATCTGTTATTTACTGTAGAATTGGTACATATTCCAACTCTCTATAGAATATCTGTCATTTACTGTAGAATTGGTACATATTCCAACTCTCTATAGAATATCTGTCATTTACTGTAGAATTGGTACATATTCCAACTCTCTAGAGAATATCTGTTAGTTACTGTAGAATTGGTACATATTCCAACTTTCTAGAAAACATCTGTTATTTACTGTAGAATTGGTACATATTCAAACTTTCTATAGAATATCTGTTATTTACTGTCAAATCGTTACGTATTCCCAATCATTAGCAATTTTAGATTTTAATTAGTTATAGATCCGAATAATCATATAAAACTGTGAAGATTAACAGCCATCAACGCCAACAGAGAAACTAAGCATTGGCCTCTTTTAATGAACGGTATAAGCATGTATTTAATTTCATATATTTATTTGGTGTGATTGAATATTATCTTCTTGAATGCCCACATATACATATATGTAGTTATGTTCAGCAAACCCTTCCTTCATTTCTACCATATCTATCCTCATGCAACTTTTAACTACTCCCACACTACATTCTGATATCCTCTTAACTTTTCTTTCCTTTACGTTAGGACATTACCTATTTTCGTCCTCTCCTGACCCCTACGACCTCTATATACCCCTGATTGCTGAGTGTGCATATGTAGTGTTATGCACGTGTGCATTTTACAGACCCGACTATTGCTCTATATTTGTGTCTTGTTTTGATGACTATTGGTAACGATATAGTGTCTCATAGAGCGGCGATCGGCTGTTTTTACCTGTGCACGCATAGTGTCCTTTCTCGAAAACAGTATATATTTTACGTAAATCTTATCAAACTTCTATGTAGGTTTCTGTCTCAAATAATGTATATAGCTGTGAAGCTAGCTGATACTGTCCAATTATTTTTATCTTGCCTTATAGATTACTCGAGTTTTTTCCTTACTCTACAATTACTTCTTATATCGTGTAATGACGTCCATCCGAATCCTGGCCCCGATGACCATTCTAAGGATATTTCTATTTTTCACTTAAACATTCGTAGTCTGCGAAATAAGTTGTCGTATCTAGATCATGTAGCAGCTGACTTTGATGTGGTTTACATAACTGAGACTCGCCTTGATTTATTCATACCAGATGGTATACCCCTAGATGGTTATAACTTGTATCGTAAAGACCGTGGTACTCCGGGTGGGGGGATAACTGTTTTCACTTCCAGTCTCCTCTGCACACGACGTCGACCTGACTTAGAATTTCATATAGGTGAAGTTGTGTGGACGGAGATCCAGTTTCCAAAAAAGAAATATTTATTATGCACTGTATATAGACCTCCAAATTGTACTGTTGCTTTCTGGAATCTTTTTCGCTTCTCTGTAGAAACAGCCTTAGATGAAACTTCATATGTTGTAATAGTTGGCGATATAAACGTCGATCTCCTGACAGCAGACACTAATCATCCACTAAATGAAGTTACTAACCACTTCCATTTCACAAATGTAATAGACAGACCGACGAGACTTGGGCGCACGGGTAGCACGCTCCTCGACCCAATTCTTTTATCGGACACGTGTATTCACTCTTTCGCTGACACTATCGACATAGACATGGACATTTCAGACCACCAAGCGACAACTGTTGAACTAACAATAGAATCGAATATCATTAGAAACTATAAACGCAAGATTTTATGTTATAATGATGCCAATTTTGTTCTTTTTAATAACAAACTTAACAAAACGGATTGGACTGATTTTTCTCTGCTGCACCTTTACCGGATGACATGTGTACTTTATTTACTAATAAATATTTAGAAATAGCCAGCGAATGTATTCCTTCAAAACTAGTGACAATTAGACCTAACGACAAACCATGGTTTGACACTGAATTAAGACGTGAAATTATGAAAAGGGAAAGACTTTTACATAAACTTAAATCCAGGCGCACTCCCCTAAATTTGAGTAATTTTAGAAAACAACGTAATAAAGTAAATAATCTCAAAAAACGCAAGAAAGAACTATTTTATGCGGACATAAATGGACTTTTGGACAATTACAATAATACGAACCCTAGAAATTTTTGAAAGCTTGTGCGCAAACTTATCAAAACATCTGATACATCAACTTGTATTAAACCTTTAAGGAGTGCGGCAGGATCTATAGAAATGGACGACGACATCAAGACTGATATACTAAATAACTATTTTGTATCTTAGAACGGACACTAGATTAACTGACATTCCATTCAATATTAATGACATTACTGACGTACTCAAGACATTAAAGAGTGGTAAAGTTGTAGGTATTGATACAATAAGTCACATTATGCTAAAAAATACTGCTAATGCGGTAGCTTACCCTTTATCTTTAATTTTTCGCGCTTCTTTGGAGACTGGGTCTTTTCCCACACAATGGAAACATGCACTAGTAATGTCAATTTTTTTTAAAAAAAAAGGTGATAAGCAGGATCCCTCAAACTACAGACCTATTGCATTACTATGTACAATTGGTAAAGTTTTTGAACGAGTAGTGGCTAAGTATATACACAATTATTTGTTAGAAATTTCTCTTATATATAAGAATCAATCAGGTTTCCAACCAGGTTATTCTACTGTTCACCAACTTATAGAAATTTATCATAATATTTGTGAAAGTTTAGAAAAAAAGCAACATACCGGTATCGTTTTCTGTGATATCTCCAAGGCATTTGACCGAGTGTGGCACAGGGGACTGGGAGCGAAACTCCAGAGTTATGGTATATCAAGCAAGTTGTTGGATTGGCTGATGGATTATGTGTCAAATAGAAAACAACAGGTTTTTTTCGGTAATTGCAAATCTTCTGTGAAATCTACTAATGCTGGGGTACCTCAAGGTTCGGTCCTTGGTCCTCTTCTTTTTATTATTTATATTAATGATATAAGTGACGATCTAGTTAGTCTATCAAAACTATTTGCGGATGACACATCTCTTTTATACTGGGATAAATCTCCTCATCGTATTGAACAAAATATTAATAACGACCTGATAAAAATACAATCTTGGGCTGATAAGTGGTTGGTCAAGTTTAATCCGGTTAAAACTGAGGCGTTACTTTTCTCTAATATTGAATTAGATTATGTAATTGATATTAGATTCAATGGTGTTCATATTGATTTTGTAAACTGTCAAAAGCATCTGGGAGTAAACATCGATTCTAATTGTAAATGGAGCTCTCATATTGAAAATATAAGTAAAACTGTAGTTAAACAATTAGGTGTCCTCCGTAAACTAATATATACTCTAAATAGAACAACACTGAATAGAATATATAGATCTTTCGTTCTTCCTGTCCTTGAATACTGTTGTGAACTTTGGGATGGCTGTTCTTTAGCCGACGCTGATAGATTAGAAAAATTGCAACTGGAAGCTGGCCGTATTGTCACTGGTCTACCCTCTTATGCCAGTAGGCAGTCTCTTTATACTGAAACGGGTTGGGAACCTTTATCCCAGCGTCGTTCTCGTAGAAAACTACTACTGTTTTACAAAATACATAATCACTTTACTCCTAGCTACCTGAACACTCTACTCCCTAGTCTTGTTTCTGATAACTCCACACACAATCTCCGAAATTCCGAAAACTATGTTTTGCCAAACAACAGACTAGAATCTTCCAATCAATCCTTCTTTCCTTCTACAATCAGACAATGGAATCAGCTCCCCCTTAACATAAGACATACTGTTTCAATTTCAGCCTTAAAACATGTCATTCGCAACACAGATATACATAAATTACAGAACTATTTTTTCTATGGCGAAAGGAAACAGAACATTTTACACACTCGTTTAAGGAACCGTGCCAGTACATTAAGAAATCACTTATTTAGGGCCAATTTAGTTGTAGACCAACACTGTCACTGTGGATTTCCTATTGAAGACACCTATCATTTCTTTTTTTTCTTGTAATTCCTATATTGAACAAAGAATAACACTATTTCGTAATCTCAATACATATATTCCCCTTACCGTAAATCTATTGCTCTTTGGAGATTCTAACTTGTCTGATCGAGAAAACGAACTCATTTTCATGCACACTCAGCAATTCATTCAGGATTCAAATAGATTCTAACCCCACCCCTCCCCCCTCCTTTTGATCTTCCTTGTATCCCTTTTTAAATTACGACTTTTGTACAAATTACTTATTTCAAGTGAATTTTTATATCTTTTCCAATACCGACGGCATAAGAGAAACGTATGTCAAAGAAAGAAAGGAACGACCAGGAGAACGCTCACCATGGATTGGATTATATGGACATTAGTATAAGCAGTGAGTTTTGAACAGTGGAAAGCTTCAACTTTTGCCGCCGGTATTGGTAAGGATCGTCGCAAGCACGCATAGAATAAATAAATACTTATATTAAATCCAAATAAATCTCTCTCTCTCTCTCTCTCTCTCTCTCTCTCTCTCTCTCTCTCTGTAAATATACATATGCAAGCCTATATATCGATTTCTTTCTTTCCAAATGCTCTGTACATGTAATTGTGTGATTGCGATATTTTATGCCATCTTGTTATTCTTGTAATTTATGATTGTAATATTTAAGGGAGAGGGCTTTAGATACGTTGTATAACTTGTGCCCAATCCCGATTGCACAGAAGGCAATAAAATATGTTTAAACTAACGCCAACACCGAAAATTCAAGACTCAAAGTAAAGTTTCATGGATTTAAAAATATTTTAATTTAAGTTTTATATAACGACACTTCAAAACAATGCAATAACAGATTCAAACCGTTAGCCGGTCTGCAGATGTCTCGAAATATATCGAAATAAAGCGTTCATTGATAAATACACCATGTACAGTGTGGTCTGGTTTGGTTATAGTTGGCTCTGACCGACATTAGTAGATCAGTAGATGGTCTGGCCGGAGTAAGCCTGCTGACCGTACATCTGCTGTCCACCGCCTAAATGCCCTAGTCCAGAACTGTATTGTCCGGCACCGTACATCTGGGAACCTCCGTACTGTCCAGCTCCGTACATCTGGGAACCTCCGTACTGTCCAGCTCCGTACATCTGGGAACCTCCGTACTGTCCAGCTCCGTACATCTGGGAACCTCCGTACATCTGGGATCCTCCATATTGTCCTGCGCCGTACATCTGAGAGCCAGCGTACTGACTTCCGGTGGTGTAAACTGTGGGGTAATCCTGTACCACCATCCCACCACTGTGGTATCCTCCTTTGTGTTTCCAGCATGAACCTACGACATCAAATTTATTAATATTAACAAGTAATTCAGCAAAAATAATTTTTGTGTGGCAGACGTCTACCGCCAGAAGCAGTGTGAAGAGAGTAAAAATGACACAAGAGTTTGGTTTGGGTTTTTTTGACGTCACATCAACAGTTATGTCTAACACATAGGCTTCTATAATTTTGAGTATAATTAATATTAACATAATCAAAAGGATCCAGAGAAAAGCATAGTTTTCTATACCGCGACAAAAGCATGATTTCATAAATATATTGTGACAGTCACTGGTTTTATTGTTTTTGTTTTTTCCCTTAATGACAATATACCATGGATAAATATGTACTTTAGGTAATAACCGTTGCTATGAATTAACGAAAGAGTAAAACTCTGTGTACATACCTGATCCTTTGACGATAGGATGGAACCCATGACCGCCATAATGGCCGCCACCTACGATATAGCCGGGGCCTCCGTGAAAATCATCGATGTCACCTCCAATGATAAAACCATCGTCTAAATCGGCAGAAACGACCGCTAGGACGACGACAAGGATGGCGACGGAGAATTTCATGGTGATTAGCTGTGAAAAGGAGATGTTCGAATTAGTGAATTAACTAAACATATATGCATTTCTATCTGACATTCTGGACCACTGTGGAGCTGCAGTAAACATTCTAATAATATAAAAGCTGAAATAATGTACAACTTGCAATTGATTAAAATTCTAAACCGAGTGCATGTCTTCCATAATACCTAGTAAAGTGTCTTTATCATACTATTTCTATGATCGTTATATACTGCATATCAAGACCAGAGCAACGAAATATGAATTTGATAAAAAATCTTTAAGATATATAATCAATATTATATATATGATTAGTATAACGTTCGCTCCTATCGTGAACCACCGAACTGCACACTTACATGTTAGTCTGGAAGATGAACACTTTCTCCCTCGACTGTTGGATATTATATAGGGGTCCAAATTACACCAGTCCATATAACGCACCCGGAAGTGACGGGCACCTGTCCACTCGTGGAGTAGCGCCTCCCGCCGGTGTTACGTGACGACCAAGCGCTAGACCAATTAATACGTAAGATCAGGAAGCGAACGTGCACAGTTTACGTGATATTTCCATAGATGTTACAGCACTGACCAGAAGGGAGGCATTCCTAGGACCAGCTGGTCAGTTGAGTAATGATACATGCGACGCACACGGAAAGCAAGTCTCGAACACCTGCCATAATTCTGGTGTGTTTCAGTGGGATTTCGACCGAGGGAAAGCAAGGCCCTAGTAAATCACAGCTGAGTGATTGAGTTTTTTTTCGAGAGAAAAAATCTTGTTCATTATCGAAAACATTTTCATTTTAAAAATGATCACATTTGGTTTCGATTATGAAATTTAATGACCTTTCCAATTCAAATTGGAAATTGTCATATGTCATATTTTGTTTTCTTGTATATTAAATGTAAATGGAATTTCACTGCCTCTCCTGGCTTACATCAGCGAATGTATATTAACGACAAATTCTTGTGAAGTTTTAATGTTCAATTAGGATATATCCTTGTGGTTAATGATTTTTAATGAAAAATTTAAAATGTAATACAATTTTGTCACACGATCCCTAGAGTGAGTGAATCGTGTTCGCGATCAGAATTATTTTCATATTATTATGAGGAGATTCTGTCTATATATATATTGCTCACTTTACACAAAGCGTTACACATTGTATATACCACATTACT
Source organism: Pecten maximus (assembly GCF_902652985.1). Taxonomy (NCBI): domain Eukaryota; kingdom Metazoa; phylum Mollusca; class Bivalvia; order Pectinida; family Pectinidae; genus Pecten; species Pecten maximus. Next base: position 50,008,012 of record NC_047017.1, read on the forward strand.
TTTTTGGGTGGATGTTGTACCAAAGTACATTCACATCTACTAATGAGCCTAATGCTCACAGTGGTAAACAATTTGAAGCTAAGAGAATGATTCTGGTCGTACGTTGTTTTTTTTTAATTTGTAATTCATCAAAATATTATAAACATACCATTCAGCTGTGTTGTTCACATTGCTGAGATGTATCTAGTATTACTTAAAGAGGCTTACCCGCAGACGGACCGGTAAACGGCACATCTCCGATCACTAAATAAACTTCAGTACACGTTTCTATGTGACAAAATTAGAGGCTTTCCGACTTTATTTCTTGAAAACAATTACAGAATATGTATTTAAAAGACGTTTTAAAACTCAACCTGAGAGGGAAATGTATGGAATATAACGGCAAATCTTCTTTGTAAATCGCCGCTGCCTTTGAAGTTATCACTGTGTGGCACTGTGCACGTGCTTGTTTCTTTGATGTGTCAATCAAATTAGACTCCACTTTATAGCGGGGACTTATTGCGGGTTGCGATTAAATAAATAATATTTAAAAAATGAGGTTTAAATATCACTTTTCAGCGTTTTATAAGGAAAATAAAATGAAAAACTCAACAATTCCAACAATCTGACATGTGTAAAAAATCTTTTTCTATTAGCCAATGTTTCTGATCTCTCTGCGGGCAAGCCTCTTTAATAGAGACACACCAATGGCAAACATGAAATAATAGCCATACTCGTGTAATATGCATGTTTCACCTAAGGCATATAAAAGTGGAAAACATAAATTATTAGACAAAGCCGGGCAGTTAGATTCTCCTCACAGACACGCTTGTAATGTGGCCGTTTATGACCGGACGACCTGACACGGTAAAAGTTTGTCAGTCTATCTATAGACCCCGAGGCTGTAGGTTCGATTCTTACTACAGGTGATCATTGAGCAAGGTTCCTTGTCGCCTAAATCTACGGAAAGTTCATTAAGTGAGATTGTTTTTCTTAAATTCTGCGATGTTTTTCAAATGAGCATTTTAAATCAAGGGAGCTCCTTAAGTTCAGGAATATTGATTAAACCGTGTCAGTTACGGTAATACACACATGTACTACATTAACGGTTGTAGCCCTTGGCTACTGTTGTGAAAAGTCTACATCGGAATAAACGTCCCTTTGATCATAATTTATACTTCAAGGCATAAATGTATTTTAAGTGTATACAGATTAGAGGCCTATTAACGTATAGGATTATTTTCATTAAGTTTTATTTCTTTTGCAATAATAACTAAACAGTTTATAATGTGATATTAATGACTTGCTACCCGGAATTGAAGCCAGGAGTTAATTTGAGAGAAACCCGGTGGACCCCTCACCCGACCGTCCATTACAATTTAAATCCATTCTTATTTGGCTGGTTTTTAAGCATCTTTTACTGTCCAATCAGACACACAATTAGTTTGCAAAATTAAAAACAAGTTTATGACACCGTTTTTAATCACAAAAGCGATATATTCGTATGCAAGATCGCTTCAAAAGGTCTTAAAATGCACTGACACTTAAAACAGCTCTACCCACCAAACCTAATATACGGGTTTAGGTCTATATACGATAGACCGTAACCAATCTAATGTCTCCATAAGGCCTTAAATCAAGATTATTAGGGTTTCTACGGGTACCTCAGAAGATGAAGAAAAGCAACGATATGCGACACGTTTAAACGGGCATTCCTTCGTTCGGACATCAAAAACATGGACTTTTTATATTGATGAAATCTATGTCAGAACAATGATTATATGAGTGTAATTAAATGTAATGAGCCTACAGGTAATGAAATCAACGCCGAAATGTACAGAGGAAAAGGTGTATTATATACAAATACCGTATGCCTTTGCGTTAATTAGTGATACTTAGGGTCGAATTAAGAATTTTCGAGACTTAATACTCGAAGAACTTTGGTTTATCGTGAGAATTAAACTGTCATATCAATCTAAAAATGATAACTTTTACTACGTGGAAAAAAATAAATATTTGCCAGTAATTTTATTTTTTTTGACGACTCAAACTTTATTCAAACAAAAGAATGTCCTTTTAATGCGTTATGGCACATGCAAAACGAGATTGTTATCTGCATAACTTTTGGTAATAACAAGAACTTATCAGGAGGTAATGGATATTGAAAAAACAATATACTTAAAATGAAATATCACGCTAAGATAAGGGTACCGTAGCGGATGTCAAACCCATTACAGTCCTTTCATATTTCAATGTTGCCCTCGGGATATTCATCCTAGGTATACTAATTAAGTACGAAATGTACGTGATTATACATTTTATAAACTTGCACAAACATTTCAAATGGATCGATCATTGATATTTTAAAAGTTTAAACTCTTGACATTCGGTACTCCCTTCGGGCTGGTGTTATCAAACCTTCACATGTCTGGTCAGGTTAAAACCTTTATCATACAAGCTTACTAGACATGTTATGGTCTAAAAAGTTCGAGGATCACAAATTTTCTAATATGCTTGTAAATCCTTTCTACGTCAGTTGGGATGAGATATTGTTAGAAGTAGTATATAGTCGGTTGGTGAGATGGGTTTTTTCTTAAAAAAAATAATAAAAAAATAAACATTAAATCTGAAGAAAAATGTTGCTGAATAGTAAAAATATGTTTAGTATTAGGAAGTTTTGTATTTGTCTAACGGCCTGTGAAAATGTCCATTTAATGTTAAGTAAAACAAACAAACAGACACACACACACATTACCTTACTTCGTTTTTATTCTGCAACATTAATGTTTCACACACAAAGAACTCGGAGTGAATGAAAGCAAAACAAAAATTAAACTAATACCTCGCCAGGAAATATTTAACTAAAATATTGTAGGAAAATATTTAACTGATACCTCGCAGAAAAATAGTCAGCTCATATCTCGCCGGGAAATATTTATCTTATACATCGCAGGGAAATACTTAACTAATTCCTGACCGGAAAATATTTAACTAATGCCTCTATTATTGTCCCTTCTTTCTATTATAGCAGTAGCAGGATGGGTCAGATTCTCCGTGCCAGATTAAGGATGGAGTGCTGTTCTCTCAAATTTTACTTGTTCCGTAGAAATCTTATTGACAGTCCTCTCTGTCCATGTAATAACGGAAACGAAACCAATGAACACTTCTTGTTACGCTGTCGTCGTTACTCTCAACTTCGAGCACGTATCTTTATTGAAATAACCTGTCCTATCACAAATCGAGTACTCTGATTCTGGATTTTTTATGGAATATTCTACCATGTTTGCTATGTAACGCCAGTTTTGATTGGTTAAAAACCATGTATTATTTTCCAATAACCCACGCTCGTGCCAATAATACACGCTCGTGAGTCACGGCTGTTACAATTTTAAATATTTGATATTCACCCGTTTCATAAAAGGTTACTATAGCCGAGTGGCCTAATGGGTTAGTCTTACAATATATTTTATCACGACGCGAGTTCGAATCCTACGGAGGCCCCCACTTTTTTTCTTTTTTTTTTAATCCTTTTTTTTTTATTTTCAAAATCAATGCCATATGATAGGTGCTCTTGATCGTAGTACTGTATTGCCTGTATATTTCATCAACAAATAATGCAATACTCAAGAAATAAATTACAAGGTTTTCCCGGGGTTTCTTTGCTGTTTTTCTATTAGAAAGAGGTCGATCTCAGAACTAAACAGTACATGGTAGAATCAACTTTGACTCGTGTATTGTTGCAGGATATACAACTCGGACTCGGATATTTTGCAATTTTAATTAATAACTCAGGCCTGCGGCCTTCGTTATTAATTTCATTGCAAACTATCCTCGTCCTCGTTGTATATCCTGCAATAATACACGAATCATCGTTAATTATTTCTTAAGTAAATGTCATAAAATAAAAAAAGATGTTGTTATTCAAGACTATATTGATGGGGGTTTAAAGATGATTGATGTTCATTCTTTTATTGACTCTCTGAAGTTAGGTTGGGTAAGAAGATTATTTCACTCATCTGGTAAGTGGAAATTAATTTAAATACATATGTTGATTTTAGAAAACTATGTAACTGTGGAAAGGAATATATTGATTTGTGTAGATCCAATTGTAAAAACTTTTTTTGGAGGGATGTGTTTAAATAATTAAATAGGCTTAATAATTCAGATTCTATTAGGCTTCCAAAACCAGACTCAATTTTAAAATCACCCATCTGGTATAATAATGATATCAAGGTAAACAACAAGTATGTTTTTTATCAAAATTGGTTTGATGTGGGCATATTAACAATAAATGATTTAATTAAAGATTCAGATAATTTAACTTTTCTTTCTTTTGGAGAGTTCAGACATAATTTTCGAACTATAAACACAAATTTTCTACAATACCATGGACTAGTTTCAGCTATCAAACGCTTTTTGAAAAAAAATTGATTACCTGATACAAAGACCTCAACAGCCTTTTATACCTTTTCTATTTGACATATTTTTTAAGAGTGAAAAGGGTTCAACAGATTTTTACAAATGCCTTATTGCGCCAATATCCATACCTACTGGAACAAGAAAATGGAACCAAGAATTCATTATTGATCAAAATAAATGGGCCAAAATATTCAAACTTCCTTTTATAGTTACCAAAAGATCTAAATTACAATGGTTCCAAGTGAGAATTATACACCATATTTTGGTAACAAACACTTTTCTTTTTAAAATAAACTTAAGTCCTAGTATTTTATGTAACTTATGTTGTATGGAGCGTGAAACAATAGTGCATTGCTTATGGGAATGCCAAGAGGTTCAGTCACTATTACAGAGATTTGAAGCATTACTTGATATACTTTTAATTCCGTTTGCTTATAATAAAGAATCCTTCCTGTTTGGTATAGTATCACAGTACTGCAGTAATGTTGATAACGAAATTTTAATTCTGATCAAGCATTATATTTATAAAACTAGATGCCTCAGCAACTCTTTAAATCTCAATGCGCTTATTAATGTCATCAAAGATCATTTTTTGATTCAACAATATACATGTATAAATCACAGTAAAAGCGAGAAAATTAAAAGGCAATTTGAACTCAATTGGAAGAAATGGAAACCTGTCCTAGATCTATAGTCATCTGAAAAAGATAGTTCCTCTTTGCATACTATTATATAACTTTATGTCCCCAAAGACTGACATCGCCTGTTCTAGCTCCTTTCAAATACTTTTTATTTTTACCATTTAAAGAAATTTTCTCCCATGCTTCTGTCGTGTTTGTCTGTCTGTGTGTGTGTTCTCTGTGTGATGGTGTGTCCGAGTATGCGTCTGTCTGTGCGTGTGTCTGTTTGTCTTGTGTGATGGTGTGTCTGTCTGTGTCTATGTGTGTGTGTGTGTGTGTGTGTGTGTGTGTGTGTGTGTGTGTGTGTGAGAGAGAGAGAGAGCGTGTGTGTTTGTCTGTGTAATGGTGTGTCTGTCTGTGTCTATGTGTGTCTGTCTGTGTGTGTGTGTGAGAGAGAGAGAGAGAGAGCGTGTGTGTTTGTCTGTGTAATGGTGCGTCTGTCTGTGTCTATGTGTGTGTCTGTCTGTCTGTGTGTGTGTGTGTGTGTGTGCGTCTGTCTGTGTCTATGTGTGTGTCTGTGTGACGGTGCGTATGTCTGCTTCTTTCTCACTCTGTATACATGTAGGCTAGGTTATGTATGTGTGTTAATATTTAAATGATATAAGTAGATGTGAGGCTTGTGGTTCAAGTTCTTTATGATTAACTCCACATCATATGATGATGAAAATGAACTTGATAATAAAATGTAAAGATGATGATGATACTCAATTGTTGTGATTGAATGATGAATGTAAGATGATGTTAATGATGATAATTACGATGAAAAGGATAATTTTTCTTAATAGGATGATAACAAGAATGATGTCTGTATAGATGATAGCTTAAAATGATCGTGATGAAGATGATGTTTTTTGTGTGATGATAAGGACGATGATGTTTTATTGTGATGAAAAAAATGATAATGATTTAAGTATGGATGATGATATCATGATAGATGATGATGATGATTAAGTTTGATTCTTTTGATGATGACGATGATGAATCGATGGTGTTGATGATGATGATGATGATGATGATGATGATGATGATGATGATGATGAATCGATGGTGATTAGGGTGATGATGATGATGATGGTGATGAACCGATGAGGATGGTGAGGAGTAGGATGATGATGAGGATGATGCTGATGCTGATATGATGATGATGGTGATGATGATGATGATGATGATGATGGTGATGAACCGATGATGATGATGATGATGATGATGATGATGATGAAGATGATGAATCATGAGTAAGGATTATAGTTACTGTGGGTGTAAGTGTGAGAATGTGTGTGCATATATGTTTCAAATGTTTTGTATTTATGAAAAACATCTTGAAAAATAAAAAACAAAAACAAAAAACCCCAAACAAATCGAGTACTGTTATTCGGGAATGATGAACTGACTTATGATCAAAATGCTCTTATCTTCATATGTGCTCAAACTGCTGAACCCCCTCACCCTCAAAACCCTTTTCCACTCTCCTAACTAATACATCGCCGGGAAATATTTAACTCATACCTAACCAGAAAATATTTAACTAATACCTCGCCGGTAAATATTTAACTAATACATCGCCGGGAAATATTTAACTAATACCTCGCCGGGAAATATTTAACTAATACCTCGCCGGGAAATAATTAACTAATACCTCGCCGGTAAATATTTAACTAATACATCGCCGGGAAATATTTAACTAATACCTCGCCGGGAAATATTTAACTAATACCTCGCCGGTAAATATTTAACTAATACCTCGCCGGGAAATATTTAACTAATACCTCGCCGGGAAATATTTAACTAATACATCGCCGGGAAATATTAACTAATACCTCGCCGGGAAATATTTAACTAATACATCGCCGGGAAATATTTAACTAATACATCGCCGGGAAATATTTAATTAATACATCGCCGGGAAATATTTAACCAATACCTCGTCAAAAAATATCTAACTAATACCTCGCCGGGAAATATTTAACTAATACCTCACTAAAAAATATTTAACTAATACCTTACCAGAAAATATTTAACCAATACCTCACCAGAAAATATTTAACCAATACCTCGCCGGGAAATATTTAACTGATACCTCGCCGGGAAATATTTAACTGATACCTCGCCGGGAAATATTTAACTAATACATCGCCGGGAAATATTTAACTAATACATCGCCGGGAAATATTTAATTAATACATCGCCGGGAAATATTTAATTAATACATCGCCGGGAAATATTTAACCAATACCTCGTCAAAAAATATCTAACTAATACCTCGCCGGGAAATATTTAACTAATACCTCACTAAAAAATATTTAACTAATACCTTACCAGAAAATATTTAACCAATACCTCACCAGAAAATATTTAACCAATACCTCGCCGGGAAATATTTAACTGATACCTCGCCGGGAAATATTTAACTGATACCTCGCCGGGAAATATTTAACTGATACCTCGCCGGGAAATATTTAACCAATACCTCGCCGGGAAATATTTAACTGATACCTCGCCGGGAAATATTTAACTAATACCTCGCCGGTAAATATTTAACTAATACATCGCCGGTAAATATTTAACTAATACCTCGCCGGGAAATATTTAACTAATACCTCGCCGGGAAATATTTAACTAATACCTCGCCGGTAAATATTTAACTAATACCTCGCCGGGAAATATTTAACTAATACCTCGCCGGGAAATATTTAACTGATACCTCACCGGGAAATATTTAACCAATACCTCGCCGGGAAATATTTAACTAATACCTCGCCGGTAAATATTTAACTAATACTTCGCCTGGAAATAAATGAATAACACCTCTTACACTCAGGCTAACCTTGTTATACCGGTTTTCACACAACTGTTGACTGTACAGGAAGACATATAAACGCGTTGAAATAAATTATTAAATGTTAAATGTTGTTAACTCGATCTCGAATTTAATTCAATTTGTCTGAAGATCAGCTTCATTCACCAATGAAATCGTTACGTATGGCGCCGTTGCATCATTCTTTAGTAACGTTTTCCAGAACAGATTTCTATTTAATTGTCATGAATCCCTAATTAACTCAAATGTCAACACATATAGTAGGTAGCTATACATCACTTCCTTATCTGACATATTTAACAAGAATCAATTTCTGTGTGTATGTTTATTAATCTTCAAGTTCCTAACGGGAATTTGCTTCGTTTTCCAAGATGGCGGACATTGAGAATTGACTCTCTTTTTTTCTGTAAAAAAACTTGAAAACGTCTGTACCTATATATTTTGCGCACCCCCTAATTTAAACTTAATTTCAGTACAAAATTACACGAGTTTTTACGGTAAATACAAAATTCAATCCTTGAAGTTTTAAAGCGTGATCTTATAAATTGTTTAAATTGAGAATAACAGTTAGAGCTAAAATGATCGTATCGCAAAAATGTATAATGTAACAATCAGTCAAAATTTTCAAATTGTAGCGTATGACCAAATTAAAGCAGACAAGTCGAAATATTATTGAAATAGACAATAATGTACATCAACTACAGCCATAGACAATAATGTACATTAACTACAGTCATAGACAATAATGTACATCAACTACAGTCATAGACAATAATGTACATCAACTACAGTCATAGACAATAATGTACATCAACTACAGTCATAGACAATAGTGTACATCAACTACAGTCAGACAATAATGTACATCAACTACAGTCATAGACAATAGTGTACATCAACTACAGTCATAGACAATAGTGTACATCAACTACAGTCATAGACAATAGTGTACATCAACTACAGTCATAGACAATAATGTACATCAACTAGTCATAGACAATAATGTACATCAACTACAGTCATAGACAATAATGTACATCAACTACAGTCATAGACAATAATGTACATCAACTACAGTCATAGACAATAATGTACATCAGTTATAGTCATAGACAATAATGTACATCAACTACAGTCACAGACAATAATGTACATCAAATACAGTCATAGACAATAATGTACATCAAATACAGTCATAGACAATAATGTACATCAAATACAGTCATAGACAATAGTGTACATCAACTACAGTCATAGACAATAATGTACATCAACTACAGTCATAGACAATAATGTACATCAGTTATAGTCATAGACAATAATGTACATCAAATACAGTCATAGACAATAATGTACATCAACTACAGTCATAGACCATAATGTACACCAACTACAGTCATAGACAATAATGTACATCAACTACAGCCATAGACAATAATGTACATCAACTACAGTCACAGACAATAATGTACATCAACTAAAGTCATAGACAATAATGTACATCAAATACAGTCATAGACAATAATGTACATCAAATACAGTCATAGACAATAGTGTACACCAACTACAGTCATAGACAATAATGTACATCAACTACAGTCATAGACAATAATGTACATCAGTTATAGTCATAGACAATAATGTACATCAAATACAGTCATAGACAATAATGTACATCAACTACAGTCATAGATAATAATGTACACCAACTACAGTCATAGACAATAATGTACACCAACTACAGTCATAGACAATAATGTACATCAACTACAGTCATAGACAATAATGTACATCAACTAAAGTCATAGATAATAATGTACATCAACTAAAGTCATAGATAATAATGTACACCAACTACAGTCATAGACAATAATTTACACCAACTACAGTCATAGACAATAATGTACATCAACTACAGCCATAGACAATACTGTACATCAACTACAGTCATAGACAATAACGTAATTAACTAGTCATAGACAATAATATACATCAACTACAGTCATAGACAATAATGTACATCAACTACAGTCATAGACAATAATGTACATCAACTACAGCCATTGACAATAATGTACATCAACTACAGTCATAGACAATAATGTACATCAACTACAGTCATAGACAATGATGTACATCAAATACAGTCATAGACAATAATGTACATCAACTACAGTCATAGATAATAATGTACACCAACTACAGTCATAGACAATAATGTACACCAACTACAGTCATAGACAATAATATACATCAACTACAGTCATGGACAATAATGTACATCAACTACAGTTATAGACAATAACGTAATTAACTAGTCATAGACAATGATGTGCATTTACTACAGTCACAGACAATATTTTTTTATTAGTACACATATTTTTAAAACCTCACATAATGTCTACAAGGTTGAAACGATTTCTGACTCCTAGATAGCAATCAGATCTTGTGTAAACCTTCTCTAGCAGACATAAACATACCATATCTGTTAAAATTAATGAAATTTTACAACTTTGTGGATCCGTAATTAGAATATTGTATTTCGTAGATACTGGTTAGTATTACTATAATCAGGACTATAATATCAAACACTCATACTCCTAAACACAATCAGACCTTTGGCAGGCCTTCTCTAACAGTAGTCTTCGTTTTTATAATTTGCTTTGTGATAAAGTGAAATACAAAGTTTATTCTAGCATCGATAACTCATAATAACATATTGTCAAGTAGAATTTTATTAACATTCATTTTGAAATTAGAATTATTTTTTCGTCTTTCAACGACCATGTATTTGAAGAGTTAAAATACAACTCCGAAGTATTCCAAGCTGAGTCCCGCCACGGACTCAGGTGTTATATTATAGGTATCATATGTATACATGTATTCAGATATTTTTTACATTACGTTTATATTAGGTATCTACTAGAAGCCAGTAAGAAGATAGCTACCAATGTTTTACTTGTGGAGAGTTAATGAGTTGCTCTCATTAATGAAAAATAGAAGATATCAATAATCTCCTTCCTCGTTTACCATCATTTATATATTTCTGAGGCTTCATAATTAGCCTAGAATTTAAAGTAACTTTATGTCTTCCTTTGCATTGTACACATATATTGACGCAATCAAATTTAGAAACAGACTAACAGTCATTGCCGTCAGAACCGTGATGTTACTCACAACTTGAGAACAAGGATACTTCAAACAAAAATAATACCAGGATAGGCTTTATGTAGTTAGGTCTCGAGATAAACCTGTAGATGAGGACCATGGGGAAGATTTGTGGTCTACATCATGATGAAATATTGTACTTCCTTGTGTCATATAAAGTCTCATTCTGAGTATTTGACTTACCCTGATTTAACCATGATTTGTGTTACGGGTACAGTCGATGATGCAGAAGACGTTTACTATTCCGGAACACCTGGTTCTTTTTATACTTTTTATTGGTTCGTAAATCTGTATTTATATTGGCTAGGAGTTACAATTACAGTTGTTTTGTAATCATGTCGGTATTCTTTGTTATTTTATATACTAATATTGATGACTAGGGGATTAATTTATTCTTTGACATACACTACATGAACAGTAACACGAAGCACGGATTGGGAAACTCCATTTTCATATTTGACAAAATATGACTACAAGAAAAAATAGTTTTCACAATAGAATTGAGGGGAAACCTTAATTAGAATACACTGTGTATTTAACGCTATGTAAGTGTTGTCAGATGGCAATATATTGTACACGAGAAAATACTAAACGAGATGCGTAGTTACAATACGACGTCTTATCTAGACTTAAATCGAAAGCAAGATTGGGCAAAACCGATTTCGGTTTATATATAGTACCATAACGGTTATTTGAGTCGATCTGTTGGTTTGTCTATAGTATCCTAAAACGAAAGTAGAATTGATTGCATTAGTTTATTTATAGTAGCTTGAACCGAAAGATGAAAAATACATGTAAAACAGTATATAGCATACGTATGAAACGAAAGTAGGTAGATATACGGTTATACCATATCGGGCAGGTTAACTTAACAAGGTAAGAATCAAAAGCTTATTTTCACTATATTATCAAGTCCATTGTACACAAATCAAACATAATTATCTGTATAAGTAGTTACTATATCGTTTTTATCCTTATTGTCAAAATTAATTTACGCATTCCAGTTCTGTTCTTGCACAATCGTACACATGGTGATTACGCTATTGTAAATGATATTAATTGTAAGCAGATATAAACATATCATATATGTTTAAATTAATGAAATTTAACAACTTTGTGGATCCGTAATTAGAATATTGTATTTCGTAGACACTGGTTAGTATTACTATAAACAGGACTATAATATCAAACACTCATACTCCTAATACACAAGAAAACTACCTTGAAACGAAAGTTGATTTCCTCACATATGAAAATGGGTCTTTCGTTTGGTTAATATCACGCACAGTTAATGCTCTTCCGCGTCAATTCTAAATCGTAATTGTGAATGAATATTAACAGTAGTAAGTAGAGTATTTTCTTAAATAAATCTTCATCACTAGCCCGCCACCTCTGGGTTGCGAGTTCAAAACCTACGTGGGGCAGTTGCCAGATACTGACTGTAGGCCGGTGTTTTTTCTCCTGGTACTCCGGCTTTCCTCCACCACCAAACCTAGCACGTCCTTAAATGACCCTGACTGTTAATAGGACGTTAAACAAAATAAACCAAACCAAACCAATCCTTAACTAAACCTTACAATCTTGAACACGTGGTATTATGCTATGGGTACGGTTTATGTTTGATAAGTACATTGCTCTTTATTTAATTAAAGTTGATTTTAAAAATATCAGCTAGTACATGTGTAGGAATGGAGGGTAAATCAGATTCTTTTATTTTATTTAACTTCAAAATTCTTCTAGTTACAAACCAAATTGTATATTTTGTATTATTCAAAACAATGTATGTAGGATTGAATGGAAAACCCCGTTAACTTTCAATTTCAAATACAATTTTAATCAAATGTACTTCACAATCACAAAACTACGGAACTATTGATTTAATCATGCTTGTCACACAATAGTTTTTTTATAAAATGTTTTCAGTCCACCACGTAAACAAATGAAATCGTTTGTTACGTCGCTTTTGATTGGGCAATACAGTGGCGTTATGATTTATAGTTCGTCTTTAAATCAGGGACTTTGGGATTAATTAATATTTGATATTGTCAAGATTTCATCAAAATGATTAAGAAATATTTTCAGGTACATTATCATTAAATAGCGGAATGTATTCAAATAAGAAAGGATATATTACAAAGGATTTCCTTGTTATGCATATTGGCAGTCATCATCACAATAAACGGATGATAATTCTAGATTCTCTTTCACGAAATATTGGCTAAAGTAAAGTTATAGATAAATAGCAATACACTATATATATATCATGATAAAACCATTGTTTCAACGAGATGTGAAAGCATGACATCAATAACGTAATATATTTATAGGGCGACTTGAGCACATATAATGTTTGAAGGTGACATGTAATAAAACATCTAATTAAAAGTGAATACATCTTATTTAACATCGCTGTTTTATATAAAACGAGCTGACCTTGCTGTCGGTTTATATGAAACATAACTTGAATACACTAATCATGATTTTTTAAGTTTAATCATATAATTAGTATTGATTTCGTTGTTACAAAATGTATTTAATTGTATATTCCTGAGTTGGTAGGGGTTGCTATATGCATGTAACTGTTTGAACAGGACACTATCCCAGTGGCAGCTCAGCAATTACAACGAATACAGTAAGATGGCGGACAAATCCATGGTAACGGTAGGTCTCGTCAACAACTGTTAGCAAATCATAATTTCATCAGATATATTTATCGTGGCTTTTATAAATTAATATTACCAGATTGCCTTCTTATGATATACAATAAAGTTTAGAGCAAGCTGATCAATTAAACAAAATCATTATGGATTGTTTTGTTGATAACTTGGAGAACTCGCCATTATTTTCGTCAAGTCTTCTACTCTGAATTCAGATAAATCAACAGAATTGTTAAATTGACGAAACTTAATCTTGGAGGCATGCGACATTAACACGCTTGTTTTAGGTATTTGAGCATCGATTTAATCAATCATTTGATCCAAACAAAATGCAATCATATGGACAAAGTGTTATAGCATGTTCGACTAAATGATAACATTATTTTATGCAAAACAATTTTCAGGATGACGAATATCTTTCGCCAGATGAATTCACTACTGAGGAACGTGACCTTCAGAAGGAAATAGCAGGGTTATCAAAACAGATTGAATGTTTGAAAAAAGACAAAGACGAAGCGCACAAGTACATAAAAGATATGTCAGCAAGAATTTCCGAAAATGCAGTAATGGAAAAAGAAATAAAACGACTAACAGTCGAGAACAAAGATTTGAACAGCAGGTTACAAACTGGGGATATGGAGTACGTGAAGTTATGGAAGGAAGTTTTTCCATCAAAAAATAACCCTCAGACGACAACCACAGACAAAAGTGTATCCAACCCTGTACTTATGAACGAGAAGACCGCTGAGCAGATCACAGGTACAGCAAAGGCTAGTGAACTTACAGAGAAATATCACTTAAGTTATTATCTTACTGGTACGCCGTTACCCTAATCATGGACTCAGGAAAAGTACATGTCTTAAATCATGAATATATTTTACACACTACATGTGGTCACGATGACAGCAACTATTAGAATTTTAACCACTGGCTAGCACACAACTTCAACTTCAACTATCACAACTAAGTGAATGTATGTCATGATGAATCGTGAAAAACCCCAATTAAGTCTGGAATGGATTTCTCTCAGACCAGTTCAGAATTTCAGAATAAACCCCACATACTATGAACTTCAGCTTTCTTAGATAGCCGTAGTCATATGACTTACATATATAATTAAATAATCACTTATATAGCCGTCGTCACATGACTTACATACATGTATATAATTAAATAATCACGTTTATTGCCGTCGTCATATGACTTACATATCTAATTAAACAATCACTTCCATACATTTTAACTTGAAGATGCTGCTTACCACTACATAGTTACATACCTAACATACTTTGATGTCCGGCTATATTCTCTATGTTTTCCTATAAACATACCTAACATACTTTGATGGCCGGCTATATTCTATATGTTTTCCTATAAACATACCCAGCATACTTTGATGGCCGGCTATATTCTATATGTTTTCCCATAAACATACCTAACATACTTTGATGCCGGCTATATTCTATATGTTTTCCTATAAACATATCTAACATACTTTGATGTCCGGCTATATTCTATATGTTTTCCCGTAAACATATCTCACATACTTTGATGTCCGGCTATATTCTATATGTTTTCCCATAAACATACCTAACATACTTTGATGCCGGCTATATTCTATATGTTTTCCTATAAACATACCTAACATACTTTGATGGCCGACTATATTCTATATGTTTTCCCATAAACATACCCAGCATACTTTGATGGCCGGCTATATTCTATATGTTTTCCCCTAAACATACCTAACATACTTTGATGCCGGCTATATTCTATATGTTTTCCCATAAACATACCTAACATACTTTGATGGCCGACTATATTCTATATGTTTTCCTATAAACATACCCAGCATACTTTGATGGCCGGCTATATTCTATATGTTTTCCCATAAACATACCTAACATACTTTGATGCCGGCTATATTCTATATGTTTTCCTATAAACATATCTAACATACTTTGATGTCCGGCTATATTCTATATGTTTTCCCGTAAACATATCTCACATACTTTGATGTCCGGCTATATTCTATATGTTTTCCCATAAACATACCTAACATACTTTGATGCCGGCTATATTCTATATGTTTTCCTATAAACATACCTAGCATACTTTGATGTCCGGCTATATTCTATATGTTTTCCCATAAACATACCCAGCATACTTTGATGGCCGGCTATATTCTATATGTTTTCCCCTAAACATACCTAACATACTTTGATGCCGGCTATATTCTATATGTTTTCCCATAAACATACCTAACATACTTTGATGGCCGACTATATTCTATATGTTTTCCTATAAACATACCCAGCATACTTTGATGGCCGGCTATATTCTATATGTTTTCCCCTAAACATACCTAACATACTTTGATGACCGGCTATTTTCTATATGTTTCCTATAAACATACCTAACATACTTTGATGTCCGGCTATATTCTCTATGTTTTCCTATAAACATACCTAACATACTTTGATGGCCGGCTATATTCTATATGTTTTCCTATAAACATACCCAGCATACTTTGATGGCCGGCTATATTCTATATGTTTTCCCATAAACATACCTAACATACTTTGATGTCCGGCTATATTCTATATGTTTTCCCGTACACATATCTCACATACTTTGATGTCCGGCTATATTCTATATGTTTTCCTATAAACATACCTAGCATACTTTGATGTCCGGCTATATTCTCTATGTTTTCCTATAAACATACCTAACATACTTTGATGGCCGGCTATATTCTATATGTTTTCCCATAAACATACCTAACATACTTTGATGACAGGCTATATTCTATATGTTTTCCTATAAACATACCTAACATACTTTGATGTCCGGCTATATTCTATATGTTTTCCTATAAACATACCTAAGATACCTTTGTGGTCAATGCATTGTTTGCTTATATATTATATATTATGTGCCAATATTATTCTGATTGCTGCGATTACGCTGACCCATCTGACAATGTCTATATAAAAACCTTACATTGTTTGTAGCTTATTAAAATGTTTGTTTAAAGTTTCGAGATCCTTGTACCGCGAAATATCGAAGGAAGCAGAAATTAAATAGATGAATCGACAATACATCGTATCTGGACACACACCAGTCATATTGTCGGGTCTTAATTGTTTTATTCGTCACATTATCTGATGATTTCAACACCTGATTTCCTTTCGGTCGTTTTGTACATTACTTTTACAGGCTGTTTAAAAACCTGTAGTTATTATGCAATTGAAAATGGCTTTTTTCCTACTTTTTTCTTTCATTTTAGTTTCGTATATATGTGGAAACCATAAGTTCAGGATTGACTTGCTCTTTTTACATTGGCTGAAAAGTGTATATATTTTATTTTCTCGAATAAAAGGCACGAAGGAAGACCGTATACAGGAGTTTGAAACTGTAGTGAAGAGATTAATGGCGAAATTGAGTGAGGAATCGCAAAGCAAGGACAAATTAAAGAAGAGACTTGAACAAGTTAGGGATGAGAAACAAGCTCTAAATGAAGAAACAAGTCGGAGGATAACAGAATGTCAAAACCAAAATTGTAATGTACCATTTTAACATTTACAAGGAACTGATTAATATAATGTCTTATCATGAAATTTACATGTATTTACTTATTGGAAATAGTAATAATCAACCCGTTCTAATTTGTCAAACGGCTATGTCATCAATACGCATAACATATGTTTGATATTTAACTTTTGGTGGCAAAGCCGTGATATAAACTAAGTAAAAAGATTTGCAGTCTATGTGACCATAATTGACACCCAAAACGTGACATCAATCCATGCCGCGCATGGATATATTCACCCACCGGAACTACTTGTAACTAACATAAATCGTTTTTATGTCAATAAAAAAGTATCAAAAAGACATTTTATACAATATTATTACACAAATAATAAAAAAAAAACCATTGAACAGACTGTGTTTTTTTCGTATTATTTCAATGCACTTTTTTGTTTGCCAATCTGCACGTGACAAATGAATTTTGAAAAAATAGGCTGTTCTATTTGTCGAACCCCATTGACGAAATCGCTAAATAATGGCATTTTTAAGCTAATTTTCAAATATAACAAAACGAATACGTCAAGAATGTAAATATAAGCATTAAACTGTCTTTTATTTTGTGTCTATGGTCGATATAGATGCCAGAGCTTTGCAAACAAACGTCATATTGTGCGCTCACAATATGACGTTTGTTTGCAAAGCTCTGGCATCTATATCGACCATAGACACCAAAAAAAGACAGTTTAATCCTTTAATAACACTATTTTATGATCATAAAATGATATATGACGTCACGAAAACGTTTTCACATTGCAAACTTATTTCCATAGAGAAAACATACCGTCGGAGTCGAAATATGCCTATCGTACTTAAAACATTTAACCTTACAATGTCGTACAATATAACATTCGTGTCTATTAGTCCAAAGGTTCCTGGTATATCAAATTACCGTTCCATAACTGCTATATTTTTACCCACTAATGCAATATCCGCTATTTCCGTATGGTTCACTTTCAAAATGGAAAGTCTGATAATGGATTTTTTTGAATGCATGAGAATTAAATAAATATATTGCAATTTGTTACATGTGTATACCAGATTTATATTTTTGAAAGTGCAATAACTTTCAACAAGTGGAAATTGGCTGTAAGAATATTCTTGAATAAAGAGAAAAGATGGCTACATAAAGCACTGACCCTTCTGAATGTATATATCACGATCTTGTTTGTTGTTTAGTTTTTATATTTCAATTCAACAGGTAAAATACAAGAAAAAATGAGATTGATGACAGCAACTAAGGACCAGCTGGAAAAGGAATTAGAGAAAGAAAAGGGTTAGTGTTACTGCATTTATGTTTTGCAGAGTAGTGACTGATTTCGTCGAGCTTTAATTGTGTTCAATTTCTTAATTTATGATAGGAACTCTTCTAAATTTTTGCTTTTGCTCATTTCTTTAAACACAATGTTTCTTACTGTGTTTTATAATAAATGACGTTTTTTTCTCTCAAAATTATTTGTTAAATCAAAACTACTTATTATGTCACACAACAAAAATAGAAAGAATGATACGATTAACAAAACAATTACAGAGGATCGAGCCTTACTAGTGAAGAAACTGTCGGACCAGCATCGGGAGTACGAGTTAAAACTTGCCATAAAAGAAAATGTCATCTCTATAGATGTTGGTAGTTTAAAACAGCAAGTCGATACAATACGGAGAGAGTTGGGTAATACATTACAGAGAGAGATGAATAATAATTCATGCATTGACATTAATTCTAAAAATATGTAAACCGAGTTCACCACATTCTGTAAGCCATTTCTAGGATTGTGAAGTTCGAGGATGTCAATTTACGATATGAGTCTTAGAAAAATTATGGCAAGTAGCAATTTGAAGTATGTTCAATCAAAGATTAATTCTATAATAATCTCTGTAATAAACTAGCTGTTCCCTATAAATGTATTATTGAAAATTACGGAGCTTATTAAATAATTGATCTTTTGAACCTTCCAAGTCAGATTTTGACATTCCTTTGGGCTGTGTTGATTTAGTGGAAGATTCCTGATATCAACACTTTTCAGTTCTTATTCATCACTAACGAGTCTTAAAAGGACGAATCAGCGACATTGTGTGGTTTAATTCAATTTGACTCTGCTTTATCTAACTCATTTTTTTTTGAAAGATGCTAACATCTTGTGTGCGGTTTGTCCAATCCTTTGATAAGGTTAACGTATTCGCACGTTTACGAAGCGTTTGATACATTCTTTTGAACAGGCTAAAAAATGTCTGTTTATCTTATTTTAACATTTTTCGCCCTTTATCTTTCCTCGTAAATAGCGAGAAAAACAACCCTTGAAAGAACGATACAACGAACAATAAATATGATTAACGTTTGGATATTCTGATATTGACTATAGCAGAGAAATATTAAATAGAAAAGATTTAGATAAAGAAAAAAGGATCCAAACTTATTTTTCGTTTTTCCTTTCTACAGATCTATTTATGCAGCTCCCTGAAATTATCTCAATATTCTTTATGATATCGATCATTGTATATTCCCCGGGGCGCCTTCTTAATACACCTAACTATACAATTACAGAGGAAAAGGATGTAATGCTGAAGAAACTAACAAAAGTTAATCAAG
The DNA here is from genome assembly GCF_902652985.1 of Pecten maximus. NCBI lineage: Eukaryota > Metazoa > Mollusca > Bivalvia > Pectinida > Pectinidae > Pecten > Pecten maximus. The sequence continues at coordinate 50,027,905 of NC_047017.1, forward strand.
AAAACGAGAAGAGAGTCCTCGCGGGGAACGGAAAGGTCCTCTCGTCAAAAATAGAAAGCTTACAAGAGAAGGTCGACACATTACAAAGCGATCTGGGTAATTTTGCATATACATTTTGTATTCTCAATTTTTGAATTAATTAACTTCCCAGTGACCTGTTCTGAAAATGCCATCAATCAATCTATGTATGTCTCAAGTTTCGTCATAGGTTTACAATATCATATCTCTATAATCTGACTTGTATTGATACCTTTTTACAATATACATACGAAACTCTACTCGTGAAGAGTGACAATTGTATGAAATGAATTATTCTGCAATGTAATATTTCACAACATAACATATCAATGTCAAGAATAAAGAATTCATTGTTATCAAGGAAGAAATACCATACCAACGTACCATTGTACTATTGTGCAATTACTGGATCCTCTTTATGTAGGGAAGGTTATTTTTGCGAATGTAGAAAATTACAATATCCATTAATTTTATTGGTAATATCTTATGTATAAACGAATATGTGATTCGTGCTACCATAGTCTGTAAATTTCTTCTCCAAATTTAATGTTTTACGGACCCATGTCACGAACAAAATTGTTTAAAATGTCTCCATCATGTCATATTCTGGATCCTGGTAGAAAAGAGCCGCGCTGAATGTAAACGTGAACAGTCGGAAAATGAGGAACTGAGAAATCTTCTGAAGGAGAGAGACGGTAACTACATCTGGTCTTATCCTTGTTGGATATTTTTAAGGGTTTCTATGTAAATGTTAAGTCTTTTCGTATGGTGTCCTTGATTTATTTACTCTGGGTGAGAATTATGGTTTTCTTTGCATTCCAGAATTCGTTATATTTTTGTTTACGCATTTAAATCCGTATATAAATAACAGTATCACTAACAGTAATTAACACATTTTTTTCTACAATTCAATCCCTTTGTTTATCATGAATATTAAAAAAAAAAAAAAAATTGAATTGAATCATATGTCAATACACGACAGAACCATGGAGTATTAACTAGTGTGGGATATTAGAAAGTGGAGAATTAAACCACCTGATTTATTTTTTATTCTCGACAGTAACCAAATCCGAAGAACATCGCGCGATGGCTTTGAAAATTGAGGAATTAGAAAAACTGCTTTTAGAACAGAAAATGAGTAAGGAAGAGGAAAAATTTCATGGGCATTTCATACACAGAAAGCATTCTTGCCATATAGATGAGAAATCATGATAAGATATATAGTCATTTGTCAATAATACATTGTTTCTAGTTATTTGTCAATAATATATAGATCAGTTGTCTAGTCATTTTCAAATTATTATTCGATACTTTCAACATTGTTTATTGTTTTTAGCCAACAGCGATGATCGTCATTCCACGGAGTTGACAAATGAGGAACCCGAAAAACTGTCCGAAGAGAAAGAAAACATCAAAGGTAATATTTTGGGGGAAAAATCCATCTTCATGCAGGTACATTGTTGTTTTACGGTCCACCCAATCAATACTTACCTACTCCCGGCAACTCATATTATTACTGCCGTACAGATACAACGCTGAATTGGATTTCCAACCTTTGTTCTATTTGGTTTTCGGCAAGCTTATGATAGAGTCGGATGTATATCGATGGTATTCATGAGAACGGTAGTTACAGAATGGTCCGTTTAAACAAGCAATTAACACTGCTTCTATTAGTATTTTTTTTACTGTGCAAATAAAGCTTCCAACTAGAGTTTGAGTAGGCATGAGCTTTAATTTGTATTTATCCCACTGATAGATGCTTCTGGAGAACAGCTTCAGTCACTGCGATTGGAGAACAATGATTTGAAGTTAGAGCTACAAAAACTACTGTCAGAGAAGCAGGAGCTAACTGGTAATACCATTCTGCCAGAAAGCAGATTTTTTCTATAATATTCTTGTCCACGGGAGCAGTATCAATTAACTGATGCAGCATTTCAATATGTTTATTTAAACAATGACAAGAAACTCATATTAATAACATTTTACAACAAATGTGAAAAAATTATCTGTTGTTACATGTTAGATGGAACTTCCTGGTGTGTTTTATTATGAGACATTCCTTATCTCGGTATATCGATATGTCCTCTTTAACGTCAACGTATTCGATAACCTAGACATTCCTTGTCATTTATTTTGGAACATAAAATGTCTTTCTATGTATCAAAATACCATTCTGACAATATACAACGTTAGTTATAACAAATACAAAAGTGCGTATACGCATATTTGTTGAGAATGATCGTTAAAACTGTCTTTATATGATCAATTTGACAGATGACCTGAGTGAGACCGAGATAAACTTGTTGACTGAAAACCCAACAAAGAAAAAGAAAACAATAGGTAAGATATGGATCTCCGGGTGGAATATGACTAAAGGATACAGCTGTTGTGTGATGATATACCTACCTGTTGTTACAAATGTAGAGACAGTATAGTGTGTTCTACCAGACAGATATAAAACTTTGTATAAATAAAGGCATATTGGTGGGACGTGTCAGATTGATCTCGTTTAAAAATTACAGGATTTTGCTAGATAATTATCGAAATGTGAGCTTACGTTCTTTCCATATGAGACTGATCGGCAGCTGTTTCCAAAGATGTCGATATTTGGATTATTTTGATGATGTCATACAAGGGGAAGTGTTTGATGCACTGGTGGTGTCATTACTTTGTATTCAAAGGCATTTAAAACCAAATAAATTTGAGCAAATATTCCCATTTAGGGGCCAACCTCTATGTCTCCAGAGGTCAAACTAGTCTCTAGAAATAATTGTCCTCCCCTTATGTTTTAGACCAAATTAGCTGTAATCCACTCTTACATTTAAGTAGAGTAGCTTTTTAAAACGAACATTTTGAAGTTTTATATCTCCACGGATCAAATCAGCTTCATTTATTTATTTTGCGTATCCCCAATGATGCTAAAGGGGGAGCAGTGTTTTAGCCCGATGACTACAGGCCAACCTAATTATATATCATATATATTAGCAGATGACCTATTTATAGTACTAAGATCGGTTTATTGGTAAGTTTAAAAGAAAAAAAAAAAAAAAAAAAAATGAAATATATGATTATAGTAATAATCATACCTTATGTTCGTTGATTTAGACTGTACATGTACTATGTGATATAATAATAACACCAAAGTTATGTGGTTATGCAGAGCTAAGACTACGTAGCGCGCGTTGTGGGATGGGCAAAACCATGATTGACATCGTGACCAGAGGGATGCAGACACTTCTCAAAGATAGATTGGTCAGAGAAAAGATAGACCTTCACATCAAACCATGTGAGACCTTGGATGATGATACAGGTGGTCCCCTCTTTGTTCTCTGTCTGTCCAGGTCCATCATAGGAACAAAAGTGAACGCACTGGAGGGAGTACCGGGTAGCTATACATCAATATTTTACGTTAGACTTAGGAGTTGTTTACCTCGAACATATTTACGTCTCTGATATAATCAATTATCTGTTAACATCTTGATGCATTAATATTATCTCTGCAATAATAGAATTTCTATAACCATTAACATGTGGCCCCTGGAGCAAGAAATCTTGTGCTCATTGTTTATGGAATAGATATATAAGACGCTGATTATCATAAAACTAAAGCACTATCAGACTCGTTACCTCTCTCGTGACCTACATGTATCTACATCGTCAGATTAATGTTATCTACAAATGATCCTGATATCATATCATTGTCACAAAATAACATGATACAAACGTATATTGTTGTCCGTTTAAATTTATACATATTTTTTTCCGATATTTTAAAGGATAATTCATAACCATTTACTGACACAATTGCCTGAAAACCGGTTCCATTATTCAAAGTTTATTATCATCTAAAACTTAGCATGCTGTTATCTTATTATTTCAGGGAATAAAGATACTGCCCTGATTATTATCCACTACACTGACAAAAAAGAATCCTTGTCGCTTACCACTGTTGGCTTTCGTGCTTACGGAAGCGAATTACGGCAGCTTGGCGGTACCATAGATATGGCATTCAGCAGAGAGAGTGGTCTGTACGAGTGCGACACCAACAATTCAGCGGTGGAAAGAATGACAACCTTTTTGAAGAAATTTTGAGTTTAGTCATTGTTTATAACTTTAAGATTTATAGTTTTAATACATGACAAACATGGTTTTATTTTTTCCCCAGACACACATCGTGTAAATAAGAATGTGCGTTTTTATCTAGATATGTGTTTTCCGAAGAAGTTTATACAAAACATTTATCATGTCTACATTTACTGTTTGACATTGTACTTTTTTTGGAGGGGGTTACTCCAAATAGTGTACTACTGTAGAATTATTACACCGATTGGTTGTGTTTTAAAATATTATATTTCACTTATTTTATCTGGTGCTATTTATGTTACACGATATGCAAATATATAAAATGCATGAGTATCCATGCCACAAAGGACATCTAAAGATCAAACAAACATTCTTTATACCAGAATCATTAAAATGAACCACATTCCATCTTCTGATGAGCATTTTGGAGATGTCAAATATTTTGTGCATTGGATTTCGTACATTCAAAATTATATTCGCTTTTATGTTGCTTGTTATTGGGATAAAAAATCAATTATAAAATATTACTCAACAATAAATAAGAAAATCTTTTGTTTCGCGACCTTACAGGACAAAACATGTGACTTTTTGAAAAATAAACGTCCACATAAATCTTTGATCAAATATCATTCACGCATTTATTATATGTATGGAATAATAAAGATAGATCACTTCTGTCACTTCTGATTTGTTAATGCATTCTTTCAAAGCTGTATTTATAAGATAAAGTTTGAAAAAAAAATGAAAAAAGAGGCCTAATAAAAAGGGCCTTAACGTCATCTGACTCTCAACCCCTTGTAATATGCATACCCAGTTGGAAGTATAGTGGCACTGTTCACCATTGGGGTCACTGTGGATTTTGGACCAACTAGAAAATAAGCAACACTTGGTCAGGACCATCTCATGGTAATATCAGATACGATAGTGCTGAATCCCACTAATGGAACTTGAGAAGAAGTTTGAAATAAATTTTGGTCAGGAAAACCATGATTGCGCAATCATGTTACAAAATGGAAACCATGGCTGCCGTGTAAAAAGTTTTTAAGAGGACTAAAAGTAACAACACTTTGTTGGCTCCCCTTCCTTCCTTAACATCCTCACCAATTTCCAGTTCAATGGTACCAGCGGAACTGGAAAAGAAGTTTGAAATGTGTTTTTCAAGATGGCTGGAATGGCGGTCATCTTGGATTTCAGAACGACCCGGAAAATAAACAACACTTGGTCAGGACCATCTCAGGGTCATATCAGATAAGTTATTGCCGAACCCCATTAATGAAACTTGAGAAGAAGTTTGAAATAGGTGTTGGTCTGGAAAACCATGACTGCGCAATCATGTTACAAAACAGCAGCCGTCGCAACACTTTGTTGGCTCCCCTTCCTTAACATCCTCACCAATTCTAGGTCAGTGGCACTAGTTGAACTAGAGAAGAAGTTTAAAATGTATTTTTCAAGGTGTCAGCCATGGCGGCAATCTTTGATTCGGAACCGAAAAATAACAACACTTAGTCAGGAACACCTCAGGATCATTCCGGGCAAGTTTCAGCAACAACCGACAAGCGAAACTTGAGAAAAAGCTTGAAATGTGAAAAGTTTACGCACGACGCACGACGACAGATGAACCAAGATGAATATAGGTCGTTCGGGTCAGATAATCTAAAAAGTAGAAAATTATCCTCATTAATTTTGGAAAAAGACCCGTTAAACCCCTTTCCAAAAATTCGTAATTCTGAAAACACTTTGAGAACTAAGATATAAACTAGTTAAACTATTTATAAAAGGTATATTATATTTGCTGTTGTCGAGTTTCTAACTTCATCAAAGATGAAATGGATTATTTTGACCTGTATCTGTTGAGGTGAGAAAACTTAAAAACATCCAATACTCTCGAATTATCTATTTATGATTATCAAATTTAGAGTAAAAAGTATGCAGTTTGTATAGGAGTTGCCTCCCTTGCACTACATTATAATCTGTAATAAAAATGTCCAATCCTTTTGGCAAAAGTTTATGTCAATAAAATTCTTTGAAATCGAAAAATTAAAATTGAAAACTAAAATACAAATCCAAAGAGAAAAAAAAGTTAGAAAAATTCCACAAGGTCAAAAAATGAACATAGACTAAAACTTAACTGGTCTGCTACTGTTGCCTTTCACTATATATGGGTCCATTCCCTCGAGAATATATCTATTATTATATCATGTATAAACATATTATTTGATCTTAACGAATATACCTGACGAATGTATGGTACATACCCTCTCACCAATTATTATTATTTTTTTTTTTTGCAGCCAGTTTAAAATCCAACAGGGGCGCCATTTGATAGCATACTGAAATTATACTTAAACTCTAGACTCAAGTTTTACGGAGCGGTGTTGAATCTTGACTGAAATAGCCAATGCATGATCAGGACCTTCTTGTTTGAATTGCCTGAATTAATGACTTATGATTATTATACGAAAACGTCCATGTCGATTTTTAACAGCATGCACATTGTTTAAGTATTATGACCATTTTCCACTACATTCCAAATCAATGTGTTCATAAACATTTAAGATACATTATTGTTTCCGACTAAAAGTTAAAAGGTACACAGCATTTATATCCTTGTCTCCATATTACATCTTTGTTTTATTTGGGATACATTTCATGACATGAGATATTTATGGAAGTTTTTTGTACTCTCTTGTGTCTTACAATTATTTAAACACAGAGCCGTGCAAACGTAATTGTGCGCCCGAGTCATTCGGACATAATATCGATCGTAAATCGTTACGAAACTTAAGAAGGTCGTAAACAAAGTACTTGATATCGTTTGTGTTTGTATTACACTTATATACTAAATTTCATCTTGCGCACAGGAGGTAAGTTTTTGAATATTACTATCCTTGCAACATCCAGAGTTATAAGAGTAAAAAAAAAAAAAAAACCCAAAAACCACCAAAAAACAAAAAACACGAGGTCCGATTGATATGTTGGGAGCCTCGTATTGAAGGAGGTACTCGAGGATGTTCTTTTTAAGTCCTACTATTATCTGACTGTATAGGGTCGTGTACCAGATGACTGGTCCTATTTGGTTAGTTTATATCGACGAGGTAGCACTTTAAAGTAAACAAGACAAGCGGCTTTTGCGATAGAGCAGTGATCCGAAATTTGTATACAAAAAGTCTTAACACCCAAGGATATCCATAATGATATGGTAGCAACACTAGGAAAAGATGCCCCTTCATATGCTACAGTGGAAAGGTGTGGCCGAATTTGAGCGCGGCCGGCAGAGCTTTGAGGATATCCCCCGTCCTGGAAGGCCTGTCAATGTTGCAACCCCAAAACTGTTAAATAAAGTTCATAATATTGTTATGACTGATAGATGAGTCACAGAAAGATATATAGCGAGTAGAGTGGGCATTTCACAGGAAAGAGTACACATGTACATTCCATTCTGACTGAAGATCTGAGAAAGCTTTCGGCCCTATGGGTACCAAGACTTCCGACATTTGACCAGAAGCACACCAGGCGTACATTATCGCGTGCTAATCCTGACCTTTTTGAGGAAGTTCCTGCCAATTTTCTTCAGAGATTTGTCTTGATGGATGAAACATTGGTCCAGTTCAGCTGTAACTATGTTCTGTTAGTACTAATAAAGCCAAATCCCAGAGCAATCAGATATCTGAATTTCGACCAGAGGCTCCGTTTTATTACCTGGCAACTCAGCTTGTTACCTGGCAACTCAGCTTGTTACCATGGTATTCGGTATCACTTAGAACCTCTTTTTGCCCAATATGAGACAACCAAATTTCGACCAATCAGACACCTCCATTTCATTACCGTGGCAACCAAGATTTTCGAAAGTGTTATGATTGTGTTCAGCATCTTTCAAGCCTTTATGTTCCAATCTTCAATGAAATTGGACATAGTCTAAGTTTTGACCAAGTAGCAGCCTCCATTCTATTACCATGACAACCAAATTTCATCTAAATCAGTATACTAGAAGCCATTATAGTTCATAACCACCAACTGGAACATCTTTGACTTTCAGTTAAGATGAAAATAGCTCATTGCACACCTTGTCCGCAAAGTGTAGCTGTTGAAGAAGTAAGAATAACAATAATAAGAAGAATCAGAAAACAACAAGAGGCCTGTATCTCTCACCTGTTTGATTTGGCCAAACAATTTTTTTATATGGTTATGGGGTTGGAATCTCAACGGTCTTAAAAATATAACCAAGAAACTAAGGCCATAGGGGTGGGGAATACCTCTTGATGTCCAGCAATGCTATATATGGTTATGGGAGTGGGGAGCTCGAGGGTTTAAACTAGTAGCAATTTAAATGATTAAGCTACTCCAAGGAGCAACATCCTCCCCTTACACAACATTAGATCACATTTGTCCAATGGTGCTTCAGACCAAATTTCATCAAAATCCATTCAGGCGTTCAGGAATATAAGTGGTCTAAAGGATTTACCTCAATTTCCCCTACTGGGCCCCGCCCCTCCGGCCCCAGGGGGGCAGCCACAACCTCCGTTTATAGAAGGTTTTATCCCCTAGGCTCAATAATGCTCCATACTAAATTTCAACAAAATCTTCAAGTGTTCAGGACTAGAAGGGATTTGAAGAATTGACCCCGAATTTCCTGTACTGTGCCCTGCCCATCGGACCAGAGGGGAGCCACACCCTCCGTTTATACAATGTAAGATACCCTTTGCCAAATAATGCTCCAGATAAAATTTCATCAAATTCCATTTTGGCCGTCAGGACTAGTAGCGATTTATAAAAAAGTTGACAGATGGACACCTGACCACAACCCTTTGGTCCAGGTGAGCTAAAAATTGTCCCAAACATTGTTTAGGGGAAATAATGATCTCTAAAAAATGACTATACTGTATATTTTTCTTTAACTTTTTATTAAAACGAACAAGTAAAAAAAGAAAAACAAAAAATATGATACACCTCTTGAAGAATGTTTACAAAGCTAAGACATAAAATGTGCACCTATCCGCACACAACCAACGTAACACATATTTCTGCATTGATAATGATGTAGTACATCTATATGGTAACTTAGTATAAAGCTGACTAGGTATTTATAATTGAACACGTTTACAAATCGTCCACGTTGCACCATAAATGGACGCCATACGAAATTTGACCCAAGCGAAAATAATGATTAAGAGTTATACATTGATTCCTGGCTGTGTACTGCCAGTCTCCAAACAAAAACATAATTATTCAATACAGAAACAAATTCAATAGAAAAAATTGCATTCTATAAACCAAGCAATTAAGCTCGGAACCAAAAATAAAAGAAAGGTACAATTTACAACAAAGTCATGGCACATAAGAAATCAATTAGGTTTAACATGTAACAAATGTTAATGGTATTTCAACATATTCTACAAACATTGACATAATATCAAAAGGCATAGGCTTAAATGGAAATGGTTTCATTGGCACAATGAAGTTGATACTCAAAAACACATGCTCAAAATGAGACTTATTCATTTTATGACATACACAGAAAACTGGGACATATCCTGGATTTTGGAAGTGGGGCACTATTTTTTTTGTTTTAATAAAAAAAAAGAAAAAAGAAAAAAGGCTAAAACTGATGATTAAATACCAGCCACAGATTATCAAGTCAACACAATGATTTAGCCTAATGTATCTCAAATTTCAATTCATTCTGCAGGATGAGATAATTGTTCTAAATAAGAATACAACCAATAATTGATGTCTCCAAATGTAATAATTGAGATGAAAACACAGGAGAAACAAATTAAGATGGTTCACTCCTGTGTGGAGTGTACGACATTGGAATGTAAGGCAATTGTCGAAATGAAAATAGGGGAAAATGCCAAACTAAGATGGTTTACTCCAGTCAAGTATGACTTTGGAAAAAGAAGACTGAACACAAATTCTGATATAAAACAGTTCCGAAAAGCATGTTAATTTTCATACAATAAAATCACTGAAAATAAATCTACTACTTAAAGAATATTTGGAGTATCAACAAAAAACAATTGTATATTTACACTGCATCTTTTTGTCTTCAAAACAAACACAAGATATGTATGGTATTTTACATGTAAATGCATTAAAATTTGTATAAAATAACAAAACTTTCAAAAAAACAAAATCAACTATGTTCATCAATATATACATATCACTTTTGAATGACTACTTTTGAAACTAATGTTGTGTAAATCACTAATAGGCAAACAATTTTAGTACTATATGCATACACACTAGTACCAAGTGATTGATAAGAGAGAATTTTGTGAATGAAAGGCAAAATGTGATTATACTATTTTTCCTGCTAAACAAAATCATGAAATCAAATAACAAAGCGCATCTTTATAAGTGAAGGCTATATATAATCCTATTAAATTGTGTAAATGGCAGTATAAAAACTATCGGAGAATGTTTTGTGTAGCTTCCACAAGATGCATTAATTAGATTACAATTTTCGATTTAAAGTAATCAGAATAATACAAAGTGACATGAGGAGTATGGAAGCAACTCATGAAGGAAGGCTGTCATCCAATACTGAAAATAAAGGAAGTAAGTCATCCAAGACTGAGAGTAGAAGGAAGTCATCCAAGACTGAGAGTAGAAGGAAGTCATCCAAGACTGAGAATAGAAGGAAGGAAGTCATCCAAGACTGAGAGTAGAAGGAAGTCATCCAAGACTGAGAGTAGAAGGAAGTCATTCAAGACTGAGAGTAGAAGGAAGTCATCCAAGACTGAGAATAAAGGAAGTCATCCAAGACTGAGAGTAGAAGGAAGTCATCCAAGACGGAGAGTAGAAGTAAGTCATCCAAGACTGAGAGTAGAAGGAAGTCATCCAAGACTGAGAATAGAAGGAAGTAAGTCATCCAAGACTGAGAATAGAAGGAAGTCATCCAAGACTGAGAGTAGAAGGAAGTCATCCAAGACTGAGAATAAAAGAAGGAAGTCATCCAAGACTGAGAGTAGAAGGAAGTCATCCAAGACTGAGAATAGAAGGAAGTCATCCAAGACTGAGAGTAGAAGTAAGTCATCCAAGACTGAGAGTAGAAGGAAGTCATCCAAGACTGAGAATAGAAGGAAGTCATCCAAGACTGAGAATAAAGGAAGGAAGTCTTCCAAGACTGAGAGTAGAAGGAAGTCATCCAAGACGGAGAGTAGAAGGAAGTAATCCAAGACGGAGAGTAGAAGTAAGTCATCCAAGACTGAGAGTAGAAGGAAGTCATCCAAGACTGAGAATAGAAGGAAGTAAGTCATCCAAGACTGAGAATAGAAGGAAGTCATCCAAGACTGAGAGTAGAAGGAAGTCATCCAAGACGGAGAGTAGAAGGAAGTCATCCAAGACTGAGAGTAGAAGGAAGTCATCCAAGACTGAGAATAGAAGGAAGTCATCCAAGACTGAGAATATAAGGAAGTCATCCAAGACTGAGAGTAGAAGGAAGTCATCCAAGACTGAGAGTAGAAGGAAGTCATCCAAGACAGAGTAGAAGGAAGTCATCCAAGACTGAGAGTAGAAGGAAGTCATCCAAGACCGAGAGTAGAAGGAAGTCATCCAAGACGGAGAATAGAAGGAAGTCATCCAAGACTGAGAGTAGAAGGAAGTCATCCAAGACTGAGAATAGAAGGAAGTCATCCAAGACCGAGAATAGAAGGAAGTCATCCAAGACTGAGATAGAAAGTCATCCAAGACTGAGAGTAGAAGGAAGTCATCCAAGACTGAGATAGGAAGTCATCCAAGACAGAGTAGAAGGAAGTCATCCAAGACTGAGAGTAGAAGGAAGTCATCCAAGACTGAGATAGGAAGTCATCCAAGATGGAGAATAGAAGGAAGTCATCCAAGACTGAGAGTAGAAGGAAGTCATCCAAGACTGAGAGTAGAAGGAAGTCATCCAAGACTGAGAGTAGAAGGAAGTCATCCAAGACTGAGAATAGAAGGAAGTCATCCAAGACTGAGAGCAGAAGGAAGTCATCCAAGACTGAGAGTAGAAGGAAGTCATCCAAGACTGAGAGTAGAAGGAAGTCATCCAAGACTGAGAGTAGAAGTAAGCCATCCAAGACTGAGAGTAGAAGGAAGTCATCCAAGACTGAGAATAGAAGTAAGTCATCCAAGACTGAGAATAAAGGAAGTAAGTCATCCAAGACTGAGAGTAAAAGGAAGTCATCCAAGACTGAGAATAGAAGGAAGTCATCCAAGACTGAGAGTAGAAGGAAGTCATCCAAGACTGAGAATAAAGGAAGTAAGTCATCCAAGACTGAGAGTAAAAGGAAGTCATCCAAGACTGAGAGTAGAAGGAAGTCATCCAAGACTGAGAGTAGAAGGAAGTCATCCAAGACTGAGAGTAGAAGTAAGCCATCCAAGACTGAGAGTAGAAGGAAGTCATCCAAGACTGAGAATAGAAGGAAGTCATCCAAGACTGAGAATAAAAGGAAGTCATCCAAGACTGAGACTAGAAGGAAGTCATCCAAGACTGAGACTAGAAGGAAGTCATCCAAGACTGAGAATAATCATGCAGAAAACTAAGGAATGTCAGAATTTCATATCCATACAATAGTCAATCCATGGAATAATTATCAGTGGAACACATAATGGTGGTCAAATTCTGTTATGAAATCAAACAGGTGCATTATCGACAAACTGAAGACTAGAATATGTGTTACAGGTACATGGAGGTCATTAACCGAACTGTTCCACAAACTTTGTCAACAGTCTCAGTCGATCATCCAGTCTTAGCCAATAACACAACACAAATTGGGTCATTTACCCCTAGTCTCAGTCAATTATAAAACACAAATTGGGTCATTTGCCCTCCGTCTCAGTCAATTATACAACACAAATCGGGTCATTTACCCCCAGTCTCAGTCAATATACAACACAAATCGGGTCATTTACCCCTAGTCTCAGTCAATTATAAAACACAAATTGGGTCATTTGCCCTCCGTCTCAGTCAATTATACAACACAAATCGGGTCATTTACCCCCAGTCTCAGTCAATTATACAACAAATCGGGTCATTTACCCCCAGTCTCAGTCAATTATACAACAAATCGGGTCATTTACCCCAGGTCTCAGTCAATTATACAACACAAATCGGGTCATTTACCCCAGGTCTCAGTCAATTATACAACAAATCGGGTCATTTACCCCCCCCAGTCTCAGTCAATCATACAACACAAATCGGGTCATTTACCCCCCCAGTCTCAGTCAATTATACAACAAATCGGGTCATTTACCCCCCCAGTCTCAGTCAATTATACAACAAATCGGGTCATTTACCCCAGGTCTCAGTCAATCATACAACACAAATCGGGTCATTTACCCCCAGTCTCAGTCAATTATACAACAAATCGGGTCATTTACCCCCCCAGTCTCAGTCAATTATACAACAAATCGGGTCATTTACCCCCCGTCTCAGTCAATCATACAACAAATCGGGTAATTTAACACCAGTCTCAGTCTTAGTACTAAATCTATCCTACAATTAAAGGTTTTGACTTGACACTTGACCTCAAGTTATTCTGAAAGCCAAATCACCTTTTTACAGAAATCTGGAGGTCCAAAAAGACCTATTCTGAAACTGAAAGTCCTTTTTCGACTATTCTAAGATAATATCAATAGTATGACTTGATAGGACCATGATGGATAACAATCTCATGTTTGAATAATAATACTGTGAGGTAACAACTTGTACATATATATAAAACGAGTATCATTAAAAATACATTAATCTCACCAGAACTACGTAATTCGCTTTATACTTCATTTCAACATCAAACATTACCGTAGAAAATATTCTCCAGCTTTTTTATTTGGAGAGATACATATTAAGGGGTGATAACAATTAATTTGGTTAAAGCGTTTCTCCAATGTATGTTTTGGTCCAATGAATTAAAATAGTCAGCTAACTACACTAAATCAAAACCATCAAGAGAACATTTTTGTTCATGGTGAGAAATATTCCAATTTTTTTTTTTTTTATTTACTGATACATAATGATATGAAGTTCAATAAAATGCTTCAGGTACTTGTATATTGCATTTAATGAATTAAACTTTGATGTAGGCACCGTATTATGGCAGTTAATATAAGTGTAACTATATATACTATACTATAAGTTGCGTGATTTTGGCTTCAGTTACAAATTACAATAATAATAATAATAAAGTCAAATTAAAACCAAGAATTATGCTAGTTACATTCCAAATATAGGCATATTCAATGACACTTAACACATATTATCTTAGGACTAGTGAGACAAGAGAGACAATGGAGGGATGATGAGGAATGGTAAACTCATCTACCACCTGGGGAAAGGCATGTACTTCAAATGTAATGATACCATGTTTTACCGCAAATAAGCCCCCCCCCCCCCCCCCCCCCCACTTTGGCAAATAATCTAGGAACAGGTATATTCATTTAGCAGCAGCTTCATTCATAGCTTCTACTACAGTATACAATAACAAATATTGACTAGTCTTTATATATAGCACCATACTAAACATTTACTCTGTCTACTTATCACTGATACATTTTTATGTTTATATCCATTTGGGCGACTCCACTTTGATATGTGGTGACTTTACTCCAGACACAGTAATGATGTGCTATTATTTAGGTGTGGTAAGTGCAGATACAAATGTTACATTCTGTTTATCACAAAACTAAGATGAGTTTATCATTTTCTTACCCTGTCTTGAAATCTAAATATTTGAGTGCTTTCCTTTGTAAGTATACTGTAAATTTAAAAGTGAGTGATGTCATGACGATTTCATACCCTAATTACTGAAACAATAGTAACCAATCACAGCACAGCTAAGCATTATTAAGCCTGTGTTGACAACAATGTATGAAACAAAGTTTTTTTTTTTTTTTTTTCATTAACAAGTTTTGCCTCTTTATTTTATTGCCCGATAGCATTCCTACTCAACAAACATGTCTGCACCGATCAACTCACACACTTAGAACTAATGTTGGGCCTTATTGTAGCTGTTAATTTATGAAATGGGTGTAAAATGAATTTTCTCCCGACTCTAATTACAGTATGACTCGCGACTCTCACGAGTATAATTACAGTATGACTCGCGACTCTCACGAGTATAATTACAGTATGACTCGCGACTCTCACGAGTATAATTACAGTATGACTCGCGACTCTCACGAGTATAATTACAGTATGACTCACGACTCTCACGAGTATAATTACAGTATGACTCCCGACTCTCACGAATATAATTACAGTATGACTCCCGACTCTCACGAGTATAATTACAGTATGTCTCGCGACTCTCACGAGTATAATTACAGTATGTCGCGCGACTCTCACGAGTATAATTACAGTATGACTCGCGACTCTCACGAGTATAATTACAGTATGACTCGCGACTCTCAAGAGTATAATTACAGCATGACTCGCGACTCGCACGAGTATAATTACAGCATGACTCTCGACTCACGAGTATAATTACAGTATGACTCGCGACTCTCACGAGTATCATTACAGTATGACTCGCGACTCTCACGAGTATAATTACAGTATGACTCGCGACTCTCACGAGTATAATTACAGTATGACTCGCGACTCTCACGAGTATAATTACAGTATGACTCCCGACTCTCACGAGTATAATTACAGTATGACTCCCGACTCTCACGAGTATAATTACAGTATGTCGCGCGACTCTCACGAGTATAATTACAGTATGACTCGCGACTCTCACGAGTATAATTACAGTATGACTCGCGACTCTCACGAGTATAATTACAGTATGACTCGCGACTCTCACGAGTATAATTACAGTATGACTCGCGACTCTCACGAGTATAATTACAGTATGACTCGCGACTCTCACGAGTATAATTACAGTATGACTCGCGACTCTCACGAGTATAATTACAGTATGACTCATGACTCTCACGAGTACAAGACATGTGATGTGTGACTGTGAGTGATTGTTACCTATCTAGCAAAAGCTGCAGCATCAAATAAACTTCAAGTCCTTATATAAATGACCAGCTGTATCATGCTTTTGTGCTAAACATAAACAAAATGAAGAAGTGATAAGAAGTTAGTGTCTAAAATCATACTGTAAATGCAACTTTTCAAACAGGTTCAAATTTCAATTCAAAGGAAATAAGTTTTTCAATATCATACATTAGAAAAACTATTTTTTTTCTTTAGAAAGGAAAGCAATAGAAAAGAAAATGTGTAGTGAAAACTCCAGATAGGGCATGTTATGTTTTACATGATCACAGAATTATATAATTTATATTGATGATATTAATGGAAATTTGGAGTAGATATGCATGCTACTGGCACTTATAATGTCAGAGTTGTGCATTAACTGACATACATTAATGAATTGTAAATTATTCTTATACTGAACAATGATATTCTAATAATTGCATCTTAGGATAAAAATCAAGAAAGGGCAACTTTTGTCATACTGGTGTGTCAAAATTCAAAAACATAGTATGTTTGTCATTATGATTCTGGTGAAGTGTTAAAATTGTTGGACTTACAGTCTAGTAATAGTTACAAGGCAATGTTTCTACCACTGAACTCTATCTGTGGACGATGGAAGTATAGCTATTATAAACAGTATATTCAATAGTACATTATCCAAAACAAATAAACCGTGGCTTCAGGGGGTAAAATGTTTCCTCAATGGACAGTCAACTTAAAGTAGGTGGGGCTCTAAGGCGAATACAAAAACATGCAGAATTTACTGTTTGTGTCAATATATCAATACAATCAACCCTCGTCAAGGTAGTGAAGTACTTTGGTCGTCACAGATAGGGCTCAACAGCAGTAATTGCCAGACAGAATCACAGACTGGCAGTGTGATAACATATAATAATGTTGAGTATATCAGCAGTCATACAGGGCACAAAAATTAAACATGATTATTGATATCTTCAAAAAAAAGAAAAAAAAAGAAAATAATAATAAAAAGAAGCTAGGTCAGCATATATCTTGATTGTTTTCCTTCAGGCGATTTTACACAAAAAACATCTATAATAAAACACCATACTGGCCTACATAATCTTGTATAATCAGGTAATAAAAAACAATATTCACAAATGTACAAAGCACCGGTTCATGAAACAGTGTTAACAACTGTGTGAGAAAATATACACACCACAAAAAATCCTGAACATGGAAATCTAATGAAATAAAGTTTTTTTTGGGTTTAATTAGCGGTATTGATACAGTAGTTGCATTGTCAATTAAACAAGGCATTGTTATGGATGAACCAAACCTAAGGGACTGTTTTTGTACATCTTAATATTACCATATTCAACCTAATAAGCACACCTCCACCAACATAAAAACTTTCCCCTGTATAATGTATATGGTTTTATTAAGTGGACTCCTTTCATGCTTTTGTAAGCCTACTGCACTTATCAGGCTGATTATATGCAGTATTACTAGTTCAACAAATCACTCAAACCTTTAATTATGAGACAGCATACAAACCCTTGGTAATTATTGCACAATGAACATACTCTTCCTCAAATCATTCAGAAGAATCACAGTGGTTTGGGTTTGCCTTCCGAAACATCTTTGTGGTTTTTGGATTTGGTTTGCCATCAGAAACATCTTTGTGGTTTTTCTGCATCAGTATCATCCTGGAATATGAAAAACCTAAAACTAAACATTGATTTTGTTATTAATGAACAAAACTTAATAGAATGACCTGTCACATCAACCTCTAATCATCATATTAATGATAAAAGAATTGATACTTTAAATTCAATTTAAAACATAGGTAAAGAAACATGCTGGTGTACTTTTGAATTTGATATTAAAATGTATATTTTAATTACACCATCACAAATATAAAAGGTGACTATTCAACACAACAGGACATTTGATCTGAGTAGATATACAATCATGTTAAACCTTTTGATGATATCCATACTTTCCATTTATTTGAAGGACTCGCATATCAAAGTAAAGCATACAGATACACGACCTCTCACTTTCCCTCCAAGTGGTCGAGTGCTACTAATGGCGTTTAACTTTGACCAATGATGGCAAAAATCTAACCAGATGTACAATTTATAACTGATGACAGAGAAAAATCTGTCCAGGAGCTCACGACATATCTTGTACATAAACTTTTTATTTTGAATGTGGTCAGATGTTGGCTATGACTAAGACATGCTTGAGGTAAACTTCATTTGGTTCAGTACAATGACCTAGGGTCTAGGATAAATTATTTGAAAATCCCCTGTGACCTTAACTCAAGATCAAGATATTTATCTAACTTCAACTATGCTAGTCGTAGGCTCCATCCCAACAATCACTATGTCCATTGTATTCAATGATCAATTACACTGATTCTAAGGTGTTTCTGATGGATATGGTCGAAATGCTTATACATTGTTAATAGATGATTGGGAAGACGAGAAGGCAGTTATTGACTTTGGTCAGTATCTTCTGGAGATAAAAAACGTATGCTATCTTTTTGTTAACGCTTATGAACATGTACAAATAGTATAGTTGTCAGCGCATACCTACCTGTTCCATTTCCAGAGTCTCCATGTGTATCTGGTTGATCATCTGCTGGACAGCTCGAGTCTGCTCCTGTCGGCGCTGTAGTTTTGGAGGCAGTTGGAGAAACTTCTTCCCAACTGATGGATCCTTCATTAAATCTCCCTCTCCTGTGGAGGGTCCCTGGTTCTCCAATGGTGACACTGATGTCCTTGGTCTTGGGATTGATTGTTCTACTGCGTGAAAGTTTCCAGAATGTGTATCATACACCTTTTGTACCGATTCCCTTTTTGTTGTTGAGATCGATGGAGGATTGTTCTGTTGTGTCATGGTAATATTTCCAGGGACTGGGGGTGGGTTGTACTGTTGTGCTGACAGCGTTTTCTCTGCAATAGATGGTGGGTTGTACTGTTGTGCTGACAGCGTTTTCTCTGCAATAGATGGTGGGCTATACTGCCGTCCTGATGCACTATTTCCAGGAACTGGCAGTGGGTTGTACTGTTGTGTTGATAAGTTTCCTGGTACTTGGGGTGGGTTGTACTGTTGTGTTGTTATGTTTCCTGGTACTTGGGGTGGGTTGTACTGTTGTGTTGTTAAGTTTCCTGGTACTTGGGGTGGGTTGTACTGTTGTGTTGTTAAGTTTCCTGGTACTTGGGGTGGGTTGTACTGTTGTGTTGTTAAATTTCCAGGAACTGGTGGTGGGTTGTACTGTTGTGTTGTTAAGTTTCCAGGAACTGGCGGTGGGTTGTACTCTTGCACAGATGTGACATTTCGAGGGAATCGGAGTGGGTTGTACTGTTGTTCTGTCACAGAACTCTCAGAAACTGATGAGATGTTGTAGTGCTGTAAACCATCCTGTTGGTGCTGATGAACTTGTCTTAAATGGTCCTGGTTGTCTTCAGCCTCAACTCCTGGATTTCGGGAATGTGAGTTGTGCATGTCTTGTCCCTGCAGGATACTGTCACTTGCTCCCATGGGTGTTTTCTTGCTTTCAGTTTGAAATATGCTCTGTTGCTGTGTAAGATTCTGTGCCACTGGATTAGTACAGAAGTTCTGTGCCTCTGTAGGCAATGGAGAAGTTCCTGTCTGTACGTGATGTGACTGAAGCAGACCTGGATGGGCTGTCTGTATGTGGTGTGACGGAGGCAGACCTTGATGGGTTGTCTGTAATACAGGTCCACCTCCAAGCTCCCCCTCCACAGGAGACAGCCTGCTGCCCTGCTGCAGGTTCTGAGTGAGAAGATATTGCTGTTGTTGCTGCAGCAGCAGAAGCTGCTGGTTCTGTCGGAGTCGCTCCTCCTGCTGCTGAAGTAACTGTTTTTGTTGTAACATATATTCTGTTGGCATCATTGGATTTGGCAATCCAACAAAAGGCATCATGGCAGGTACAGGGAGGATACCACCTAATCCTAAACCAGCAGTTAAGGGAAAACCAGCCAGTGGAGCTTCTGTTTGGTTCTGTGGGGTTGGTGTCTGGACCTTATTGATGGGATCCAAGTTGTCTCCCTTAGATGACTGGTTGAGGTACTGGAGGTAGGCTTGTACCAAGTATGGAGGTAAACCTTCAGGCAGGCAACTTGGTAGGGATGACTGGAGAACACCTTGACCAGGCAAACCTTGGGGCATGACAATTTGGGCAGCTGAAGCAGGTGTATTGTCTGGAATTACACTCTGACCCAACAGAGTGTTACCAGGTTCTTTACCATGTATAGTTGGCTCTCCATTACTCTCGTCATCGGACCTAGCCTGCAGAAGGCCATGGTGCCTTGTTTCACTACCAAAGTCAACAGCAGGTGATTTTCTATCAGTGACCAGATGAATACTCTCACTTGTGGCAATGTCTGTGTTTCCTTTAACATGAGAGTGAGGCTCCCCTGTCGAGGATTTTGGACTTAGAGATGATGGTTCATCTTGTTCAATTTCCGACAGACTTTTCAAGAACTCTGGGTCAGCTTGCTGACTAAGGAGATCTCGTACTAGTTTATGACCGGAAATTTTCTGTGACTCTACAGAGGGCTGTTTACTTGCTACAGAAGAGTCCAGACTAGACACATTGTCAGAACGTTGATATCTCTTCAGTGCATGTAGTGCTTTTGGAAGACGAGGTAGACGAAGTGGACGGCTCCTGGCCGGTTCTTTTTTCTTCTCAAGATTTTCATCTTTCTGTTCTTCATCCAAAGCTGGTGACACATGTGAATCAGGCATCATATCTGTGTCTTGTTTCACCTGAGGCTTCACATGGTGTTTCCACAAAGATCTGGACATACCACTTACTTGTGTACTACAGTCACTATGCTCAGAAGATGCCTGTGGATTTTTTGGCATCCTTGGCAGGGTATGTCCATGAAGCCTTGGTTGTTCCGATCCTCTCTCTTGTGGAGACTCTATCATGGTTTCCTGCTCTACTCTCTCAGATCTTTCTGCCCTGTTTGGCCTGTCCTTTAGTATTTCCTCTGTAGTGCTGGCCTCACTGGTCCTGAAGCCCTGTCTTTGTGTCGCTGGTGACTCAGGGGTTGGATATTCACTGTGTAAAGGAACTTCTGACTGTGTAGAAGTAATAACTGTTCCAGAGTTTGCCCATTCACTTTGATTCTCGATTTGATGTTGGTCCTTCTCTTTTTGAAATGATTTGTGATCACTTGGCCAATTTTGGAGATTTTGGGATCTTTCTGGAAGTCTGGTATCCTTATCTGAACTATTAGGTACCTTTTGTACACTCCCAACCCTGGTCAACACCTGCTGGTGTATGTGCTGTGCATGGTCCTCACACTTACTGACTGGATTATTTTCTAAGTCATGGAATCGTGTTGTAGAAGGCCACACTGACACAACATCATCTATATCATCCTCCCAGTCCTCCCCAAATGAAATGTTTCCTTGTTGTTGGTCTGATTGCTTATTGAATCCTGTGGGAACCATATTTTGTCCCTGGTCCGATTGCTTTCTTGGTTCCCCTGTAAAAGAGTCTACATGTTCTTTGGTAACATCCATCCCCCAGGGAGACTTTCTGGCTTGAGTCTGTCCAGCTACTGATTCATTTCCAGATTTGTGTCTCACCTGAGTCATGTCTACCTGATGTACTTGATGATCCTCCTTTAGGTTAAAGTTGTCCAGCTGATCGACAGAGTTACCAAACTTTGCTTGTTTTTCTTCCTGCTGCTGCTCAAGCATTGCCTTGGCTACAGGCTGCCATTTCATGTATTGGTGAAATGAGCTTGGTGAACGCTGAGGAAGAAACTGATCCTTCAGATCATTATCCCAATCATCATGGGCTGCCATCTTCTCTGGAATGTGCAATTGAACATTTGGCCGTATATTACTGAAACTTGGTTTTAATGTTGGATACTTTGGTGATTCCTCGGTAACATTGGATGTGGAGGACTTCTGTAACTGGGATGAGTTTTCAGACGTAGCAGGCTTTGTGTTGACGAGTGGATTATTGACCCACACACTAACGGGGTTGACTGGGGCGGACTTCACTGGCAACGGAGGATCCTCATTAACATCCCAGATACTTTCAATGGGTCTGAAATTACACAGTATGATGAACATAAAGTCAAGAAAATATCAAAAGGACAAAAGGCCTTGATGGCCTGTATCACTCACATGGATCATGGCAAAACGTTCCCACTTATAAGTTTTAAATATTTCTCATATTTTGGGATCCAACATTTGAACCATGTAATATTAAGTTGCCATTTTACTTTATCTAACATTTAGTTTCCTTCCCGATTCCTAAGATTAAAACAAATTAAGTTAAAAAACAACAACCTTATCATCAACATCTGAATTTTAATCGGTGTAGTCTATAGGGTCAACCCCTTCGTGGGGTGTGGACTATCATCAACATCTGAATTAATCGGTGTAGTCTATAGGGTCAACCCTTCGTGGGGTGTGGACTATCAACTTATACAATATTCATTCCCATTCACCACCAAGGTTCATTTGATTATCATTATCCTATATCAGAACAAAACTGATTAAAAGGTTTTTCTCTACCCCTTTGAAGGGTCTGGCCCCTACTCCTCCATGGGGTGGGGTAGACCCTTAGGTTTATACAAACTTTAGCTCACTTCACTTTAGGAAGCCTCAGTCCTAATTTGATTGGATATCTTCATTGAAAACGATTAAAGTGGATTTCAGCCCAAGGCGACTAGAGCCCTTGTTTATACAGTTGAACATAGATGATCAAAATTCCCCTTAAAGAGAGATTTTAAACTTAAGTTATCTCAATTCCACCTACTGTAATTGTGTCGGTCCACCTGCCACGATAGTGGTCAGACCCTTCATTTAGACAAAATCAGGTCCCCTTCAAGCATGAATGCTGCAGACCGAATCGGACCAAAGCCACTCATATCCAACCAAAAATAATGGATTATAAAGTCTACTTCTATTTCCCTAATTGGAATAAATTTGAAAAAGTTGATGAGTGATACAGGCAGCACCATCATCCTTTCTCTAATCTATAAATACATTCCGTTTTGTCATCTTATTTTATTCCAATATTGTGGCCGTTATATTTTCACACCGATCTGATCCTTTTCTCAATTAAATCAATCCTTAATTTTCAAGGACAACACTGGTTAACTTCAAGATAGTCAACTCAACCAAATATGTGGCTTCAACAATGTGACCTTACTTTGGTTTTACGAAGGGCTTCTCAATGGGCTGTGCTGAAATAGTTTTGGCTGCAAGTTCCTTTTCTTTTCTGAAAAGATATATCTGTATTATACAGCCAAATAAAGTAGTTATCAAATGATTAAGGGTATTAAGTAAATTTTCATTTGATGAGAACATTATATTAATTATATTCACACAAGATTTAAATACACTGGTTTATTTTTTATCACATGTAAGGATGTTAAGTGTATGACATGGTACAGAAACAAAGCCGGGTGTTTACTTCCGTGATGTCAGTGGCTACACAAGTGTTTTTTTGTTTGTTTTTTTCTCTCTCCAATACCTAAATCAGAATGTAAGTAAAATCTAGTTGAGGGAAGCCTGTGAATTGTACTTACTCTCTCCTCTCTCTGTTCATGTTGGCTATCTGTTTTCTCCTCTGCTCTTCCAGCTCAGCTGTTTTCTGACTTTCCTCTATGACCTTCCTCAAGATGGCTTCCTCGTCCATTTCATTGCGGGGCCGCATCATTTCCATGTTCTGTAGGCGCTTCTGTCGAGTAGACCAGACATTGGACTTCGGAGCTGGAGGATCTACAGAAAGTTGATAATAAGAGCTTATTGTCAATATTTTTCAGTGACAAGTGGTTATTGTATTAAATTAAAATTGTCCACTGAATCATTCCTTTAACAAGTATGATGCAGGTTGGTAACAACAGACAGGTCATCACAATATATATCTCACATTGAAGAAGGTCTTCGGAGCTGGAGGATCTACAGAAAGTTGATAATAAGAGCATATTGTCAATATTTTTCAGTGACAAGTGGTTAATGTATTAAATTGAAATTGTCCACTGAATCATTCCGTTAACAAGCATGATGTTGGTAAAAACAGACAGATCATCACAATATATAGCTCACATTGAAGAACTCAATGTTTCTGCAGCTAATCACAGACACCACGACAATCATGTTTGAAGCTGTACAATTGGTTGATGTGAAGTGTACATCGTATATCCTCGTATATATCCTTCACACAACTTCACAAGAAATGGAATGTTGAAGTAGAATTGAGATACAACCATTTATAGTTCCATTTATCAGAGATAATAGAAGCTACCATTAATAAGATCCTAAAACATTAAATTAATTTGATCTCACTATAATGCCTATTAATAACTGACAAAACTTGATCAAAATGCTAAAACACCCTTAGTTGCCTTTTATAGTTAATCTGATTTCAATGAGGACAATATAACTTATATCAGTTCATAAAGATATCTTGTTTTTAAACATTTTTTTCACAAAAAATTACAAGTTTTAACATTTTTTTTAATATCTGAAATGGTCAACATATGATAAACCCCTAAGTGACATTACTTGGATAATACCTATACGACTTACCTAAACCCCTAAGTGACATTACTTGGATAATACCTATACGACTTACCTAAACCCCTAAGTGACATTACTTGGATATTACCTATACGACTTACCTAAACCCACACTAAAGCGTGTAATTTACCTGAATCAGAGCTAGAACATACGACTTACCTGGGACTGTTCTAACAGGCAATGGATCAGCTTTTTCATACCATTTGGCAGGTTCCACTTTCTGTACCCATTTCTGAGTCTGGGCTCTAAATAGAGTCATAACATGGTATTTTACAACCTAAATAGGATTCTTTCTTTACTCCATAAAGGCAATTCACATACGTGACACCTGTATATATATTTATGCATGATAATTTATTCTTAAGTAAGGATCCAGACCAGGATATAGTTCTGACCCAACAAGGACCATCAGCATTTTGTTACACCAAGACTCAGGCTATTCCTATTGTTTATTGTGAAGATAGGATTCTGAATGGAAAAGCTTTGAGTGACATCAGCCTTGACCTATGATAAATCATGCATACAAATCTAGAGGGCTCTTTATGGCAACCCACTGACATAGGTGCAATCATTCCCTTAAAGTTAGTATAAACAAGTATTCTGTGAGTATTGATAAACCAATACATGTACATGTCCCCTACCGGTGCCCCCAAGTTAAAACTTTAGCCAAATTTGAGTAAAAAAGTTTAGCCACAACTGAAATATGATCATTTTATGAAAATAAGTTCATTCCGAACAATGTGTAAAATTTAACTCTATTGGGGTGAATAAACAATGTTTCCTGCCCATAAAAGATATTCAGGTATTCTTTTGGTATGTCTACTCTACAGAGTAAAAGAATCTAAAGTGAATTTAAATTGAAATGT
The DNA here is from genome assembly GCF_902652985.1 of Pecten maximus. Lineage (NCBI taxonomy): Eukaryota > Metazoa > Mollusca > Bivalvia > Pectinida > Pectinidae > Pecten > Pecten maximus. Next base: position 50,053,381 of record NC_047017.1, read on the forward strand.
GTAATAACAGCCTTGGATTGAAATACATATTTGTATATTTAAACATAATTCTGCATAGCACAGCATAGTAGTACACTGATTTTATTCCAAAAGAATCTCACATCAGTGAAGCATTCAATACAGAGAAAACAGTTAAGTCCATATTATGGAAAAAAATTCAAAAAATGAAAATAAATTTTTCATTTTCAACTGTACAAAAGTAATGCCACACACCCAAAGAACCTCTATGCAAAGAATCAGCATCCTAATACTATTATTAAGTGAATGGTGTGCCATTATAAAACTTTAACCAAAACTTTAACCTGAAGAATACAGAGAAAAAAGTTAAATTCGTAATATGGCAAAAATTTCAAAAAATGAAAATAATTTTTTCACTTTTAACCATACAAAAGTAATGCCACACATCCAAAGAACCTCTATGCAAAGAATCAGCATCCTTATACCATTATTAAGTGAATGGTGTGCCATTATAAAACTTTAACCAAAACTTTAACCGGACGGACGGACTGACAGACGGACACAGGCAAAACCTATAGTCCCCCCGGTTTCACCGGTAGGGGACTAATAATCTTATAACATTTGTTCTAAAATTATACATGTGGTAGGGGTGGAAGGCCTTTTTTCAGAGATCCCACCAACCATAAAATATTAACACATACGGTATTACTAAAAGGAATACCATAAAAAATGGAGCTTTATCCCGCCTCCCATCAAATTTTAATACATATGCCTCCCATCCCTCCCATACAGATAATTCTGAAACAGCCGAAACAGATTGACAGACATGTTTTTCCATATTTCCCTAATCCTTTAAAGGACAGAAACCTTCCTTTGACATCTACCTTATTGACCCAGAGAATTATACTCACTGAAGTATTATTATCAGCACTATTATAACAGGCCCATGTAACTTAATGGTCATCAGACTTGAACAGACCCTAGTACTAAGTGCATTATGGAATTTAATCATTTTAAATTCTTAGTATATTATGGAATTTAATCAATGTTACAAATGATTGTTTTTTTTAAAAATCTATTTGATTCGTACAGTTTTGACATGTTTTGTATAAAATTTCTTAATTACCAGGTAGTCTACATACCTTTTGTTTTTTAATTCCATAATTTCCTCCTCATTACGCATGCGTTCCCGCTCCTGTTGTTTGTGGAGGTACTCCTTTCGCATTCTCTCAAACTCCTCGTCTTCCAGTGAGGTGAAGCTGGTTTTAGGGTTGTTCTTTTCTGTTTTTAACTGATACTTCAAAACAAATAGATAAGACAGTTGTCTACCTGGTCGTCATCATGATATATATTATATCATATGATGGTAACAGAATAATATGTAATAATTTTAATTTCATGGGTCCACGCAGTAAAATATCTATGGGTGTCATCATATATAATTCCAGTATTCTGTTAGTCTCACAAACAATTCTGGACACTGGATTTGTATATATACTGTACAGGAACAAATAAACCATTTATAGTTATTACAGTAGCTGTTGTAAGACACAAACAAAAATCATTACTGTTTACTATACAGACATCATCAGTAAAGAATATGATTGTAAAATATACATCTTCATATACTTCCGCATCAAATTCAGCACCCAAATATCACATACAGACATCATCAGTTGACAGTTGTATCCAGTTCCTGTTGACAAACAAGTATCCAATCAGTGACTTGTTTTCAAGTTGACGAACAAATATCCAATCAGTGACTTGTTTTCAAGTTGACAAACACGTATCCAATCAGTGACTTGTTTTCCAGTTAACAAACAAGAATCCCATCAGTGACTTGTTTTCAAGTTGACAAACACGTATCCAATCAGTGGCTTGTTTTCAAGTTGACGAACAAATATCCAATCAGTGGTTTGTTTTCAAACAAACAAACACGTATCCAATCAGTGACTTGTTTTCCAGTTAACAAACAAGAATCCCATCAGTGACTTGTTTTCAAGTTGACAAACACGTATCCAATCAGTGGCTTGTTTTCAAGTTGACGAACAAATATCCAATCAGTGGTTTGTTTTCAAACAAACAAACACGTATCCAATCAGTGACTTGTTTTCCAGTTAACAAACAAGAATCCCATCAGTGGCTTGTTTTCAAGTTGACAAACACTTATCCAATCAGTAGCTTGTTTTCAAGTTGACAAACAAGTAGCATATTAGTTACTTATGGTATTGAAGTATAGAGATTTTCATACACTTGCACTTACTGATGTGGTGGATATCATGATATAATGACCCATCAAGTCAGAAATATGATATATGCTTTTAAATTTACCAACTTTTGAAGAAAACGTTTGTCTTAAATAACTATCAAAAACCCTCAACATAATTTGTACATTAATTAATTGTATAATACATTTACCATGCAATATTTGGGATAAACTTTTCCTGCTCTTCATTCAAATGTCAGAGATGTCCTTTACAAATGAACTGCCCGGGATTTATGTTTGTAGAATTTTGTTATAAAATCTTAATATTCTTACATTTTCCTTGTGTTTGTCCCGCAGCTTCTCAAGTTCCTGGTGTTTCCGTTGAAGTTGTGCTTCCTTTTGACGTGTCCGTTCCTCCCTGAGCTGTTGTACTGTATGCCTCATGGGCTGTACCTATAAAGGGAAAAACTTCAGAGTGGACAGAGTACAAAATCCAAATTAATACAAAAATCTCTCAACTTTTTGATGTGAATTTGTAAGAAATTAGTACAAATCAAAAATAGTCTGATGCTACATTTTAACAATCCATCTTTGAGTTGTATCAGCTTATGAAATGTACATGTACATGTAAACATTCTTGACAACCAAAATGAGTATTTTTCAAACTATCCCTGAACAGGTTCATGGGCCTGAATACACTTAACCACTTATGATCAAACCTTCATTAGTTCCTTGTACTGTTTCAGGTGATAGTCAAGAAGACTGGATTTATCTCCCCTTCCGGTGTTCTCCGATGTTGTAGTGGTTATATTAACAGCAGTGTTATTGTTGTTGTCTTCATTAAAAAGATATTGTTGGAGAAGTCCACATTTTACATCTTTTTCTCTGCAAGCATTATCTGCCCGAACATTACCCTGTGAAGGAGAAATTTACATGGAAGAATTGTGGTTTAAAATTTTGGCTTTATATATTTTATAATGCATTCTAGTCTCTTGTACAAACAGTATGACACTTAATAATCAAAAATTGTATTGTTTATTATCATTTTGCAATTAAAATATGCTTGTACAACATGTATGCTTTTAAGACTTGGCTGAACATGTTTTAAACAGAGCTAATCTGTATCTATAGTCCAAATGTCTTAAAAAGAAAGAAACAAAAAAAAACAAGATCTTTGAAAATATAAGGATTCTTATGACTATCAATGAGAGCATCTGTGAGACTTCTTAACCAAATATGTGATGGACAGATGGACAGATGGACGAAGGACACTGTGCTTCAGACTGTAATTACATATCAGAAAGGGCCCCACAATCTGTCACTCAAGCTGAGCTCAATGGTAATAAGTAACAACGACATGCAACATTTGAGTGTTACACCGATATAAGTGTGACCTTTGACTTTTTGGTAGACGACAACCAAATCTAATTAGATGTGGATCTTGATGTTTGATACTATGGTGTGAAAATGAACTATATCTGTAAACTATGACGAGATATATTGTATGCAGGTTTTTTCTTTCAGAAGGGTCAACTTACATTCAACTCTTTCTGTCACCTTGAGCAATGACCATCAAAATCAAATCATGTGTATAAGTTAATGTTATGATACATGGTGTGAAAAATTAACAAACTCGATCTTCATAAGATGCTTTGTACATGAACATTCTAGCTCAAGGCGGTTAAGTGTGACCTTAGATAAGATCACATGCTTAGTATCACTGCTGTGTTAATGTGATGGTTGATGGTGTATGTACAAACCATTGGGAAGAGTTCTTGGTTTTTTATTCGCTGGTTATCACCAGCTTTGCTCCCAAACAGACGATTTTGTTTGTCCATGTATCGCTGCACCATGTCTGTATTTCCTACATTCTCAACCACTGGTTTCAGGTCCTCTTGATCCTGTAACTTTTTCTTCGCCTCATTCTGAGTTTGCTTTTTCTGAAGAAGAAAACTAAAGTTGTAACCCACTGCAGGCTAACTAACAGCCCCAGCCCCGACAACAAAGAGAGAACCTACAATCTATAAATAAGGTATTTCTGTGTGTCAGGACAGCAGGGTGTGTCACATATAAACCTTTCAAGGTCCTTGTCAGGATAAAGCTTGATAAAAATCTCTCCAGAAAAAAGATGCTATGCTAGACTGATGAATTGTAACAGGATAGACATATAGTGATAGATATACATGAACTCCTGTTAGTAATATATTTATCTAATATCAATTTGCCAGGAAATTAAATTGTCTTCAATTTTATTATTGTTACCATTTCTTTCATTTCTTTTTTCTTTTTCTTTTTCTCTTTCAATCTTTCTTGAGCTTCATACTTCTTCTGTTCCTTTTCAATCTCTATTTCTCTTTTCCTGTTTTCATCTCGTATCACCTCTAGCTCCTTTAGAACCCTACTTTCTTCCCTACAAATACAGCAGATTTATAATACTTATACACTGTCTGGTATTATTTAAACAGAAAACAAGGCATGCCAGACAACAACGATACACTTACAATTGAGATTATCTGTAGTAATGACAGCCTTGCTTTCAATCCAATTTTAGAAATTAAATTTAGTGGTAACAACTAACAAAAGGCTCATATGGGCCTTAACGGTCACCTGAGTTTTGATATAGTTTTATGAGACAGACTATACCTTATAGCAGAATACCCAAGGTTGTGGAAACGGTAAAATATTCAGTCATAAAAATATTCCAGATGAAGATATCTATTCATTATCATATATTAAGCTTAAACATCACTTGAATACTCCTGTAAACTTGTAAACCATGCCAGCTGATCTTTAGACCAGAGAACGTGTGTTCCACCATTTATGTTCAAATGGAACTCTTTTGTGTTCTATTTATAGAAACAGGTGATTTCCCAGATCATATCAGACATCGTTTTCTTTGACCTAATAATTGATTTACAATGTCTTTTACTAGCTTTCTGTTCTGAACAAAAGTTATTTATCAACAAGAATGAAGTCTTTACTTTATCTTCAAATAAAGATGGTAAGTTATTATTTGTATGTGTGTTTAGTTTTGGGTGCTGAGAACTTTGCACTGACATGTCATATGTAGCCTGTAGGAATACACAAAATGTGGCGAAAACATGTGTTCCAGTTACTTAATTTGCTGAAGAAAATTGAACACATAAGTAGTAAAATATTTCACATGAATTATTACTTTTTAACACCATTTTGACACTCAGTCATAGATTTATTTCCTTGAAAAAGGTAGGGGCGCCCTTATTAGGGTAGGCGCCCTTATTAGGTCAAATACGGTATTTGGCCCCTCTGATCTTGAATGAAGGTCAAGGTCATCCATTTGAACAAACTTGGTAGCTCTTCATCCCAGCATGTTACATACCTAATATTGGGTCTCTGGGCCTTATTGTTATCAAGAAGTTTTTTTAAGACTTTAGCATATTTAACCCCTGTGACCTCGAATGAAGGTCAAGGTCATTCATTTGAACAAACTTGGTAACCCTTCATTCCAGCATGCTACAGACCCAATATCAGGTCTCTGGGCCTGTAAGTAATTGAGAAGAAGTCAAAAATGTAAATTGTTTATGATGCACGACACCGGACAAAAGGCGATCACAATAGGTCAACTGAGACTTTGTCTAAGGTGACCTAAAAATGTATACATCCTCAAAGAACGGGACAGTAAATATCCCTGACATCTATTTATCTATATACTATTATCTTTCTACTCAGACTTGTCGTAGTCTCCTCCACATCTATTATTTATCTACCCAGCTGACTTGTCGTAGTCTCCTCCACATCTATTATATATCTACCCAGACTTGTCGTAGTCTCGTCCACATCTATTATCTATCTACCCAGACTTGTCGTAGTCTCCTCCACATCTATTATCTATCTACCCAGACTTGTCGTAGTCTCCTCCACATCTATCTATCTACCCAGACTTGTCGTAGTCTCCTCCACATCTCAGGGCTTTATCACCCATCTATTTGGGTCTGTTAAACGGACCCATTCCCAATGACAAAAAAGTGTGATTTTCCTAATTTTCTACTTGAAAATTCCCAATTCAAATGTATGAACAAATAAATTATGTTGAAACAAAAAATTCCTTCTGATTATGGCGTTGACCGTGTCGGGAAAATAAATATAACGAGTGGAACTACTGTAGTCTAATCTGAAGCTAGTGTCACTCGGAACCCCTCGTTCCAAATTCATAGTCATTTTGACGTTTTATGTAATGCGATCTCGGCAACAGGTGTTTTCAAACGTTTGATGGATCGCGAGTTTCATCGCACCCTGTCTCACAACAGCAAGCATTACGCTAAAAAAATAAGAAAATCTGACGAAAAGGACAATAAAAAGATAAATTGTTTCTTTAAAAAACAAACAGTGGACGAAACAGTGGAAAGACAAGCAACTGATGACACGACTGAAGACCAAACACAGCAAATACCGGTAACCGCAGATCCAGCAGTAAAAAAACGAGCAACCGATAATTAATACGACTGAAGAACATAAGAAAGACAGACAAATACTGCTCTAATGATTAATGTCACAATTGGTTGACTGTACTTCCTGTGTTCTGTCTGAATAATCAATCTAACAGAACAACCAACTAAAGGAATTTTTAACTTTTTGTACAATACATGTTGTAATTGTTCCACATTTGGCCAAGGATATACTTAATGGTGGCCAGTTGTCACTTGATAATTGATTTCCAATCTATTCATAGAATAATATTTTAATAATCATAGACAATGCTGGTAAGTTAGGTTGATTTTTTGTTTAAAATATTAAATAAAATAATCAATATGTAAAAGTTGAACTTTTTTTTCTGATTAAAGTTTCAAAGTATTATGTAAACCACCCTCCTACTTCAAATATCTACCCTGAAAATAGTTGGAGCAGAATGATCTTCTCTTTAAAAAATGTTATATTAAAGAGTTATGATACATATACATTACTTATATCCTAGCTACCATATTATATATATATGCAGACAAGAAATGATGTGTTTAGTTGATACAATGGCATTTGTCCAAATTTCCCAAAACAGCTGTTTTGTCGATCAATTTTTCCCAATTAGACCCCAGGGTCCATTTCCCAAAAGCCCCTGATAAAGCCCTGCATCTATTATATATCTACCAGACTTGTCGTAGTCTCCTCCACATCTATTATATATCTACCCAGACTTGTCGTAGTCTCCTCCACATCTATTATATATCTACTCAGACTTGTCGTAGTCTCCTCCACATCTATTATATATCTACCCAGACTTGTCGTAGTCTCCTCCACATCTATTATCTATCTACCCAGACTTGTCGTAGTCTCCTCCACATCTATTATATATCTACCCAGACTTGTCGTAGTCTCCTCCACATCTATTATCTATCTACCCAGACTTGTCGTAGTCTCCTCCACATCTATTATATATCTACTCAGACTTGTCGTAGTCTCCTCCACATCTATTATATATCTACCCAGACTTGTCGTAGTCTCCTCCACATCTATTATCTATCTACTCAGACTTGTCGTAGTCTCCTCCACATCTATTATATATCTACCCAGACTTGTCGTAGTCTCCTCCACATCTATTATCTATCTACCCAGACTTGTCGTAGTCTCCTCCACATCTATTATCTATCTACCAGACTTGTCGTAGTCTCCTCCACATCTACAGTAAAACTCACTTGTGTCGAACACGGTTGAATCGAATACATCGGATGAGTCGAACGTTTCGTTCGGTCCCGATTTTTTCCCTTCTTTATCTTAGTAAATTAAGCACGGATGACTCGAACACTGTTGAATCGAATACTGCGGTTGTGTCGAATATATTTTGTGGTCCCTCCCTTCTAAACTATACCAAAATTTCCATTTTTGTGTCGAACATCGAGGCGTCATGCTGTCTCAGGTAAAATTTGCTGGCCTCGTCTGATTGACCGAGTGTGACCGATCACCCGTAACGGTGTAAACAGAGCCTATTATTAGTTTCCGGCTGTCGGTTACGCATCATCCCATTGTTTATACAGGTGCTCAGGTGAAGTAAAACGTTCAGGTATACATAACTAAGAATAAAATGTGCACGATTTAGTCTACAAACCAATATGTGTTCTGTTTACTGTTTTGATGCACAAGGCCGCCGAAAAAAATAAGGAAAAAGTAAACGATAAATTACATATCTTCCATCGAAAAATGCAAAGAAAAATACCTGTCTGTCATTGATTTATCTATATATGCCTAAATTCTGAATACGACGATGCAATAGTAACAATGATATGCGGGATGTTTTTACTCTGTTCAAAAGATTGTGGCAATGCATGATTATGCAGCCGATAAAACACTGACCGCGGCCTTCACCTTTGATACAAAATCAGCACGCGTACGGTCGATCAATTTTCCCGGACGGTTTATTGTTTAATATTGTTAAATTGGAGAACAACATAAACGGATTTAAAGATAAATAATATGAGTACAATATATACATTTATATTCTTATAATATATGTAACGTTTTCATAGAATATTATGCTGTCATTTGCGACTCCCGTGTGTAAATCGTGTGTCTATGTCAAAGACTATTTTACGCATGAACTTTGTTTTTATCTGTAACTGTGCACAATATTGTTTATTAGATAAAGGAATAATTGTTATCATGTACAATTAATTAATTTCTTTGTTATTATGTATTGCTTATTTTCGACTATGTTATCATGCAAACACTTGTTCTGCATACAACCGATGATAGTCGGGTTTTGTCTCCGTATACAAACACGGATAAGTCGAACCATCGGATAAGTCGAATATTTTGCTTGGTCCCGTCGACTTCGACTTATCCGAGTTTTACTGTATTATCTATCTACTCAGACTTGTCGTAGTCTCCTCCACATCTATTATCTATCTACTCAGACTTGTCGTAGTCTCCTCCACATCTATTATATATCTACTCAGACTTGTCGTAGTCTCCTCCACATCTATTATATATCTACCCAGACTTGTCGTAGTCTCCTCCACATCTATTATATATCTACCCAGACTTGTCGTAGTCTCCTCCACATCTATTATCTATCTACCCAGACTTGTCGTAGTCTCCTCCACATCTATTATCTATCTACTCAGACTTGTCGTAGTCTCCTCCACATCTATTATCTATCTACTCAGACTTGTCGTAGTCTCCTCCACATCTATTATCTATCTACCCAGACTTGTCGTAGTCTCCTCCACATCTATTATCTATCTACCCAGACTTGTCGTAGTCTCCTCCACATCTATTATATATCTACTCAGACTTGTCGTAGTCTCCTCCACATCTATTATATATCTACCCAGACTTGTCGTAGTCTCCTCCACATCTATTATCTATCTACCCAGACTTGTCGTAGTCTCCTCCACATCTATTATATATCTACCCAGACTTGTCGTAGTCTCCTCCACATCTATTATATATCTACTCAGACTTGTCGTAGTCTCCTCCACATCTATTATATATCTACCCAGACTTGTCGTAGTCTCCTCCACATCTATTATATATCTACCCAGACTTGTCGTAGTCTCCTCCACATCTATTATATATCTACTCAGACTTGTCGTAGTCTCCTCCACATCTATTATATATCTACTCAGACTTGTCGTAGTCTCCTCCACATCTATTATCTATCTACCCAGACTTGTCGTAGTCTCCTCCACATCTATTATCTATCTACCCAGACTTGTCGTAGTCTCCTCCACATCTATTATATATCTACCCAGACTTGTCGTAGTCTCCTCCACATCTATTATATATCTACTCAGACTTGTCGTAGTCTCCTCCACATCTATTATATATCTACCCAGACTTGTCGTAGTCTCCTCCACATCTATTATCTATCTACCCAGACTTGTCGTAGTCTCCTCCACATCTATTATATATCTACCCAGACTTGTCGTAGTCTCCTCCACATCTATTACCTATCTACCCAGACTTGTCGTAGTCTCCTCCACATCTATTATATATCTACTCAGACTTGTCGTAGTCTCCTCCACATCTATTATATATCTACTCAGACTTGTCGTAGTCTCCTCCACATCTATTATCTATCTACCCAGACTTGTCGTAGTCTCCTCCACATCTATTATCTATCTACTCAGACTTGTCGTAGTCTCCTCCACATCTATTATATATCTACTCAGACTTGTCGTAGTCTCCTCCACATCTATTATATATCTACCCAGACTTGTCGTAGTCTCCTCCACAATCTATTATCTATCTACTCAGACTTGTCGTAGTCTCCTCCACATCTATTATCTATCTACACAGACTTGTCGTAGTCTCCTCCACATCTATTATCTATCTACCCAGACTTGTTGTAGTCTCCTCCACATCTATTATCTATCTACACAGACTTGTCGTAGTCTCCTCCACAACTATTATATATCTACCCAGACTTGTCGTAGTCTCCTCCACATCTATTATCTATCTACCCAGACTTGTCGTAGTCTCCTCCACATCTATTATCCATCTACTCAGACTTGTCGTAGTCTCATCCACATCTATTATCTATCTACCCAGACTTGTCGTAGTCTCCTCCACATCTATTATATATCTACTCAGACTTGTCGTAGTCTCCTCCACATCTATTATCTATCTACTCAGACTTGTCGTAGTCTCCTCCACATCTATTATATATCTACTCAGACTTGTCGTAGTCTCCTCCACATCTATTATATATCTACTCAGACTTGTCATAGTCTCCTCCACATCTATTTACTATCTACCCAGACTTGTCGTAGTCTCCTCCACATCTATTATATATCTACCCAGACTTGTCGTAGTCTCCTCCACATCTATTATCTATCTACTCAGACTTGTCGTAGTCTCCTCCACATCTATTATCTATCTACCCAGACTTGTCGTAGTCTCCTCCACATCTATTATCTATCTACTCAGACTTGTCATAGTCTCCTCCACATCTATTTTACATCTACCCAGACTTGTCGTAGTCTCCTCCACATCTATTATATATCTACCCAGACTTGTCGTAGTCTCCTCCACATCTATTATATATCTACTAGGACTTGTCGTAGTCTCCTCCACATCTATTATCTATCTACACAGACTTGTCGTAGTCTCCTCCACATCTATTATCTATCTACACAGACTTGTCGTAGTCTCCTCCACATCTATTATCTATCTACCCAGACTTGTCGTAGTCTCCTCCACATCTATTATCTATCTACTCAGACTTGTCGTAGTCTCCTCCACATCTATTATATATCTACCCAGACTTGTCGTAGTCTCCTCCACATCTATTATCTATCTACCCAGACTTGTCGTAGTCTCCTCCACATCTATTATATATCTACTCAGACTTGTCGTAGTCTCCTCCACATCTATTATATATCTACTCAGACTTGTCGTAGTCTCCTCCACATCTATTATCTATCTACACAGACTTGTCGTAGTCTCCTCCACATCTATTATCTATCTACCTAGACTTGTCGTAGTCTCCTCCACATCTATTATCTATCTATACCCAGACTTGTCGTAGTCTCCTCCACAATCTATTATATATCTACCCAGACTTGTCGTAGTCTCCTCCACATCTATTATATATCTACCCAGACTTGTCGTAGTCTCCTCCACATCTATGATTAACAAGTTTGTTATTTACATATTAATATTGTTACTAACACTACTTACCATTGGTCAGCTACAGTGTGAGTCTTCTTTGGCTTTTTGCTTCCTTGTTGAATTTTGGACTGTATATTTTCTCCAATTTCTTTCATTTCCTATTAAGTATGAAAATGTCTCATAACCCCCTGAGAAGTTTTTAGTTTTATAGTAGGCTTAACTTATAACTCTAGCACTTATTGAGCTCCATGATAAACTAAAATATTTCTGTCTGTCTAGAAAGTGTGAACACACTTTTTGCTATAATACACATGTTGTCTTCATTATGTTCCATACCCTAAGCCTTTGGGTAAAATATCATTTCCTGTATTGGCCTTCGACAGAAATTTTCTATCTCTTGGAAGATTACAATCCCTTAATCCTTACTTGAAAAAATAATTTTAATTGCATCTTTACAATTTACATGATTGCCCTTCTGTTCTTCCCCAAGGTAGAGGTACCTTCACTTAATTTAGGATTCAAAGCCCAAGAATGAGGCATATAAAATTTAGTCAAACATATCTCCAGTCATCACTAAATAATCATAGCTATCTTATATATATATATATATATTTTTTTTTTCACATTCTGAAATAAGTACAAGTAAATGGTGAGATGGCGTTGGCATTACAAGGGCTATTCCATTAAAATATCTACCTGACCCCAGGATTCCACAATAAATCACTTCTATACATGGATGGATCGCCTTCCTATTACTACATTGTACTATTCAATTTGTTAAATAAATTCTATAGGTCAAGGTGGTACACCTTAACCACACCTGGAGTCCTGGGGTGGGGTAGATGTTTTACTGGAAAAGCCCTTATTGAGAGAATGTGGTGACAAAAGGTAGGCAATTTTGTTCCAGTAATGATTGAAGTATGTTTTCTGACACTAGTAATAAGATTAGAACTACAGGGGGTTAACCTTTTCTCTGCGGCGCTGTTCAGCTAGCAACTGTTTCTTTGAAACTGCTTTTGGTTTCTCTCCTGGCATCTTACGGTTGGCTTTTTTCTTTGCTTTCTGAAAGTTAAATGTGCTTACATACAACAAGATGTCAAAGAGTTAGTCCAAAGTCAGCAAGCATGATAAAGTAAACATATATATTTTTTCTTTTTGAAATGGTCCCGTTGACTTTGATTTATCTAAGTTTTACTGTATACCGACCTATTGTCTTATACATTTAACTGTACCTAGCGGTCATCAAATACATTGTATTTATCACTTATCGTTTTTGCAAAATCTACATTTTGTGTTTAGTGCTTCTCATTTACCCGCATGCGATGATTATGTCTTTTCTTTGGATCCCTGGACTTTAGCCACTCATCATAGGAGTGAAATTTCTTCAGCTGAAATTATGAATTATATATCTAGATGTAACAGGTATTTCTATTTTTCCATTTACCTGTAGCAAAAGAGACACAAATTTACCAGTAGGCAAAATATTACAAGACACATACATAGTCTTCCACTGATAAAACATTCTGTTAAACATAACTGTACCTAACTGTATCTAAACATTTAGCACTTACCAACATATGGTAAAGTTGGCCGATTTACAAGGAAAATGGGGTATAGCACAAGCTGTATATATATAACATCACATGTGCAATGGCAGAATTTATATGACATAACTTTGACCTGCTTTTGTGACAGAACAGACTGACTGTATACAATTGATAAAATGCAATGTCACTATTTCCTTGGTAACAATGATAGTGACTTAAGTGACAGTGACTACAGCGGAACGTTTTATTTTGTTGTCAGTGACTACAATGGAACGTTTTATTTTGTTGTCAGTGACTACAATGGAACGTTTTATTTTGTTGTCAGTGACTACAGCGGAACGTTTTATTTTGTTGTATCTAATAACTTACATCCTCTTCTGTCAGCTCATAATCACTGTCTTCTGGTCTTCTGTATTTCTGCAAAGTGAATTAACTACTGATAAAAAGCATATATAAAACTAAATTATAAACTCTGTACATACTAAATTTTAAAATGTAGACTAAATTATAAACTATGTTCATACTAAATTATAAACAATGTAGACTAAATAATAAACTATGTACATACTTGGTCGATATTAACCTTCATTTAACCTGTTAACAAAGTCCCTTAATAATATTATTACAAAGGGAAATAACTCTGTAATTTACTGTCGATAATTTCCATATTCAAACTCTTCAAAGATCTTGTTGATATCGAACTGCATACCAAATTTTGAGTTTACCCAAGTTGTCATGTTCATAATGTAATTGTTAACATGCAGACAGATTGAATAATATCAGCCTTTTTAATTTTAGTATTAAAATAATTAATCACAAATTGACAAAGATAAGATGAACTGGTTTTTTTCCAGAGAATACATCTACTGTACCCTAAAGATGAAATCAAAGAAATTGTCCTCCTCCTGCTCCTCACGGGTGTACCTCTGATTGGGTGGCCTTTTCCTTGTCTGAAATCCTGTTATTGTTAAAAAAGCGGAAATACATTATAATAATTAAACAATGATTAAAGTACTATAGACTGCATTATACATTTATACCAAGGTATACATTAATGTACAAAGGACCAGTTTCTGAGTGGTTATTACAATATAATTAGCCAAAATTAATATTTCAATACTTATATAATTTAATCTTCCATGTAACAAGCATTTTCTTTGGTTTAAAAAATCATGTTATCAGCCTACAATATTTAAAATGATGTGACCATTTCTAACATCAGTTTTGAATTGCCGATACAGCAACATAGTAATTTCTATGAGAAATAGTAGATTAATCATAAGATATGTAACTGGAATACATATTTGTTTATGTATTGGAGCTGTAATACAAAAACAGGAGTTATACACTTTCATCATAAACAACATCACAGTTTATTTGGAGTAACAGCATTTTATATATCTGATATTAAATTAACAAAGTGCCTTCATTTATGAAAGAGACCACATGTACCAATAAGTGTACTAAGTTTTAAGACTATCACGATATATTAATGAAGTTGGTAGAATGAAGACGTAGAACATCTACACCTCGTATTTATAGTAGCAAACGAGTATCTAAGAGTGATCCCAAGGAGATTATGTAAGTGTATCTATTAAGTTTCTGATCAGGACAATCAGCTAATTAATGGAAGTCTGTTGAGCATGGTGTTCCAAAAATGAATCTGTATCAGTAATGACCTAATTTTGGACCAAGGTGATTGAAACGCAGACTCATACTAGAGATGATGGTTGTAAGTGTATGAAGATTTGAAGGGACAATTTAGTCAAGTTTGTTTACTTTTTTATCATTTCACAAATCATTTCATGAAAGTGTACTTCAGTACTTCTTATAAACTATCCTTGGCCATATACTGATACAAGTTTATGTTTTCCTTGCATTTTTTAATTAATTGCAAGGGGGATCATAATCGTATAACTATACAATTTACCGTATATGCAAATGAGCAAGCCGTCTCTACACACTTTGTATACATGTGTACAAGCGCAGCCCCGTCTCTTGACTGTAAACAACCTGGGTTGTAGGTCTCGTGCCAAACGGAGATAGTGAATGGATAAACAAAATATAGAGAATTACTGTTAGGACAGCAATATAACAGATGTGAGTTTTTCGAACGGTTTTGACAACAATAAAGAAGCTGCGAGCGAGTTTGCTGAGCTTGACCTACATGTAGCTAGATCTAGATCGGCCTACGGAGTTATGTTGAGGTGTGATATTTTTGTTCTGTACAACTTCCATTATCATAATTCCATTCATACTTGTTATAAGTATTGTTCTGTTTACATCATGGATGAAATAAATCACCCAGATGGGCGTTTGTTTGAACACGAATTCCCTTGCGGTGCCCATGGAATAAACATGTGTTTGGTCGATTTGAATTGTCAAAACAATAAATCATCATTGAATCTCTTAATTATGATACATGTAACAACTATTTGCCAAGCTTGTTGTTAAATCAAAATCCAAAGAAATCAGACTATAAGAGATCTACAGTGTCATCGCTTACAACCAACTCTAGATCTGTTCCCGCCAGACTGAGAGGGCGCAACATGTTGCACTATATTTGGAGTATCGCTATATTTGACGTAGGCTTTCCCAAAATTTAAACTGACCATAATGGACATTGGCCACGTAGCAAATAATTATTGACCGCAAATTATTTTGTCTGGATATATGTTTTATGGATTCTGCCTGAATTACAAAAAGCATGCTTGACTAAATTGTCCCTTTAAGACATTTGGATCATTAATTCGTACTAGAGATGATGGCTGTGAGTGTATGAAGATTAAAGACAATTGAATAATTAATTAAGTGGGTACAGCGACACTTGGTTACGTATACATACCTTTCTTTACGCCACCCCATGACTCCAGGTTTGGTTACAGGGTACAACTTATAGAATTTACCGAATAAATTACATAGAAGCAATAAGGCAATCCAACCATGGATCAACAGAAGTGATTTATATGGAGTCCTGGGGTCAGGTAGATATTTTAATGGAATAGTCCTAAAAGTCACCTCATACAATGATGTTTATGCATTAAAAAAGTGCTTGAGATATATGTGCACTCTTCTTACACCTGAGTTTTCAAGGCAAAATCCTTCAGGGGCTTTTCCTATGATATCAGTTTCTTAAACTGTAGGTAACAGTCAATGATACTTACTTCGCTTGAAAATAAACTCAGAAAAAACACCCATGAATATTCTTCCAAAGAAGAAAACCTGAAATCCAAACATGACTTCTTTAGATCTATAAAGTGATTTGGTACTGATGTTTCTCCGGACAATATTTTCGTTGAAGATTAATACTGCTGTCTAAATACAACTTTACTTCATTCTAAATACAGTATACCGTCTATCAGAGCAAACACTTGGAAGTTAACATTTACACCATTAAATTACATTGTATTATATTATAAATAATTCATCAACAACGAGCAATTATTTGGGTAACAAAAAAATATCTATAGCTTTCTTATGATTATGGATTGCAGCAAAAGTAAGCAGTTCTATTTTGACACTGGAGCAAGCAGAAAGAAATTACCATTCAATGGCTAGTCACTTACATTATCATCCATTTCTTCACTATCACTTTCAAAGTACCAATCATCTTCATCCTCATACTCATCATCATCATCTTCATCACTACCCTCATAATCACATCCACAGCCACAATGTGTGCAAAATGCCTCTCCTGATGAAAAAGTTAATATAGTATAAATAAAAGATAATTTACAAAAATATTTTCACATAATATTTTCAAAATTGGATTTACTCTAGTACCCAACTGGGTATTTTTTGCCTTTGTATATATAAATATGTGGTATCATTATACAAAGATAATGTTGTATTCTTTATGGTACATTAATCAAATAAATTTAGGAAATATAGTTCAGAATTTATCTTTTAACAAATCAATATAGACAAAGAAATCTCAATCAATTTTTCGGGAATTTTCAAATTTTAAAAAAGACACAAAAAAAGTTTCTGGCACATTTTCTCAGTGTATTTTTACCACCCCGTATGGTAGTATACTGTATTTGTATTTGTAAATCAAATATGTTGTATGTATCCAAATCGGTTATGAATATGAATCAAAAACATGAAAGCATACTCGATTTTGTCAGTTCCAAATATGCCTTGCTCAGCTCTTGAAATTTTTGTGTTGCGTCTGGGTCATTCAGGTTCTGAAATAATGCAAGTTACATTTTCCATATACCAAATATGAGCTAATTAATGATTACATATACAACTAGAGTACTATTTGGCAGAACATGATACACCCGTCCAATTACAACAAGAAATTAATTACAAATATCGAAATGCAAGATGAATGTTCTTATCAAAATGCCTTAGAGGAAGCACAATTTTATGCTATAGCAAAGTCTACAAAGATTGAAAGAAATAGGTTTAAAACTGAGAATGATCATGAGGATCTACAGAGTTAACATGCAAGGGCAGAAACAGTCAACTCATGATACCATTCATAACATGAAAAATCTTGAGTAGGAGCAGATTTCCATGAAAACTTAAACAAAAGTCAATTACTTTTGAAAAACACTGAAATCAAACTGCCATTCTGGAAAGTTTGGAAACACAACAACATATCATAATTATAAAGCCTAACAAGTTTAAAAGAGATTGATTGAAATTTTAAGAGCAAATCTCCGGTCAAAAGTCAAATACTGAAATTAAACAAAGGCCGATAACTTTTGCAGACTGCACATCAGGATTATAAAGCCTTCCAAGTTTAGAAGACATCGGTTAAAAACTGCAGGAGATTTCCAAACAAAGAAGTTCAGTAAAACTAGTTGAATCCAAGTGCTGTTGGTTAGGGAAACAAAGTCTTACATATCATGATGTTAAGCATACCAAAACATTTATGATGGACTGATCATGACACATGATACCATATCATAATACTCATGTTATTTGACAGGTGTATGAAAATCATTTGAAGAGGTTTCATGAATATATAATTTCAGGAGATTCTTGATATTATTTATCATTGAATTTCATTGCTATATTTTTGTTGTCAGGAAACAATAAATCCTACCTTATCTGGATGGTACATTAAGGCTAACTTTTTATATGCTTTCTTGATATCTTCTGAAAATAAAAACAAAAATAAAACATCAGTTAAATTCACTGCAATCTGATTAAAATCAGCTGTTATATATACATGGCTATGTTGTAGTATGTAGTAAATGTAGCCATGTAACAGCTGATTTTCATCAGATTAGATGAGCTGAAAAGATTATACAAAGTTTAAACATTTTGGCAACTTAACTAGAAAATATAAAAGACTATTATATTTTGGCTGTGGGGATTTGACACCCGAAACACGTACTGCAGTTAAGAAATGGATTTCTCTCAATTTCCATAATAGTAAACAAGTTAGTGTTACAAAATATAGTAGAATTTGTTTTTCCAATCCGAGTTGCCTGTTGATGTAAGGAAATAATCATATCTTAGAATAAATGCTGTATATGAATGATTATTTTGAAATGGTCGATTAAATTACTTTCACACAGAGAAAGTGTCTCCTATAATGAATTGATAATATAACGATAAGATAAAACAAATCAGATAAAAATTTCAACACAGTGCTGTACTTTGTACGATATAATACAAATAGCTCAAAATGATAAAAACGTGTATCGTTTAGAAATATAAACAAAAAAGATTCAACTTGACAAACTATTTCAATCAATAACGCTATAATGCTTTCAGGGCCATCTAATTCAATGTGCGTTTTGATCTATTAGTATTACTTAGTACGTATGTATATACAACTAAAATTCTTCACATGTCAATAAATTTTTTTTGTATTTATTGACATGTATTTCATCATTTTTTTTAATGTTCTATATATATATATACATACAAATGTATGTGTGTGCAGCATTTGTGATTAAAATTTTCTGCTAAACATGTTAACATAGAATTAAATTAGGTCCATTTTGGGCTTTGAAGATCATTTGTAGAGTTTTGATATAAACTGTATTCCAATCCATTTGACCTATTTAATTATTTTGTTCTTGGCCATCAACCCCTAGGGGTTAGAGAGAGCCGATATTACCATCTATAGTTTACATTTAACTGCAGCCATTTCATACCGACTGTGTGTAGTTAACATAAATATTGACACTTATCCTCCAACTTAAGGAAAACAAATATCAGTGAAGGATTAGTGTTAAAACTGTTTACAAATATATCAATACAGCACAATCACTTTTGGTTGTTTATCTCTAAAAATACTCAAGAGATGATATTGTACTAGCGGGACCGGACTGAGTCGATCATCAGTGACCAGGTACATGCAGCTCAATCCCAGGTTCGAACCCCACTCTGGCTGTACATTTTTCCACTCCTACTACATTTGGTGCCTGTGACTAAACCTTGTTTCAAGTGAGGTGAATACTTGACAAGGGGATACAGTTGTACCCGAACCTGGGTGGTGAGTTGTGAAGTCTTCGAGGTCAAAGACTTAAAAAAGGGAGGGAAGAGTGTAGTGGAACTAGACCGGGTCGACTATCGGCGAACAGGTAGCTCAATCGGTAGAGCATCCGGCTAGTATTCGGAGGTCCCGGGTTCGAACCCCAGTCTGGCCGTGTATTCCTACGTAATATTACATACAATGTGTAGTTTTAAGTATAAAGATATGCTTCAGACGATGTACATTAAATCAACTAAGTATTAAAAAATGACTGAATACAAAATATTAAAAAAACAAAACAAAAAAAAACGTACAATGGAAATATTTGGGACGAAACGACTAGGCCTACCCATCGGTGATCTCCCCTATTTTGTCAATATTTCCCAATTTTCTTGGGTTTTGCTTTTTTGTCATTCCATAAATTCAACATTTCTATCAACCTAATAACTCAATACATCACATAAAAATCATACAGGAAAAGACACTATACATGTGCATATCGATAAGCTGGTTTATTGGTTGGCAACAATTCACTTGGTTGCATTTTGCTATCTACTGTGGCGACATGCGGACCCTGAATAGTAAATGAGCTGACATTTCAACACAGATTACCCAAAATGTATTATTTTCTCTGATTACCATCAGTTGCATTTGTATCTAATTCAAAAACTTCTAAGTATTTCTGTCTTGCAGCCTCCCTTTTTAGCGCCATTTTTTCGTCTGTTTCATCACATGATCAGCATAGGGCGACACCTATGATGTTTACAAAATTAGTTCACGCGAGATAACTCTAACTTAACTAAAGGAATCATGGAAGCGAGACCGACGCTCTACGCCAAATAAGGTATAGCCACAGACATAGCTTAATTAATTCTTTTGAGGTCGGTATCTCGGATTATATATTATTATGTTTAGCTGTCATGACCTTGAGTACTAGTATATCGATTATGGATAATGGAGGCTGATCACTCGATGGCCTGGATTGTGGAACCAGAGACTTGTAGGCTATATCACATGTGATATATACAAGTCTCTGGTGGAACATATACACAAGCACGAACACACACACACACATGTTACACACACAAGAAAAAAAAAGGAAAACTTCATGATTGAAATATTGCTATATAACGCATACATATGATATGAAATAGCATGTAACGTTACGTACCTCTCTTTGACTATTTGTATAGCTAAATATCTTACTTTATTTCTGAACTTGTATACTTTGTTCCAGAACCCAGGAAACCCTGAGAAAGTACAATAAAGTGTTGAGGTATTAATTTAAATTTATGTAGATCTAACATGGCATTATATATATATAATAATAGAAATATAAAAAAAATAATATTGATAACAATCATATCATTGGTCCCCGTGATTTGGTGTACGCCGCACCCGGTCCCGGACCCGATCCCCGTACCAGGAATATTGATGTTATTTTTTTTCTCAACAACGACTTAATGAATAAATCTCATGTTTTTCTTGTAAATCCAGATTTATATTTCCAAAATCTGACATTTAAAATAAAATGGAAATAATACCTACAACTTTAGTAATCGTCGATTTACATTTTTCAGGGTGTGATTTTGTGTACGCCGCACTCAACCGTGAAAAATTACGGTTTTTAGCTGTTTATTCGTAAACAAGGGTTTATTTTTATGATATTTTCGATTCCATACTTCAAGTAAACCTAGTTGTTGATACAAATATAAGTTTTGATTACAAATTCTACTTATTTCAT
The DNA here is from genome assembly GCF_902652985.1 of Pecten maximus. NCBI lineage: Eukaryota > Metazoa > Mollusca > Bivalvia > Pectinida > Pectinidae > Pecten > Pecten maximus. The sequence continues at coordinate 50,074,857 of NC_047017.1, forward strand.
TTCAAATCTTGCCTTTTTTGAGATCGCGGCGATGATCACGGGGGTTTTTGTTTACGCCCGGTCCCGTACCAAGGGCAGACTACTCCCGATCCACCGTGCTAGGACTACTGGTTTATGAGTAGCGTGTATTGTGTAATACCAGATATTTATACATGACTTTTAGTCTAGATACATTAGTAATCAATTATATCGGACGATGTTTTTGTGATGTTAGTGAAAGATTTCGCGAAAATTACAAAAGTGAAAAAGCGAGAAAAAAAAATAATATTGTGTATACTACGAATATTTATATATAGTTATACACCAAGTGCAATCTGGTATCTATACAAATACAAGCATATCAATCTTTAATTGAAGTATACAAAATGATCAGTGGAATATAGACATTGATTTAATTTGCTGAACTGTGTTTAATTCACATAATTGTACATTATGTACTCATTAAATTCATTAGATTTGTGTTCAGTTGTCTGTATAACCTTAATTAATCAGTGATTGTGAGATTATCCAAACACACCTAACGCCACCAGCCGCTGTTATCTGGTAAGAAAAAGATTAATAGACTTATATTACTAATTGTTTGTTTAGAGAGTCAGATACTGAACAGCTGATCAGTTTGGTAATCCGATAATTTTGATTAGTTATCTCATGTTGGAAAAAATCAATTAAATTCATCCAACCAATGAAATGACTGCAATTCAGCCACAATACCAATCACCTCAAGATTAAGGGGTTAGTACCTAAGTATGACATTTGCGTCATCCACTGTGGTGCTAACAATCTTGGCCGTGATCCTGTCCCCATCGTCCTGCAGCGGTTTCAGCACCTGTGCGAGAGGATTTGGAAAGTGTCGCCGACTATGCAGATCGGTGTTTAAGAGGAATCAAACAGAGCAACAAGTTAAGGGTAGCTTACAGGGTAGGGCTAATCTTAGGTCCCCTTCTCAAGTTAGGTATCAGTTAAGGCTAGCAAGGAATGAGAAACGTCTTAGCCATGATGAGTTGTACGGTACTTTAGAGCTTATGTATCACTTAGATGGTTATATTCATGATTTGGCTATAGGTCCAGATCTTAGGTGTGTTTTAGGTGTTCAGGAATTATTGAGCGAGTTAAATTTATTATTACAAGTTGAATCTGACGAGAAGTTGTACATGTCGTATGACACAACCTTTCAAGTAAGAGATTTTTATGTTTCAGCTTTAGTATTTAGACATGTTTTATTTCAAAATAATAAAACCATTCCTGTAGCTTTTTTCATTCATGATAAGAAATCTACTAGGATTCACGAATTTTTTTGGCGGTGTATCAAGTCTCTTATTCCTAATTTATCGAAGGGTAGTCATGTCATTGTTGTAGACAGGGAATTAGCCATAAAAAATGCCATACTGATTGTATGAGACGTCATCTTGTTGAATGCATTTCAAATGGTAGATTTTCAAAATTTCCAAGGAAAAAAATCAGTAAATATAGGAAAAAGAAGAATTCTCAAACTTTATCCTTTGATATTTTTATGGATTGTGAATCCGAGGGATGTCATCTTTCTAATGTATTTGACGATATGGTCACTTGTGACGCTGGCTGTAACAGATGGTTTCATAATAGATGTGTCAGTGATAAGTCAGGTTTACATTTTTCAAGGGATAGTTTTGTTTGGCATTGCAGTAAATGTTCCTAGGCAAACTAGGTAGGTACAGTGTAGGTAGGTAGGTAGGTAGGTTAGGTTAGGTTAGGTAGGTTAGGTTAGATTAGGTAGGTAGGTCGTAGGTAGGTAGGCAGGTAGGTAAAACAAATGGGCTCTTTGTAGAACTGTGTCCTCGTCGCAGAGCTCGGTAACATTCTTTATAGGATGGCTGAAGGTTCTACACATTTTAGATAAAGACATTAACATTCATAAGACAGGGTGCCATATAACATCTGGTATATGTATACAGACAATACACGCTACTCATAAACCAGTAGTCGGGGCCGCGGTGGCCGAGTGGTTAAGGTGTCCCGACACTTTAACACTAGCCCTCCACCTCTGGGTTGCGAGTTCGAAACCTACGTGGGGCAGTTGCCAGGTACTGACCGTAGGCCGGTGGTTTTTCTCCGGGTACTCCGGCTTTCCTCCACCTCCAAAACCTGGCACGTCCTTAAATGACCCTGGCTGTTAATAGGACGTTAAACAAAAACAAACCAAACAAACCAAACTAAACCAGTAGTCCTAGCACGGTGGATCGGGAGTAGTCTGCCCTTGGTACGGGACCGGGCGTAAACAAAAACCCCCGTGATCATCGCCGCGATCTCAAAAAAGACAAGATTTGAAATGAAATAAGTAGTATTTGTAATCAAAACTTATATTTGTATCAACAACTAGGTTTACTTGAAGTACGGAATCGAAAATATCATAAAAATAAACCCTTTTTTACGAATAAACAGCCAAAAACCGTAATTGTTCACGGTTGAGTGCGGCGTACACAAAATCACACCCTGAAAAATGTAAATCGACGATTACTAAAATTGTATGTATAACTTCCATTTCATTTGAGATGTCAGATTTTGGAAATATAAATCTAGATTTACAAGAAAAACATGAGATTTATTCATTAAGTCGTTGTCGAGAAAAAAATTAATATCTATATTCCTGGTACGGGGATCGGGTCCGGGACCGGGTGCGGCGTACACGAAATCACGGGGACCCATATCATTCTAATTTATAACATCATACATTTATTATTACAGTATATGCCAGACATTGAACATAAAAATATGTGATATATATTTCAAATTATTGAACATATACATGTAGAGTGTACTTGTTTAAAAGTATAGAGTATTATGAAACAATTAATGGCAGAATTTCATGTATGTATTAAATCAGATTAAATTTAAAGCTAAAATATTGTTTCAATAAGAATACAAATGTATGAATAAGAATATGATATTGATAATGAAACAATATGACATTCATTGCATATGCATGTAGAATAATGTCACAATATACATGTACATATGTTTACCTTATCTTATTCACTTTGTAGGAATCGAACCTGACAATATTAAGTTGTTGAAAGAAATTCATCTTAACTACACAATCATGGAAAGAAGTGATTACAGGAACTTGTTTGTTCTGAAGAAAGGAGCATGCACACCCTCTAGTGAACAGCCTACTAGTGTGTCCACTACCTGTCCAAGACATTGTGACACAGAAAAATTAAAGAGGGGACAGTTGTTCTTCCAGAGAAATATCTCCAACTGTGTATTTGCGATGTTATGCTCTCTAGTGTGTGGTTTGAGTATCCCCAATCTACTTGATCCGTTGGTGTTCACAAAAGTATCTGATACCCCCAAGAAGTCTCTTTATCGCTATATACAGACCCTTGTGCATGTTATAAGGTGGCATTTGAGTGATCTGTGGAAAGCAGATTCGCCTGCTAAAATATCTATTGATCAGGTTAGAAAAATGCATAATGCAGTAGCTGAGGCCATGGCAAAACAACAATCAGATGGGAAGGTGTACTTGTCCCAATATGACATGTCTTTAGTACAGTGTGGATTTGTTGGAGCTATTGTTTTACATCCACACAGTTTTGCCATTCAACACACTGTTAATGATTTAGATGATTTTGTTTATCTCTGGGGATTCATTGGAAGTCGTCTTGGAATAACAGATCAGAACAATATCTGTCTACGGGACTACCACGAAACATTTGCTATCTGCAAACAAATTGAAGACAGTGTTCTATTACCAGCATTAAAAAATCCACCGAAAGATTTTGATTTGATGGCAAAGGCTTTTACAAATGGTTTGAATAGATTACACAAAGTGAGTTTATACACACCAGAAGCTGTGATCAACTTTGTACTGGATATAATGGGTCAGAGTAGGAAGCACCAATCCATCACAAATGAGATAAGGATTTTGATTTTCAAGTTCTTGATTAGATTAAAATTGTACTTACCAGGATTTCAATTTTTAATTAATAAACTTGTTATGCTCTTTTATACTTCGGTGACCAGAAATGAAAAGAAACAGCGGTAAAGAATTGCACAAAAATATACAAGATGTCAACATTTTGAAATTTGCTCCCTGACTTTTCATTTGTTGATTTAAGTGTTTACTGAACCATAGTATAATTTGATCCAAGTCCTGAAAATTATGACCATAACATTCCTAGGATACTTGCCAATCATATAACATTGTGAAGTATTTAATTGGAATCAAATTGATTCCTCATGAAGATTCCTCTTGTGTTTGTTTGCAATTAATTACAATGTTTGAAAGAACAACATAATTGTTAAAAACATGACCTATATAATACATATTTTGGTCAATGCAGAGACATCATATATATGTCTCTGGTCAATGTAAGGATCCTTATGCCACACTGTACAGTTATGAATGAATAAAGGTGTATTTTACAATGAAAGCTGTAACAATGATTTATATGATTTGAATGAAATCAGCAGAATTAATAAACAGAAATGAATTGCAGCATTCAAATCTTGATGTGTTTTTATCTTAGTTTTGGTTTTTAGAAGTCAAACCGAAAGTAGAACAAAACCCACTAGAGTTATCGCCCTTCAACAGGAAACGTTGCACAATGTCAATGACACCGTGAAACCGCCATGATAAAGACATGCACACATTGTGATACCACTTCAGCTCCCAGACAAGGCCCATTTCCTGTTTAAACTGTAATTATATTCTGAACAATATATTTATTAATATGTCTCGGCTATTTTCTGATATTATTAGCGATTTCTTCGTAATTAATGAAGTTATGAAACGGCTTTTTATTTTACCTTGACCTTTCCATAGCTAGCAAACTGGGCTATTTTAAAAACCACGTGAAACGGCTGATGACATTTTGCTGGGAATTAACATTGTTTCCTCACTGCCAAATATATGCTGTGTATTGTTTCCTCACTGCCAAATATATGCTGTGTATTGTCGAAACTCTTAAAATACGTTCATTTGGATTTAATTTTTACATGTATACAATATGCTATAGCTTAAATGGAAGATGAGAAAGTATACGTTGTGTAACAACAGGTTGATAATTCATTCACGAAAGTAGTTGTTATTGTGTGTATTGGGATGGTCATCTATGGAAAATGCTTTCAAAATTAACTAAAACACATCTTCTTGTTAGGTTGCCAAGGTTATTCCTAAATGGAAGCTGTATTATGGATGTGATAAAAGATCCCAATGGACCGAGATTAGATGACACTTCAACTACAAAGTCTCAAAAAAGGAGGTACAGCAGTGGAAGCAGTTCCTCTACTTCACAACAGGCATGTACGTCAGAAGTGATCAAGGATCAGATGAGACATGACGACCCAGCGATAATCGACTTAACTTTTGATGACCAAACCATCATTGATTTAACGGTTACTAGTAGTAACTTGGAAACAAACACTCCAAACTTAAAACACAGAGATCTAGAAAAATCTGCAGTGAAACAGGACAATTCAATGGGGCCACTGTTCTCAAGACTGAAGGAAAGCAAACATTTCCAAAGAGAGTCTCCTTCAGGTTTCCCAGAACAGTTGGAAAGATTCAGTGAGCATGAAAACAGAACAAGCCAATGCTCACTAAACCCTCCATCTAAGAAGCACAAAACAGATGAACAAAACATAATCCCAGGTAAGTTACAGATTGAATAGGACAAGGAAAGGGGAACACTGGTAACTTTGTTAACAACCTCTTTAATTGGTTTGTACCCTGCTTTCTTGGTCTGAATCCAGGTTACCATTAATTAACAAAGAGGATTGTTGAATTATGTAGTTCATACAAAAGTTATTAACACACATAAATATATCCATATATCAGTGTACCATATGTGTCTTAATTTGACTAGGGAGTCCACTAAAATTTTGAATTAATGATTACATTGTTAAACCCAAGTACTTGTATGCAGTGGTTATAGTTTAATTTCTACCACAGGTGCTATAGGTAGTACTTAAAGGTGCATCTATATAGTTAAGTGCAGCTACATCCATCCAGATTTTGGAGGTTATCTATATATTTCTTTCTCAGCATTTGGCCTATTTTCTTGCCTGAAAAATAAATCAATAAATGCACTTGTTGGAAGTTTCTATGTCAAATAAAATATCCAATTATATAACCTGGTATGCGATATATTAACTTGTAGAATTAGCCAAGGAAAATGATGTTGAAGCTCGTCCATACAAGTCACAACGGAAATGGGAGTGGACATCCATCGGGAGGCAGTGTTTATTTGAAAATCGTCGCTGCAGTGGCACAGACTTTACTGTCATGTCCTATAATGTTTTGGCCCAGAACTTGCTCCATGACAACATGTATTTGTATTTAAACTCAGAAGAAAAGCATTTGCAGTGGGATTATCGCAAGCACATTCTTTTGCGGGAGATCAAAGAACATTTACCTGATGTAAGTATGAAAATGAATATCTCCTAAATGCCTTAGTCTTATTGCCATTTTCATGGACAAGTTAACCCAGTACAGAATTACTTTCTTTGCAATGCTATTTCTCGGTAATATATCTTTGAAAAGTTTCCTATTTTGTGAAGTGACTGTCAAAACCTTGTTTTAATTCAACATGTAATATGAGTTTAAAAACAGAAAACTGGAATGCTCAATCAAGAGCATTAAAAAAGATAAATATTAAAGGTAATTAATATAGTTTGATCTGTTAAGATCATCTTTATACAATATGGATTTTCATTGTAATCTGAAAATGTGATTCAGGATGATGAATCCTGCATATTTGTTCTGCAGATTTATTACATGGTTTCTTTAGATAGTGTTAAGAACCAAATTCAATTAAGTCATTATAGCACCTATATTTGATTTGTGACTCGGTGTGTATATGACTTCTATTTAAAAACTACTGTAGAGCCAACTTTGGTTCAAAGTGTGTTGGTTGATAAAAGGAGTGCTGCAGGGATCTGATATGGTCAGGAAATAATAAACCAATTGTCCTATGATTTTTTTTTCAGATTCTTTGTCTACAGGAGGTAAACTTGGAACATTACAAATCATTTTTCATACCAGAACTAGCAGAGTTAGGTAAGTGCTAAATGAAATGATTAATAATTAAGTCAAGGATATATATGTTAAAAGGACAATTTATATTTTTTGAATGCCAATTAATTGTTCTTGTGAGACAAAGCTTTTTAATTGAGATTTTTGTGCTATAAAGCAGAAACTCAGCTTTATTTATTAACTACGAATGTAGATTTTTACTGATATGTTCATTGTCTCAAGTTTTACAAAAAAAAAACAAAAAAAAAACAACATTATCATAATACATCTTTTTATGTACAGGTTACAAAGGAGAGTTCCAGAAGAGGACAGGTAATGACAAGTTCGATGGCTGTGCAACATTTTACAATACAAATAGGTTCAAAATGGTCAAATGTTGGCATTTGTGCTATCACAGACAGTACAGAATCCTAGACCGTGACAATGTTGCAGTGATATTGAAGCTGCAGCCAATCACTAAACAGAAACATTCACCTGAGATTTGTGTAGCCAACACCCATCTTCTCTTTAACCCAAGACGAGGAGACGTCAAGTTTGCACAGATGGTTCTCCTTCTGGCAGAGATTGACAAATTGACAAGCACATTAACTAGTGATGGTCAGACATCTCACATTCCTACCATTGCTTGTGGTGACTTTAACTTGGTGCCCAAAAGTGATTTGTACAAGTTCCTGGTTGAGGGGTACATCCACTTTGAGGGTCTTCTGGCAAATACTCTATCTGGTCAAAGAGGAGGTAGGCGAGGAAGGGACACATACCTGGATAGTAATTTCCTTCCTTCAGAATTGAATATATCGAAATACTGTACATACTCTAAAGACAGTCAGTTAGACTTATCACCTTCAAATCAAAAATCACAGGATTGCTCTCAGAATGAAATGTTTTCATGTTCTTCACAATTGGTTCCTTCCTCTATGCAAAGATCAACATCAGAGATGGGACAGGGTAGTGGGTGTCTGTGGCACAATCTTAAGCTTGTATCTAGTTACAAACACAGGATTGAGCGACTAGGCAAGTCTGCCCAGGAGGTGACAACATACCATGGACATGACAGTGCCATTGTGGATTACATCTTCTACAACATCACTGACAGAGATGCTAAGAAAGGAAAACTTGCATTATTGGGACGCTGGGGACTCTTATCAGAAAAAGAACTGTGTCAGATTGGGACTTTTCCCTGTAAAAACCATCCCTCTGACCATCTCCCTCTCATCAGCAGATTTCTGCTAGAATGATCTGGTCTGAAGCTTTAAGTTGAACAGTAACAGCAAATCTGTGTTTTACACTTTAATGTTGGCATGTGTCAAGGTTTGGACTGTGAATAAGCATATTTTATTGCTAAATGATGTGGCATAAGGCTTATTAATGGAGTTCAGAAAAGAGCGGAAGGGGCGTGGGACAAATGAAAAGTCCTGTCTCCTGTACATGTGGAAGACGGAAATTCTCTTGCTGTAATGTTAGAATGAAAACAGTATACTGTTGATGTGGCAGGCTATATTTAAATACTCCAATAACATGTGGTTGTCCTCAAATTTTCTTTGCATCCTTCATTTGCTGAATGAATCTATGATATAAAATCTGATAAAATCAGTAGTTCATGGCCGTTTATGTACCACGTGTAAATCATGTTAGGCATAGCACATAATATGCAAAGTCATGAACCAATGATTTTAATCAGATTGATGTCATGAGGGTCTGAATTAGGAATATGGGGACAATTATAACATAATCTGTGATATCCAATATATTTATTGAGTGTCTGATCTAGTTCATGAAATACTCTTCAAAAGCATATAGAATTTATTGTGAAATTTAGAGCACCTAGCAATTGCTATCCAAATAAAAAAAGAATTAAATGCAAACAGCCTTTAAAGCAACTTTCCTGTCTAAATGATATTATATTTTTCATAATTACAATGTATTTCAGCATATTGTAGCATAGAACAACCTGAAAGACTTTGCTAGCAAGTGTATATTGTTTTTCAGCTTATGTGTTAGGTAAATAAAAGTTTCAAAAGACTTGGAGAGAGATTTAAAACAATCACAAAATATTTATTTCATTAGAATATTAATCAATATTCCGTTATAAAGGGAATTTATATTAAACAGGCAAACTTCTTTATAAGTGTAAGGTTTACAATTGGAAAAAAGTATTTTTGTTACATGCATTACAGTTAAATTCTAATAGTATTTTTTGATGTAATTACACTTAACAGTTAGTATTTTTTTAAGTAAGTGTGAATCCTGTCACTATGTTAACAAAGCATATTACTGAATAGATGTTTTTGAAAGTGACAGTGAACACGTATGGGTTATTTACCTATAGCTAAGTACTTGGATTTTCTATCCCCTTAATTATCCACTATCATCTTAATCTAGGAGAACAATTGTTTACTAGTAAACATAGTTGTAAAATACATAAAGCATGATAGACTTTAAATATATAGATTTCTGGCAGCTAATTAATTCACAATGTGTCTGTATACTTTACTTGACTCAGCTGAACTGTCATAGTTTTTTACTGTAATACGCCGCATTTCTTTGCTTCCTTCATACAATCTATACCCATGTTTCCTTACATTTATAAAAGGATTGGCTTCTATTTGCAACCCCAACCAAAATAAGAAAAAATGTCAGAAAATGTATTTTATGATGGAATGAACTATAAAGCTGTATAGACTCACTGTGGTATTCTTGGGAGGAGTTGGGGATGGGGCAAAGATGTGCCTAAAAGCCTATATCAATGGCCTATTTGAATTGATTAAGTCTCACTTAATAAGTCTGTGCCAAGCTTTACAGTAACATTGTATTTAGTTTGTAAATTAGTTTTGAAACAGTAATAGATGCCATTTCATCACATTACCAAAACTACTTTTATATGAAAAGCACATTTTCTCTGACCATATATAGTCAACATCTTATCAATATGATCTTGGGTGTCTCATTTAAATCGCACGATCCATGTACCTAGTGCAAAAAAACTAAAGTAACGTTACAGGAGAGATCTGATTTTAATTAAATGTTGCATTCTTCAATGCAATATCCCACCATTCACGATGTCATATATAAGTATTGTCTCGAGTGCAATGTCAAAATGGATAACAATACATTGGTGTATTTCACTGTATAAAATGAACTTATAGAAGTGATGAAGGGATTTGTACTTCATCTGTACATCTGTACACCTTTAATTTGTACTACATCTGTACATCTTTGTACTACAATAGTACATCTTAAATTTGTATTACATCTGTACACCTCTGTACTACATCTGTACATCTTTGATTTGTACTACATCTGTACACCTCTGTACTACATCTGTACACCTTTGTACTACATCTGTACACATTGTACTACATCTATACACCTTTTATTCCCCTGTCATGGAGGTCTGAGACATAGGATACTGATATTTTGCTTTGAAAGATTTTTAGGGTCTAACATCAAAACTGTGTAGTGAAATTTGCTTTGAAATATTTTTTGGTCCACATATCTAAATGGTGTAAAATTTAACATCACTGCATGTTCTTTCAAATAGTATTTTGTTCTTAGTCATTTTCAAATTATCATAGCAAATCCATTGTGTACAATATTTATTTTGTTATTGGCAAAAGTCAGATGGGATTGAATTTCTTTCATACTTTTATGTTATTAAATTCTTGTATTATTTTTCCAGTAGTAAAATAACTACTTATTGCTAGATTCCTTTTGTTTCATTGATTATTATTTAATGTATAAAAAATACATTGTTGATGTTAAGAATGCTCATTATCAGAATTTGTTATTAAAATGGTAAAAAGACGTTTATTAATTAACTGTTTGTTTTACAGAATCTGATGTATTTTTGAAAGATAAATAAAACTCAATTTGTTTCATCGTTAGACTTTTGTGGTCTGTCCACAAAAAATCTGCATTACACGAAAAGTTCCACCAGATACCTTTATAGTTTAACACAGACTTAGCACAATTCGCAAACAACAGTCCATATATACCATTTGACATATAACGGTCCATATACACCATGTGACATATAACGGTCCATATATACCATGTGACATATAACGGTCCATATACACCATGTGACATATAACGGTCTATATATACCATGTGACATATAACGGTCCATATATATATACACCATGTGACATATAACGGTCTATATATACCATGTGACATATAACGGTCTATATATATACACCATGTGACATATAACGGTCTATATATACCATGTGACATATAACGGTCCATATACACCATGTGACATATAACGGTCTATATACACCATGTGACATATAACGGTCTATATACACCATGTGACATATAACGGTCCATATACACCATGTGACATATAACGGTCTATATATACCATGTGACATATAACTGTCCATATATACAATGTGACATATAACGGTCTATATATACCATGTGACATATAACGGTCTTTATATACCATGTGATATATAACGGTCCATATATACCATGTGACATATAACGGTCCATATATACCATGTGACATATAACGGTCCATATATACCATGTGACATATAACGGTCCATATATACCATGTGACATATAACGGTCTATATACACCATGTGACATATAACGGTCCATATATACCATGTGAAATATAACGGTCCATATATACCATGTGACATATAACGGTCCATATATACCATGTGACAAATAACGGTCCATATATACCACGTGACATATAACGGTCTGTGTATACCATGTGACATATAACAGTCCATATACACCATGTGACATTTAACGGTCCATATATACCATGTGACATATAACGGTCTATATACACCATGTGACATATAACGGTCCATATATACCACGTGACATATAACGGTCTGTATATACCATGTGACATATAACAGTCCATATATACCATGTGACATATAACGGTCCATATACACCATGTGACATATAACGGTCCATATACACCATGTGAAATATAACGGTCCATATATACCATGTGACATATAACGGTCCATATACACCATGTGACATATAACAGTCCATATATACCATGTGACATATAACGGTCCATATATACCATGTGACATATAACGTCCATATACACCATGTGACATATAACGGTCTTTATATACCATGTGACATATAACAGTCCATATACACCATGTGACATATAACGGTCCATATATACCATGTGACATATAACGGTCCATATATACCATGTGACATATAACGGTTTATATATACCATGTGACATATAACGGTCCATATACACCATGTGACATGTAACGGTCCATATACACCATGTGACATATAACGGTCCATATACACCATGTGACATATAACGGTCCATATATACCATGTGACATATAACGGTCTGTATATACCATGTGACATATAACAGTCCATATATACCATGTGACATATAACGGTCCATATACACCATGTGACATATAACGGTCCATATATACCATGTGACATATAACGGTCCATATACACCATGTGACATATAACGGTCCATATATACCACGTGACATATAACGGTCCATATACACCATGTGACATATAACGGTCCATATTCATTATGTGACATATAACGGTCTATATATACCATGTGACATATAACGGTCCATATATACCATGTGACATACATGTATAACGGTCCATATATACCACGTGACATATAACGGTCCATATATACCATGTGACATATAACGGTCCATATATACCACGTGACATATAACGGTCCATATACACCATGTGACATATAACGGTCTATATATACCATGTGACATATAATTATTCATATACACCTTGTGACATATAACGGTCCATATATACCATGTGACATATAACGGTCCATATATACCACGTGGCAAATAACGGTCCATATATACCACGTGACATATAACGGTCTATATATACCATGTGACATATAACTGTCCATATACACCATGTGACATATAACGGTCCATATATACCATGTGACATATAACGGTCCATATATACCATGTGACATATAATGGTCTATATATACCATGTGACATATAGCGGTCTGTATATACCATGTGGCATATAACAGTCCATATATACCATGTGACATATAACGGTCCATTTACACCATGTGGCATATAACGGTCCATATATACCATGTGACATATAACGGTCCATATATACCATGTGACATATAACGGTCCATTTACACCATGTGACATATAGCGGTCCATATATACCATGTGACATATAACGGTCCATATATACCATGTGACATATAACGGTCCATTTACACCATGTGGCATATAACGGTCCATATATACCATGTGACATATAACGGTCCATATATACCATGTGACATATAACGGTCCATTTACACCATGTGACATATAACGGTCCATATATACCATGTGACATATAACGGTCCATATATACCATGTGACATATAACGGTCCATATATACCATGTGACATATAACGGTCCATATACACCATGTGACATATAACGGTCCATATATACCATGTGACATATATAACGGTCCATATATACCATGTGACATATAACGGTCCATATATACCATGTGACATATAACGGTCTATATATATCATGTGACATATAACGGTACATATATACCATGTGACATATAACGGTCCATATATACCATGTGACATATAACGGTCCATATATACCATGTGACATATAACGGTCTATATATACCATGTGACATATAACGGTCTTTATATACCATGTGATATATAACGGTCCATATATACCATGTGACATATAACGGTCCATATATACCATGTGACATATAACGGTCCATATATACCATGTGACATATAACGGTCCATATATACCATGTGACATATAACGGTCCATATATACCATATGACATATAACGGTCCATATATACCATGTGACATATAACGGTCCATATACACCTTGTGATATATAACGGTCCATATATACCATGTGAAATATAACGGTCCATATATACCATGTGACATATAACGGTCCATATATACCATGTGACAAATAACGGTCCATATATACCACGTGACATATAACGGTCTGTATATATCATGTGACATATAACAGTCCATATATACCATGTGACATATAACGGTACATATATACCACGTGACATATAACGGTCTATATACACCATGTGACATATAACGGTCCATATATGCCATGTGACATATAACGTCCATATACACCATGTGACATATAACGGTCTATATATACCATGTGACATATAACGGTCTGTATATACCATGTGACATATAACAGTCCATATACACCATGTGACATATAACGGTCCATATATACCATGTGACATATAACGGTCCATATACACCATGTGACATATAACTGTCCATATATACCATGTGACATATAACGGTCCATATACACCATGTGACATATAACGGCCCATATACACCATGTGACATATAACGGTCTATATATACCATGTGACATATAACGTCCTTATACACCATGTGACATATAACGGTCCATATACACCATGTGACATATAACGGTCCATATTCACCATGTGACATATACCGGTCTATATACACCATGTGACATATACCGGTCTATATACACCATGTGACATATAACGGTCCATATACACCATGTGACATATAACGGTCTATATATACCATGTGACATATAACGGTCCATATCTACCATGTGACATATAACGGTCTATATACACCATGTGACATATAACGGCCCATATACACGATGTGACATATAACGGTCCATATATACCATGTGACATATAACGGTCCATATATACCATGTGACATATAACGGTCCATATATACCATGTGACATATAACGGTCCATATATACCATGTGATTTATAACGGTCCATATATACCACGTGACATATAACGGTCCATATATACCATGTGACATATAACGGTCCATATATACCATGTGACATATAACGGTCCATATATACCATGTGACATATAACGGTCCATATACACCATGTGACATATACCGGTCTATATACACCATGTGACATATAACGGTCCATATACACCATGTGACATATAACGGCCCATATACACCATGTGACATATACCGGTCTATATATACCATGTGACATATAACGGCCCATATACACCATGTGACATATACCGGTCTATATATACCATGTGACATATAACGGCCCATATACACCATGTGACATATACCGGTCTATATATACCATGTGACATATAACGGTCCATATACACCATGTGACATATAACGGCCCATATACACGATGTGACATATAGCGGTCCATATATACCATGTGACATATAACGGTCCATATACACCATGTGACATATAACGGTCCATATACACCATGTGACATATAACGGTCTATATACACCATGTGACATATAACGGTCCATATACACCATGTGACATATAACGGCCCATATACACGATGTGACATATATAACGGTCCATATATACCATGTGACATATAACGGTCCATATATACCATGTGACATATAACGGTCCATATATACCATGTGACATATAACGGTCCATATATACCATGTGATTTATAACGGTCCATATATACCACGTGACATATAACGGTCCATATATACCATGTGACATATAACGGTCCATATATACCATGTGACATATAACGGTCCATATATACCATGTGACATATAACGGTCCATATACACGATGTGACATATAACGGTCCATATACACCATGTGACATATAACGGTCCATATATACCATGTGACATATAACGGTCCATATATACTATGTGACATATAACGGTCCATATATACCATGTGACATACAACGGTCCATATACACGATGTGACATATAACGGTCCATATACACCATGTGACATATAACGGTCCATATATACCATGTGACATATAACGGTCCATATATACCATGTGACATATAACGGTCCATATATACCATGTGACATACAACGGTCCATATACACCATGTGACATATAACGGTACATATATATACCATGTGACATATAACAGTCCATATATACCATGTGACATATAACGGTCCATATATACCAGGTGACATATAACGGTCCATATATACCATGTGACATACAACGGTCCATATACACCATGTGACATATAACGGTCAATATATACCATGTGATATAAATTATGTAAGCCTCTGGTTACACATTGCACGGTACAAATGGATATAAAATAAAGCTGATAAATTACTGGAACATATATGCTGATTAAAATATGTAACACAATGTTGTAGTTACATCAACAGTCAATGTGAATATCTTCATAGAGAAAGGTTCATCAGTGTCGAATTCGGTGTTGCCTATATTCTCGTCTCGCCAGCACCATCGCCACTGCAGTTGCTTCTCACTTGCATGTTCTAGCAGTCATCATCAAACGTCCCGCTGTTTAAGTAACCGCAGAGTCCAACCCTAAGAACGCTTTTAAATAATAACTGTGGGGGTCGGACCCCGGGTTAATCTTTCATATACAATTGAGAGTTAAACGAACTGCCATATTCCGCTACATTTTGTACATGTAATACAACGAGCAACTCGAACACGTATACAAGTTAACAAAATATTTTAATCAATAGAAAACAACGTTGCATTTACAAAATAATGTTTAACACAAACAAATCGTGGTTAAAACGTGCATGACATACCCATTCATATACTAATAATTCACCAAAACATGATAGATACGGTCATGGATGTTAGGAACATTTCCTATAAATGAAATGTATGGAAACGGCAATCTGAATAAAATCATCCGTTCACGACTTCGTTACTGTATTGTTACGCCTGGTTTAGTTCAATCCGTCAACAGATGATTTTAACACATTGTGCGAAACGGATGTACCACTTAAAGTGATAATTTCAATGTCGATCTCAACTGGATGCGGACTTCAGTTAGCAAGCACCTCAACTTAAGCTATTTCAGTCAAGTAAATGAAAATAACTTCCTATGGAAATTGAGATCCATCCTTAAAAACTTTTTAAAAGGCAATTGGATAACAAAACTGATGACACATTTGTAAGAATTTTCTCTTTTATCGTTCAAAGTTTGTAATCGAAAATGAGTAGATTATCCATTTACATACACATGATCTCTATCTCTCTCTGGCCTGGAACTAAATTCGCCATACTGTTATAAACATACCGAGTTATGTAAATATTGGAGAAAATATTTCCCTTGGTATGCAGCTTCAAACATCAAAGTTCAATAGTACATGTATCACAGATATACACCATTTAATATGATTCCATTAACAATTATAATAGACATACTTTGTATTCACTAACATTAAAGGCAAATTTATACCTCGACATAATTGTGTTCATTGTGTACACATGAAGTGTCTTCCTCGTAATCCCACCGCCTCACAATCAATCAGTCACACAATATAGAAGCAATATATATCCATGTCAACATTAACATTGGATGTACACTTTTATATCAATACGGGAACAAAATTTTAACAAATCCGATGAATTATAATACACATGTATGTATTTTATACACACTCATATCATACCTTTTTCAACGTCTTTCACAGCAGTACTAGCTCCATAGAGTGTCTTCTTGCTAATCCATCTGCCTTACAATCTGTAGCTTAGCCGATCTCATAATCTATCCCGTCCCACAATATCCAATCTACCATCCGTCTTGCAAACAATCCGTCCCACAATTTCCAATCTACCAGCCGTCTCACAATCCCTCAATCCCTCAATCGTCTTACAATCAATCCGTCTCGCAATCTCCATTCTACCAGCCGTCTCAAAACCAATCCCTCTCACAATCTTTCAATCTATTAGCCGTCTCACAATCTCAATCTATTAGCCGTCTCACAATCTCAATCTATTAATATTAGCCGTCTCACAATCTCAATCAATTAGCCGTCTCACAATCTCCAATCTACTATATCAGTCTCACAATCTCTCATATCTGGATCAGCCGTCTTACCATCAATCCGTCTCCGTCTCCAAACCTATCAACCGTCTCACAATCTCTCAATCTATCATTCGTCGAACAATCGCTCAGTCTATTTTTTAAAGTTCGCATCATCGCGCTTAAATGTACCTAATACTCATTCTGGTTAAAATCAAATCTTGATCTGCCAAGACTAGAATACTTTTAATTTTTTTCCACACTATAAAACACTTATCCGAGTTTGTTATCTTACGATAACATTTTTACAATGTACTTTGTTTTTACAGACACGCACACATTTACATAATATATATTCTTACATAATACGGATACAATCAATTTGCTACAACCACAAATTTAACGCCAGGTTTTTGTGTTGTCAGCAATGTCAGGCACGGTACATGTATCTCACTTTCAAATCTGATTTGTCAAAAACTATATTAAACTTGACGTCATATCCGTATCTGATAGTCCGCTGGATCTGTTGACTTCCTTTTCACCGCTCCATTCTCAGATGAACTAATGGTTGTTTGTCTACAAACGAAGTCAGGAAGAAACTTAGTATGAGAACTAGTAAAGATAAACATATCAAAGTTCTGTGACGTTCAGACTATTAGTAGTACTATTGTTTAATTGTATATGTGCAGTGTAATGTAAGCAATATAGTTGAGCTGTATAATGATAATGACAGGATATACTTACGACCTGTAGATTTTATAATGACTATGATATACTTACGACCTGTAGATTTTATAATGAACAAGACATACTTACGACCTGTGGATTTTATAATGACCATGATATTCTTACGACCTGTAGATTTATAATGACCAGGATATACTAACGACCTGTAGATTTTATAATGACCAAGATATACTTACGACCTGTAGATTTTATAATGACCAAGATATACTTACGACCTGTAGATTTTATAATGATCAGGATATACTTACGACCTGTAGATTTTATAATGACAGGATATACTTACGACCTGTAGATTTTATAATGACCAAGATATACTTACGACCTGTAGATTTTATAATGATCAGGATATACTTACGACCTGTAGATTTTATAATTACCAGGTATCTACTAACGACCTGTAGATTTTATAATGACATGATATACTAACGACCTGTAGATTTTATAATGACAGGATATACTTACGACCTGTAGATTTTATAATGATCATGATATACTTACGACCTGTAGATTTTATAATGATCAGGATATACTTACGACCTGTAGATTTTATAATGACCAAGATATACTTACGACCTGTAGATTTTATAATGATCAGGATATACTTACGACCTGTAGATTTTAGAGGCTTGTTTTAGACTGTTGCTTGCATATGTGTCCCTGCCAGTAGACATATCGATGGATGTTATTGTTTTCCTCGGTGAAGTAGGCTGAGTTACCCATGACCGGGACTGTTTAAACCAAAGTAAAGTAATATTGATAATTTAAATCAAACCAACACAACATGCGTAAGAATATTCAACAATGTCTTCTCGCTAATACATACTAAGTAGCTGAATGAGTCACATCACTATCGAAAGGCAATATAAATCACCTAGGCTAGTACACACAATCTCAAAGTGATAAGTAAATTAAAATGGAAAGCTCCGCTTATAAACACAATAAAGGAAAATCTTGATAATATACCGAATAGAGGAATGAGCTAGAACGAATGACCTACTGTACATAAACATTTTATTACCGGAGTAATAAGCGTTGGCAGAGACGATCATCAAACTTTGGAGTCGAACGCTCCAGTACGACAGTATTATATCTGTATGATATTGAGTTTGATTTTGTTTAGAACCAGTAGTAACATGGCCCTAGGTTCATCAAATTTCCTTAACTTAAGGAAATTACTTAATTTAAAGTATTCCCTTGGAAAGCATTATAGAATTTAAGGTGAAATCTTAATCAAGGAACCTTTAAATTCTACAATGCTTTCTTATTGACAAAAATAAGTTAAGGAATTTGCTTCAGTTGAGGATATTGATGAAGCCGGTCCCAATATAAGATGATAAAGAAAGTGTAAAGTATAATCAATTCCAAATCAATAGAACAACTGACGTCATAATGCATTATTTTGAGATAAGTTATAACCTATTGTTTCAAATACTACCAACAACAGTTAACGCGTCAGGGAAGATTGTACTTACACATTGCTATCCAATTAAAAATCAGCTTAAAGACTGATATGTATTGAAGTAGAAAGTGTGGAATTGGAGTGACATGACCTTACAAAGGATGATATATACAATGTACCTTATGTTATAAACATATCATTACAATAATTTCCCTCTCTTATTGAATTCTATAAGTGTTATATATTTCAATAAAAAATAAGTATCGACGTGCATTTAATAGAAACAATCTAGTGAATAGTTACTTGTAAGCGCCTTTTTCACAATCAATTGTAATAAAATAATGTAAGATGTTTAGATCTCAAACTCGCGCTGTTAGAGAAAGATGCATGCAAATAAACAGACAATAGTTGGTAACAGTATAATGATGTAATATCTATAATGTGTTACAAATCCTGATAGTTACACATAATTCCATATCCATAAAAATGAGCGAAATACAAAAGAAATACTATTATACCGTCTACAGGGACATTCGTTATATCACAACATAAAGGTCATAACAAAACATCACCAACCCATCTCCTATCAGTCTGTCTGACCGGTGAAAATTGAAACATTTGTATATGGCAGCTTCAAAATAATATACATCCATGTGCAGCAGTGACGTATTGAAAACATGCTTTAAAATGCTGAGTGTTTACACATACTAATGTACCGTAATAATGACAATGTAAAACGATATCATACATACGCTGTAAAGATCAAGCTATTTCTGGATTATAACCCGTATCAAAAGAGCCAGATAATTTTGTGGATTATGAACGATATTAAAAGGGAGGCTATTCTTTTTATCCATTTCAAAAATTTTACTAACATGCGGTTTGTTACTGAATTAAAATTAGCGTAAAACGCCATCAAAATGACTTTTTTTCCCTTTTTCATTTTTGCATTTGATGATTATAAATCGTGAAAAGTTTCAAATTACTGTCATTATGATATTATGTGACGTCTTTTGGGAATACCTGCCATTGAAGGAACATGATCACACGACCGCCATTTTATTTTCAAATCAATTATACAATATTTTTTAATGATCAGAAAATCGTTACATGATAACTTTTAACACCAGATACCTACGTTTATAGGGAAATGTGTGTACATATATGTGGACATAATATTATCTTACCGTCGATTTTTGAGACGAAATGTCGACATTTCTGTTAACTCTTTCCTTGTATGATTTTGAAAATTGTGCAATGATTGAAATGTTTTAATAACTAACATATGAAAAGAAAAATGGTGGCATGGGGATGATATCAAGATGTCCTCCTTATCTGAGTCATTTCGAATATTGGTCATTTTCAATCTCGTAATAAATGTATCATTGGAAACCTATTCAATTAAACCTTAAGAAGTTATGCTCCTCAACCTAAAGATATGTATAAAGACATAGATAATGCCTCTTCATCGTCAGACACAGATCTATGCAAATGCAAATGAAATGTGAGTGTTTATTAGCAACGAAGTGCTGGACAGATATAGTTACGGATGTAGATGGCATCATGCATTTAGTAGGCTAAAATGTTTACGTAATCATAATTGCATATAGCCATTAACGTGATAAATTGCTAAACAACATTTTTGATTATCTGTGTATTGTGTTACTCCATCAATACACGTATCTTGCTTATTTTTAGGGATAAAGATACCTTATGAGCATTTATGCAGGGTAACTGAAAAAATGGGAAAAAAAGAAATGTAATCAATTGACCCCGAAATTAAACATATTTACATGTCAAAACATGACAATTATCATCATAACATACATTATACACAACGCTTTAAATTCTTTGGCATGTACATGTATTTAGTTATATTTTGATTTGAATCCATTAATGCATTTTATACAAACATCACGCAAGTAAATATATACATGATAATTCTCTTTGCGGTTTGAACATGGCGCTCCATAGGTAACATATACAATTACATGTATATAAAGGATGCATCGGTACTCAAAAAGTCTGAAAGATAAATTCTTTATTATCATGTGTGAAATTCCCTGAAATGCAAACAAGCAATCCTGATCCAATTTAGTTTGCAGTCTCGAGGGATATTACTCCTGATACCAAACTAACTAGCAACACTCTTTCAAAACTGACCAATCCCGATCTGTCACAGTCGGATAACTCAATGTCACATGATTAAGAATCGTATAACAGATACAAAGTTTATTATTCAAAGACAAACCTATTCCGAATAAAATGACATGTGACATAATAAAAATGTTTAGTTATTACAAGTAAAACACGTTAAGGTTTATCTAGAGGATACTTTAAAATATGTAGTATTATTTTATGTTGTGTTCAATGACAAATTGCATTTTAAAGATAATAACAAAATATGTCATATTTTACTTAATACAATCACTATTCACTGAATAAGATTTTTTTCATATCCATGTTACTTCAATCAAGTGTGTTGTCCACTGATGTTTGGTTTCAGCTACAAGGTATTTTAGAAACTGTTTTTCAAACAATTTTCAGATTTTCCTTGGACAATGATTGAACTACTGTATTGCATTTTATGTAATACAAAATGGTTCACATGTATCATGAATTACAAAGTATGACAGTTAATACAACCGCGTAATGAATTGAAAACCAAGAAATACTTCAATCAAGATATATCAGTATATTTTATAAAATATGTCCATGCTGAAAATTGGCATCGTCAAATAATGTTAGTCACTCAATAACAAGATTGGATATAGTCAAAAAATATACCATAGGATAACAGAGAAAACTGTTAGGAAGCCAAATAAGATAAAGTTTTGCTTACGTGATTATGTTTCATTTCTCTTATGATAGGCCTGGTCTTATGTTTGATTACAGCTTCTTCCCTTAAATTCTTACTGAATTATGTACGTTGATGTTTACCCATGCATGTTAGCAATAACATCCTGTTCCACTTGTTCAGTTTTACATAAACTCCACTGATTATTTCACAAAGTATACTGTATTGGGAAATACAAAACCATTTCAATTTCATTGTAATTTAGTCTTTTATATTTACTTATTTTCTTGGATGAAAGTGAAAGGAAAATGTCATGTTTGACACATTTGAACTTGACATTAAAAAGTATATGTCATTAAACATTATATATGGTTCTTTTGAACCCGACACGTTTGGTAACTGATTTTTTTTGTCAATATTCAAATGTATGTCGTGGTTATGTCGGCATTATGTCAGTATTCTAACTCTTGTTCTTGATTTGTCGGTTATTAGCTGTTAAATTTGAATATGCAGCAGGGCAAAGTACAAAATACAGCTAGCGGGCATGCTGTGTCGTACAGCTGGCCTACCTTTCGGCTGGAGTAAAGTGTTACTACAGTGCAGTCATGCGCTTCCCGCTGTGCCTGATCAGATTCAAATTGTACACATACATTTATAGTGAAAGACAAAATCAGGTTTTAGTTGTGTTAATTATGTATGGACCCGGACCTACCTCAAAATCTTCACTTCGTGAAAATAAGAATACTTAATTCATAACGTTATCACGAACACAAAACTGTAAACATTTTTTTTTTACAACAATTGCGAAACAAGATATATCATCTTATATTAATCACCCCTTTTGGCCCGGATGGAAGCGCGCGAGAGATCTTTATAGGACGATTTCAAAACACAATTAAAAGATATAAAAACAACCTTTTTAGATATCAACACCATTATGTAAATTGGTAAATAATTTGATCGCTTCTGTTGTTGCAAATAGTTTCACTGTCTGCTGTTGTGATCAACAATTAAATATAAGAACATCAATAACTCAATGTTGTCCTCAATTTCTTATTAATTAATGAATCTATTGGACCTATACATATTAGATATGCATGTTGAAATGTTTAAGTCATCTATCAAAATAATCAGTAAATCAGAATAACCTTACATGTGCTTTCATATTTCTTTTATATACATCTTCGTGGTCAGTAACGTCAACAGATATTTAATTAAAACAGATTCCCCATGCATCAAATATACAGCATAGCTTAAGTAATTCGTGTGTTGGATACGTTCCTAGTGACCGAGAATATCAAATGTTTATCGATATTAATTCTCATGTATACCTGCTACACATGGAATCTATAACTCAGTGAACACGTATTCTTATCATAATTATCATATCATATTATCAATTAATATTAACACATATACAATGATGATTGCTTTACGACGTCATGCCTTCTTTTACTACCGTCTGTAAATGACCTTAGCTGTTGAAAGGACCAACCTAACTTTAATACCAGGTATCTGAAATGGTTATATTTCTAAACAATTTTGAAATACAGATGTATATGCTCAAGAGAATGCATAGGAGAGTAAACCTGTGTTGGGGATTATGACATATAAATAAAAAAAAAATAAAGCATTTCTATCAATATCAGGCCCGTTTCAGACAAAAGTAATTTGCAATTCAATGTGAGTATGAAGTTATAAAATTTCGTGCAATAGCTATAGGCTTGTGTAACGGAAGGAATGTGACTAAATATAATGATATAACTATTATCTACTAATTATAGTTTGGATAGATATAGAATATAAAAGCATGCATGAACACGTGGACATTAGTACTCCTAGCAGACAACAACAGTGAGAAATAAGATTTTACACATTCGATATTGTGACCCGGTTTTGTCCCAGATTTGTGTGACATGTGTAGTCAATGAAACATGGGACGCTTACTCTACCGGAACACCTGGTCTTATTATCACAGTACTTTTTATAGAATATCCATACCAATCTGGTTTTGTTTACATTTTCCATCATTTAATCGATTCTGAAGTTAGAATTATGGTTTCGTTTTTATGTCGATATTCTTTGTTGTTTTTTCATGGTATGGTAAAATAATCAAATATAATGAAATAAATCACTATGATATACATGAAATCTTATGAAATTCAACGTCATAACCTGTACAAAGATAATCAGGAAATTGTGATTAACAAGACAGTCCAAAGACAAAGACAGGATATAGTGAAGGATGTGTATTCGTACAGTAGCAATGACAGACAAGACAGCACTTTCTTTGATGTTATCTATAATATGTAAAATAATATCTAAATCTACCAGTGAAATTTTACCTTAATATGAGCGTAACTAGCCTCGGGATTCAGAGAATTAAGTTTGGCCTGATCAAAAGAAATTGTGTAGATAACATGTATTAATATTCAAAAGTACAAGGAACTCGACATGTGTCATAACTGGAAATACTGTGTATACAAATACTACCTTATTAACAGAAACTGATATGAAAACTGATCAACCTTATTTTGACAAGAAACTATGATATAAATGAAATGCATATCATACAATAAATGTTAGGAGAAGGGGTCCGAGGGAAAAGGTGAATGTAATGATGATTATAAAGTCTTACTTTTGTTCGAATTTCTTTTGCAACGACATCTAGATCTTTGGCCACTTCTTTCGGACTCAGTTTGCTCATGTTTATAGTTAGGGCCTACAAAACAATATTGA
This sequence comes from Pecten maximus, assembly GCF_902652985.1. Classification (NCBI taxonomy): domain Eukaryota; kingdom Metazoa; phylum Mollusca; class Bivalvia; order Pectinida; family Pectinidae; genus Pecten; species Pecten maximus. The sequence goes on from NC_047017.1 coordinate 50,100,441, forward strand.
TGGACATGTATCAATTAATGTTTACTTATTGTGAGTATGGCCTCCCATACCTTCATTAAGTAATGTAATATGAATGCGATACGACATTCTGTCTACATATTGTTTTGCTGTTTAAGATGAACATTATGCTTTTATAGCAAACAGTTTGTACAACGTACACCTACATGAATACTTGACCTCAAACAACGTACACCGTGAATACGTGACCTCAAACAACGTACATACGTGAATACGTGACCTCAAATAACGAACATACGTGAATACGCGACCTTAAACAACGTACACATACGTGAATACGTGACCTCAAATAACGAACATACGTGAAAACGCGACCTTAAACAACGTACATACGTGAATACGTGACCTCAAACAACGTACACACATGTGAATACGTGACCTTAAACAACGTACACACATGTGAATACGTGACCTTAAACAACGTACACACATGTGAATACGTGACCTTAAACAACGTACACACATGTGAATACGTAACCTCAAACAACGTACACACATGTGAATACGTAACCTCAAACAACGTACACACATGTGAATACGTGACCTTAAACAACGTACACACATGTGAATACGTGACCTTAAACAACGTACACACATGTGAATACGTGACCTTAAACAACGTACACATACGTGAACACGTAACCTCAAACAACGTACACATACGTGAATACGTGACCTCAAACATACACACACGTGAATACTTGACCTCAAACAACGTACACATACGTGAACACGTGACCTCAAACAACGTACACACATGTGAATACGTGACTTCAAACAACGTATACACACATGAATGCATGGCCTTAAACAACGTACACACACATGAATACGTGACCTTAAACAACGTACACATACGTGAATACGTGACCTCAAACAACGTACACATACGTGAATACGTGACCTCGAACAACGTTCACCTACTAAATAACATCGAACATCGTTTTTTAAACTTTGTTGTGAAATAGGACATAAACTTACCAATTGCTTTTCATCTATCAACTTTTCATCGACTCTTTCGTTTCAGGAAAATGTGTATTAACGAAATGGTCTAAGGTTTATAAAATCTCAAGAAAACAAAATCATGATAATTAAAGTTAATGAAAATATCTCATGTTTATTATGTACTATGTGAGGGGAATATACTTTATTTCATATCGTCAGATACATAGATAATGCTGTCAATATGTAACGCATAATTACAAAAAGTAAACCAAACAAAACTGTACCTTCCAATTAATGAACTCGTAGCTGTGAGGATCATGCGGCACTGGAAGTCCTATTTTTACCTTCTTTACTTCATGCTTAACTGAAAAGACGGAAATCATGAGCAATTAATACAGTACACCGTAACCGTTAATTAACTTTTTTTTTTTAAGTTATCAATGAATGGCACACTGATTCCTGATGAGGTCTGAACCTCATAGGTCCAAATACAAAACATGCGTTATCTCCAAAGCAACAGTACTGTTATATATACAGTACCATATTTCTATACATTTTTTATATATGTTACCACATTATTGTTTACATTCATCATGCAAATATTTCAAACAAACTATGACGTTTCTCGATTAAATATCTATTGGATATCGCCGAACAATACAAATAGACATTCGGAATAGCTTTCAAGATTGTGTAAAGTAGTTTATCAGGGATGATCCCAAATATGTTTGCAAGTAAAATGAAAATAACTTACACATATTGTAAGATCTTTCAAATTCGAAAACCAGTTCTGAGAGAGACTGTAAATGAAATGAAAGCTAATTAAGTAGTAATTCATGTGATGGATACATTGAGTTAAGATGCATTGTATGAACTGAATTAATTTATAACATTATAAAGTATTTACAAATCTGAAGTGTTACTTGTAGATATTCAATCAGAAAAAAAATTAATATAAAATATCATATGAAAGTAAATCAGATTTATCCAGAAAAAAATATTTAAACATTATATTTGCTTAATTTATAAAATTACGTAATTTCAATTACCTTATATACAACGGGTTTATACATGAGTTCGTCCCGCCTACTCATTCCTATGGAACCATATTTCCCAGCATAATATATCCCTAGTACCACATGTCTATGTACATTTCCACCAAACACACTTTTAAAACTTAGAGGAAAGCGTTCAACACCTAGAAAACCATTGGTCAAAAATCTGCTCTGTGTAAAGGATTATAAAACAGCTGCTAAATTGTGGCTTTTCAAATACATGTATATACATGTACAATACGAAAGATAAACTTCAGATTATGACAAAATAGTAGGGAGTTAAACTAAAACCCCATGCTTCATGGTTTTGTATTTGTTTGTTGTGTCCATAATGCTGTTATTTTACAATAGTACAGTTAATTTAAAATCAAAATGTAGGTTCTGCGTGAAGGATACAACCCAAGAATGACTGCCTCTAAACACTTGATGGGAAGAGCTTCTTTTATCATCTCTCTGGCAGAATCCATCAGTCTAAATCATTGATAAAACAAAATAGCTTAGAATTAGTTGTCACACAGATAATGAGTTAAAAGGGTCTAATGATTCTTTTTATTGTTTTTTTTTTTTTTTTTTTTTGTGAAATCCATACTAACAAAAATATGCAATCATTTGATGGGATAGAATATAACATGCATATCGTTATCAATGTCGTGAGAGTGACTTTAGTATATATTTATATAAAAAATATATGGTACATGGACAGTGTTGTCACATGAAACATGTATGCGCAATAGCCCAAAATTACTTACCCAGACAATGGCCTCTGCTTCCTGATTTCGAAAAATTGAGTTCCAGTATGGTTGTATCTTTGTTAAATTAAGGATTGTTTTCATTTTAAAGTAAAAAGAATCCATCAACATTAATACGGAATATGTATATATTGACATTAACTAATAATTTGATGCATTAAAACCCATTTAAATTCTTCCGTGTAATGTTCAAATGAAGTCCATCATTTCAAAGAAAGAATAAGTTTGTAGTTCTGTAATTATTCACTCTGTATTTAGCCATTACGACAGATTAACTAAATACTATACAGATGTCATTTTACCGGTGCTAGACTACGGAAGGTAATACTATGTAAAACTACAATTTTGATAATCCTTGAACTCTTCCGGGGACTTGATACCCTTGACATTACATATATCGACTGTGAGTTGGGAGCTAATTCCTATGGTTGTAGAGAACTTCTACCGAAGAGTTTGTAGTACTGGTACGTTATACCAAAAAATTAATGCAATGGTTCTATGTGTTCAGGATCCGGTTCTTAAAATGTCGTCATGATATCGCAAAACCTGTTAGATTTCCACTCTCGCTACAACTCTAGGATGATTTACACCACAAATATCACCACAAACCGTCATACACGTCCGCCACCAAAGAGGTCCCGTTCTGTAACGCAGAAGTCTGCCTTTGTTGTTTTCTAAAGGATACTGAAGTGATTTCATATAGTTCTGAACTTTGTCCAAACGATCTTGTACCGGCATAGAAGATGGGAAATTTAACGGTGCTTGTTGTATTGGCATCTGAAAAAAAGTAATGTTTGAAATGTGTGGAAATGTGACTGATTCTATAAGATAAGTGTAATACAAGCACAGCGATTGATCCGATCAACTCATGTTTAGTAATAATCACAATCATGTTCATTTCAGCTCAGAAAAATGATGTTTTTATTGCCAAACATGCGCTTACTGTAGGACAGCTCTATACAAGTGTATATGGTAGTGTACAGATTTATCAGTTTATACGCAAATATTACAAACACAAAAAAGCAAATGATATCAGAGGCTTTCTGTTCCATTATTGTGCTATATTTGAAGACTGTCAAGTTAAAAAATATTATTACTGTAATGTTTAAATGACATCAATATGTATTTGTTGTAATTTGTTGCTGGTGAACAGTCTCGAAATGTAATGATAGACTGGTACATGTATGATGATAAAGATGATGACGACGATGACATGTAGTATTCTACTAAGGTCCACATGAACAATGCCGAGTACTTTTCAGTAGTACTGGTACATGTATGTACATGTATAACATACCATGGGGTACTGTCTCCCCCCCCCCCCCCCCCCCCCCCCCCTTCCATCAACCTCCATTTTGGGCTACAGTAGTAGATCATCAGAATCATTCAGGCTAATATGCAATTAACGTAAATTATATATATATCTATATATATATATCCGTACCTACTTAAAGATCGTCCACTACATGTAGGTGTACAGGTTGGTCTATATTGACACACAATTGTTTAGTAAGCACACACATAATCTCTCATATGCTCTGAAACAAACTACCCAGGACAACATTAAAAAATTGCAGATCTATAAATATATACAAATGTAGAAAGCACGAAGAATTATATATATATTGCAGATCTAAAATAAAATTATCGGAATGAAATGGACATGACTATATTATATGAGCTTTATATTTTCGTGTTTGTCTTACCTGAGGAAGATCGGATTTATTTCTTATTTTATTGACCATGCTGTAACCATCTGGATGAATTCTCGATACGTGATCCCACATTCGATCCCAGGTCCTATTGTCAATTGGAAATCCACTTTTGTTGACCCAAAATAGGACTCCATTTTCTTCATGTGTGTCATCATCGTTTCCACTTTTAGCACCTTTCACTGTCTTCACTCTTACACAACCCCTTTCTTCCTCTTCTGGGGTTTCAGAAACACGAACGAGTGTTCCAAATGGTGGCAATTGTTCCCGTTGTTTGGATTTCGACATGACAAAATAAATAAGTATCCACGAAAATAGAAATCAATATTCTTAAACTTCTATATAAGTGACATGGATAGAACGTATTTCGTCAGTCACATATATATAACATGTATGATTGCTCGAATGATGTATTCATGTCATAAACGTCACGTCAGCTGGTCCATACTTGCTCACTGATAGACTTATTCGCGTTGTTTAAACATACAAACATGCCTATTGACCTAGTGATCCAGTCACTACTTCCATCTCATAAAGTGTCTTTAAAATATGAACTAACCTTAAAAACGTCTACCAAACTACATTTTCTCTTCAACGAACAGAGAGATTGTTTATGGTGTTGTCAATGTCTGAATCAGTTAAACGCTTACCGGAAGTTGAGTAATATTTGAATGAAAACCAAACATCTTTATGATCCCGAATACGGGCCGCGAATACGGAATGCTCGCAGAGAGGAAACGTGATGAACAGAAGTTTGCAGTTTATTTCTGTTTTAAGGACATGCATTGCAGTGGTTGCTCTCATGACATTTGGAAATGCACTGCAGTGTTTTGTTGATCCAAGCTTTTTGAAAAATAGATTGTACACGAACGTCAATGATGGTAAGACAAAATCTATATTCGATGTCGTTAATAATAATAATGCATGGTAAAACGAAAGTTTACATGTGTGCATATACATACATGTACATGTGTGGACACTGGACGGACATAATTTCCTGTGTTGTGATCTTTTTTCCTAGATGAAAGTTGAATTGCGAATTTGCAAAATATTATTATCAGGTCGTTATGAAAACACGAAGTACATGAACTGATTTTAAATTAAAAATATAGATGTGTTTTAAAAAAATATTTCATGCACGTTATATAAGTCTGTGATCAAATTGAATGACTTTTTTTTTTATCAAAATTTAACCAGTTCACATATCACTCTTGTTGATTTCACTGTTGTTGATATGTGCAATATTACATATAGAGATATATAGTTACCTTGTAATTAAAGTATGAAAAAATATATAGCTGGATCTGAACATTTGCAGATCGTGGACTTACTAGTCGAATTGTTGGTATATGGACTTTAACGACAGCGATACTCCGCTTCAGTTGTGCTATAGACATATATAACAAGCCGTAAGTATTATTTGTACTCATTGAAGCAGTACCCAAATGTTGATCAAGTGCTAAATTTCATTCATGTAATTTTCATATTCACATCTGTTTTTTCTTCATCCTGTACTGTATATGTACAAGTTTAATAGATTCAAATTGGAAGGCAAAGTTTGATTATCACTAAATGTAATGTTAATTGCTATTCGCCATGTCACAATAAGCATGCTACCAATAACAAGGATTTTATATAATCATGTAAGTATGTTATTCAATCATATTTTTAACACCAAGTGTAAAAGGTGAAGGTATGAGATCACATTTCCTACTGTAGCTCAGAACGATGTGTATTTCCTTTAGCCTAGAGGTAAGATATCTAACTAGAGAATGAAAGGTCAGTAGTTCAGAAAAATCTCTCTTTTATACCTATCTGCCTATAGTCAATGTAATAAAACAATGTTGATACAAGTAAACACAATTCTTTGATTACAGGATATTTGGATTAACAATTCTCTCATTTTTTGCTGGATTTGTACACTACATAGCTGAAATATTTCACTACAGGACAACAAATCTGATCCCATCATCGTTGATACAGATTATTGTTTCAGGTAAGTTTGTTGGAATTTGTCAAACATACAGTATCCCTTTTTGATTTTTGTTCAACACATCCTAGATTAAAAAAAGGAGGGATACAACTGTTTGTATACAAGTTATTCCCCTTCCCTTATGTTCAGCTCAACTACATTTTAGTGATCTTTTAAATACCTCTAAAGGGGCTGCAATATTTACTAGGACCATGAGATTTACAGGCATGAATAGCAGATGTGTAACCTTCCAAATAAGAGATACTGATACATTGATGTATAGATAGATGTACATGTACGTGTAATGGTATATTTAGGAAGGATATCATCATATATCATTATAATTGTAGCAGAACTGGACTGGACTGAGTGCAGTGGCCATGTAGCTCAAATGGTTAGAGTGTCCGTCTTGAGTTTGTAGGTTCCAGATTCGAGTCCCAGTCTAGGTCATTGCATTCCTCCTCTCTTGTTACTTTTTGCCCCCAACTAAATAAATACCCTAGAGGTGGAATACCTAGGGTCTTATTTGTATCTTTGAGTTCGAAGACTTTGTTTGAGGAGGGAGGTATGTAGCAGCACTGAACTGGGCTGAACTTGGTGGCCAGGTAGCTCAAATGGTTAGAGTATCAGTCTAGAGTTCGGATCGAGATCCCAGATTTGAGTCCCAGTCTGGTCTTTGCATTTTTCCTCTCCTGTTACACAATTAACATCAATGTTAATATCCTTGAAATAATACAATCACCTCACACTACAAAAGTCCTTTTATTACCTAGGGATTTTATTTTAATACACACAGACTGTAGATGTCAGAAATCAATATTCTTTGATAATATAAACAAAACAACGCACACAACATAAAGGCTATACATGTGAAATCAAGCTGTGAAATGTGTGGAGGAACTGATCTTATATATTAGAACAAACTCTGACAGCCATATTGAAAAAGAATGTAGTTTCTGAATCAGTTATTTCATGATTTATTGAAACATGGGTATAATGCTTCTTTCACATAAACAATGTACACAATTGATCTATGTTTTTAATTTTGAATCATTTTATTTACAGGAATATCAGTCATCGGATTGTGCTGTGGCTACCTATTCCTGGATAAATCTAAAACAATTCAGACTATTGAAGATATAGAGGATTCTAAAAGGACTACATTTTCAAAGTATATGAAACGTAAAAGTAGCTGATGTTAAATTTTCCTTTTATATTTAGATACATTCGCTGGTTTCTCAATTTTCAACTTTTTTTTACACTTTGGCCAGTAATTCATTAAATAAAGAGTGGAAAAGATTGAAAAATATATACATTGAAGCTATGGCAGATAAGAGATTTTAAGTTTATCAAGGATAATTAATTGACACTTATCCATGAAATATAAAAGGGTATCTTCCTGATTCTCTTGTAAAAGTCTTATATTCATTTGAAGATCATTAAAACTCTTTTCTGTACATGTATATGTAATTTATATGTTGTAAACTTTGAATGGTGAAAAACACCAAGTGATTATGAGATTTAAGTCGGTTTTTACACCCTATAAGTATTCATTCTTCTTAATTTATATCCTCTAACCTAACACCACCATGGAAGTAGTGAAGATATGAATATTGGATTAAATTTACCTTAATTGGTATATAGGTTAGCCCGAGTTTCCTCTGGCCCTGACACCATATACACCAGATATGGTGTCAGGTCAGAGGAAACTGGGGCTAGGTAAGGTGTGATGACCAGTTTCCATCTAACAATTAAGGTTGTCTTTATCTAGTTAGATGACCATGTGTACACCTGTCCAGATCTTCACACCTTACGAGGTAAACTGGGAGGAAGGGGTCATTATTGGGGTCAGTGTAAGTCTGTCTTTCTCCACACCCCTGTAATCACGCTTGATATACAGGTAAATATTGACCTGGAAGTTGGGTTGGGGGGGGGGGGGGGGGGGGGAATATCTTATATAACTGTTAAAAGAACTCCATGTATGACCAGGATTTAATGAGCCAGGTATAACAAAAAAAAAGGTGGTTTACCAAATGGAAATTTAAGACTGATGTTAATCTGTAAATCTGTCAAAATTAGACATTTGATCTGGAATATGCTATCAAGGTGATAAAACATTTTTTTGTAATGTATGTTAAGATAAATATAAACTGTTGGAAGAAAAGAATTTGAAACATTAAAACCAGTAGTACTTCGAGTACAAGATATTTCCAGTACACAATCAAACTTTACATTTTGAGAGACCACAAACAACTTGCCAAATACATTTTTGTTTATTACCAGTTTCTATTCATTTACGTGGCTTGTTAAAACTCTTCGAATCAAAGGAATGCTATCATACATTTTTCAACGAAGTGCCAGATCTATTCATTTTATATAGGGTTTACTGATAGAAAAAATCAATTATATTAGATGCTGTTAGTTAACCAACTAAAAATGAACCAACAAAATAATAAGATGATATAAAGAAAGATAAAACAGTAACACATATCTTATTGTTTAAGGAGTCTAAATGTATAGGAGTATACATCTATCTATAAACATTATGTATACATCCGGTATACATCTATCTATAAACATTATGTATACATGCAGGTTACAGGTACATGTAATACATGTGGAACCAGGTAGGATTGGAGCCTGATAGGACTCCAGGTAAACTTGGAGTGCACTCCGAGTGCACTCCAAGTTTACCTGGAGTCCAAACAGAGTGCACTCGGAGTGCACTTTGTGTAACCTTTAGTCTACACTCAACTGTATGTAGACTCAATTTACAAAAAATGCACATAGACTTTTCTCTTTAGTATGGATCTTTGTACAGTGCGAGTAAACCAATCTTATCTCTATTGGTCCTCAGGGGTTCAGGGAAACACAATACATATACAGTACATGCACTCACACCCACATACACACTCACACAGGCATATCATACTTACTAATAGTGTCTTTCCATGGAAACGGTTGAGGATTGAAATACTGAAAAAGGGCAATAACTCTTTCAAAATATGGTCGGATCGGATATTATTCCTAAGGTAATTTTTACCTGATAGAGTAGGTGATACATTTAAGCATTTTATATAAAGTGATATATGTATGGATGTATATAAGTACATGAACATGTAATTTAAAATGATTGGAAATGTGTGTTTTTAATCAGTTTTCTTTGGCCACATTATACAGCTTTCCTAGTTAATGTCCCTGTAGCGATTGCAATAAAACAACAATGGACGAACAAAAAATGTCTATGATCGTCTATCATTGATATATTGGTTAGTATCAGCAATAGTTGATATGACAATCGCTTATAATTAAATTACCGCGAAATAAAAGCTGTTAATTTAATTCATCACGATAACTATTCATACAAAGAGTATAATTTTTCTCGGAAGGATTGGAAGGGTCAACAATTAAACCGCTACACTTGATATACTGTCGCAAGTAATTTGACACTAAGCAAATAATATAAGCTAATATACACTGTAATCTGAGAAGTGTTGATGATCACAACAGAAGAGCTTAATTCTTTCAAAATTCATATTCATAATTCATTTGTATATTGTTTATTGTCTATTGTAATGTCAAATCAACCGATTTTTTAAGAATAACAGTACATGTATTGCACGAAATGTAAAGCTGCTGTCTGCATCTGTAAAATAATTAAGAAATAACATTGTAATTGCCTTTTTCGAAATAGTTTAGAAGGCAAATGTTTGATTTTGATGTTTCAGTTTTGCTCCCTTTTAAGTACACAACTGATATGCTTTTCTTCCTCATTGTATTATTACACTATGGTAGATATCAAATTCGTTATTTTGCTCGCACGGGTATGGCGAATACAAAATATTAGTTAATACTCACGAAATCACGTTGTGTTAATACATTGTGTAGCACTTTAAGGTAGTGAGATCAATGTACAATATTCATGTCTTGTTAACGTATGGAATATCTTGATTATACAAAGAGCAGATGAATCTCTTAACGTTCTATACATACTTCTCTGGCCGTCGGGAATCGCATGGTGAATTCAGAGTAAAAAATCGAATTGCATTGAGTGAGAAGTCATTGAAGGATTTAACTACGATAGACAGGTACTCTCACGTCATATGCTTTGAGCAATGTCTCAACCTCGCCATCAAACTATCAACGTTATGTCGAAGACAACAACAATTTGAACTTTAATGGGATCAATCATAAAATGCGATCTCCGGAGAGTTAAAGATCTCCAATCAAACGTCAAACCTACATTTCAGTAAACCTTATCATATATAATCATGATGAAATATATAAGGAAGATAACTCCCCTTTATGTGATAAAAATGCACAATAATGTGTGGTATTATTTTTACTTCCTTGGTAAGATCGTGTTTAGTTTCCTATAATCTAATATTTATCATAAAATATAACTACAAAATTATTATATGATTCAATTCATGACAAACTTTTCTTCAGAAATGTTCAAATTTCAATACTTTGATGTAAAAAATGCCACCCAAAGAAGATTCTTTCTTGTAATTAAAGTTTAAAAAAAAAATAAACTAGGATTCTTTCAATAACCATTAATTATATACAGATAGCTGTGATTGGTTTACATTCTTCTTTTGAAATTATTTTAGTAAATATACATCTTTTATCCCTGACTGAGCGGTTGAGCATTATTCATACATTTTTGCCATGTTTACAATTCTTGATAGCGTCAAGAACATTGTTGATGTTTGAAATACCCACTTATATGCCATATTTGTGTGATATTATTCACAGCTGCCATTTGCATTTCAACGTTAAAATAGAATCAGTTTTTAAACATAGTATCAAGTCAAATCTTGTAAAACCAATGCTCTTATTGTGTGCTTTAGACACTTGTGTGATACTTGTGAGCAAAACGGCATGACTATTTTGTGCAATATATCTGTGATACAAATGACCTAACGTGCATTTTTTGCATGTTTTTTTTTTTTTTAATTTAAAAACAACTTATATGATGTCAACAAAAGGCCCATAGTTTGCCACGATACATACTAAAACTAACTAAGCTACTTTTTCCAATTGTACCATAGTAGGAATTTTTAGGCTTGTGAAATATCACTTTTACTGGATTTGCTATTTAGATGCCCCTTAACCCTTTCCCGATTATCGTAAATCACGCCTTTCAAATACATTGCATAGCCAAGAAATAGTTTTCAAATTAAGCTTTTCCCTCAATTTTAGATCTGCCGTGGTATGCTTGCGTTACTCTTTTTTAATCACTGAAAGTGGATGCTATTTTGTTTCCTACATGCAAATCTTGCAACAATTAGCATTTCTTTGATTTTCTAGGAATGAAAGCGATGTAAAAATAGGCTTGTTGCTTTATTTCTCCCTTTTAGTTTTGTTTTCTTACGTTTATTCTTTACATACTTTAGTTATTTTTCATATCATCGTGATTAGTCTTTACTAACAATCCAGGAAAGTAAACTCTAAAATGAGTCAATCGTAGCCGTGCCTAACTTATCGTGACATAAACATACATAATACTGACCGATACCGGCTAACAACGAATCGTAGGTGGATCATACTTCGGAACACTTGTCACATGTCGATATTTGCATCTTTGTTGTTTTCTATGTTACAATGTACAATTGAATATTTGTGTCTTCAGGAACGTATATATCCAATAGACATTTTGCTACTTTGCTTTGTCAGTACGCACACAATTGAGTAACGTCATTAGACGGTAAATTTAATCATCTCTAAAACAAGCACTATTAGAACAAAGAGTAAATAATAGATGTCACTGTTTAGGTTTTGTTACTTTGAATCCTGGTACATTGATTTGTTGTTTTTCAGTTCCACACATTGGTCTGGTGTTAAATGCATTGATCCCAAGCTTTTACAGTGTAATATATCTGACGGGAAAGCAGATTAAACTTGCGCTCGAGCCTTGCTTTTCATTTTAAGAATAAATTCGAATTCGAAATTCGTGTTTTGTTTTCTTAGTAGTACTCTTATCCTGTCTCTCTGATCAACTTATAACAACACATTCTTTTAACAACGTAATTATTTATTTAACAAGGTTAATCAAGCACCATTAACAAAATAACAAATGTTTAAGCAGCTACCCGTGAAATTGATAATACTCGTCATTACTGCACATATGTAAAAACACACAATAAAAAAATATATATGTCATATTCATACGAACACAAAGTTATTCATAAGCCCGAAAAAGTTCATCATATCAGTATTTATATATTTTGCATACAATTGGATGTTCAATTTGATGTTTAAATGTATCAATATATTACTAATACTGTAGTTAATCCCTGATAATCCCTTTAATATAAACTTTCCTCGACATCAGCAATCTTAACATATATTGCTGTAATTTGAGTGTAACAATTACATACAAAATATATTCTGGTATTATCGTTAAAATTTTCCAAGATGTGAAACTACACATCTTTTCTACTTCTCAGATCTTTTCCCATGAACTAACTGGTAAAATTCAGATTGTGGGTTTTTCAAAAGATTTTCAGGAGAGTCCAGTTCAGCCACTTGACCCTGGTCCATCACCAACACTCTGTCACTGTCCATTATGGTGTTGATACGATGAGCAATTGTTAGCACGGTACTGTTCACGAACTCCTTGCGAATTGTTTCTTGAATCAATTTGTCTGTCTCGAGATCTACACTGGCCGTGGCTTCGTCAATACATAATACCTGCCACAGAAAGGACAACGTTTCATTACTTATTTGTTTCGAGTAATATTTATTCATGCTTGTATTCTATAAAAAGAGTGATGCTAAGATTCTCCTACACAAATATAATATCTTAAACAAATCAAAACGTACCTTTGCTTTAGTGAGAAGCGCTCGGGCCAGACACATGAGTTGTTTCTGTCCTACAGAAAAATGTCGTCCCTTCTCTCCTACTTCTCCCTCGAGACCCCCAAATCTGTCGACAGGCACACGCAGATGACATCTGTCCAGAACACCCCAAAGTTCCTCGTCACTGTAGGAGGACGTTGGGTCCAGATTCTCCCTGACGGTTCCACTAAAGAGGAATGGATCCTGTGGAATCACAGCAAGATGTCGCCTGCAAAAAAACGATTTCACATTAGATTCACATACGAGACTATTCTCTTATTTCTGCATATATTAACATGTACTGGAATGAACGAAATCAGTCATATCTCCAGTGTTAAATGTTACTTTACAGAAGAAGGAAAATATCTACGATAATACATGTTGATCCATCGCCAATGTCTATACACTGTTCTGATAAATGGTACAGTCAACAATAATTAAACTTTTTTTTCATTCACAATATTCAATTAAAAATATGTCATTATTTGACAAATATACTATCTATTTTACCAAACTTAATGATGATTACATGTACATCTGTACATACGTTAATGAATTATGGCAGTTACCTAACGTCTTTAAGATCCAGTTGCTGGATGTTCACTCCATCAATGGTAATATCGCCAGAGCTTATCTCTGCTGTACGGAACAGTGTCTGGAAAAGGCTGGACTTCCCGGATCCAGTACGTCCAACAATCCCCACCTTTTCCGCAGATCGCGTGCTGAACGTGAGACCTTTGAGGACGTTTGGTAAACCTTCCCGATACTTCATATACACGTCGCTATAGCTGATGACACCTGCAGCTGGCCATGCCGAGGACGACTGTAACATTAAATGGAAAAATCATAAAATAATCTGTATTTGAATTAAGATGCATATTGACCTGTTCGATTTGCTATGTATTTTGGTGTATATGTTAACGATGAATCTCTCTTACAACGAATAAGTCTCACCTGTAAACCTTCCCATTTCTCGCTTGGTGTGTCCTCTATATACTCATGAACCCTTTCTACGCTGACCATTTGTTTCTCTGTTTCAGTCACACAGTTGACGATTCCATTTAAAAGTCCAGAAAATGAGAGAATGTAGGATATGGCAAGTCCGACAACTCCTGTGATGTAAAATAAACATTAATGATGATATCATGGAGTACAACGTTTGCAAGTAATCATCTTCTTAAATTACGAATTATTTGATGTATAGAAAAAATAAGAAAATAATACCTGGATCGATGCCATAAAAAGTGTGTTGGATCACAGCCATAGTAGCTATTCCAGTAACCATGATAATTCCAAACATTTGCGTCCGGAACCAAAGCCACATCCCTAGATTGTGTGATGTATAATGTGTTTTTAACCAGTTGTCCACTCGATTAATGTGTTGGTCTGTGAATCTGCAAGAATATTACCGTTATATCAATGAATACATATAAACAAGATTATCCGGCATGTATATCTACCTAGTAAATTCAGGATAATACAATTTGTTCCTTACAAAACATTCCACATATACAGTAGTATCCTTTTTAGACATTGTGGAAACTTAGCATTAATGATACAGGGTGCAACTTGAAAGCCATCCCTTATGACGGCAAATGCCACTGACCTCTCTGATTCGCGGAATGCCCGAATGGTGGTCAATCCCGACACTGTCTCCGAGAAGTGGGAGAAGATAGGTGAGCGGTTAAGACTTGAAATTCGTCTGACTTCTCGAGATGTGTGACGATATCTCTCCTGTAAATATATATGTAACTAATCAATCAGCTTAAAATCAAGCATTGTAATTTCCCAAATCGTAAAGATGAATTTATTACATTTTGACTTAAAAATGAAATAAAAACCACCCGAAGAGATCAATGCAATCAGCTCCCTAAACAAGAAATAGTTTGGGTGACTGAAATTTGAATATTGATGATGAGAATTATAAAATGACTTAATGGAACGTGATAATGTGTTAAGAACCTTTACCTGTAATCGAAAGTAGATTGAGCCCACAGGTATAATGATAGCTATAAACCAAGGCATTCCGTAACACACCATGACTATAGTTCCAACCACTTCGAAAAATTGACTCAGAACCACCATGACCATGTGACTTATGGAGTCGTCGATTGTCCCCATGTCTGATGAAAATCGGTTGAGGATTCGTCCTACAGGAGTCACATCGTAGAATGACATTGGCGCCTACAAGCAAAAGAAAAACAGATAAAGAATACATATCTCTCAGAAATAACAAATCGAGAATATCTAATATACAAATCTTGTCTGATTAACAGGCGTTA
The DNA here is from genome assembly GCF_902652985.1 of Pecten maximus. Taxonomy (NCBI): domain Eukaryota; kingdom Metazoa; phylum Mollusca; class Bivalvia; order Pectinida; family Pectinidae; genus Pecten; species Pecten maximus. Next base: position 50,116,017 of record NC_047017.1, read on the forward strand.
CATTTCATAGTGACTTACTTTAAACATGGTATTGAGTAGATCGCTGTGCATGGTCCTAGCTACATTCATCCCACTATAGGCAAAGAGAATCTCTCTGGCCAAAGAGAAGAGAGAATAAACAGCAGAGAGACACGCGTAGACCACCATGTAGTAGACCAGTCCGGATTGTCTGGATGTCTCACTCAGCGTTGAGTCATAACGTTCATGGAAACTGTAATACAAGATAGCATTGTTGTATCGATACATTCTTGTCTTTACCATATTACAATGAACATATTCATTTCGATCTTAAACATAAAAACTTAATGCATTGATACCTTATATTTGTTATTGATATTACATAGACATTCTTTCAACTCAATTATAAAACACCACTTACCTGATGGGTGTTGACATGTTGTCATAGAAACATTGATATCCGGAGAGGGAAGAGTTGATAACATCCGTGTTAGAATTAGATACCCAGTGAGTCAGCCACCAGTCCTTCATCACCTTCGTCACTGAAACAGTGATATATATCATAAATATATATTGTATGCAGCCATATCACTATCAGTACTACAATAAGCCGTAATTATCATTTCCGCGTTTCATCTAAAGTGATGATATATATACTGTTGATCTGTATAACAAACATATTATTTTATTATTTCCGGATAATTTAGGGAATGTCTTGATATATCTTTCTCATCGTATATAAATACTTACCTTGCATGAAGACGATGGACATAACCATGGTGATGGCGAGCCATTTACCTAACGCTGACAGGTATGCTTTGTACACTCCTAACTTCACTTCTCCTGTAGCCTTGGCCTCTTCACCAAGTTTCCCGTCCTTGCCGCTTTTGTCATTGTGTTCTACTTCCACGTTTTCTTTTTCCGATGATTTCCGTTCAGCAAATTTTATATTCGGAAGTACCTCAGATGGGGGACCTAGTAAAGATATAAGCGAACTTTAGAGCGTTTGATTTCTAAATTCTTTGAATTTTAATGGACATGTAGGAGTTGTTTAAAATCTTATCTATTGTAACTGACTCATATAATGAGTTTTTTCTTCTAAATCAACAATTAAACGAACTGTCTGTAGACTTACCCATTTTGGAGATTACTCCATCATCCATGACAATGACCAGATCTGCCTCTCCAAGGAAATGCGTGTGATGTGTACATAGGATTCTGGTCTTATTTTTCAGTAATCCCATAATGCACTTTTCATACATTTGTTGTGCCACGTGAGCATCCACTGCTGCTAAAGGATCGTCAAGGAGGTATACGTCCTTATCCTGGAGAAAGAATGTTAGATCTATATGAACGATCGGTCTTGATGCTAAGTACATATCAAAAGATACTAAAATTAAAACAAAAATGAAATGTAATTAAAAAGAAGACTACTGTCTTTTAAGTTAATTGATGAATGTTAAAAACCATTATACTACAATAAAAATTATTACCTGATATAATGCCCTAGCTAAAGCCAGTCTGGCTTTCTGGCCTCCACTCAATGTAACGCCATTCTCGCCAACTTCTGTTTTGTCGCCAGCCGGTAACATCTGCAAAAGCAAATGAATGATATTGTTTGTCTTTGATAAAAGTGTCACATTAACAAATGTCGCTCAAAATATACTGATCTCATAGTATACAAACCTCAATGTCTTTTTTGAGAGATGCTGCATCCAGAACGTCGGCGTATTTGTTGGCGTTAAATGGACTACCAAATGTAATGTTTTCCCGGACGGTAGCTTGTTGTATCCAAGGCTCCTGATCAGCCAGAGCAAAACCTTTTTTGAGGTTTGACACGGAAATATCGCCTTCTTTCCTAGACATCTCAGCAAGTATGGCGTTCAAGAAGGAACTTTTCCCAGAACCAACTTTGCCAATCACTCCTATGAACTGGCCCTATAAAACAAGTAGGATAATGTTTGTTTGAATTGTAATAGAAATAGATAACCTAATTGAGGTCTTGTTGCGTTTATTTAGATAGTTAATTAGATGTATAACGACTACTCACCTCTTTGATATCGACAGTAATATCTCGCAGACAAAGGGTTCCTGATGTAGTGGTAGTCTCCCCTGCCCTACTGGTAGACTCATTTTCATTTTCCTTTGACTCACTGCTTTTCAACTTTTCACATTCCCATGTAAACCTCCCGGTTTTCACGGATATCACATTTCTGTTTTCTGTCGATTCTGCAACCATGTTTTTATTAATAATTAATATCATGAATTATTTGTTACAACGAAAAGCATTCACCTGAAATTGATTTCAAACGAATTCAATGTATATGTTTACCGTACTCATTTCACAGAAAACGGGGTTTACCTGGCAATCTTGCGTAATAACTTTTGAGGTCAATATCTTGCAATGCCACGAACTTCTCAATCCTTCCAAGGGAAATGATTGCTTCCATTATGCCATTGACGACCCAGGGGAGATGATTGAGTGATCCTAGGAGTTTGAGAAACAGTGCGAGACTCGCAAACATCTGCAATATATTTACGAATATTGATAATTAAAGCGAATTATTGGGACGAAACATATAGGCTTTTATATAACAAGATTATCACGGCTTTCCCAGTCTCTTATCAACTTGGTTTGTCGATAGGTAAACGAAGTGTGATATACATCGAGATTGAATTACAAAGGTATTCAGAAAATTATACTTTATTTCGAATCTACAGGTTCTTATTTTACCTTAGCGGCGGTTAGGGTATTTCCCATCATAGAGTAGGCGCTAAATGTCAATACAGTCATAAAGATAGGGGTCAGAGTCCACAAATATCCGGTGATGGCTCCAAGAACTTTTCTCTGTTTGATGATCTGTAACTCAGCGTCACGAAGTTTCTCAATCATCTTCTGGAAGTGATTTTCCCAAGTGTAAAGCTTGATTATCTTTATCCCGCCCAGCACCTCGTTCATCAACTGTAGGAGACAAAGTCTAAATTAAACATTATGTCGTTAGACACCTTACAGAGTGTGTAACCTAAGTTGTCTTTTAGAAAGTAAAAGCAAATACAAGAGCGAGACTACATGATACCGAATTAATGGTATTAATTGCATGCTAAGAAATTATTTAACTTACCTTCGTTCTCTTGTCTTTCTGTTCCATAAGCACCTTTCCGAGAGCAATCTGTTTCGATGATATGATCTTGTTGATAGGAACAAGTACCAAAGCAACAATCAGGCCTCCTAACATGGCAATCCCAACCAGTTGATACAAGATATACAAACATATAACTGTTTCAAATGGAAGACTCCATAGGGCATGGAAACAATGGCAAAAGCCCATCATTCTGTCGGTATCAGTCCCAAGAAAGTTGACAATTTCACCAGTGCTGAATTTTGATAATGATACAGTACTTATATGTAATGCTTTCTTATATATTGCTGTCATAATGGAAATTCTCACTTTGAAAAAAACATGCATGCGTACAAAATGAAATCTACTGTCTAGAAGAGCTTTTCCAAAACTGGACAAGAATAATAAGAATGCATAGCGATATCCGATGTGTGATGGCTCCTCACCATTTTCGAAAAATGAAATCAACAATCCAAGAGATATGGGACCTGTGAAGTTAATCAGTTCCGCAATCAGTTCCAGGAGACCACAATACAGAAAGAATTCCAACCCGTAGGCTTTGAATAATGCCTGGAGTAAGGTAGGCTTTTTCTTATCTGCCTTTGTACCAAGATAGTCCTCTGGTTGAAATCTGTTAGAGAACGCCTCTTGTACTTTCTTTACGTTAAGACTGTTTGGCAAATGAAACATGTCCTCAGATGAGAGACTGGCCGTTTTATTTCCTTTCTTCAGCAGTGGATGTACCCAATAGTAGGTAAGCCTGGAGAACAAGGATACCCCATCCTCATTAACTGGGTAATCAGCCGTACCAGAAGTTGGATCCGCCTTTAATTTAGATGCCTTTTCATCATCATCACCCTGTTTTCGGTGTGATAGTTTTCTTGTGAGGGAACAGAACATAAACAAAGTTACTACTGCCATTAGAACATTGACAACGGTTGATGTTTCAAAGTTAAACGGGTCCTCTGTAACGATTTCCTGGATATTCATTGTTTTATTAACTGTTTTGTTAAATGTGACGTTGTCATCCATCATCATGGTTTCCTTCATACTCCAGAATGAGTTCTCCATATCTGAAAATGTATTTAATCAAGTTATCAAGGAGATTATATGCAATTTTTAGCGAAATATTTCTATTGTACCTTTTAAATTTTTGCTGTATATCATCTGTGTTACCTACGTTTTAACAATTAAATGGTAATAAGTTTGGTGTATAAAAAAAAGATTTCGTGCAATTCTTGACAATAAAAATAATAATTATGCAATTTTATGAAAATGACCTCCGTAAGATACAATGTTAATGTATGTTTATTTATTTTAAAGGAAAGATATAACATATTTTCCCCTAGAACAATTATTCATAGAATATATTAAATAGCAACCGCCATTGTACTCGCTGTTACATTTCATTCTATACCATTACAGTACACATATGAATGTTGCCAGTATTAGTAACGTATCAGCAGTATGTTTTCCCTTATTAAAAAATAATATGAGTAGTATTTGATATATTAACCAGGTTTATCTGTGCCTGAACGTTTTCAACCGTGATTGGATGTAAAAGAAGTAAGCATGCGGCATTTTGCGAACAGCTTTAGGTATACCTGTAAGATATTATAACTTACTTACCGGCTAGGTGTACCGATAATAGTTCCTTTCTCAAAATAATATTTCAAGTTGACGGCTATAAAGTTGATTCTAGGTCTGCTCCAAGCAAGCTGAATGACCCAACCAATGTGATACCTCATTATATATACCATTTTGGTCAAAATTCCGGAATTCAACATGCTTCTGATATCCCTGGGTATGAAAAAAGGGGAATTTATTCTGACTAAATATAGACGGAGTATCGTTCCATTCAGTACGTAGTGGCATATTATCGAAGTCCCGTGACGTAGCTATTGTTACCGTAAATAGATCATCTCTCTGTGAGCCCTGAGCGACCAAGTATATATCAATAGAGATTTAAATGCCGCGTGGGACACGGTTACTATTTACATGTTATGTTGTCAAGTGATAGTCATTGATCGACATTGCTGTTACAGCTTTCCTCTGTACTTTCCAGATAAATTTACCAGACAGACGGGTCATGTTAAAGAAAATAAACAAGAGATGGAATATGCTGAATATGAGGTATAGATTCGTAAGGCTTGACTCCTTATTGTTAGTCATGCTCGACTTTACAGAACTATACAACACGTGTTATTTGCAAATGTGTTATGAGGAGTGCTTCAACACATTCTTATTATCATGGATGTTTAATGTTTTATCCCCATTTTGAAGTCGCATGCAGAAATGGAGACATATTGAACTGTACTTAATATCTATATAAGATAAGAAATTAAAAAACAGTAGCCATCTGTCAATGCAATGTTGGTATTTTAGGTGTATGGTGTGTGAAGGAATTATGTAATATCAATAAAGATACATCTGCATAGCAAACAAATTTCCAGTTTTTTTATGATTTCATAGTAAAAACTGTCTTTATTGATCATTGATACTCTTCTCTACTCTGACTTATTCCATAACTATGTATCACGACTCGTTTTCATTTGTGTTTACATATATGCTATCTTTTTCATTGTGTTTCTTTTTAAAAAGAATATAAGCTTGCCTTGTGTTATTTAATCCATTGTCCCTATCAACTGCCTTTATATCTATCTGTCATTCCTTTGATGTTCAATGCTATACCGTGTATCCTATCCGATGGTAGTGTTGTGAGAAGTACGTTATATGACCCTTGATTTCTATATCTCTACCATAGACAAAAATACTTTGTATATACATGTAGATGTAATCTTATTAAAGTATTACACTACTACGTTCCAATATGCGTCCACCGCAATGTTATATCGTGAGTTATACATGTATATTCAAATACTTTTCGGGTAAAGCATATTGAAAACATATGCAAACAACTTTGATAGCATCATAATAACTAACTACATAATACTACTTACCATATACCTAAATTGGAGCATGACACTTGTACTTCCTATAATACGCCAGCATAAGCTTTGATACTGCCGTTTCACAGAAATATTATCAAATCTAATAACGGAATACTAAATGAGTATATAGGTATTATATTTATGACAATCAGTTGATATCAATAAATGACCGGTATGGATCAATAATTGGCAATCATTTTGTATGAGCTTGTACTTTTGGTATACTGTAGACGGCTTCAACTCAACTCTGATAATAATGTGAAAACCCATAGTAAAAGGATCATGTGGGCCATGTAAATGGATCACGGAGGCCTTGTAAATGGATCACGGAGGCCTTGTAAATGGATCATAGAGGGTTTGTAAATGGATCGTGGAGGCCTTGTAAATGGATCATGGAGGCCTTGTAAAAGGATCATGGAGGCCTTGTAAATGGATCACGGAGGCCTTGTAAATGGATCATGGAGGCCTTGTAAATGGATCATGGAGGCCTTTTATAACTTCTGAAATATTGTGATTGATTATCTATATAATATTGCTATGGAACTTGTGTTATTTCTTAAACAAATTCATTTTAATAATTTGTAAATTTTGAATTTTCATTAAGTCATGATCAAGACTGGAAATTCTCACTACTCCATACTTCAAACACGGAATAATCAATGAATTGATGAATTGAAAATTGAAGTCAAGGCAATGAGTTAATATTTTCCTAAATATTTTTTCAATATACAACAAATGTTCAGATGACTATTGGTGCCATGCTGTCACAAGATTTCAATTACAATTCTAAACTTGAATTAGTATGCAAATATATGCTAGCCTGTCAATATCCACAAAGCGAGTGCAGTTTACTGTACTCAAAGTCATGCCAGTAGATAGCGGTACTTATACTTATTGCCTACATCTAGTGCTTATTTGTGTGAACAATAAAACAATAACAAAATGGTTCATATACTTCTATTTGATTTCACAAAATACGCCGAGTCTGAAGATCTGAATGAAGCGAATAAACGATGTATTAAGTTACTTTTATGAAATATTCAAGTCATAGATCATTCTCTTTTAAAAATATCGATTTCGGGTCCATTTTGGTAATTCAACTATGACGGCAATCAGACGGCGAATTGCGAATGATTAAAAATTAATTTAAAATTCTTCTCGGTCAAATAAACCCCTAATATTTTACATGTGATACATTTGGACATTGGAGAACATATAATTGTGTCCATTCTCTGAAAATAATGCCAATTTAAGCACTATTTTTCTCCGTTTTCGTAATTCCAAGTCAATATAAGCCTGTTCCCCCTGCCCATTTTTTAATTTGATTTTATTATCATGGTAGAAAGTACAGAATAGAGCTTCCATGACCGAAGGTGAAATAAAACTTGCAAATATCCTTTGTATCATTCCAATTTTGATCAAACGTGTGTGTATATATACTTTAAGAATAATAGTACATTTTGTATTGCAGGAAATGTAGGCTGCTGTCTGCGTCTGTAAAACAATTAAGAAATAACATTGTACATGTAATTGCCTTTTTCAAAATAGTTTAGAAGGCAAATGCTTGATTTTGATGTTTCAGTTTTGCCCCCTTTTAAGTACACAATTGATATGCTTTTCTTCCTCAATGTATTATTACACTATGGTAGATATACAATTCGTTATTTTGCTATTTTGTTATTATAAAAAGATCAGATGAATCTCTTAACGATCTATACATACTTCCCTGGCCGTCGGAATCGCATGGTGAATTCAGAGTAAAGTAAACAATCGAATTGCTTTTAGTGAGAGGTCATTGAAGCATTTAACTACGCTAGACTGATACTTTCACGTTAGATGATACACGTCATGTCCCCATGCAGATTATTTCTGTTTTACTCAGTAGAATTGTCCGGAATTTTAAACGGTGATCCTAGTTAAGATACTATTCTAGGTCAATTATTGTACAAATTGCTGTTCATGGATTTTTGCCATGTTTGCAATTCTTGATAGCGTCAAGAACATTGTTGATGTTTGAAATACCCACTTATATGCCATATTTGTGTGATATTATTCACAACTGCCATTTGCATTTCAACGTTAAAATATATATAAACATAATATAAAGTCAAATATGGTAAAACCAATGCTTTTATTGTGTGGTTTAGACACTTGCAATATATATGTGATACAGATGACCTAACTATGTCCCCCTGAAACGTGCATTTTTTGCATGTTTTGTTAAAATTTAAAAACAACTTACATGATGTCAACAAAAGGCCCATGGCTTGCTACGATACAATGTACATACTAAAATTGACTAAGCTACTTTTTTCGTATTGTACCATAGTAGGAATTTTTGGGCTTGTGAAATATCACTATTTTTACTGGATTTGTAAATCACGTCTTTCAAATACATTGAATAGCCAAGAAATAGTTTTCAAATTAAGCTTTGCCCTCAGTTTTAGGTCTGCCCGTGGTATGCTTGCATTAAACTTTTTAATCACTGAAAGTGGATGCTATTTTGTTTCCTACATGCAAGTCTTGCAACAATTAGCATTTCTTTGATTTTCTAGGAATGGAAGCGTTGTAAAAATAGGCTTGTTACTTTATTTCTCCCTTTTATTTTTGCTTTCTTACGTTTATTCTTTACATACTTTAGTTATTTTTCATATCATCGTGATTAGTCTTTATTAACAATCCAGGAAAGTAAACTCCAAAATGAGTCAATCGTAGCCGTGCCTAACTTATCGTGACATAAACATACATAATACTGACCGATACCGGCTAACAACGAATCGTAGGTGGATCACCTCGGAACACTTGTCACATGTCGATATTTGTATCTTTGTTGTTTTCTATGTTACAATGTACAATTGAATATTTGTGTCTTCAGGAATGTATATATTCATTAGACATTTTGCTACTTTGCTTTGTCGGTACGCACACAAACGCCATTAGACGGTAAATTTAATCATCTCTAAAACAAGCACTATTAGAACAAAGAGTAAATAATAGATGTCACTGTTTAGGTTTTGTTACTTTGAATCCTGGTACATTGATTTGTTGTTTTTCAGTTCCACACATTGGTCTGGTGTTAAATGCATTGATCCCAAGCTTTTACAGTGTAATATATCTGACGGGAAAGCAGATTAAACTTGCGCTCGAGCCTTGCTTTTCATTTTAAGAATAAATTCGAATTCGAAATTCGTGTTTTGTTTTCTTAGTAGTACTCTTATCCTGTCTCTCTGATCAAGTTATAACAACACATTCTTTTAACAACGTAATTATTTATTTAACAAGGTTAATCAAGCACCATTAACAAAATAACAAATGTTTAAGCAGCTACCCGTGAAATTGATAATACTCGTCATTACTGCACATATGTAAAAACACACAATAAAAAAATATATATAAGTCATATTCATACGAACACAAAGTTATTCATAAGCCCAAAAAAGCTCATCATATAAGTATTTATATATTTTGCATACAATTGGATGTTCAATTTGATGTTTAAATGTATCAATATATTACTGTAGTTAATCCCTGATAATCCCTTTAATATAAACTTTCCTCGACATCAGCAATCTTAACATATATTGCTGTAATTTGAGTGTAACAATTATATACAAAATATATTCTGGTATTATCGTTAAAATTTTCCAAGATGTGAAACTACACATCTTTTCTACTTCTCAGATCTTTTCCCATGAACTAACTGGTAAAATTCAGATTGTGGGTTTTTCAAAAGATTTTCAGGAGAGTCCAGTTCAGCCACTTGACCCTGGTCCATCACCAACACTCTGTCACTGTCCATTATGGTGTTGATACGATGAGCAATTGTTAGCACGGTACTGTTCACGAACTCCTTGCGAATTGTTTCTTGAATCAACTTGTCTGTCTCGAGATCTACACTGGCGGTGGCTTCGTCAATACACAATACCTGCCACAGAAAGAACAACGTTTCATTACTTATTTGTTTCGAGTAATATTTATTCATGCTTGTATTCTATAAAAAGAGTGATGCTAAGATTGTCCTACAAAAATATAATATCTTAAACAAATCAAAATGTACCTTTGCTTTAGTGAGAAGCGCTCGGGCCAGACACATGAGTTGTTTCTGTCCTACAGAAAAATGTCGTCCCTTCTCTCCAACTTCTCCCTCGAGACCCCCAAATCTGTCGACAGGCACACGCAGATGACATCTGTCCAGAACACCCCAAAGTTCCTCGTCACTGTAGGAGGATGTTGGGTCCAGATTCTCCCTGACGGTTCCACTAAAGAGGAAGGGATCCTGTGGAATCACAGCAAGATGTCGTCTGAAAAAAAGATTTCACATTAGATTCAGATACGAGACTAAACTCTTATTTCTACATATATTAACATGTACTGGAATGAACGAGATCAGTCATATCTCCAGTGTTATATGTTACTTTACAGAAGAAGAAAATATCTACGATATTACATGTTGATCCAACGCCAATGTCTATACACTGTTCTGATAAATGGTACAGTCAACAACAATTACTGAAACTTTGTGTCAATCACAATATTCAATTAAAAATATGTCATTATTTGACAAATATACTTTCTATTTTACCAAACTTAATGATGATTACATGTACATCTGTACATACGTTAATGAATTATGGCAGTTACCTAACGTCTTTAAGGTCCAGTTGCTGGATGTTCACTCCATCAATGGTAATATCGCCAGAGCTTATCTCTGCTGTACGGAACAGTGTCTGGAAAAGGCTGGACTTCCCGGATCCAGTACGTCCAACAATCCCCACCTTTTCCGCAGATCGCGTGCTGAACGTGAGGCCTTTGAGGACGTTAGGTAAACCTTCCCGATACTTCATATACACGTCGCTATAGCTGATGACACCTGCAGCTGGCCATGCCGAGGACGACTGTAACATTAAATGGAAAAATCATAAAATAATCTGCATTTGAATTAAGATGCATATTGACCTGTTCGATTTGCTATGTATTTTGGTGTATATATTAACGATGAATCTCTCTTACAACGAATAAGTCTCACCTGTAAACCTTCCCATTTCTCGCTGGGTGTGTCCTCTATATACTCATGAACCCTTTCTACGCTGACCATTTGTTTCTCTGTTTCAGTCACACAGTTGACGATTCCATTTAAAAGTCCAGAAAATGAGAGAATGTAGGATATGGCAAGTCCGACAACTCCTGTAATGTAAAATAAATATTAATGATGATATCATGGAGTACAACGTTTGCAAGTAATCATCTTCTTAAATTACGAATTATTTGATGTATAGAAAAAATAAAGAAAATAATACCTGGATCGATGCCATAAAAAGTGTGTTGGATCACAGCCATAGTAGCTATTCCAGTAACCATGATAATTCCAAACATTTGTGTCCGGAACCAAAGCCACATCCCTAGATTGTGTGATGTATAATGTGTTTTTAACCAGTTGTCCACTCGATTAATGTGCTGGTCTGTGAATCTGCAAGAATATTAGCGTTATATAAATGAAAACATATATAACAAGATTATCCTGCATGTATATCTACCTAATGAAATTCAGGATAATACAATTTGTTCCTTACAAAACATTATACATATACAGTAGTATCATTTTTAGACATTGTGGAAACTTTACATTAATGATACAGGGTTCAACTTGAAAGCCATTCCTTATGACGGCAAATGCCACTGACCTCTCTGATTCGCGGAATGCCCGAATGGTGGTCAATCCCGACACTGTCTCCGAGAAGTGGGAGAAGATAGGTGAGCGGTTAAGACTTGAAATTCGTCTGACTTCTCGAGATGTGTGACGATATCTCTCCTGTAAATATATATACAATGTATAACTAATAAATCAGCTTAAAATCAAGCATTGTAATTTCCCAAATCGTAAAGATGAATTTATTACATTTTGACTTAAAAATGAAATAAAAACCACCCGAAGAGATCAATGCAATCAGCTCCCTAAACAAGAAATGTTTTGGGTGACTGAAATTTGAATATTGATGACGAGAATTATAAAATGAGTTCATGCAACGTGATAATGTGTTAAGAACCTTTACCTGTAATCGAAAGTAGATTGAGCCCACAGGTATAATGATAGCTATAAACCAAGGCATTCCGTAACACACCATGACTATAGTTCCAACAACTTCGAAAAATTGACTCAGAACCACCATGACCATGTGACTTATGGAATCGTCGATGGTCCCCATGTCTGATGAAAATCGGTTGAGGATTCGTCCTACAGGAGTCACATCGTAGAATGACATTGGCGCCTACAAGCAAAAGAAAAACAGATAAAGAATACATATCTCTCAGAAATAACAAATCGAGAATATCTAATATACAAATCTTGTCTGATTAACAGGCGTTACATTTCATAGTGACTTACTTTAAACATGGTATTGAGTAGATCGCTGTGCATGGTCCTAGCTACATTCATCCCACTATAGGCAAAGAGAATCTCTCTGGCCAAAGAGAAGAGAGAATAAACAGCAGAGAGACACGCGTAGACCACCATGTAGTAGACCAGTCCGGATTGTCTGGATGTCTCACTCAGCGTTGAGTCATAACGTTCATGGAAACTGTAATACAAGATAGCATTGTTATATCGATACATTCTTGTCTTTACCATTTTACAATGAACATATTCATTTCAATCTTAAACATAAAAACTTAATGCATTGATACCTTATATTTGTTATTGATATTATAAAGACATTCTTTCAACTCAATTATAAAACACCACTTACCTGATGGGTGTTGACATGTTGTCATAGAAACATTGATATCCGGAGAGGGAAGAGTTGATAACATCCGTGTTAGAATTAGATACCCAGTGAGTCAGCCACCAGTCCTTCATCACCTTCGTCACTGAAACAGTGATATATATCATAAATATATATTGTATGCAGCCATATCACTATCAGTACTACAATAAGCCGTAATTATCATTTCCGCGTTTCATCTAAAGTGATGATATATATACTGTGGATCTGTATAACAAACATATTATTTTATTATTTCCGGATAATTTAGGGAATGTCTTGATATATTTTTCTCATCAAATATAAATACTTACCTTGCATGAAGACGATGGACATAACCATGGTGATGGCGAGCCATTTACCTAACGCTGACAGGTATGCTTTGTACACTCCTAACTTCACTTCTCCTGTAGCCTTGGCCTCTTCACCCAGTTTCCCGTCCTTGTCGCTTTTGTCATTGTGTTCTACTTCCACGTTTTCTTTTTCCGATGATTTCCGTTCAGCAAATTTTATATCCGGGAGAACCTCAGATGGGGGACCTAGTAAAGATATAAGCGAACTTTAGAGCGTTTGATTTCTATATTCTTTGAATTTTAATGGACATGTAGGAGTTGTAAGCTTTAATAAGCTCTTCCTTTAAATCAACAATTGAACGGAACTTTCTAATGGCTTACCCATTTTGGAGATTACTCCATCATCCATGACAATGACCAGATCTGCCTCGCCAAGGAAATGCGTGTGATGTGTACATAGGATTCTGGTCTTATTTTTCAGTAATCCCATAATGCACTTTTCATACATTTGTTGTGCCACGTGAGCATCCACTGCTGCTAAAGGATCGTCAAGGAGGTATACGTCCTTATCCTGGAGAAAGAATGTTTAGTCTATATGAACGATCGGTCTTGATGTCAAGTACATATCAAAATATACTATTTAAAACAAAAATGAAATGTAATTAAAAAGAAGACTACTGTCTTTTAAGGTAATTGATTAATGTTAAAAACCATTATACTACAATAAAAATTATTACCTGATATAATGCCCTAGCTAAAGCCAGTCTGGCTTTCTGGCCTCCACTCAATGTAACGCCATTCTCGCCAACTTCTGTTTTGTCGCCAGCCGGTAACATCTGTAAAAGCAAATGAATGATATTGTTTGTCTTTGATAAAAGTGTCGCATTAACAAATGTCGCTCAAAATATACTGATCTCATAGTATACACACCTCAATGTCTTTTTTGAGAGATGCTGCATCCAGAACGTCGGCGTATTTGTTGGCGTTAAATGGACTACCAAATGTAATGTTTTCCCGGACGGTAGCTTGTTGTATCCATGGCTCCTGATCAGCCAGAGCAAAACCTTTTTTGAGGTTTGACACGGAAATATCGCCTTCTTTCCTAGACATCTCAGCAAGTATGGCGTTCAAGAAGGAACTTTTCCCAGAACCAACTTTGCCAATCACTCCTATGAACTGGCCCTATAAAACAAGTAGGATAATGTTTGTTTGAATTGTAATACAAATAGATAACCTAATTGAGGTCTTGTTGCGTTTATTTAGATAGTTAATTAGATGTATAACGACTACTCACCTCCTTGATATCGACAGTAATATCTCGCAGACAAAGGGTTCCTGATGTAGTGGTAGTCTCCCCTGCCTTACTGGTAGACTCATTTTCATTTTCCTTTGACTCACTGCTTTTCAACTTTTCACATTCCCATGTAAACCTCCCGGTTTTCACGGATATCACATTTCTGTTTTCTGTCGATTCTGCAACCATGTTTTTATTAATAATTAATATCATGAATTATTTGTTACAAGAAAAGCATTCACCTGAAATTGATTTCAAACGAATTCAATGTATATGTTTACCGTACTCATTTCACAGAAAACGGGGTTTACCTGGTAATCTTGCGTAATAACTTTTGAGGTCAATATCTTGCAATGCCACGAACTTCTCAATCCTTCCAAGGGAAATGATTGCTTCCATTATGCCATTGACGACCCAGGGGAGATGATTGAGTGATCCTAGGAGTTTGAGAAACAGTGCGAGACTCGCAAACATCTGCAATATATTTACGAATATTGATAATTAAAGCGAATTATTGGGACGAAACATATAGGCTTTTATATAACAAGATTATCACGGCTTTCCCAGTCTCTTATCAACTTGGATTGTCGATAGGTAAACGAAGTGTGATATACATCGAGATTGAATTACAAAGGTATTCAGAAAATTATACTTTATTTCGAATCTACAGGTTCTTATTTTACCTTAGCGGCGGTTAGGGTATTTCCCATCATAGAGTAGGCGCTAAATGTCAATACAGTCATAAAGATAGGGGTCAGAGTCCACAAATATCCGGTGATGGCTCCAAGAACTTTTCTCTGTTTGATGATCTGTAACTCAGCGTCACGAAGTTTCTCAATCATCTTCTGGAAGTGATTTTCCCAAGTGTAAAGCTTGATTATCTTTATCCCGCCCAGTACCTCGTTCATCAACTGTAGGAGACAAAGTCTAAATTAAACATTATGTCGTTAGACACCTTACAGAGTGTGTAACCTAAGTTGTCTTTTAGAAAGTAAAAGCAAATACAAGAGCGAGACTACATGATACCGAATTAATGGTATTAATTGCATGCTAAGAAATTATTTAACTTACCTTCGTTCTCTTGTCTTTCTGTTCCATAAGCACCTTTCCGAGAGCAATCTGTTTCGATGATATGATCTTGTTGATAGGAACAAGTACCAAAGCAACAATCAGGCCTCCTAACATGGCAATCCCAACCAGTTGATACAAGATATACAAACATATAACTGTTTCAAATGGAAGACTCCATAGGGCATGGAAACAATGGCAAAAGCCCATCATTCTGTCGGTATCAGTCCCAAGAAAGTTGACAATTTCACCAGTGCTGAATTTTGATAATGATACAGTACTTATATGTAATGCTTTCTTATATATTGCTGTCATAATGGAAATTCTCACTTTGAAAAAAACATGCATGCGTACAAAATGAAATCTACTGTCTAGAAGAGCTTTTCCAAAACTGGACAAGAATAATAAGAATGCATAGCGATATCCGATGTGTGATGGCTCCTCTCCATTTTCGAAAAATGAAATCAACAATCCAAGAGATATGGGACCTGTGAAGTTAATCAGTTCCGCAATCAGTTCCAGGAGACCACAATACAGAAAGAATTCCAGCCCGTAGGCTTTGAATAACGCCTGAAGTAAGGTAGGCTTTTTCTTATCTGCCTTTGTACCAAGATCGTCCTCTGGTTGAAATCTGTTAGAGAACGCCTCTTGTACTTTCTTTACGTTAAGACTGTTTGGCAAATGAAACATGTCCTCAGATGAGAGACTGGCCGTTTTATTTCCTTTCTTCAGCAGTGGATGTACCCAATAGTAGGTAAGCCTGGAGAACAAGGATACTCCATCCTCATTAACTGGGTAGTCAGCTGTACCAGAAGTTGGATCCGCCTTTAATTTAGATGCCTTTTCATCATCATCATCATCATCATCATCCTGTTTTTGGTGTGATAGTTTTCTTGTGAGGGAACAGAACATAAACAAAGTTACTACTGCCATTAGAACATTGACAACGGTTGATGTTTCAAAGTTAAACGGGTCCTCTGTAACGATTTCCTGGATATTCATTGTTTTATTAACTGTTTTGCTAAATGTGACGTTGTCATCCATCATCATGGTTTCCTTCATACTCCAGAATGAGTTCTCCATATCTGAAAATGTATTTAATCAAGTTATCAAGGAGATTATATGCAATTTTTATCGAAATATTTATATTGTACCTTTTAAATTTTTGCTGTATATCATCTGTGTTACATACGTTTTAATAATGAAATGGTAACATGCTTGGTGTATAAAAAAACGATTTCGTGCAATTCTTGACAATAAAAAAATAATTATGCAATTTTATGAAAATGACCTCCGTAAGATATGTTTATTTATTGTAAAGGAAAGATATAACATATTTTCCTCTAGAACAAATATTCATATAATATATTAAATAGCAACCGCCATTATACTCGATTTCCTCGCTGTTACATTTCATTCTATACCATTACAGTACACACATGAATTTTGCCAGTATTAGTAACAGTATCAACAGCATGTTTTCCCTTATTAAAAAATAATATGAGTAGTATTTGATATATTAACCAGGTTTATCTGTGCCTGAACGTTTTCAACCGTGATTGGATGTAAAATAAGTAAGCATGCGGCATTTTGCGAACAGCTTTAGGTATACCTGTAAGATATTATAACTTACTTACCGGCTAGGTGTACCGATAATAGTTCCTTTCTCAAAATAATATTTCAAGTTGACGGCTATAAAGTTGTTTCTAGGTCTGCTCCAAGCAAGCTGAATGACCCAACCAATGTGATACCTCATTATATATACCATTTTGGCCAAAATTCCGGAATTCAACATGCTTCTGATATCCCTGGGTATGAAAAAAGGGGAATTTATTCTGACTAAATATAGACGGAGTATCGTTCCATTCAGTACGTAGTGGCATATTATCGAAGTCCCGTGACGTAGCTATTGTTACCGTAAATAGATCATCTCTCTGTGAGCCCTGAGCGACCAAGTATATATCAATAGAGATTTAAATGCCGCGTGGGGCACGGTTACTATTTACATGTTATGTTGTCAAGTGATAGTCATTGCTAGACATTACTGTTACAGCTTTCCTCTGTACTTTCCAGAGAAATTTACCAGACAGACGGGTCATGTTAAAGAAAATAAACAAGAGATGGAATATGCTGAATATGAGGTATAGATTCGTAAGGCTTGACTCCTTACTGTTAGTCATGCTCGACTTTACAGAACTATACAACACGTGTTATTTGCAAATGTGTTATGAGGAGTGCTTCAACACATTCTTATTATCATGGATGTTTAATGTTTTATCCCCATTTTGAAGTCGCATGCAGAAATGGAGACATATTGAACTGTACTTAATATATATATAAGATAAGAAATTAAAAAACAGTACCAATCTGTCAGTGCAATGTTGGTATTTTAGGTGTATGGTGTGTAAAGGAATTATGTAATATCAATAAAGATACATCTGCATAGCATACAAATTTCCAGGTTTTTATGATTTCATAGTAAAGACTGTCTTTATTGATCATTGATACTCTTCTCTACTCTGACTTATTCCATAACTATGTGTCACGACTCGTTTTCATTTGTGTTTAAATATATGCTATCTTTTTCATTGTGTTTCTTTTAAAAAAGAACATTAAGCTTGCCTTGAGTTATTTAATCCATTGTCCCTATCAACTGCCTTTATATCTATCTGTCATTCCTTTGATGTTCAATGCTATACAGTGTATCCTATCCGATGGTGGTGTTGTGAGAAGTACGTTATATGCCCCTTGATTTCTATATCTCTACCATAGATTGACAAAAATACTTTGTATATACATGTAGATGTAATCATCTTTAAGTATTACACTACTACGTTCCAATATGCGTCCACCGCAATGTTATATTGAGTGTTATACATGTATATTCAAATACTTTTCAGGTAAAGCATATTTAAAACATATGCAAACAACTTTAATAGCATCATAATAACTAACTACATGACGCTTCTTACCATATACCTAAATTGGAGCATGACACTTGTACTCCCTATAGTACGCCAGCATAAGCTTTGATACTGCCGTATCACAGAAATATTATCAAATATTATAACGGAATACTAAATGAGTATATAGGTATTATATTTATGACAATCAGTTGATATCAATAAATGACCGGTATGGATCAATAATTGGCAAACATTTTGTATGAGCTTTTACTTTCGGTACATTACAGTATAGACGGCTTCAACTCGACTCTGATATTAATGTGAAAACTAATAGTAAAAGGATCATAGAGGGCTTGTAAAGATTGTGAGAAAGATCGGGAAAGATAAGTTCAAACTGTTGCTGTATTGACATTCCTACGTTGTGCTGAGAACTATATATATATGTTCGATGTAACTTCAAAGCCATTGTGTACTCGCTATCATCCGAATGCGTAATCGATGTATTTACCTTTAACGCTGAGAAGACCCGATAGATAGTATATACACGAATATGGAACACTCCCGAACTTAATCGATCCGACATTTCGTCAAACTCAACACCATCTCCTTCATTAGTAAGAAACATTAAACGGCCAATATCTACCGATATATCAAGCGAAAGTGACATCAACTCATCATACTCCACATTTGTTATACATACTATGTCGTCATATCTCATATCTGTTCCACCAACTTATCGCTAGCCAAAACCAACTCCAACAGCAACTTCTGATGAATGCGTTATCATTAACACGGGGGTCTTTCCCCAGCAATTAATACAGCCGAGTACAGTGGGTATAACAGACTCGGACGTTGATGGTATAACTAAAGATGTTAGGAACCTATTGTTCGATGACATCAACGTTGTAGTTTAGAACCAAACTGCCCCCCCCCCCCCCCCCCCCCCCCCCCCCCCCCCCCCCACACACACACACACCTCATTCTCTCTCTGCTCGTGTAAAATCCCTCAAGGAAAAAAAATGTAACTTTCAGACATCAAATCAATGACGTTGAACAGTTTGGTCGACGTTTACTTATAATATTGTTTGGTTTCCCAGTGAACGACCAGGAACATGCTAATGACATCGTGCTACAGGTCTCTATGTACAGCATGTGGCCCCAATTTGGCCCGAGCGTTACCCTATTGCTTCTGGACACACTATGGAAACTTGATACTTGTCTGTTACATGACATTGTACGTTGGTCACAATACTTACCTATATATACATGTACATTATTATAACAATAGCTAAGTGTCAATAAATGTCTAACATCTGTAAAGAAAAGCATTAGTTCCTCTAGGTAACTACATTTACATTTTGTACTTTACGCAAATACAAAAGTAAGTTTCTCACTTATCCTGCGAATTGAAAATATATTGTTGTCTGTAAAGGTATACAGAAATGTATAAGTAAACAGAGACAGTATCGTGTGTCACGGAAAACAAAGATACAGTGTCGTTTGTCACGAAAATTTAAAATATAGTGTTGTTTGTAAAGGTTTATACTTCAAAAGATACAGTATCGTGTGTCACGGAATACAAAGTTACAGTGTCGTTTGTCACGGTAATTTAAAATAAGTCTATGTGAGTAACAAAAACCTTATTGACAAATGCAGTGAAGGTGAGAGTTTCTAAGATCATTCCATTATAAATTTCAAGTATTCCGACTTTTCAAGGACATTGTTTCAATGACACATATGGTTATACAAACATGGAAATTACGACCTTTATAGACCAACACTTTCTCTCATTGACTTCGACTTCACGGATATTATCCTGAACTAAGTCTTGTAATCCTAACAATCTCATCACTGCCTGACCGAGTGACCCCCATGGATGACCAATGGAATAAGGACATTGATTCGTAATAGACGCCAGGTACACAAGAAGGCTAAAATTACAAATACATCACGTTATTAGACAAAATTTCGGCACGTGCGTAACTTTTGTTTTAACGCTATGTGAACAACTTAAAATTTCCCACTATGCAGACTCCTAAAAATGGTAGAGATCCATAAAAATCTTAACTTTTGATCAAGACTATCGCCATTGAAAAATCTTCCCTGGTAAAATTTTTACGACAGATTGAATGAAATTGACCAATTTTTGCAGGACGGAGGAGTTCCAGACCTTTCTCTATATATATTAGTCTATAATCAGTCGTGGACTTATAAACGTGCTAAGTACCTATGGATGGTCGCAGTACAAGTAGGCCTATATGTACTGAGATGACCGATGTCCATGGTGTAAGTTTTGAACTGCACTGATAATATACATATAGGCCTATATCAATGTTTTGTTTACTCCGGATAGATATAGAGGATATCTAACAGTGTCTTCAGTAATACCAAATATATTTGGTATTACTGAAGACACTGTTAGATATTCTGTTTATTACATTTTTTATCAACGAAAAACCTACCCCGTATGCTAACTAGGCCTACAGCTATAATTTGTAAACCAAAAAAGTACTTTCCCCTGTGAAGGTGCTGACATATATGTCGGGCTTTCTGATTGGTCAATTATTTTGGTATTTTCTAATCATTAATTTGATTGGTCAAATCAGCAAAAGTGATATTTTTCACTAGTGAAAAATATCACTTTTATAGAATGAATAATTTTTGATATTTCACTGGTAAAAATGTAATAAATAGGAATATTTTCAAATTTCAAATTCGTAGCCGCGACAGCCATCTTTGATTTCGGGAAAAAAATAATGTCTCAAAATAATCTTCACATGTTTATCTTTATTCCCACAGAGTTTCATTTCAGTTCAACCAACGGTTATAGAGTTATAGCCCATTACATTTTAGCCAATTATGGGCTCTGGTGGCCATATTGGATGTCAGATCGAAAAATAAATAGTGAGGTGCACAACTTAAGATTGCCATCTATTTTCACGCAAAGTTTCATTTCAATCCGACTTACAGGGTTCGAAAAACGCGTCGGACAAAACTTGGCGGAAGAATAATAATAAGAAACGGAGTAACAACAATAAGTCCCCAAATTTTGTTTGGGGGACTTAATAAGTACATGTTCTCTGAGCAACTGTCATTCGAACGTGTACATTTAGAAGCCGCCAGAATAGTTACTGGTGCTAATAAATTAACTAATATTGAAAAACTGTATATTGAGGTAGGTTAGCCTTAATTGATCGACAGAAGACAAAACCACAGAATCATCCCATTTCATCAAATGCATTATCATAATACACCTGTATACCATAGCAATCTTGTTCCTAACCCAATTTACATCAGGTCACAATTATAGGACTAGACAGTCTGAAAATATTACACAGATTCGTTGTAGAACTAGCATTATATGCATTTTTCCATTCCCATAGTAAAACTTTACATAATAATGTTCAATCAGCTATAAATCAGGGCGGAAATATATCTTCTTTCATAGATATGATGGAGGGGCTGTCGACAGGGGGACCCGATCGCCCCATATCTGTTTATACTTTGTGCAGTGAAATTGAGAAATAATAAAAAAAATAACAAGTATTAATGTTGAAAATATCTTTTTATCACATTATGCCGATGACACGTCACCTCCCTTATACTTGATGGGACAGAGAAATCATTAAAGGAAGCAATTAAAGAATTAAATGAATTTGCAAAAAAATTCTTAGTTGAAATGAATATTTATAAAACTCAGGTAATATGGATTGGCAGCAAGAAGTATAGCGAAGATTCTCTTTTACCTGAACTTAATTTGTAGTGGGTCAAGACAAAAATTGCGTTGTTAGGGATTGAATTTAATGTGAATCTTCATGAAATACCTAAACTTAACTTTGACAAAAAACTCTTTGGACTAAAATCTTTAATTAAAATTTGGACCAGAAGATCATTAACACCTATTGGAAAAATTCATATAATTAAATCATTGCTCATTTCACAATTTAACCACCTGTTTATAGCATTACCTAATCCAGATAATAAATTTGTTGGCAAACTCAACTCATTATTATTATTTGAACATTTATGGAATGGGAAACCAGACATCGTTAAAAGAGAAATTATTACTAAAATTATGCAGATGGGGGATTGAAGATGGTAAATCACTTACTGCATTTATTAACTCTCTTAAACTTACTTGGATCAGAAGATTCTATCAGACTAGTGAAAAATGGCAGGCTATACTTAGACTTTTATTAACACTGATCTTCTTTCAAATTTTAGTTCTGAATATATTAAAATATTTGAAAATAATTGTAAAGATAAATTCTGGTGTGATGTTCTTTAGGCGTTCTACTTACTAAGTTCAAAATACCATGATAACTTCCTCAGGAAAACATATTAAAATCGCCCATCTGGTATAACAGCAAAATCAAGATAGGTTGGAAAGTTGTGTTTTATAAAAATATAGTACCAGAAAGGTATTTTATTATGAAGGAGGTTGACACAGATTTGTTTTTTTCACATATGAAGAATTTATTGAAAAATACCAAGTTAATACATTTTTTTTACAGTATCAAGGTCTTGTATCTGCTACTAAATAATTTATTACTTCATCTAATGCACACAGAAAAAAAGTTGCCTATCCTTACATTCCTTTCAATTTACTTTTTTTTCTTCGAGACAGGAAAGGGTTAAACATTTTTTACAACTCTATAATCGAATCAGACATTATACCATCTGGCACTAGAAAATGGAAATACCATCTTCAACAACATAGATCACCAAATGTGGGGTAAAATATATAAAATGCCTTTATGTGTTACAACAAATACAAAATTACAGTGGTTTTATTTCAGAGTAGTTCACCATATCCTAACAACAAACTCACGTTTTTTTTAAATTGGACTAGTTGTCTCCCCTCTATGCATACTAAGGAACTCTGAGCCAGAAACAATAACTTATATATTATGGGAATGTGAGGAAGTTCAAAGTTTACTTGAAAGTTATGACAAATTATTGGAAGCTCTTTTAATTCCTTTCTCAGTAAACAAAACATCTTTTCTATTTGGCCTTTAACATAAGAATTTCCTTCCTAGTTATAGAGTGGATAATGAAATCATAATTATCATAAAGCAGTATATTTATAGAAGGAGATGTTTACATAAATCATTAAATATTAATGTTCTTATCAATTTAATACCTTAAATTTGAAAATGAATGGAGAAAATGGGAAAAACTAATTAAGGTATAATTCTGAATTCATCTGATATATTTATTCTTTTTTATGCTTCTATGTATTTATTCATTTATTGTGACTTGTACAAGTATCACTTGTGTTTTTCTCAGCCTAAGCCCTTCAAAAAGCCGAAATGTTATCTATGTAATATAGTTCTATAATGTGAAATATACATGAACATCTATTTGTGTGAGTATTTGTTTAGTACGGTTCCTCCATCTCCATCTTGCCCCAACCTACCCTATCCTTTTTCTCCCGTTTCTCTATGCTTTCTTTCCACTTGTTCTCGTTATTTTTCCTTGGAAGTTATCAACTCCAGTTCCTTTTCTATTATAAATGCAATGCAATGCACTTTATGTTTTCCCTCTAAAATCTGCATTAATCTTCTAAAAATCTTTTTGCCACTTAATTGATTTCCTTGTTGTCATTCTTTACTGATATCTCATTACTTTTTTCTCTTTATCACGCTGTAGTATGTATATATTTATGGTATATACATGGAAATAAATATGCCCCTAGCAGAGATTTTCCTAGTGTGCTATGTATCTGTGTGCATATAAATATGAAAATCTTGAGGTGTACTATATTAGAATGTTAAATCTGACATATGTTTGTTTATGTATGTGTGTTTGTGAGTATATTAATAAGATACGTTTATATATAAATATATTTCATAACGGATATGTGTACGTGTTTATGAGCATGCAAGTATTTAAATGTGATATATGAATATTTAATATTGTGTGAGTATACAGCTGTACAAATAAGATATTTATATTTCATACATGATGTGTGTACATGCTTGCCATTATGGTTATGAAATAAGAAATGTATATCATAGGATGTGTGTGGTATATATATGCAAATAATATATGTGTGTGAATTTCATATAGTGTTTCTGTATATATGTGGGAGAAAGCAAACGAGATTTATAAATAGGGTTTGTGTATGTATGTATGAGTATGTAAAGGAGTATTTGTATGTTATGTACTTTGCATTGACCAAAACAATGAATAAAAAGATAATTATGAAAAAAAGTCCTTCCATCTGTTATTGACAGTTGGAACAATTTGCCAATTAGTATACGTAACAATCCATCTCTTTCTTGTCTCAAAACTTATCTAAAAATATCATCTTCGCCGGAACCACAAATTTATTACTACTGTGGGACACGTCTAAGTCAAATCTATCATGCAAGGTTGAGGATGGACAATAGTTCACTGAATGATAATTTATTTAAAAGAAACCTTATTCCCTCACCTCTGTGTACATGTGGTCTAATTGAGGATACTTCTCATTTTCTCTTAACATGTAATAATGTTTTCCCGATCTACGACATAAGTATATTCTCACCTTACCATATAACATAACTGCGAGTTTATTACTGTCCGGGGATGCTTCTCTTTCCATCGACGATAACACGAGGCTGTGCATACTTTCCTTGTAAAATCACAGATTTTCCATGCTAACGTAGCATATACATATCATGTACGTCTATTATTATAGATTGATACCACACTAAATATATCAACAACCAGACGGAAGAAGCGAATCCCACTTCACAGGAATCGTATACGTAGGGAATCGCGATGTGGTCTATCAACAAACATGACGTACATCACAAAATTAATCTTATCGATCTAAGATTTAAAGTTAATCATAGTATGCCAATTCAAGCGAGCTTTCAAAAGTATTTCTGTATCTTTCAGCAAAACGCTAACGCAACCACAGCCTTTTTCTAGTAAATAAATTCCTTAAAATGACATTTGGTAACTATCAGTAAAACACACAGAAAAAATTTAAAGCTGTCTTCTTATTTTGCCATTTTATATTTATATTTGGAGGGGGGGGGGGGGGGGGTGAAAGGCTGTGTGGTATTGGTGGACACAGCAGACAGTTACAGACAATCCACCTGCCAGAGTGTTAGGCATATGACAGACGGACGCGTACTCTCTGAGGGTCGTATTAATTAAGTTTTATAATCCCGACATTCATCATCTCAACCAGGCATATCCCAGAACATTGGAATGACGCGTTCAAGAGAAGAGACGCAATTATGACCAAAAAAAGCAGCGATGAAGACGACGAAAGACGGAAGAAAAAAAGGCAAATATCCTTATTTATCTCAAGAGGAAATCAACAAATTTATTCACACAAAATTCTAAAATTGTTCAAGCGAAAGGTAATACAATTGTTGATTGTAAATCTGTCTTTTTGTAATCTGTATTATATTAAGAATGAGTAACATTTTAGCGTCAGTGGCTGTGTAAACAGACAACTTTATCGTAATCAAACAAGAACACTGGCGGTTTTAAGGGGAGGGTGTGGGGGCGCATGCATTAATTCAGCGATCTATACCACAATAAATACTGTTATAAATAGGTGGCGCTGGCAATCACCATATAATTTCGAAGTAAAATATGCTGGGTTGAATTTACATCAAGTGGCTGTGCATGTTGCGGTGCAGAAATCGCAATAACGTGTCAGTGAATTGTTCTGGTTCGTAATCCATGTTGGTTTCCTAGATATTTGTGAAATTTCAGGAAACTCTCTACCCTAAAACGTGTTCTATGGTATACCAGAAGAGACTACACAATGAAATTGCAGCTCTATTGTTATTAAGTATATGTGTATATAATCCCTTTGACCACTTGAAAATGGGGAAACTGAGACCAAACCGGTGTTAGTCCTCCGTGTCGGGCATAACGGGGGATGTTTATTTCAATGTCGAGAAAAATATACAATATGTACCTTTCTTTTGATAAGAGCCCCAGAAATCGCCAAGTCGTGTTGTTGTCCGCGAACGTACATTTGTATTATGCGTAATTCTATGACTGGAGATGTCGAATTTGATTACCACAGACTTAATAACCACATATTTAATCAATCTTTCCCAGATTGCATTGCAGTTCTTTTCATAACACAGGGAACCGGAATGCACTCTGGGAGAAATTGATATCTGATTACCACGTACCTAATAATCACACACTAAATCGCACAAACCCTAACCCTTACCCTAGCCCTGACCACATACTAAATCACCTCTTACCCAATAACCACATACTACAAAATGTATATTATCACATACCCAATAACCACATACTAAATCACCACATACCCAATAACCACATACTAAATCACCTCTTACCCAATAACCACATACTATATTATCACATACCCAATAACCACATACTATATTACCACATACCCAATAACCACATACTATATTTCCACATACCTAATAACCACATACTGAATTACCACTTACCTCATTACCATATACCTAATCACCACATACCTAATAACCACATACTAAATCACCACATACCTAATTACCACTTACCTCATTACCACATACCTAATTACCACTTACCTCATTACCACATACCTAATCACCACATACCTAATAACCACATACTAAATCACCACATACCTTATAACCACATAGTTTGTTTACTACCTACCTACTAAAAACATACTTGATTACCACATAACCAATAACCACATACTAATCACCACATATTTTGATTACCACATGCACAATAACCACATATTTAGTTCCCGTATAATTAACTACCACATACACATGTACCTAATAAACACGTCATTAATAACCATACATCAAAATACTTAATACACATACATTTAACATACCGACTGTTGTGCCATGGCCAACGTATTCTTTTTTTTGCGATTGTCGAACCATTTTTGTACGATTAGCTAACCATTTTTGTACGATTATCTAACCATTTTTGTATGATTATCTAACCATTTTTGTACGATTACTAACCATTTTTGTACGATTACTAACCATTTTTGTACGATTATCTAACCATTTTTGTACGATTACTAACCATTTTTGTACGATTACTAACCATTTTTGTATGATTATCTAACCATTTTTGTACGATTACTAACCATTTTTGTACGATTACTAACCATTTTTGTACGATTATCTAACCATTTTTTTTCGATTATCTAACCATTTTTGTACAATTACTAACCATTTTTGTACGATTATCTAACCATTTTTGTACGATTATCTAACCATTTTTGTACGATTATCTAACCATTTTTGTACGATTGTCTAACCATTTTTATGAACATCGTATGCTCTAATGAATATTTATTGGTATATCTTATGGAGCATAAATTCCATATCTTTTGAAGCAGAGACATTGTACATGTCATGGATCTATAGTTGTTCCGTTCTAAATGTATGTAGCAATCATTGCACACATATAATATTATGTAAATGTACAATTCTAATAAATGAATACATATATTTATATAAATATTCCACTTGCATTTTAATATCTCAGTTACATCTTTACTATTTACATATTGTTACTGTGATATGTAGATCTAGGAAATAAAAGAATCTGGATCATCTAGATATACCGTGTTATTGCTTTTCCACTATCCTCCAACCTTTTGGTCGGAGCTGAGGTTGTACCGTAATCGGCTGTCACACGAGGATGTACCGTAATCTGCTGTCACATGATGATGTACCGTAATCTGCTGTCACATGATGATGTACGGTAATCTGTTGTCACATGATGATGTACGGTAATCTTTTGTCACATGATGATGTACGGTAATATGTTGTCACATGATGATGTACCGTAATATGCTGTCACATGATGTACGGTAATATGCTGTCACATGATGATGTACGGCAATCTGCTGTCACATGATGATGTACGGTAATCTTTTGTCACATGATGATGTACGGTAATATGTTGTCACATGATGATGTACGGTAATCTGTTGTCACATGATGATGTACGGTAATATGCTGTCACATGATGATGTACGGTAATATGCTGTCACATGATGATGTACGTTAAACTGCTGTCACATGATGATGTATTGTAATATGCTGTCAACTGATGATGTACGGTAATTTGTTGTCACATGATGATGTACGGTAATATGCTGTCACATGATGATGTACGGTAATCTGCTGTCACATGATGATGTACGGTAATCTGCTGTCACATGATTAACGGTAATATGCTGTCACATGATGATGTACGGTAATATGCTGCCACATGATGATGTACGGTAATCTGTTGTCACATGATGATGTACGGTAATCTTTTGTCACATGATGATGTACGGTAATATGTTGTCACATGATGTTGTACCGTAATATGATGTCACATGATGTACGGTAATATGCTGTCACATGATGATGTACGGTAATCTGTTGTCACATGATGATGTACGGTAATCTGTTGTCACATGATGATGTACGGTAATATGCTGTCACATGATGATGTACGGTAATCTGTTGTCACATGATGATGTACGGTAATCTTTTGTCACATGATGATGTACGGTAATATGTTGTCACATGATGTTGTACCGTAATATGATGTCACATGATGTACGGTAATATGCTGTCACATGATGATGTACGGTAATCTGTTGTCACATGATGATGTACGGTAATCTGTTGTCACATGATGATGTACGGTAATATGCTGTCACATGATGATGTACGGTAATATGCTGTCACATGATGATGTACGGTAATATGCTGTCACATGATGATGTACGGTAATATGCTGTCACATGATGTATTGTAATATGCTGTCACATGATGATGTACGGTAATCTGTTGTCACATGATGATGTACGGTAATCTGCTGTCACATGATGATGTACGGTAATATGCTGTCACATGATGATGTACGGTAATCTGTTGTCACATGATGATGTACGGTAATATGCTGTCACATGATGATGTACGGTAATATGCTGTCACATGATGATGTACGGTAAACTGCTGTCACATGATGATGTATTGTAATATGCTGTCAACTGATGATGTACGGTAATTTGTTGTCACATGATGATGTACGGTAATATGCTGTCACATGATGATGTACGGTAATCTGCTGTCACATGGTGATGTACGGTAGTCTGCTGTCACATGGTTAACGGTAATATGCTGTCACATGATGATGTACGGTAATATGCTGCCACATGATGATGTACGGTAATCTGTTGTCACATGATGATGTACGGTAATCTTTTGTCACATGATGATGTACGGTAATATGTTGTCACATGATGATGTACGGTAATCTTTTGTCACATGATGATGTACGGTAATATGCTGTCACATGATGATGTACGGTAATCTGTTGTCACATGATGATGTACGGTAATCTGTTGTCACATGATGATGTACGGTAATATGCTGTCACATGATGATGTACGGTAATCTGTTGTCACATGATGATGTACGGTAATATGCTGTCACATGATGATGTACGGTAATATGCTGTCACATGATGATGTACGGTAATCTGCTGTCACATGATGATGTACGGTAATCTGCTGTCACATGATGATGTACGGTAATCTGCTGTCACATGATTAACGGTAATATGCTGTCACATGATGATGTACGGTAATCTGCTGTCACATGAGGATGTACGGTAATCTGCTGTCACATGATGATGTACGGTAATATGCTGTCACATGATGATGTACGGTAATATGCTGTCACATGATGATGTACGGTAATATGCTGTCACATGATGTATTGTAATATGCTGTCAAATGATGATGTACGGTAATCTGTTGTCACATGAGGATGTACGGTAATCTGCTGTCACATGGTGATGTACGGTAATATGCTGTCACATTATTTATATTTTATTGATGGAATTATATTTCTGTTTCGTCATTGTTTAAAAAATGTGTGTCCTATATACTTAGAGCCCCTCTTAGTGTCGTAGGTGCCGGTGTAGATCTACTATTGTTAGCCTCATATCACATTAATCGTGTCTGTGTACATATATGTACGGGAAGCTAACTAACGTATCCAATGATATTGTTACTGCAAGCCTACAAATAACTTCTCTTGTGCAAATAAAGCTGTTTGTTAATTTTAGCCAACCAAGCGGAAAATACATGTTTCTAGGGTAAGTATTCATCTTGTGTCGGCCAGATATTTTTCAACTATTCCATTATTTGGAACAATTGTTTTGGAAACAATATTGTTACTTTATTCGGAAGTCTTCATAGTGTTCGGGAAATTTGGCCGGGAAATTTCATATCGGGTGCAAGTATTAACTTGACGGGACATCAAATCAAAAGTGAACTCGGTGTATCCGAATTGGTTAAACGTTTCCAATGAAAGTATAAGTACAGAAGAACCAAAACAGGGGATTTGAATTTACTTCGTTATAAGCCGAAATTCGTAGCAAACAGGTTCATCTTAAGAAAGTTTTACTGTAGATCCAATCTCGATAATTAAAATACCTCCCTATTAGAAATATTTGTATAACACTTTTCCCAGAAGCCATTTGCATTTCCACAAACAAAATGCTTGTTAATGTCTTCGCTTTAACCGAGACATACATTGTGAAGCTGGTCATCCTTTGGGCACTAAAAAGCATAATAGCATAGTTGTTTTGGGAAAAATACGAGTCAACACAAGCTATAAAGGGTATATCCTTACATTTATTTCCCACACACAATTGCCAGGTTAATTAGTTACTGTTTTTAGTATTAAATTTCTTGACTGCAATAAGACATGACGTATACAAAGAATTGATCATGATTCAGTTATTTATGTTTAATTTGTCCGAGTAGCAATATTTACGCCTTAAAGAGCTGTACATGCAGATATATGCAAATATACAAAAAAAATAAAAATAAAAAAATAAAAATAAACGCAAGTTTAGCTTTCGATATCTTTAATTTTACATGATTCTTTGAGGTTGTGTTCATGGTGAAAGTTTCTCGATTATTTCATCTGTACTGAATATATTTTGATGATTTTTGGTTGTCCTATCACAGACGATATTTGCGTGAATACCGTTAAAACAAGGATACCTTACGCCGTTTCCTGATCCAAATCAGTCGCGTGTGTGTCCACCCATGGCACCATTCACTCCCCTTACGTTACTAAACATTGAGCCCATCTAGTTGTTTTTTGCCCTTTGTGGGATATCATTCCATTCCTGAGTAAGGGCCTGCGTGAGTTGAGCGACAATGTATTGGACGTTGACGCGCTTCCAAACCCTCCTGTCTAGCTCGCACCACAAATGCTCTATTTTGGACATATTTGGACTGTATGGTGGCCAATGAGGAACTGGAAAATTGTTTTGAGCCGGAGAGTCACGACAAACCCTAGTAACAGGGGGCCTCGCGTTGTCCTGCTGCAACGTAAGGTTACATTGATGGATAAGGAGAAAAACATGTGGTCTCAAGACCTGATCGTGATATCTTACTGCTGTAAAATTACCAAAGATAATCTCCCTGTGGCCCCGCGACGCCGAACTAAACGGGATATTGTTGTTCATATACACAATATTGCTGGGCTGCATGACGTTGCGAATGCCCCTGCATTATCAGAACAATGGTCCTACTTCTTTCGACTTCACTCAATCGCGGCATTTCGCTGTACAATCGCTTCGAAAAGAAATGTGTAATTGATCTGTAATGTTCCAATGTTTCATCTGTAATGCTTTGCAAGCACACATGGTGTACCCCTGGTGTACGCTTTCTTGAAAAATTTGCTAAAAGTAAGCAGCATTGAGCGGGGTCACGGTCTTCACAGTGCACGGAGGTAGCTCAGTGTGAAATTAAATTGAATTAAGACAACGTGTCTAAAACTTATATTTAAAAAAAATGTAACTTTCGTTTATTTTTCGACTAGTATAGTTGTAACTCACTTTTAAACTGCATATCCGAATTTAACAAACATTAATGTTGCCTACATTGATTAACTAATTATCAGATACTAGATATTTGTATAGTTCAAGAGATGCTAGATATAAATAGCTTCAACACTATAACAATATTATTACCTTTAGACTGTATTTTCTTCTTATTATTTTACGCGTGATTATAGCTTACTGCTCAGCGGAACCATTTCGCAATTGAAGTAATTAGCTTATAAACTAAGCATCTTATTTGGAGAAAAAAAGTTACGCGGAACAACGACTCCTGTGACCTATTATGATATATTAATGCAATGTCTTTAAAGAATATCCCCATTGACATTCATTCTTCATAAGGTCACGATATGGATATAAAACGGAACACGATATATGTTTTACAATTATTAATACCCGTAGAATAAGATGAGTACTGTACGTATGTGTAACATTGCATAAACTTCAATAGGTTACTATTGGTCGGCGAAAATGAACACGGATAGAAACAGAGCAAGGGCACTCTCGAATGAGAATTACGTCATTGTAGCAGCACAATAGTAACCATACCTGCATTTTTACTATTTAAATGCAATAGACTGACGAGTATCGGATCACAATGAATCTGTCAAATACATAAGACCAGTTATATAAGTGGTATTCTGGATTGGATTTTCACGCCACGTGTCACATTTGCTTTGTTTAATAGCTGAAGGGAAGAGTCCAAGTAGCTATAACATATGTTTACCAACAAATATAAATTAAGATTTTTTAAAACTTTATTAGATCAATATTTAATAATATCAATTTTTTAACAGAACAAATCCGTTTAATATTAAGGAAGAGGGCCGACCTTTTATGCTGTTCACGGGTATTTGGAGTTTATTTACCTTCCATAATAACACCCATTAAACTTTCATAGTCTGACCTTTAACCTTTACTATAAACCACGTATGTGTATAGGAAAAGTAGTAGATATGATCAAGAATAGCACGATACCATCTGTGCAGTGTGTATATTACACAGATGGTACATTTGATCAATACAATAATATAAAGTTCCGCCTGTATACATTTTTCAGAGCCTGAAAGGATCGCAATGGAAGATGACTACTTTCCAAGGAAAAATACATGATTTGAAAAGCAACAAATCCATGGTTTCTGGAAGCAATTTCATACAAGTAATGTTTGAGGAAGTATCGTTTAATGTCATGTTAGCTGTCATCAGCATGCTCCTGGTATATTTCTTCACACGAAATTTGGTTTGGCGAAAACATGACTTAAACAGCGGAAACAAATCTCATCAACAACGAAGGGGTCAGGATTGTGAAGCCAGTCACCCACTCAATGAGGATGACGTATCTTTATTCTCCATGTTGACATATGACTGGGTAGAACCACTTCTAGAGAGAGGAAGCAGCAGGCCCAGCCTCACCTCCAAAGACATGTTCACCATGCCAAACAGTCTTAACGTTAGAAATGTACAAGAAAAATTCTGTAAGACACTCAAACCGGCCGAGGACGTTAGTACACAGATGGACATGAAGAAGCACACCTTGCTTAAAGGGTTATGCCAAGCATACGGATTGGCCTTTTTTCTTCATTGTGGTTTATTAGTGTTACTTGCACAGCTCATAGACTTCACCAGTCCAATAACACTAAATTGGTTGATATCCTTTTTCGAAAATGAAGATGAACCACCACTTGTCGGATATCGATATGCTTTTTTATTATTCTTGTCGACTTTCGGAAAAACTCTTGTAGACAGCAGATTACACTGTGTCCGTATGCATGTCATATTTAAAACAAGGATTTCGATCATGACAACCATATATAAAAAAACACTGAGGATAAGTAGTGTATCTTTATCAAAGTTCAGCACTGGTGATATTGTTAATTTTCTAGGAACTGATACAAACCGGATATTGCAGATGCTTTCTTGCTTCCATACTCTATGGAGTCTTCCGTTAGAAACCATTATATGTATGTACATCCTGTATCAACTGGTTGGAGTTGCATTCATGGGAGGACTGATAATTGCTTTAGGACTTGTTCCTATAAATAAGATCGTATCAACGAAGCAGATTGCTCTTGGTAAGGTGCTAATGAAGCAGAAAGACAAGAGAACAAAGGTACGTACACTATACTAAAAACTTTAAATGTTCTATACAAAACATTAATGTGACACTTGTATGTGATCGGTTCTGGAAATATAATTTACATTTAAACAGACCGGTATTATCTTTTTGCCTTCAATAGATGATTAGTGAGGTCTTGGGAGGAATAAAGACAATCAAGCTACACACATGGGAAAATCACTTCCAGAAAATGATTGCCAATCTTCGTAATGCAGAATTATGTACCATTAGGCAACGGAAGATCATTTCTGCCATATCATTGTTCCTGTGGACATTGGCTCCCATACTGATGACCGTACTGACTTTCACTATATACTCTATGATAGGGAAAGAGATAACCGCCGCCAAGGTAATTTTTTAAACTAAAATTAAGCTATTTACATTGAAAATTATGTTTACAGCTAATCTTACATATACTAATTAACCTAACTGACATAGTTCACGTATTGAATTCTTTTGATTTTTCATCCCAAATGGAGAGAAAACTGACGTTCATCTCCGAAGGAACCGACGGCTGTTAGGAGAGTATCGGTGATACGCGCAGACATTCTATTAATGTAGCATGATCGAAATAAGTATACTATAGTAATACCATGGTACTTCAGCTAATTCATTGTTGTTGATAATCTATATTGTAAACTATATTACAGATGTTAACATGCCTGGCACTGCTTTTGAAGCTTCTTGGATCTCTAAATGATCTCCCTTGGAATTTCAATACATTAATGCAAGGAGTTATTTCTCTTGAAAGGATTGAGGAATTCGTAGCTTTGGAAGATATTGACTTCAATACATATTACACACAAAAACAAGGCAAGTTAAACATTTGATTCTCCTGTTTTGTCATAATAAGTAAAAGAAGTGTTTGTTAAAAGGATGAAAATAACAAATAACATATCTTAATGAATCTAATTTTGATAAAATTGAAATACAAATTCTATATACAATTTTAAAGATATATCAACTTAATAAATTGTAGATTTGAGAAACATCAATACTGTGATATCGGTAAAAGCTGGAAAATTTACATGGAACGAAGAGAGCGGTGAAACAGAAGCCACTGAAGGGGGATATTCGAGTAAAATAAGAGAAAAAATTAGCAAATCAGGGTCCTTATCTCTGCAAGATATTAACTTCCAAATATCAAAAGTGACTATGAAATACATCAACATCTTAATATTCAATCACTTAAACATCGAGACATGCCAATTAATACATCTGTGTTTAGTATACTGTATTATCGTTTCGCCATCTGCTGGTTTTATCATTTTGTTTAACCATTTTATGATGGACTTGTTTCATCTTAAATGGCCAATTTTGTCTATCTATCACGCTCTTGGGAATAAGTATATAATTGCAATATCTATATGTATTTTGGTATATTTTTTTTTACTTAATTAAGGAAACATTAACTATTTTATATATTTTGGCATACATGTATGTACAGATGGTGCAAATTTCATATTTCATTTTACCATAGGGCCAGTTTATAGGAGTAATTGGTAAAGTTGGTTCTGGGAAAAGCTCCCTACTGAATGCAATGCTTGCTGAGATGGGTCGGGAAGAAGGCGATATTTCTGTGTCTAACCTAAAAAACGGGTTTGGCCTTGTGGGTCAGGAACCTTGGATACAACAAGCTACCGTGCGGGATAACATTACATTCGGTAGTCCATTTAACGCCAGGAGATATGCAGAGGTTCTGGATGCAGCATCACTGAAGGAAGACATCTTGGTATGTATAATTTTTGTAAATATCATAATCATTAGATGAGCTAGTCCCATGGAACAGGATAGGGTAATTCGTATTATAAACTATCAATGTTCCCTGTAAGAACACTGTAGTAAATAATTGCACTTGCACTACCTTCAGATGTTGCCGGCTGGAGACAGGACAGAAGTTGGTAAGGAAGGCGCTACATTGAGTGGGGGTCAAAAAGCTAGACTGGCGCTTGCCAGAGCACTGTATCAGGTACGCTAATTGTTTTATAGATATGTTAATCGCCAAAGTATAACAAAAATACAAAAAAAAAAAAAAAAAAATGAAAGAAAGTTTGTCCAATCATATAACACAGACCAAAGTCTAGCACACAAATTTTAATTTGGTATAAATCTGTGATGATGTTTTGTTTTTCCGTCACCAGGATAAGGATGTGTATCTACTTGATGATCCGCTATCTGCCGTAAATGCCCACGTGGCAAAACATATATATGACAAATGCATTATGGGAATACTCGGGACAAAGACCAAAATCCTTTGCACACACCACGCACAGTTTCTTGGCAATGCGGATCTAGTTATTGTCATGGATGATGGAGTCATCTCCAAAGTTGGTAAGAAGAGAAAAATAAAGACCACTTCAACAGTTGAAATTCAAAATTGGATTAAGTGGAGATTAACCTACGTTATATTTCGTTCACTGTAGTATAATTGCAGTTGGATGCAGACATATTCAGACATTGTATATACCTTATGGTAAAATGGGGGGGGGGGGGGGGGGGGGGGGGGGGGGGGGGGGGAGGCAGTTTGGTTCAAAAAAACAACGTTGATGTCAGACAGACAGACAGACAGACAGACAGACAGACAGACAGACAAATGGACGGACGGACAGAGCAAAAATTGCATATATAACACACCATAATAATTTTTAAATGATGGTTGCAGTTTTATTCATTTTTTTTTTATATATTAGGCATTCTATAGGCTGTCGGCGCTCTAGCTTATGTAAAAGAATAAAAAAAAAGTGAAACTAAGGCAAGTTAGCGATTACTTTTATCAAAAATTCTTTTAATCTTAAATTCAATCAGGCCCTCCATCCGAAGTTCTGGATGATATTAAATTTGCTGAACACAAACCAACCGACGTGAAATCAGACCACTTTAACAATAATGAAAATGACGGGAAACAAGGAGATGAGACCAAGGCGACTGGTAGGAGGAAGTTACAGGTGTACAAAACACTTCTATCATCGCTTGACAAATGGCTAGCCCCAGCCATAGTGATGTCTTACGTTGTAATTCAAGGTAAGTCTGAGTGTTTCGGTCTTGAGTATGTTTCCATGATATGAGTACAAATAACAAAAAGCAACATAACTTTGTTCAAATTTATCATATTTCCCACAGCAATATTTGTGCTAGTCTGTATATGTTAAGAGACTGAAGTTCGTTTGTTGCGTTAAGAGGAAATTAATTAATTATTGTGATTGTGAGTTCACAGTTAATCATCATTCAAAATTAAATATTGTTTGATATTATAAAAAATATATTTTCTAAATATCATGTGTAGTTTCAAAGACTGGGAAATATGTTTACATGGTAACATTACAGCAAGTATCAGTGATTATTTAGAGTCTGGTTCAAGTCCAAAATGAAAAGGGTGCGATTAAAATGGATGGTTTGACACGTAATAAAAACAGAGAGTTTGAAACATGAAAGAAAGGGAGGGTTTGGCACGTGAATAAAAGGATGGGGTTGATACTTGATAGACAGGGAGGATTTGACACGTGATGGAAAGGGAGAGTTTGACATGGTAAAAAGGGGAGTTTGGCATATGATAAAAATGGAGGGTTTGGCACATACTAATAAAACGGAGTTTGACAAGTGATAAGAAAGGGAGGGTTTGGCATGTGATAAAAAAGATATAAATAAAGATTTAAAGCCCCATATGATTGTTCGATCAGGCCTCTAGAAACAAGGGTCATGCTGACCCAATGCACTGATCACGCATGCTTATCTGCTATGGGCTAAGACATGGATATCAAATAAAACAAGATAGCTATAATTAGCGCATAGCTGTTCAGTAACTGGGTGATGACCACAGACTAAGACCTCTTTATCTTTATCTATAGACTTGTGCCAACCTCTCAATTAGTGAACTTTAGATTGTTATTAATTGAAATTATTGAAATAGTTAACCATCAGAAAAAGCATCCTAAACAAAAATATAAATAAAATGTGTCGGTGTATCTGTCAACTTTCACGACAAATTTGTTGCATTTGCTGTTAAGTAATAATATTGTCATTCTCATGAGACGTAATGGTAGAAATATTGATATTATCACAATAGAGAGCCATATGTTTCTAAACATTATAGCTTAAATGTATGTATTATAGAAAAATACATTTTATTTTATCTGTACCTAGAATATCCCAAACAGTTTATGAATAGCTAATTTCACTCAAGCCTTGTACTGAGCCATATCAAAAGGTTATAAGTATCAAATGAATATATATGTAATGATAGAATGGTGTGTGAAGCATTTATTACTATTTATTCATATGATTGAAACGCCACACAATCAAAACGGTGAAGTCATGTATTCTAGTATAATCAGGGGAAGAAAATCATAATCCATTTTTTAGAAACACTGTAAACCAGCCCACCCCCTATCCCAATCCCTTCTAAAGTTGTACTTGCCTGACCATTCAATATGGCATTGCATAGGGAATCACGTCACACTCTTTCAGCTTGTTAGAAAGTGTGAATAATAAAGTGAATTCCAAATCATGAATATAAAAACTATATCACTCTTCATTCCAAAAAGTGAGAACATCCAGAAGAGAAAGGTTAAAATGTATGTGTGGAGGTGGATAACCTCCATAAATGGATAAGTTTTAGTAATGTTTTGATATAGTATAGATGTTTTGGGTTGTTTTATTTTCCCGATGACGCAGAGACTCCTACTTCTTTGAAGTATCTAGATTTACTCTTATTTTTCCAATCAACGTTCCTATGCAAATCTATATTTTTGTTCATATATTGCCGTCGATTTTGCGTTCGAATTATTTATGAGTTCGAATGGTTTCGTTATTATGTCGGTAATCTTTGGTTTTTTTAAATAATAAAATGAAATAGATTAGTATATCCCCTACCGGTGTCAATATCAATAATTAAAACGCGGATGCAGGGTAACGACAGCTCTCGGGAACATAAAGTCCACCAGCAGAGCTTACCAATAATCAATCTAAAGCGACACTAAGGAAAACTAAGTATTTCACAAATATACCAAAACTGTGTGACTAATTATTGACCATAGTAGTCTTTTGTATCCTTCATCCATGGATGAAAGAATACATACGTTTCGGAATTATTTTACTGTAGTATTTGAAATTTGACTGCAGCCACTGCAGTTTTCAAGGAAATATTGAACAAATGTAGTAAATACAAATGCATCTAATGTGCATTTGCAATCGGACGATGCATGAAAAGGTGTGAACATCTCTAACAGTTTACTCTATTTCAGCATTTGAGAAGATGAAGAGCTGGTGGTTAACCCACTGGGTCTCAAGTACTGCTGTTGACAATAACAACATTTCAGTTTCCGGAGGGTTTTGCTTCCATGACAACATGTCTTCACCAATCAGGTAGGATGTTAGTTGATATAATGAATTTTTCTCTACAAACATCTCAAGAAGATTGTTTTTTCTCTATTGATTAAATTATCTATCTTCACTTCAGTTTCAGTAAAGGCTATGACACTACAGGCCAGGTAACACACAGCCTTACAAATCTCGGGTACTACATGGCGGTGTATATATGTCTAGCTGGTGTTTATGCTGTCACAATGCTGGTCAGGGAATTTCTCTTTGTCTATGGCGGGATGAGTGTAGCTAAGACCATGCATAACGACTTACTCAATAGGATACTCAGGGTAAGGTATTGGTATTTCATTGAAAAATAATATTGAAAAAACAACAAATTTTATTTGAGATAGCAATTTTGTGTATCAATTTCCATAGTACAATTACATTCGTAAATTTTGTTGTCATCATGTCTCTCCATGTCAACGTCGTTTCGTTGACATGAAGAGTTATTGGTTGTTTGCAGGCGCCGATGTCATTTTTCGATGTTACTCCCGCAGGCCGAATTCTAAGCAGATTTTCATCAGACATAGATGTCATCGACGATCCCGTCAGTAACACGATCAAAGTGGCGTTTTCTCTATCGTTCGGTATTGCTGCACGTATCGCGATCGCTTGCTATGGACTGCCTTGGTTTTGTCTACTGCTGCTACCTGTGGTATTGATCTACTACCGTGTACAAGTACGTTAGCTTAGGACACCTACTATATGTCGATATTAGTCACAGAAGTTTATTTATAAATATTGAAAATATTGATATAAATGGGCAATGACATAGACGGTTAGTGTAAAGGAACACTTTATTATGTTTTTTTATCTTAGGTCCATGTACATCGCTGTATTATGTACTTATATGTGTTGATAGGTGAGATATCATCGTACATCTCGAGAAGTCGGACGAATTTCCAGCCTTAAACCATTCACCAATCTTTTCCCTACTTCTCGGAGACCGTTTCGGGAGCAGTTACTATTCGAGCATTTCGAGAGACAGAAAGGTGAGTTTTCCAATATACCAAACGTTACCCAGTAGTAACTAGGCATACTTATATATCACATTTTATTTTAAATTTCAATGCGAAAACACATCTCTGTATTATGGTTATCAAATGCATTCTGAAATAAAATCAATCCAATAGGTGAGTAAAGCATGCTGGTGATCCCGTAAAGACAATTCCTTACCTTTATCGAAGATTTTGGCAATACACTGTATCTAAACGTACGAAAGCTTTTTCGTGCCATGTTTAGGCGGTCTTCGCCGAATATCCCTCGCACAAATCCATTCCGAATTTTCATGGGAATCAAAATGCCGCATATTTCTATGATCAATCCCGATGAATTCGGGATGCGACCGGAAATAATTCTTCCAAAAAATACCACACTGGACAATAATATCTCCCTCCATGAAGTATTTGTTTGAGATGAAGTCATATGATTAACGCTTTAGAAAAACAGTGAAATAGTACATTGATTGTCAATTTTGTTGCTTGCATGGCCTGATGAAGGGCAGTGAACCTCGTGCAAAAGGTACATGAACTGCTTCGCAGTTCACGTCATTTGCACGATGCTCACTTCCCTTCATCAGTCTATGCAAGCAAAAAAACTGACAATCAATCCTTAACTGAAAGAACTAAATGGATGGCAAGGAGTATGGCCATCTTGGATTATGATAATTGCAGGTTGCTCCTGCTTTATTGCATAAAATGTTTTGAAGGAAACGTGAATGAAGGGAAAAAAGAGAAAAGATCAGTCTTTCATTTGAATGATCTGGATCATTTAATGGTGGACGCCAAGATCCCTCAGAAATCTCTTGTTATGTCGTTCGTGCGACTTTTTATCTCGTTCGTTAAACTTTATTGTCTCGTTTGTATAACTTTGTAACTCGTTTGTTCGACTTTTTCTCTCGTTCTTATGAATTTTTATACCGTTCTTACGACTCTTTAACTCGTTGGTACGACTTTTTATCTCGTTTGTACGACTTTTGTTCTTGTTCTTACGACTTTTTATCTAGTTCGTTTCTTTTATTTTTATCTGGTTGATGTTTTGCATTTGTCTGAAAAAGGAAACCTGCTTTTAATTCATATTTCAAAAAAAGATGTTCTTTTCCAAGGCTTTTTTCACGGTAATGAACCACCAGAGGTAGGCATTTAAATCAAAATACTAAATAAGGAAGGTCGTTTTTGATAAGTACATCAAAATAATATACGCTTGAAACTTGTAAGTAAAAATGGAAATGTTTGAACCTTCAACAAAACTGATCCTTATAAGTATTAAACCTTATCCCCGTAGATTTAGAGACCAACACTTACACCGTATGGACAACTGGTTAAGAGCTCATTACACGTTCCATAATATCTCAGCTTGGCTCTTGCTGCGAACGCAGGTTGTTGGAGTTGTCATGGTGACAGGAATTGCTGTTTTGGCTGTGATGCAACACAACATTCTACATATTGATCCAGGTATTATGAAAGTATTTATAGTATTTTCGGTTTTTGAATTTTCATTTAGCTTTTGATTTAAAATTCTTGTTGAAATGGTCATGTACATTTGAATTACTGATAAATTAACATTAAATCAATTTAAAGGAGTCGCTGGACTTGTTATTTCCTACACACTTACATTATCTGATCGTCTGTACCGAGCTGTTAACTGTGTGACTGAGGTGGAGAAACAAATGGTCAGTGTGGAGAGAGTCGCACAATATATCGAGGACACACCAAGTGAGAAATGGGAAGGTTCACAGGTGAGTCAAACAAGAAGATCGACGCATCTATAAATCATACTATTTATGATAACTTATGAGAAACAGTGCATTGATTTACAGTTATTTTACTTTTCCCCATTTTCTGTTATAGTCGATTTCGGCCTGGCCCTCTTCAGGCGTCATCAGCTGTAGCAACGTTTACATGACGTATCGGGATGGGTTACCTAACGTCCTTAAAGGTATCACGTTCAGCACACGGCCAGCCGAAAAGGTTGGAATTGTAGGACGAACTGGGTCTGGGAAGTCTAGCCTGCTACAGATACTGTTCCGAACTGTGGAAATGAATTCTGGCGATGTTACCATTGATGGGGTGAATATCCAGCAATTGGATATTAAAGACGTAAGGTAACGACCATCTTATAGAAATGCTGAATCTGTAACTGATGGCACGGCAGGTCTGGATACAAATCATACACATCATATACTGGTAGAGAAAAAAACACTAGGAAAACTTGCTGTATCCAGTTATAACTCAAACTCGTACTTGATACCGAAAACTTTAAATAAAACTGTATCTGTTCCACTTCCGACTGTTGACTCTTGTTCAAGGTGTTTCAGGAGAGACGTAAAATGATAACAATGTATAGTATATACAATTTCAGACGCCACATGGCTGTGATTCCCCAAGACTCGTTCCTTTTTAGTGGTACCGTCAGGGGCAACCTA
Organism: Pecten maximus; assembly: GCF_902652985.1. Lineage (NCBI taxonomy): Eukaryota > Metazoa > Mollusca > Bivalvia > Pectinida > Pectinidae > Pecten > Pecten maximus. The sequence continues at coordinate 50,159,146 of NC_047017.1, forward strand.
GACCCAACATCCTCCTACAGTGATGAAGAACTTTGGGTTGTTCTGGAAAAATGTCATCTGCGTGTGCCTGTTGACAGAATCGGGGGACTCGAGGGAGAAGTGGGAGAGAAGGGACGACATTTTTCTGTAGGACAGAAACAGCTCATGTGTCTGGCTAGGGCACTCCTGAGTAAGGCAAAGGTAAAACCCATTCCTGACAGTGTTGGAAATATTTACAACAGTACTGATCTGAGTTGATACAAACTACTTAAGTCATTAACAACTACCCGTATTCATGCTAAATGAACAAAAAAACTTGTTTTGAAATGTTATGAAGGCCTATTATCGCTATAGTGGCTTTTGGCGTCTGTCACAATTTTCACGTCATTACTTGGGATCTATCTATAGCAACGACGAAACCAAATGCTGATTGGCAATTGTCAGACAAATCGAAATAACAAGATTTGGCGGATTATATCTTAAGAAAGAGAAAACGGTTTAAGAAGCAGTTTTTGATAACTTCTAATGTTAATAGGAACGAATTCGCATTTGAAAAATGAAAATGATCTAGGGCACACTTGAATACGTAATTACGCTAGAAACGAAAAAGAATGTAATCTATTCCTTAACATTATCGTTTACCAGACTTGCATGATAAATATATTGAGTGTAAATTAAGGAGTAAGATTACATGATAAACATATTGAGCGTAAATTAAGAAGATTGGTTTTGTTATAGGTACTGTGTATAGACGAAGCTACAGCCAGTGTAGATCTAAATACAGATCAGTTGATACAAGAAACGATCCGCCAGGAGTTCGTGGACAGTACCGTGTTAACCATTGCCCATCGTATCAACACCATAATGGACAGTGACAGAGTATTGGTGATGGACCAGGGTCAAGTGGCCGAACTGGACTCTCCGAAAACTCTTCTCAAAAATCCCGAGTCTGCATTCTACAAGCTTGTTCACGGGGAACACCCTGATGAGTTCATCAGCAATTATTGAAAACATTTTTTATACACTAGTTTGTAACTTGTACATGTTAATCAAGTTATTATATCTGATAGTTTATCGTACTATTAGATGTAGTCCTGCTCGTTGTGTGCAGCTGTTTGATCCAGTGTCGTCCGTAATTGCGGCTAGGTTAGTTAAGGTAATGTAATTAATATCAATACTTTGGAAAAAGAAAAGGACACTAAAATTACTCAGAAAGAGGTTGAATAATACACATGAATAATAAATATGAACGATAATCAGTATGTATACTTACAATCATTACAATCACTTATAGTGGATACATAGTCGCTATTACGTAGAAGACGTTATCTTTCACACTAATAGTTATGGGTTGTTTAGGCTAAATAATTAATCTAATGACTTTAATATTTGAAGTTAAGCACTTGTGGCAACTGCCTAGATTCATAGACATTTACCTTGCAAAAGCTGTTAAATGACTGTGTTTACAGTTTAATGCCATATTTCAATGGCAGATCCTCTAGAAGATGACAACCGGAAGTTTGCAAACAAAACCGGTTACAAAAATCAGAATTGACTCGGACGATTTGCCTTTGTAAAAATCGGCACATAGACATGGACATATACAAATATTATACATTTTCCAATCATTCATACAAAATATGTCATCAGTTCCTCATTAAAATTCCTCTGTTGCTCAGTGGTTAAATAGAAATCATTTAAGTTCGCAACTACAAACAGGTGCTTGCTGATTGGTCGATAAAATTGTGCGACTCCTTACCATAATTTGCCTGTCTCGCGGACGTCCTAGATCAAAGGTCTTGAAATATGACATTGACTTTCATTGGATGACTGTTTTTGAGGGAAGCATATAGTATGAAATTGATACGTTATTTTACAAAATTTTATTTTTGAATATCAATTAGTGTTTTGAAGACATAATACAACAGCACTATCTTATTTGCATATGTCAGCAAACACGTCCATTAAAACAAGATCAAAGTCTCCCCGCTGTCAGCTGATATCATTTCATGTATGAAAGAGATAAAAATGACTAGTGGTTGTTGAATATATTATATATAAGCTATTTTATAGCTTTTAAAACATAACTGTCTCGACAATGAAATAAAACCACATCAACAGCAATCTAACTATATTGTACAATTCTGATCGCAACAACTTACTAGACCCGATAGAAGTACCCGTTCTATAGTTAGTATGTTTGGATCCATTACCTAAATTGGATTATACCGTAAACCTTATATAATATGGCCATGTCTTACTGAGGAAAATCATTATATGTGATTTATTGTGATTGTTGCTTATAGATATTATAACGATAGAATGTGAAATGGCTATTTTTACGCTCATCATTTCAAAATTGAAAACTGGCGATATCAAATTATAATTATTTACTGAAGAGCAATTGCGAATGAGTATGTTGAGATTGGTGAATTATTCTATACATACGTATTTATCTTCCTTTTCTAACCAAGATCCGATAAACGATTTTGTCCCGGCGATTAAAGGCTCCAGGTCTTCGTGACCACATTCAATCAGCCTATTGTACAGGTCAGTCCAACGGGACGGTTCTATTTCGTGTTTGTTTAAGCATTTAACTGTTTTTGTATGGTATACATGATCTATTTGAATGCCAGAGCTCTGCAAGCAAACAAAATTATGATTTGTTTGGTTGCAAAGCTCTGGCATTCAAATAGATCATAAATACCATACAAAAACAGTTCAACGCTTATATTTACATTCCTTTTACTTTTTAAATGCTATAATTAATATTTAAAATTCATAATTCCCACCTTACCGACAGTCAGCAGATTTTTTGTCAGTCGTTGGAACAGCCGGAACATGATGGCGTGCTTTTCGGCAAACAAAATAGTACATGGAAAATTTAAAAAAAAAATCAATTTTGTTAGTCATTTTATTTTCAACGTAATGCAGGAAATGTCATCTTTTTATAACAAATAATGTAGACAAAATAATTAGTCGTTAAACTTCATTATCCTGGATATTGTAGTTCCGGTTTGTGTAGTATTAATACGCTAATAAGTGTAGCCCTTGATATATGGCATTTAAACGTACATCAATGCCAGAGCTCTCAAACAGACTATATAGTGACAATGCCAGACAAATTTAAATATATTGTTATAGCTGCCGACCTGGATAGCAAGTGTAGTGTGGTTCTTATTGTGCTTGATATATCTGTTGTATTTGACCATAGCGTACTTTTTAAACGTCTAGAGTACTCTAATGGCGTGTGAAGTGATGTACTACGCTGGATTCAATCCTTAGAGAGCGGCGGCGACAGTGGTTTTTTTTTCAACAAATCAACTGCTTCGGATAAAAAACCTTTCACTTCGCGGTTTCTCAAAAGTCCGAACAGGGATTAAGAAAATGCTGTCTTTTTCTAAACCGATGTTTCAGAGATTTGCAATTACTGTGCCAATGAAATAGAAACAATAATTGCAAGTCTAGAAGCCTGTCTAAATGACATCGGTACCTGGCTGAACTCCGTATTACAAGTTTAATCAGGAAAAGTCTGTCAGATATGTCAGCAGACTTAAGCTCCCCAGGTAAAGATTGGTGCCTAGACCACTGAGGAATTCCAAGCTATGAGAAACATTGAGGTACACTTTTCTAGCTCTCTGATCATGGAAGAACAGGTTAACACTATCGCCAGTTCCCTTTATCATCTAATCAGGAATAGCTGTATCCGATAGTTCATCTCCATAGATGTATACAAGGCATTACTACACTCACAAATTATCATCTAACTGTTGAATTTTATATATGTTCTATACATTGTATCTCCTAACCACACTATCGAACACTCAACAACTATAAACTTGAATCTAGGAAAGTTGTTGTTTTCCAGCACTACTTATCAGTATGATATGAAATGTTGTGATTTTTACTCCAAAATAACTTTCATAATGTTATGCCACTACCGGATCTCTTGAAACAACTTGAGTATCATTTGATTTCTTAATTTAATTGTAAATTTCTGTGTCATTTCTGTGTTTTGTGTTTCCATGACATACTCAATATAATGAATTCCATAGCACATACAAACTGGAAAATCTCTGAGTAAGTGAAATAAATAAAATAAATAGTATCAATACACGAACATGTTAACAATATTCTTTATTGCACAAGATGAACACAATAAAACATCAACAACATAGTTTAACAATGTATACATTGCAGACAAAACAATAGTATTCATACACTTTCTCCTTGTACAAGTGGTTTTATAATGAATAACAGGCAATAATTATCATCATGGATTTATTCATACAAAATAACATGTTAATCCATCATTTATACCATTCATCCCTACAAAAAACAATTATTCATCTATACAATCGACAAAGGAGGTAATTATTCATCTATACAACCGACACAGGAGGTAATTATTCATCTATACAATCGGCACAGAAGGTCATTATTCATCTATACTATCGGCAAAGGAGGTCATTATTCATCTATACAATCGACACAGGAGGTAATTATTCATCTATACAATCGGCACAGAAGGTCATTACACATCTATACAATCGGCACAGGAGGTAATTATTCATCTATACAACCGACACAGGAGGTAATTATTCATCTATACAATCGGCACAGAAGGTCATTACACATCTATACTATCGGCAAATGAGGTCATTATTCATCTATACAACCGACACAGGAGGTCATTATTCATCTATACAACCGACACAGGAGGTCATTATTCATCTATACAACCAACCCATAAGATGGATTCATTCATAAAATACCAAACGTAATACAAAAAAAAAAAAAAAAATCACGATTAATATATACAATGCTACCCTAAAAATAGCATCATGCATTAATACATTCTAAAGATGAAGTTGGTCGTTTATCCATATACAGATTACAAACCAGTTTAGCAGAGTAATTGATATACCCGTCATTTAAGGCATATAGGCACGTTAGCATTACATACACAAAGAAAAATGTGCATAATTTGATTCCATAATAATACACGGTTAACGTTACTTTTAATACATTTACAAAAACATATACAGTTATTCATAAAATAAGATAATACAAACTTTATTACAGAAGTATTACTATATATTGTATAACGAATAACACGTAACACGCTTACTATTGATTCGTCAATTTGACGTTGGCATATAGAAATATACAATACACAACTTACGATTTGAAATAATATTTTTTGAACACTCCAATATATTCTTTTGAACTAAATATGTAAAATATTTCACAACTTTTCATGAATTTTGGCAAAATTTGTATCCAGCATCTTTAATACAAGCAGTTAACAAAAAAACATTATAAACGTCTATGAAAAGACTGTAATAACATTTCAATTTGAATCATATATTGAATGGTTCTACAGTGTTTTGTACCTTCAACATTAATCAAAATAAATACTATTTCATATACCCTAAAATTTGAAATATCGACCGAACGGATGGCAAATGCCAAATATATAATTAATCCATTATTTATTTGAGCTTTACAAAATATCCAAATTTCTGTGTTTCCGCTAATTTGAAGATTGTTTCCCATGAACTAACTGGTAGAATTCAGACTGTTTGTTTTTGAGAAGATTTTCAGGAGAGTCCAGCTCAGCCACTTGACCCTGGTCCATCACCAACACTCTGTCACTGTCCATTATTGTATTGATACGATGGGCAATGGTTAAAACTGTACTGTTCACAAATTCCTTGCGGATCGTTTCCTGAATCAGTTTGTCTGTCTCTAAATCTACACTAGCCGTGGCTTCGTCAATACACAGCACCTATAACAGAATATATTACTTGTATTTGTTTTGAGTAATATTTATTCTTGCTTTTATTCTTTAAATAATCAAAATGTATTCTCTTATTACATTTCATCGTGAATCCTTAACTTTGATATGTTCATTTCAAAAACGAATCTTCCCAGGTCCAAGCTCAAATCTAGGTAACTTACCATTGCCTTAGTGAGGAGCGCTCTAGCCAAACACATGAGTTGTTTCTGTCCAACAGAAAAATGTCGTCCTTTTTCACCCACTTCACCCTCTAGACCCCCCAATCTGTCGACAGGCACACGGAGATGACATCTGTCCACAACACCCCAAAGTTCCTCGTCACTGTAGGAGGACGTGGGGTCCAGATTCTCCCTGACGGTACCACTAAAGAGGAACGGATCCTGGGGAATCACAGCCAGATGTCGTCTGGAAAAGGGTTAGGCTCATATTAGATTCAGATACGAGACTATGCGTTTATATCTGCAAACATTAACAAGTAAAGGACTAATCACATTCGAAATCAATCTTATATATACGTAAAATACAAATTCTACGATAATACATGTTGATCCAACGTCAATACATACATATACCCTGTTCTGATTGATAGTGTACTCGACAGCCATTACTGAATATTTTCACACACGATATCATTATTTGACAAATATACTACTTGTTTGAGCAAATATAGTGATGATTACATACGTTAATATATTATGACAGTTACCTGACGTCCTTAAGATCCAGTTGCTGGATGTTCACTCCATCAATGGTAATATCGCCAGAGCTTATCTCTACTGTACGAAACAGTGTCTGGAAAAGGCTGGACTTCCCGGATCCAGTACGTCCAACAATCCCCACCTTTTCTGCAGGTCGTGTGCTGAACGTGAGGCCTTTGAGAACGTTTGGTAAACCATTACGGTACTTCATGTAGACATCGCTGTAGTTGATGACGCCTGCAGCCGGCCATCCTGAAGACGGCTGTGAAATAGAACAGACATATAATGAAATAATCTCTATCTGAATTAAGATGCATGTTAACCAATTCATTTTGCTATACATTTCGGTGTTTTTGTTTATGATGAATGTCTTTTCCAGAGGATAAGACTTACCTGTGAACCTTCCCATCTCTCGCTGGGTGTGTCCTCTATATACTCATGAACCCTTTCTACACTGACCATTTGTTTCTCTGTTTCAGTCACACAGTTGACGATTCCATTTAAAAGTCCAGACAGCGACAGAATATAAGATATGGCAAGTCCGACGACTCCTGCGATGTAAAATAAATATTATTGAAAAAAAACAATTATTTTCAAACATTTGTATTGTAATCATTTCTCATCAGATTAAATTTCAAATTATAATATGTACATAATCAAAATAACATGGTAGAGAAAATTATACCTGGATCGATGCCATAGAAATTGTGTTGAATCACGGCCATAGTAGCTATTCCAGTAACCATGATAATTCCAAACATTTGCGTCCGGAGCCAAAGCCACATCCCTAGATTGTGTGATGTATAATGTGTTTTTAACCAGTTTTCCACTCGATTAATGTGCTGGTCTGTGAATCTGCAAGAATACAACCATAAAAATACAATACCTCTGTACGTGAAACTACTCTATAATATGTAGAATAATGTATAAATAATTTAATGACAATACCTAGATTTATCTTGCAAAACATTTACATTTTTAAAAAAATATGTATATATTACTTTTAACTTTTGTGATTATTTTATATTATCCTCCGTGTTGACAAATGATACTCACCTTTCGGATTCGCGGAATGCTCGAATTGTGACCAATCCCGACACTGTCTCCGAGAAGTGGGAGAAGATAGGTGACCGGTTAAGACTTGAAAATTCGTCTGACTTCTCGTGATGTGTGACGATATCTCTCCTGTAAATATACACATACATGACAATTCAGCATAAAACCAAAAACTTGGTGTATTTCCCCAAAGTTTCTCGGTACGTTAATTACATAATTGACTTTAAACAATTCCAACAATTTTGATTTCAAAAACAAATTATACCACTACTGGCTAGCTTTCTACAAAGAAATATGTCATGAGAAATATTAACATTGATCATGAGAGCTATAAGGACCATTACCTGTAACCGATAGTAGATTGAGCCCAAGGGTATAATGATAGCTATAAACCAAGGCATTCCGTAACACACCATGGCTATAGTTCCAACCACTTCGAAAAATTGACTCAGAACCACCATGACCATGTGACTTATGGAATCGTCGATGGTCCCCATGTCTGATGAAAATCGGTTGAGGATTCGTCCTACAGGAGTCACATCATAGAATGACATTGGCGCCTAAAACAAGGGCAAAACATCCTTATTAGAACGAAATTATGTATATATGTGTCAGAAAACTAAAACTAAATTCTCTAACATACTAATCCCGTCTGACAAACTGGCGTAAGATTGTTACAGTTACTACAGTGTTTCGATTTAACAGTGACTTACTTTAAACATGGTATTGAGTAGATCGCTGTGCATGGTCCTAGCTACATTCATCCCACTGTAGGCAAAGAGAATCTCTCTGGCCAAAGAGAAGAGAGAATAAACAGCAGAGAGACACGCGTAGACCACCATGTAGTAGACCAGTCCGGATTGTCTAGATGTCGCATTTGGCGTTGAGTCATAACGTTCATGGAAACTGCAATACAAGGTAACATTGTTAAACCAAGATAATTTTGATAGATTGTTCTATTTCATACATAATCATTGTAAATTATCAGCATTGTCAGCATTCTTTAGCTCGATTTTAAAACATCACTTACCTGAGTGGTGTTGACATGTTGTCATAGAAACATTGATATCCGGAGAGGGAAGAGTTGACAACATCCGTGTTAGAATTAGATACCCAGTGAGTCAGCCACCAGTCCTTCAACATCTCCGACACTAAAACAGTAATATATGTCATAAATATATTTTGTATAGAGCCGAACCACTATCAGTCTATCACTAAAACATTATAATCACTGCCGCAATTATTTTTCAGCAGTGTTATTTCTGAGGATACATCTGTATAACGAACCAAATATTCCCGGAAAATGTCAGGAGTTAAGGATATATGTCTTCGTCAACGTTTATCACAAACTTACCTTGCATGAAGACGATGGACATAACCATGGTGATGGCGAGCCATTTACCTAACGCTGTCAGGTATGCTTTGTACACTCCTAACTTCACTTCTCCTGTAGCCTTGGCCTCTTCACCAAGTTTCCCGTCCTTGTCGCTTTTGTCATTGTGTTCTACTTCCACGTATTCTTTTTCCGATGATTTCCGTTCCGCAAATTTTATATTCGGAAGTACCTCAGATGGGGGACCTTGTAAAAATTTTAGACAAACTTTAGATTGTTTGACGATTGATTTCTAAATTCTTTGAACTTAGATGGACATGTGAAAATTGTTTCAGGTTTTGTTACTTCTACATGGGAAGATTACTAATGAGCTCTGCTCCGAATTAAACAATTGAAATAAACTGTCTCTAGACTTACCCATTTTGGAGATTACTCCATCATCCATGACAATGACCAGATCTGCCTCTCCAAGGAAATGCGTGTGATGTGTACATAGGATCCTTGTCTTGTTTTTTAGTAATCCCATGATGCACTTGTCATACATTTGTTGTGCCACATGAGCATCCACTGCTGCTAAAGGATCGTCAAGGAGGTATACGTCCTTATCCTGGAGAAAGAATGTTCAATCTATATAAACAATCGCACTTGATGTTACACACACAAAGACAATGTTTAAAACAAATGTTACGAAATGTAATTTCAAACGAAGACTGCTGTCTTATTAGCTTACCTTTTCGTTTTTTCTTACTGTTACAATCGATTATATAACAATAATTATTCTTATTTACCTGATATAATGCCCTCGCTAAAGCGAGTCTGGCTTTCTGGCCTCCACTCAATGTAACGCCATTCTCGCCAACTTCTGTTTTGTCGCCAGCCGGTAACATCTGCAAACGCAAATGAAGAATACTTTATGTCTACGATGAACTGTGCAGATCAACACAAGTCACTGATTAAACACCGATACCTTATCGTCATTATAGATCACAACTCGTACTATACGAACCTCAATGTCTTTCTTGAGAGATGCTGCATCAAGAACTTCGGCGTATTTCTTAGCGCTAAATGGACTGCCAAATGTAACGTTATCCCGGACGGTAGCTTGTTGTATCCAAGGCTCCTGATCCGCCAGAGCAAATCCATTTCTGAGATTAGACACGGAAATCTCGCCTTCTTTTCGAGACATCTCCGCAAGGATAGCGTTCAAGAAGGAACTTTTCCCAGAACCAACTTTGCCAATCACTCCTATAAACTGGCCCTATGAAACAGATAAAATGACTCTTGTTTATACTGTTACAAATAGAGATGGAAAAACGACGCTCAATTAAGACTTGTTTTGCCCATCACGTTTATATGAATAGTTAATGACTACTTACCTCTTTGATATCGACAGAAATATCTCGCAGACAAAGGGTTCCTGATGTAGTGGTTGTCTTCGCTGGCCTGCTTGTAGACTCAGTCATATTTTCATTTTGCTCATTGCTTTTTAGCTTCTCACCTTCCCATGTAAACTTTCCTGTGTTCACCGATATCACATTTCTGCTTTCCGGCGATTCTGCAACCATATTTTTAACATTGTTAATGCCACGAATTAATTATTAATAATTTATTTTACCGAAAAGCCTTCGCTTGATATTGATTTCAAATCAATTCAATATATATATTTATATCCCTGCTAGTTGAAAAAGATAACGTGGTTACCTTGCAATTGTGCGTAATAACTTTTGAGGTCAATATCTTTCAATGCCATGAACTTTTCAATCCTTCCGAGGGAAATGATTGCTTCCATTATGCCATTGAAGACCCAGGGAGATGATTGAGTGATCCTAGGAGTTTAAGAAACAGTGCGAGACTCGCAAACATCTGTAATAGATTTACAAATATTGATTATTGAAGTAAATCATTGGTATGAGATATACAGGTTTTTACAAAACTAAATTATCGCATTTCTGTTTGTGTCTCTCAAGTCAATAACTTGAATACGATGAATAGCTTTAATGTAATCCCCAATCTACTGGTTACGTTTTTACCTTAGCGGCGGTTAGGGTATTTCCCATCATCGAGTAGGCGCTGAAAGTCAGTACAGTCATAAAGATAGGGGTCAGAGTCCACAAATATCCGGTGATGGCTCCAAGAACTTTTCTCTGTTTGATGATCTGTAACTCAGCGTCACGAAGTTTCTCAATCATCTTTCTGGAAGTGATCTTCCCAAGTGTAAAGCTTGATTATCTTTATTCCGCCCAACACCTCGTTCATCAACTGTAGGAGACAAACACTGAATAATACATCCGATATTAACTGTTAAACAGCCCATCATTTTTTCCCAATATAAAAAAATATATAAGAAATTGAAATGCTTTATGTTACACATTCAGTAAAAATATACTAACCTTCGTTCTCTTGTCTTTCTGTTCCATAAGCACCTTTCCAAGAGCAATCTGTTTCGATGATATTATCTTGTTGACAGGGACAAGCACCAAAGCAATAATCAGCCCTCCAAACATGGCAATCCCAACCAGTTGATACAGGATATACATGCAAATAATTGTTTCAAATGGAAGACTCCATAGGGCATGGAAACAATGGCAAAATCGCATCATTCGATCGGTATCAGTCCCAAGGAAATTGACAATTTCACCAGTGCTGAACTTTGATAATGACACAGTACTTATATGTAATGCTTTCTTATATATTGCTGTCATAATGGAAATTCTTACTTTGAAAAAAACATGCATACGTATGAAGTGAAATCTACTCTCTAGAAGAGCTTTTCCAAAGCTGGACAAAAATAATAAAAATGCATAGCGATATCCGTTGTGTGATGGTTCCTCTCCATTTTCGAAAAACGAAATCAGCAATCCAAGAGATATGGGAGCTGTGAAGTTAATCAGTTGCGCAGTCAACTCTAAGATACCACAATACAGAAAGAAATTCAGTCTGTAGGCTTTGAATAACGCCTGAAGTAAGGTAGGCTTTTTCTGATCTGCCTTTGTACTAAGATCGTCCTCTGGTTGGAATCTGTTAGAGAACGCCTCTTGTACTTTCTTTACGTTAAGACTGTTTGGCAAATGGAACATGTCCTCAGATGAGAGACTGGCCGTTTTATTTCCTTTCTTCAGCAGTGGATGTACCCAATAGTATGTAAGCCTGGAGAACAAGGATACTCCATCCTCATTAACTGGGTAATCAGCTGTTCCAGAAGTTGGATCCGCCTGTTGCTTTTTAGATTTGTTCTGATCGTCATCTTGTTTTCGATGTGATAATTTTGTGAGGAAACAGAAGATGAACAAACTGACTACAGCCAACAGCACATTGACAACGTCCGACGTCTCCAGGATGAACTGGTCCTCTGTAACGATTTCTTGGAGATTCATGGAATTGTAGCTTTGTAGTATTGTTGTATTTACGTCATTGTTAAATGTGACATTGTCATGCATTATCATTTCTTCCTTCATGCACAAAGTCTCCCAGAACGAGTTCTCCATGTCTGGTATCTGAAAATATATTTCACCGAAAATGTATACAACGGTTGTTATCGCCCGGAAAATGTATATTACCGTAGTTATAGATCCGAAAATATATCTGATCATATAGATCTGAAAATGTATATTACCGTAGTTATAGATCCGAAAATATATCTGATCATATAGATCCGAAAATGTATATTACCGTAGTTATAGATCCGAAAATATATCTGATCATATAGATCTGAAATTGTATATTACTGTAGTTATAGATCCGAAAATATATCTGATCATATAGATCTGAAAATGTATATTACCGTAGTTATACATCCACAAATATATCTAATAATAAAGATCTGAAAATTTATATTACCGTAGTTATAGATCCGCAAATATATCTGATCATATAGATCTGAAAATGTATATTACCGTAGTTATAGATCCGAAAATATATCTGATCATATAGATCCGAAAATGTATATTACCGTAGTTATAGATCCGAAAATATATCTGATCATATAGATCTGAAAATGTATATTACCGTAGTTATACATCCGCAAATATATCTAATAATAAAGATCTGAAAATTTATATTACCGTAGTTATAGATCCGAAAATATATCTGATCATATAGATCTGAAAATGTATATTACCGTAGTTATAGATCCAAAAATATATCTGATCATATAGAACTTAAAATGTATATAACCGTAGTGATAGACATTTCCCCACCGAATCATTAATGCCTCACACTTGTATGTACCTATTATTTTTTGTGATATAGGCGATCTGTAGTACTTACGTTTGTGTAATGGAATGGTAACATTTTTAAGATTGTGAAAATAACGATCATATAATTTGGAAAATGAATATGCGAATTGATGGAATCTTAATTCGAATATAGACTTTACTTCATTCGATTACATATGGAGCATTTAGACACAAGTGACCGAAATATAAAATGTACAACATTTAACAGAAGTCCTGTATATAGTTACTCAGTCTTCTAATCAATTCAATACTAATGGTCAATCTACTGTATAATCATGGGCATTTTAACATACTATAAACTGTTACAAAATATATACTATGAGTACTATATGATATAAATCAGTGTGTATTTCAAACAGTGATTTGTGAAAGTAACCATTGCGGCATTTACCCCAAAGCTTCATATAACTATACGATATTATAACTTACTCACCGGTGTATTGATTGTGGATTCTGTATCCAAATTAATTCACGTTGAATACTATTAAGTTCTTACTAGGTCTACTCTAGCCAAGCTGAATGACCGATCCTATGCAATACCTCATTTTATATATCATTTTGATCAAAATTCCGGAATTCAACATGCTGCTGATTTCCCAGGGTATGGAAAAAGGGGAATTTATTCTGACTAAGAATAGAAATGATATCGTTCTAGCCAGTACGTAGTGGTATAGTATCGAGGTTGCGTGACGTAGCCATTGAATGACCTAGTGTATATAAATAGATCATCTCTGTCTGAACCCTGAGCGACCTAGTGTATATCAATACAGATTTAAATGCCGCGTGGGACACGGTTACTGTTTACATGTGTTGTTATCAACTGTTCGTCATTACTGGACATTACTGTTGCAGCTTTCCTCTGTACTTTCCAGATAAATTTACAAGGCAGACGGGTCATGTTAAAGAAAAAAAACTAATTATGGAATTTGCTTATTATGCTGTTTACCCTCGTTAGGTGTATTTCCTACAACCTACCAACACGTGGTTATCAAAATGGCGAGTATATTTCTACCTCATAGTTACGACTGTAAAGTTATTACCACAATACTATACAGCTGTAGTCTGATGAACGGTAAGAGACGTATAAATCTGCATGTATATATCATGTATATATCATGTATATATCATGTATATATCGTATGCATGCAGATCTATATGTTTTTAATACCTCTCCCTATGTTGTATTAATTTTGCCGGTCGGCAGTAGCTTTCAAACAGAGAAGTAAATGTGAAGAATACATTAAGGTAGTTTTAATAGTTTGGCTTTTTAAAATTTGTTTGGCCTTGGGTTTTTATTAAGTACTGAATGTATTCAGTAAACTAAGATATTGTTGACATGCTTTGTTCATAGATACTTTATATATCACTTGATAGTTAAAATTAGCATTAGCTGATATAAAATAAATAGCCTTAAATATTCTTTTTCTATTCTATTCATTTTCTGTACGGGACAGAAGTTTTCATCCTTCCGTGTCAATTGATGTTATTGTTTTATTTAGAGATTTTAAGGAATAAGAGGTTTTCATTGATGAACTATAACTGTAACAAAGACGTAAGTATGAATTACTTACTAACGGAATGAACATATCATCTCAATCTAAAAATGTATTTCATAGTTTTATAATATGACAAGTTTGAACTCCAATTTATTCTCCCCTACGGTGATGTTTATAAGAATGATAATTTGTCTTAATATTTCCTATCGTTGTGACAGTTAAAGACAGTAGCAGTGTAACCTTACCGAGGATTGGTTACTGTTATCTCCTTCCTTCTCACGTTAATTCACACCTTCGGTGTAGTACAAAGTGATTGTTTTGTGAATGGGATGTGATATATACATATGATAATAGATGAGACATGAGTCTTGTTAAACACTTGACCGGAGCGTGAACCACTGTATTGCAGCCGATGGTGAAATAGTTGTATCTTGGGCGGGCCATTGCTATTTGATATATTGGTCTGGTCAACCTTACGCTAATTTAACAGTCGATTTGACATGAGATATAATGATATTCACGCTTTCACCAGACGCAAACGTTGAAACCATTCATATATATAAATTGTATTTAAATATCTATTGATAACTTAATTGGTTCAAATATTTTGATGTGCTGTTCATCAAAATAAATAAAATAGTTCAGTGTACACAGTGACCAATATGAAAATAAAACTTACACATACATCACATATACTAATTCAGTCTGATAAAAGGGTGTGCCGATTTCCTTTGATCTAACACAAATATGTTTTTATTAACTCTTGAATAGTTTTCAATTACTAGGCTGATTACCGGGAATTATAAGGAAAATCCAGAGGAAAATGAAGGATCGGACTGGATATAGTAAGTCTCCTCTGAGAGAGAAATTAACGACAACATTTGTAAACAGTGATAATGTCCGGCCTAACCTGGTATTTAACTACAATAGACTGACCAACTTACATTTGATCGTAGGTGGATTTTCCAGGTTATATGACTCATGTTATGGGTCGGTGTACAACTGGAATTTGATGATCAATCTCATATCTATTGTTCCTGCTGATTTGCAAGAGTAACAATGGTTTGCTGCTTATTCTATATATGTCCAGTGTTAATTGTTTACCGGTGCTTCTAGTAAATATTCATTTCCATGATAAAACGGTTAACTTTATATTAGTCCACCATTATATAAAAATGTCACATCTGGATAAGGTTACCGCGACTATTTCAGATCTCAAGAGTTGAAAACTTTAATTTAGTGAAAATCAGCGGCAGTAAACAAAGTTTATAACAAGGTAATATTTGAGTGATATTTACGATGAAACTTTAACAACTTAATAATGACATGAAAACAATACACTTATACTCTTAATAAGGAACTATGCGAATATGTGAATTAAGCTACATGTATATCCTCCTAACCACACAAACTAACAATTACACAATCTAACGCTCGAAGTGGATCGTTCCAAAATCAGCAACAGTATCAATTTAAATACCCCTTTATCAATCTCCTATATACGAAAACCAAATCGGATCATTTTACCGCTTGATAACGTAAACAAAACGGGTTATTACGGGAAACTGATGCGTTATACGATGTTACGCGACAGTTTTATTGTATAACGCGTATTGATGATGAAACGGTTTCTGTCTATCAGATTACCTAGATGCTAAAATGTAAACGGACCTCTACTTGTTGTGATAAATATCAGTTCGCCCAAATGGACCTCTTCCTTTAGTAATATATATCAGTTTACCTAAGTGGACCTCTACTTTCTGTGATAAAAGTCAATTTGTTGACATAATGAATGTCGATTTGATTACATCTAACTTAGCTTATTGCCATTTTTCTTGTACAATGTGTCTGTAGCAGTAATGTTTCATATAAATGTCCGTAGTTTTTACAGATATTGAAGGTCATAATTATGGAAGCGTTAAGTGGTCACCAGTTGACACGTTTATATATAGAAGTCAACGGTCAAACATGTAGTAGAAACACATTTTCATACAAAGTCATTATTTAATAAACAAGGCACACATTTGGATAACATGTCGATACAGTGTACGCGTATATGTACAACAGGAGTGACACACATTGTTTACAAAAATTCTGAAATGTCAAAATTTGGTGTATCAACTTGATATTTTGGTTGATTATCTGCGTCTTTCCATTTTCGTAAAACGCCTACATTATAACTTGATTATTACAAGTTGTGATAACACAAAGACATGTCTACACTAAAAAGACAATAAGTTTATTTTGTTTCATGTTTTAAATCTTACATAAATCGTGTCAACAAAGTGACATCTATAACAAATAGAAATCCATTTCCGTTTCTGTATTATAGTGATAACAACGTAACAACGCGAAATGTTGGCGATATTATGCGTTAGTTCCACTTATCCATACATTTAATGCATCAGACTGACCAATACTGGCTTGAATAACTCCTAGGTGGCAAGTGCTATAGGAAATACAAATGTAATTATCTCTCTATTATTTACAGTGAACTTTTAAGATATGATTATACATGTGTATCTTGAAAAAGACGAAAATTCACTCGAAAGTGTGATAATTGAGTCCGTCCGATCGCACATTACTTCACTAATCATATTAGAAAGAAATATTACATATATGTATATTTCTGATACTAAAGACGATACGGATCTCTAGATCTCTGTTTGATATAGGAAACAATAATTGTTAGAATATATAATACACAATAGATGGTAGTTTTCACATTCTGTTTCTTTTTATTTTACTCCAGGATCTTTTGTTGTTCAGAACTACACATTGAGTCACACATTCGTTCGGTATAGAATGGTTTGACCAAAAACTAACTTTTTACAAGATTACGCATATACCTGTAAAGTTGATTAAATTCGGTTCATCTTGCTTTTTATTTCAAGAGTACATTTCTATTTGCATCCCGTGTTATATTTCTTTAAAGCACTTCATAATAGTTTTATAGGACATTTCAAGTTTACATTTCGTTTCCAAAGTCAACACAAAACACTGTTTTAACAATCGTATTATTTATTCAAAATAGGTAACCAAGTACAATTAACAAAGTATCCCCCCATTACATTCATTCCGTACTCATAATCTTTCAACCAAACGTTAATTTCCTTGTACTCATAACTCCCGCCAAGGACAGCATCAAGATTTAAAGTACACACGGAAATTATTTTCATGAGTTTTCCATACGACACCATGCAAAAGATAAAGTTCATTATCAATCTTTATAATAACATACACACTATTGCATTGCTCATTAATTCAGCCAACACCATACCAAATACATCAGCATCCTTCATAACATTCTAAAGATGAACAAACCAGTTTCCCGTGTAATTTACAATACCCGTCAGTTATGGCATATAGGTAGTTTTGCATTACATACACAAAGAAAAAATCACATAATTTGATTCCACAATAATACACAGTTAACGTTATTTATAATATATGTATAGGGAAATATATAGTTACTCATAAAATAAGATAAGATAAAGTATATCACGTAAGTATTAATACATATTGCATAACGAATAAAATGAACTAATAACAAACAGTGTAACAAGTTTGATATTGCGCCATCAGTCTGACGTTTAAATGTACAAAATATACATTTTGTAATACACAAATATCAATTTTATATAATATTTGTTGAACACCATAGCATCTTACTTTGGACTAGATATGTAACATACTTCACAGATTTCTATACGTCATGAACATTGACAAAAAACTTGAACAAGCACCTTTAATAGCAGCTTTAAAAATACAATAATCATATTAGAGTTAATATTATCGAATGCTTCATAAGCGATTTGTACTTTCAACATATATCAAACTAATACTAATTCATCGACCCTAAATAATGTACAGTCTACTGAACGGCTGGCAAATTCTAGATGTATAGATAATTCATGATAATCCTATTAATTCTTCATTGATAACGAACTTTACATGCAATACGTTTATTTGATTATCGCAATATATCCCAAACTGCATGTTTCTGCTTTTTTTCTAAGATTGTTGTTTCCCATGAACTAACTGGTAGAATTCAGATTGTGGGTTTTTCAGAAAATTTTCTGGAGTGTCCAGTTCAGCCACTTGACCCTGGTCCATCACTAACACTCTGTCGCTGTCCATTATAGTGTTGATACGATGGGCAATTGTTAGCACGGTACTGTTCACGAACTCCTTGCGAATTGTTTCTTGAATCAACTTGTCTGTCTCTAGATCTACACTGGCCGTGGCTTCGTCAATACACAACACCTAAAACGGAATGAACGACATTGGATTACCTATAATTGTTTCGTGTAATATTTATCCATGCTTGCATTCTATAAACTATTTTAATTGATCTACATTTGATGAATTCATTTCGAAAACAAATAATCGCAGGTCAAAATCAACATCTATATAACTTACCTTTGCCTTAGTGAGAAGCGCTCGGGCCAAACACACGAGCTGTTTCTGTCCTACAGAAAAATGTCGTCCTTTTTCTCCCACTTCTCCCTCGAGTCCCCCCAATCTGTCGACAGACACACGGAGATGACATCTGTCCAGAACACCCCAAAGTTTCTCGTCACTGTAGGAGGACGTGGGATCCAGATTTTCCCTGACGGTACCACTAAAGAGAAACGGATCCTGGGGAATCACAGCCAGATGTCGTCTAGAAAAAAACCCATTTCATATGAGATTGAGATACGGAACAAAGCTCTCATTTCTGCCTACATTGATAACCACACGAACTAATCTAATTTTTTCTTTACAGAAAATAGAAATTCTACGATATGACATGCTGACTAAATGTCAACAATGACATATACCTTGTCCTAATAATATAGTCAATAGCCATTACTGAAACTCTTTGTCAATCACGACATTCTATCATAACATGGAATGTAATTACCTGACAACATACTATTTGTGCAGTATAATGATAGTAACATGAGTTAATAGATTATAACAGTTACCTGACGTCTTTAAGATCCAGTTGCTGGATGTTCATCCCATCAACGGTAATATCGCCAGAGCTTATCTCTACTGTACGAAACAGTGTCTGGAAAAGGCTGGACTTCCCGGATCCAGTACGTCCAACAATTCCCACCTTTTCTGCAGGTCGTGTGCTGAACGTGAGGCCTTTGAGGACATTAGGTAAACCATCTCGGTACTTCATATACACGTCACTATAGCTGATGACGCCTGCAGCTGGCCACGCCGGTGAGGACTGTTACATTGAAAAGGAAGATAGTAAAATAATTTGTATCTAAATTATGATACATGATGACCATTGCTATATATTTCTGTATATCAATAAATCATATTTAATAAGTCTCACCTGTAAACCTTTCCATTTCTCGCTTGGTGTGTCTTCTATATACTCATGAACCCTTTCTACACTGACCATTTGTTTCTCTGTTTCAGTCACACAGTTGACGATTCCATTTAAAAGTCCAGACAGCGATAGGATATAGGATATGGCAAGTCCGACAACTCCTGTGATGTAAAATAAATATTGTTGATGTTAAGATAGCAATAATTTTCAAGCATTTTCATTGTTCATTTTTCATCGGATGAAATTTCGAATCTTTATGAATAAAAGAATAAAAATAACATAGTAAAGACAATAATACCTGGATCGATGCCATACAAATTGTGTTGGATCACAGCCATAGTAGCTATTCCAGTAACCATGATAATTCCAAACATTTGCGTCCGGAGCCAAAGCCACATCCCTAGATTGTGAGCTGTATAATGCGGTTTTAACCAGTTGTCCATTCGATTAATGTGCTGGTCGGTGAATCTGAAAGAATATAGCCATACAAATACAATAATATAATAATACGATAATATGTGGATATTTCTTGTAACACATTTACAGTTAAAAGTATGCATATATAACTAGCATTTGTGATTATTTTACATTATTCGTCATGTTGACAAATGTCACTGACCTCTCTGATTCACGGAATGCTCGAATTGTGACCAATCCCGACACTGTCTCCGAGAAGTGGGAGGAGAGAGGTGACCGGTTAAGACTTGAAATTCGTCTGACTTCTCGTGATGTGTGACGATATCTCTCCTGTGAATGTACACATACATGACAATTCAGCATAAAACCAAAACTGTAATTCCCAAATGTATATCAGTGCGTAAATTACATAATTGACTTTAAACAATTGAAACAACTTTGATCTCAAACACCACTTATAAAACTACTGGTTACCTTTTTATAAAGTATTATGTCATGAGAAATTTTAACATTGATTGTGAGAACTACAAGGACCTTTACCTGTAACCGATAGTAGATTGAGCCCACAGGTATAATGATAGCTATAAACCAAGGCATTCCGTAACACACCATGACTATAGTTCCAACAACTTCGAAAAATTGACTCAGAACCACCATGACCATTTGACTTATTGAGTCGTCGACGGTCCCCATGTCTGATGAAAATCGGTTGAGGATTCGTCCTACAGGAGTCACATCATAGAATGACATTGGCGCCTACAAACAAAAGAAAAACACTTTTTATTAGAACCTAGTAAAGTATAAATTTGTCAGCAAAATCAAAATAAATCCTCTAACAAACAAATCTTGTCTTAAAAACAGGCGTTAGAATGTTCCATTGAATACAGTGTTTTGATTAAATAACAACTTACTTTAAACATGGTATTGAGTAGATCGCTGTGCATGGTCCTAGCTACATTCATCCCACTATAGGCAAAGAGAATCTCTCTGGCCAAAGAGAAGAGAGAATAAACAGCAGAGAGACACGCGTAGACCACCATGTAGTAGACCAGTCTGGATTGTCTGGATGTCGCACTCTGCGTTGAGTCATAACGTTCATGGAAGCTGTAATACAAGGTTACGTTGTTAAACCAAGATATTTTTGATATATTATTCTATTTCAAAAATAATCATTAAGTATGTTGCTGCGTTATATTTTAAATTATCATTAATATTATATCAGCATTCTTTATCGTAATCTTAAAACATCACTTACGTGTTGGATGTTGATATGTTATCATGAAAACATTGATATCCAGAGAGGGAAGACTTGACAACATTCGTGTTAGGATTAGATACCCAGTGAGTCAGCCACCAGTCCTTCAACATCTCCGACACTGAAACAGTGACATATATCATTAATATATTTTATATACAGACATACCACTATCAATACCTCACTAAGACGTTATTATCATCAACGCGCTTAAGGTTAAAGAATGTTATTTCTGTGAATATATCTGTATAACAAACCAAACATCCCAAGATAAGTTATGAATTAAGGCTATATCTTTGTCAACGCATATCACAAACTTACCTTGCATGAAGACAATGGACATAACCATGGTGATGGCGAGCCATTTACCTAACGCTGACAGGTATGCTTTGTACACTCCTAACTTCACTTCTCCTGTAGCCTTGGCCTCTTCACCAAGTTTCCCGTCCTTGTCGCTTTTGTCATTGTGTTCTACTTCCACGTTTTCTTTTTCCGGAGATTTCCGTTCCGCAAATTTTATATCCGGAAGAACCTCAGATGGGGGACCTAGTAAAGATATAAGCGAACTTTAGAGCGTTTGAAGTTTGATTTCTAAATTCTTTGCATTTTAAAGGAAATGTAAAAAATATTTTACAGGAGAAGATTCCTACAATGAGCTATACTCCTAAATACACAATTGAAATAAACTGTCTCTTGACTTACCCATTTTGGAGATTACTCCATCATCCATGACAATGACCAGATCTGCCTCCCCAAGGAAATGCGTGTGATGTGTACATAGGATTCTGGTCTTATTTTTTAGTAATCCCATGATGCACTTGTCATACATTTGTTGTGCCACATGAGCATCCACTGCTGCTAAAGGATCGTCAAGAAGGTATACATCCTTATCCTGGAGAAAGAATGTTCAATCTATATAAACAATCGGACTTGTTGTTACACACGTAAAGACGATGTTTCACATAAATATTATGAAATCTATTTCCAAACGAAGACTGCTGTCTACTAAGCTTACGTCTTCGTTTTTGTTTTTTGTTTGTTTGTTTGTTTGTTTGTTTGTTTGGGTTTTTTTTCTTAATTTTACAATTCAGTATGTAAAAAGAAATTATTCATATTTCACCTGATATAATGCTCTCGCTAGAGCGAGTCTAGCTTTCTGGCCTCCACTCAATGTAACGCCATTCTCACCAACTTCTGTTTTGTCGCCAGCCGGTAACATCTGCAAACGTAAATGAAGAATACTTTATGTCTACGATGAACTGTGCAGATCAACACAAGTCACTGATTAAACACCGATACCTTATCGTCATTATAGATCACAACTCGTACTATACGAACCTCAATGTCTTTCTTGAGAGATGCTGCATCAATAACTTCGGCGTATTTCTTAGCGCTAAATGGACTGCCAAATGTAACGTTATCCCGGACGGTAGCTTGTTGTAACCAAGGCTCCTGATCCGCCAGAGCAAATCCATTTCTGAGATTAGACACGGAAATCTCGCCTTCTTTTCGAGACATCTCCGCAAGGATAGCGTTCAAGAAGGAACTTTTCCCAGAACCAACTTTGCCAATCACTCCTATAAACTGGCCCTATGAAACAGATACAATGGCTATTGTTTATACTGTTACAAAAAGAGAGGGGGGAACACTAAATTAAGACTTGTTTTGCCCATCACGTTTATATATATAATTAACTACTACTTACCTCTTTGATATCGACAGAAATATCTCGCAGACAAAGGGTTCCTGATGTAGTGGTTGTCGTCGCTGGCCTGCTTGTAGACTCAGTCATATTTTCATTTGGCTCATTGCTTTTTAACTTCTCACCTTCCCATGTAAACTTTCCTGTGTTCACCGATATCACATTTCTGTTTTCCGGCGATTCTGCAATCATATTTTTAACATTGTGAATGATACTAATTATTTGTTAATTATTTATTGAACCGAAAAACATTCGGCCTGGTATTTATTTCAAATCAAGTCAATGTATATTTTTATATCTCTGCTCGTTGAAAAAGATAACGTGGTTACCTTGTAATTGTGCGTAATAACTTTTGAGGTCAATATCTTTCGATGCCATGAACTTTTCAATCCTTCCGAGGGAAATAACTGCTTCTGTTATAGCATTAAAGACCCAAGGGAGATGGTTGAGTGATCCTAACAGTTTCAGAAACAGTGCCAGACTCGCAAACATCTGCAAAAGATTTACAAATATTGATTATTAAAGTAAATCATTGTTATAAAATATACAGGCTTTTACAGAACTAAATTATGACAACTTTTCTGTTTGTGTCTCTCCAATCAATAGCTTTTTAAAGATGAAACGGTTTGTCGATAGACACACGAAGTAGTAAATACATTGAGTTTAAAGTTTTCAAGATCCAAAGAAAATAGTTTTAGCGTATTCCTCAATCTACAGACTCTGTTTGTACCTTAGCGGCGGTTAGGGTATTTCCCATCATAGAGTAGGCGCTGAAAGTCAGTACAGTCATAAAGATAGGGGTCAGAGTCCACAAATATCCGGTGATGGCTCCAAGAACTTTTCTCTGTTTGATGATCTGTAACTCAGCGTCACGAAGTTTCTCAATCATCTTCTGGAAGTGATCTTCCCAAGTGTAAAGCTTGATTATCTTTATTCCGCCCAACACCTCGTTCATCAACTGTGGGAGACAAACACTGAATTACACATCCGATATCAACTGTTAAACAGCCAATCATTTTTTACAATATAAAACACATATTAGAAATCGAAATACTTAGTGTTACAGATTCAGTAAAAATATACTAACATTCGTTCTCTTGTCTTTCTGTTCCATAAGCACCTTTCCGAGAGCAATCTGTTTCGATGATATTATCTTGTTGATAGGAACAAGCACCAAAGCAACAATCAGGCCTCCTAACATGGCAATCCCAACCAGTTGATACAAGATATACAAACATATAACTGTTTCAAATGGAAGACTCCATAGGGCATGGAAACAATGGCAAAAGCGCATCGTTCGATCGGTATCAGTCCCAAGAAAGTTGACAAGCTCACCAGTGCTGAATTTTGATAATGATACAGTACTTATTTGTAATGCTTTCTTATATATTGCTGTCATAATGGAAATTCTTACTTTGAAAAAAGCATGCATACGTACAAAGTGAAATCTACTCTCTAGAAGAGCTTTTCCAAAGCTGGACAAAAACAATAAAAACGCGTAGCGATATCCATTGTGTGATGGTTCATCTCCATTTTCGAAAACCGAAATCAGCAATCCAAGAGATATGGGACCTGTGAAGTTGATCAGTTGCGCAATCAACTCTAAGATACCACAATACAGAAAGAATTCCAGCCCGTAGGCTTTGAATAACGCCTGAAGTAAGGTAGGCTTTTTCTTATCTGCCTTTGAACCAAGATCGTCGTCTGGTTGAAATCTGTTCGAGAACGCTTCTTGTATTTTCTTTACATTAAGACTGTTTGGCAAATGAAACATGTCCTCAGATGAGAGACTGGCCGTTTCATTTCCTTTCTTCAGCAGTGGATGTACCCAATAGTAGGTAAGCCTGGACAACAAGGATACCCCATCCTCATTAACTGGGTAGTCAGCTGTACCAGAAGTTGGATCCGCCTTTAATTTAGATGCCTTTTCATCGCCATCCTGTTTTTGATGTGATAGTTTTCTTGTGAGGAAACAGAACACAAACAAAGTTACTACTGCCATTAGAACATTGACAACGGTTGATGTTTCAAAGTTAAACGGGCCCTCTGTAACGATTTCCTTGGGATTCATGGTATTGTAACTTTGTAGCTTTGTTGTATTAACGTTCGTGGGAAATGTGTCGTTGTCATCAATCATTATATTTTCCTTGATGCACAGAGTCTTCCAGAACGAGTACTGCATATCTGGTATCTGAAAATATACATAACCATAGTTTTAATCTTAAAATGTATTTAACCATAGTTATAGATCTTTAAAGGTTTTTGGCCTTTGTTATAAATCTGAAAAATATGTTTAACCATAACTCTAGATCTGAAAAATTATTTTACCATAGTTATAGATCTGAAAATGTATCTTACCGTAATTGCATATCTGAAAATATATCTCACGTACATAATAATAATGTAGTTATCGTTATTTTTTCACGGAAATATTAATATTTAACTCTACTTTTGACCTATCCTTTTTTTTTTAAATATTGTATCTATGATAAATACGTTATATGAATGAAATGGTATATTTTCAATGTGAAAATAATGATGTTGTGGTATGGTTAGATAGAAAATAATTACACCTTTTTATACCATCTGTAAGTTGTTGGTCTATTGTAAAGGAAATAGCACAATTTTAACAGTTACTCATTCATTACATCAATTAAATAATAACCGTCAACCCACTGAGTTAATGGCCGTTATATGTAATTTTTCATAACAGTCCATTTGTCAACTACCCTTATTATTTGTCACACTGTTAGATTATCTTATTTTTTTTCTATATAATACCAGGAGTTGTTTTTGGTATTAGAACTGATTTATCTGTGTTGGCATAAGTAAAGAACAGGCAATAACCCAGCAGCTCAAATACTTGTACGGTATTATATATTACTTACCAGCAAGGTCTACTGCCTTAAAACTATATTTCAAGTTGACGACTATAAAGTTGCTTCTAGTTCTACTCCAGGTTAGCTGAATGACCCAACATATGCGACATCTCATTATATATACCATTTTGGTCAAAATTCCGGAATTCAACATGCTGCAGATTTTCCTGGGTATGGAAAAAGGGGAATTTATTCTGACTAAAAATATATATGGTATTGTTCCTGTCAGTACGTATAGTGGTAGAGTATCGAGGTTTCGTGACGTAGCTACTGAGCGACCTAGTGTATATCAATAGTGATTTAAATGCCGCTTGGGGCAGGGTTACTGTTTACATGTTATGTTGTCAAGTGATAGTCATTGATCGACATTACTGTTACAGCTTTCCTCTGTACTTTCCAGATAAATTAAATAAAGACAGACGAGTGATATTTAAGAAAATAAACAAAATATGGAATTTGCTTATTGTGCTGTTTAACCTCGTTAGGCGTGATAATTAAATGGCGAGTAAATGTCTACCTCATTATCACGACTGTAGAGTTATTATACAGCTGTGGGCTGATGAACGATTGGAGACGTATAGATCAGTATTTGTGTAAGATATCTGTAATATAACCTATATGAAGTATTGGTATAAAATATTTGAATATATTGGCACAATAATCGGGCAAAATGTCCACAGTTCACGAAATGCTCTAAAAGAAAAGTCCTCTCTGGTACTTTTGATATGTATTCCGACAATACAGAACCGTGTGTGCAATATAACTAAACTTTTATAATATTTATATCTATTGTTTTGCTGGTGTTGTAATCACTGCTTTATGTATGTTTTAATCAAGTATATTGTTGACAGGTTCTGGTAATTAATAATGTATCTATTGTTTGATAGTTAAAATTAGCATAAGCTTATATAACTATTAGCTATTAGCCAGTATAAATAAGCTTAAGTAAGACTAATTAATTTTCTCATCTTTCCGTGCCAGTTGCTGTTTTTGTTTCATTTAGAAAAAAACAATGAATGACTTATGAGACGGTTGGCATTGATGTTATATATCTGTGACAAAGACGTAAGTATTAGTTACCTACTGGAAGATAATCCAATTGTTTTCTATGGATTATTTCTAAAAACTATTTCATAACTATGTAATATGACAATTTATTCTGCCCTACGTTGATGTTTATAAGAATGCTTATCTGCCTTAATATTTCCTATTGTTGTGACAGTTAAAGACAGTAGAGGGATAACACAGCGTAACCTTACCGAAGATCGGTTACTGTTATCTCCTTCCTTCTCACGTTAATTCACACCTTCGGTGTAGTACAAAGTGATTGTTTTGTGAATAGGGATGTGATATATAAATATGATAATAGATAAGACAGGAGTGTTGTTTAACACGTGACCGGAGCGTGAACCACTGTATTGCAGCCGATGGTGAAATAGTTGTATCCTGGACGGGCCATTGCTATTTGATATATTGGTCTGGTTTCCTGGGTGGGCTATAATGCTCATTTCGAATGCTAAACAAGACATTCAGTCGAAATCCATTTGACACAAAGTAAAAAATATGTAAGAAGATTAACACTGTCGCCATACTCAACCGCTGAGTTCATTCAAATCTACAATTCATGTGTTTATCTCTATTAATAAATCAAATTATTCTGATATGATGAATAACAGTTTATCAAAGCAAATAAAGTGTTGAATCAGTTCATCGGTTAAAAAAAAAAATCTTTGTTCTGGTGAATATTTTTTAATGATATGAAACAAACTTTGTTAGAGGCAAACAATATATACGAGGGCTGATTGATATGTTGTGAGCCTTTTATTGAAGGAGGTACTCAAGGATAGTCCTACTATTCTCTGACTTTATAGGGCCGTGTACCCGAGGACTGGTCTCATTTGGTTAGTTGATGTCGACGAGATAGAACTCAAGGTAAACAAGATAAGCGGCTTTTGCAAAAAGGACAAAATAGAGCAGTGATACAATAATAGCATAAAACAGGTTTAACCCCTAAGGATATCAATAATGATATGGTGGCAACACCAGGGGAAAATGACCCTTCATATACTACAGTGAAAAGGTTGGTGGCGGAATTTAAGCGCGGCCGACAGAGCCTTGAGGATGACTCCCGTCCTGGAAGGCCTGTCAATGTTTCAACCCCAGGAATGGTCGATAAAGTTCATGATATTATTATGACTGATAGACGAGTCACAAAAAGATATATAGCCAGTAGAGTTGGCATTTCAAAGGAAAGAGAACATTCCATTCTGATCTTGCAATGAGAAAGTTTTCGGCCCCCCGATGGGTACCAAGACCTCTGACAGATGACAAGGCGCACTCTTCAGAGATTTGTTACTATGGATGAAACATGGGTCCATCATTTTACCCCAGAGGCCAAACAATGATCGAAACAAAGAAAGCACCTTTGCTCTGCCCCGCCAAAGAAAGGAAAGACTGTTCCATCATGGATGGTTATGGCTTCGGTTTTCTGAGATGCAGATGATATTCTGCTGATATATTTTCTCCAATAGTGACAAACAATCAAGAGCACATACTATGCCTCACTTCTGAGGCGGTTACGGGAAAGCTCACTAAATGTGTGGTGTGTTATTACATTAGGACAATACTCCTGTTCACAAGGCTATCATTGCCATTGCTGCCATTCACGATTGTGGCTTTAAATTGATTGACAATCCGCCTTATCCACCCGATCTCGCTCCATCAGACTTTCATCTATTTCCAAAACTGAAAACAGCTATTTCAGGCACTCCCTTTCAGTCCGATGATGACGTTATACATGCACTGGATGACTTTCTGCACATACTAGAAAAGGAGTTCTAGAAAAGTGGCATTGAGGCCCTTGAACACCGCTAGCAAAGGTGCAAAGATACTGAAAGGGGATCATGTTGAAAGATAATACAATATGTCCGGCAAGCTTTAAATCCTTCAGTATAAGGCTCACAACATATCAATTAGCCCTCGTCTGTATTGCTTTCAAATTGTATGAGCGAAGGAATTTCATATAAAGCGATCTATAAATTAATAATGTTACGTCTGTCCCTAGTTGTACATCTCTCTGATGTGATAGCCTCTGTGAACAATAAACGTCTGTATTAATCAAGAAATAGTTAATCGGTTTGAAGGTAATCTGTAAATGTTTTGTCATTTGAATTAATTCCTCAATGCGTAACTCTATCGTATAACGTTTATCTCATTTAGCTTTGAACTAATGACGGTAATGAAAAATATTATTGGCTGTGATCGTGTAGAATTATCAGATGAAATCATTAACGTTCATTGTATTTAATGAGACTTGGAATATTATCAAACACGCCAATCCTTTTTCAGTATATGAATATAAAACGTACAAGTAGTACTCCTATGCTAATTCGGTCTGACATAGCACTCAAAACTAGGCTTGGAGCCGGGAATTACGTGGAAAACCCAAGGGAAAGTAAAGCATTAAGTAGATTTAGTAAGACGTCATTGAATGAGTAACGACAACGTAAGTAAATAGCGATCATGCCTGGCCTAACCTGGCATTTAACAGCAATAGGTCGGCCGGCTAACACTCGCTCGCTGGGTTAATTTTCACGATGCACGTCACCTCATATTTGAATTGTAGTTAGCGGCAAAATCCGAAAGGATTGGATTTATCAAATAAAATATCATACATATGTATTTGTTTGCTTATGCTGATTAAGTACCAGTAGGAATGGTTGCTGACCAAACGAATTACTACGTAAATTGCAGTGTATATAATTACTATTCGAGTGTAAACTATAGAAAATAATGTTCATGAATTGATTCATAAAATCATATCAAATACACCCATTAATCTATATCCAAATCTCGCAAGCAAATGTTAGTAGTCTTTTAAATGTCATCCACTATCTCCTTAATTATGTATCAATATATTTCTGATGGCAAGCATGATAAAGTGTAGTAAGCATTATTGCACCTCAGTTGGCGGCTGAATTTTTTCCTGCTGATTTAATGATCTCAGCTTTAGGCACAGATCCATTTTAAAATAATTTTACCAAAATTGGTACTGAAATTTGAACAGTTACACGATAAGCACATATCATAATGATGTATCTTGTTTCTAACTAATTCTAAACAAACGGTCACTTGTTAAATCTGACCGGCACCTAAAGCATACCATGCACTATATGCATATCGGGTATTCAGCACCGTAGTAAATGAAGGATGTTTGAAGTGAACAAATATGTCTATACAAATGTTTAAAATATTTATGTGCATAGATATGTAAACTATGTATTTAATGATTATCCCCTTGAAATAGACAATTTAATACCATTTAATAGCAAAGTAAATAATGCAGGCTCAAAGCCTCTATATCAATATCATAAATTACAAATCAATTTAATATAAAAACAGTACTTCGGTATGGTATACATCTTAAGAATTGACAATATTATTATCATTATTATTGATATTTGAAACAATTCCTTTTGAAATATTCATCTAAAATTATTTTAAAATGCAGTGTGCGGTCTCTCTCTACAACAGATTGAGGTAAACATGTATCAATAGGTCTTTGACGGGAAAAGTTATGTTTTCTTATATCCAGACATGTATTTTTGGAATGACCCCTAGTTCTGTTTGTATTGTCAATTTGGAAATATTCTCTAGATACACTGGAATCATTTATATATTGTATGTATTGTTGACAATTTTGAAAACGTTTATCATATCTCATCTTATCCGATGGTGCTTTAGTATTGGTAGATTTAATCTCGCTATACGTTCCGTATATGACAGGTCCTAAAGTCATGCGTCAAAAAAAACGCTTTAAGATTGCAGCTCTACATATTTTACATATCAACAAAAGAATTAGAAAATAAAAATAACAGATAACGCCTGCGTATGAAATATTTTTCTCTACTCACCTGTTCTCCCTCAATGATAGCGTTGAAGTTTCAGTTTCTCACCTGTACTGTCCTGAGGAGACAAATGACACACATGAAGTACCTAAATGCACCAGTCATGTTCGGCGGTGCCATAATAGCACCTGGTTGCCTAGGCCTATTGCATTTGTTTTACAAACCTCACTATGATAAAACATAAAAACCTGTACATGATTATGATATCCAAAGTAGATTTAGGACAAGGTTCGTGTCGCTCTTACTTCACTGTTTGTTTCAAAATTCCACTTAGAGAATCTTGACTCATAGGGACATGAACTACATATGTAAGGTATATATCTAGTCTATGTCTAGTGAAATTCGTTTTCCACAGAGAAAGAGAAATTAAAAGTAATTAAACAAAAGTGGATCTATCACAAAATGATTTAGAATACATTTTCTGTGCTGAGAAATAACTTGAAAAATGATTAATCTTATGAAGTTATTTATTCAGATATGTTGATAAAACTGTCACTTTCCATTATGAATAATCACATTTACTGTAACCGGGGAAGGGTAGAGAATTCTTGTCGTATCATCAATCCAATCCATACTAAACTATGAGTTGTAAAGGAAACTGTGTTGGTAAAGTAAAGGCTTAAGTGAAACTCATGTATACGATATATATAGTATATGTATAATACACGTTTGGCCAATTTAATGTTTTATCGATAATCTATAATACAACAATACAATACACATATGCAAAGAAAGGTATTCTTTATACATGGCGCCACCTACATTTTAGCACGGTAAACGTAACTGTATATTTCACAATCGGCGGTAATACCTTAGTTGACATACATACACCGGTCACGTGTTATAGGTGTATATATACTACTATCGGACTCATACCTTACCAATCATGTCTGTGTTCATAGTCATATCACCCTAACCACCCGTTAGTTTTCACTATACCGACAGGTGACGTGTGACGTAAGACTGTGGGGCGAACTGTAATCGATTTGTGGTAAGGTAACGTTGTATTACCCTTCAACTGTCATTTAAACTCACATGTATAACGATCATCATCTCATCGACAAAACATGATAGCTCTTCCTGATGTTAAAAAGGATTCAGATTCAAAACGATCGTATTTAACTGATGATGCGTATATTCATGTTTAACTGAAATAAATAAACATGTTTAATGACGTATTGCTTTGTTTATGTTCTTTGTTTCTGTTATAACTTTTGAAAATATGAAATACAATTGTGGTATGAATAACAACTTGACAATGTATGTACACCCATTTGTCATACTATTTTAGCATACATAGTATATCATATTATCACTGAGTCAACTTAAGAGATACTAGATATAAGTTTATCAGTATTACTAAGAATTATATGTTACATTATAGACTTTGCAGTTACTTCATTCGGTGTTTTTGTTGAAACAATTGAAGGGATTTGAAGTAATTGGCTGAAAATCCAGACATAATGTGTGAATATTATACCAGAGGATTATTTAGAACAATGAGTCACCTAAATTATAACATATACATGAAATATCTTTAAAGGTGGTTAATCAATTATTCTTCATAAGCTCACAATGTGGATATAGCATGAAAACGATAAATGTTTACTTAAAACAATAGATATCCCCCTAGCAATTATATGAGTAGCATGTTCTCTAAAATTTGGGTATTGAGCATAAAATGATGACGTCCACATGATCACACCTGGTGTGATATTGTATAGATATAAATAGGTTGATATTCGTACCCTGGTCGATGGGAATCGCGTGGAGGAAACCAGAGGAAATGACACTCTCGGCCACATTTACGTCACATGCAAACAGTAGCAATGTCTGGCTTTAAATGGTATTTAAACACAATAGATTGGCCAGTACTGGTTAACTGTAGGTCGTACGTGGTACACATTGAGTACACAGACCAGTCATATGTCTGTGTTAATCGACTCTTCAGTTCTTGACAGGAAAATTAGCAGCATGTTGTATTATGTACTGAATTTCCATATCAGCAGTCACATTTCCTGTTTGACAATTCATATAGCTCAACTTAAGAGTTTCAATAGTAGTATAAATATTAAAAGATAGGTTATACTCTTGTTCATTATAGTAACCTTATCAAACCGATATACTTTATTTACCGCTTTGATTATTTAAAAAAAAAATCATATTTCTATCGGGTAATTACTAATGAAGGTAGAGTTCCCCGATATTTATTAAGTATATTGGCCTTTAAAAGCCTTTTAATTGTGTTGAAGCGTGTGGGTAACGTTCCTGTTTTACAAATAATGAAGGTTCCGACATCGAATTCCAGCTGTCGACATTTTAAAGTCATTACAAGCTTGCAAGCTTCTCAAGCTTTATTTATATTTTTCAAGTTGTATTATTATTTGCGATAGCAGTTATCGCAAATAAGGATACAACTTGACAAATATAAATATCTTAGGGATAAATGGCATAAAGAGCTCAAATTCCGTTTAAGTCGATGCTTATTGATTATATCAGTAAAATCACATTCACAAACATATCATAATAAACGCATGTATTTTATCATTTCACCAATCAACGGATTCAAAATAATCACGATCGAACTATCTGACCTTCACCTTTTCCTGGGCATGATATACCGCGAAACCTACTCTGATAGCAAATGTAATTAGATCAAACTTAACACGATATCCATTATCTGTGTAGTGTGTAGCACACACGATAGAGCGTTTGATACAATGAGATAAACTTCCGCCATTACACATTTTTCAGATACTGAAAGAATCAAGATGGAAGATGACTACCAAACAGTTTTCCTTGAAAATAAGACACCTGGTTTGAAAAACAACGGATCTGTAGTTTCAGCTGGAATTTTTATGGATGTGACGTTTGTAGGAATACCGTTAAATATCACTTTAGCTTTCATCAGCGTTCTCATTGTATATTTCCTCACACGAAAGGTTATTTGGGGAAAACAGGATGACTTTAACAGCGGGAAAAAATCTAATCAACAACGGTGGGGCCAGGATTGTGAAGACAGTCTCCCACTCAATGAAGATGACGTATCTTTATTCTCCATGTTGACATATGACTGGGTAGAACCACTTCTCGATAAGGGAAGCAGCAGGCCCAGCCTCACTTCCAAAGACATGTTCACCATGCCAAACAGTCTGAACGTCAAAAATGTACAAGAGAAATTCTGTAAAACACTCAAAACTGTTGAGAACATCAGTAAACAGACCAACAAGAAAAAACACAACTTGCTAAAGGGATTATACAAAGCATACGGATTAGACTTTCTTCTTCTTTGTGGTTTATTAGAGTTACTTGCACACCTTATAGACTTCACCAGTCCAATAACACTAAATTGGTTGATATCCTTTTTCGAAAATGATAACGAGCCAGCGTACGTCGGATATCGCTATGTGTTTTTATTGTTCTTGTCGACATTCGGAAAAACTCTTGTAGACAGCAGATTTCACTATGTCCGTATGCATGTCATATTTAAAACAAGGATTTCAATCATGACAACAGTCTACCAGAAAGCAATGAGGATAAGTACTGTAGCTTTATCAAAGTTCAGCACTGGTGAGATTGTTAATTTTCTAGGAACTGATACAAACCGGATATTACAGATGCTTTCTTGCTTCCATACTCTATGGAGTCTTCCGTTGGAAACCATTATATGTATGTACATCCTGTATCAACTGGTTGGAGTCGCATTCATGGGAGGACTGATAGTTGCTTTAGGACTTGTTCCTATAAACAAGATCGTATCGACGAAGCAGATTACTCTTGGTAAGGTACTAATGAAGCAGAAAGACAATAGAACAAAGGTACGTGTATTGACATTCTTATCTATATAAATACGTAAATTAAGTTATGCAGTTGGTCACTTCTGAGAGAAACCCTTTTTTACATATTGTATGTACATTCTAAAAGAGCAGTGTCATATTTTGCCTTTCATAGATGATTAACGAGGTCCTGGGAGGAATCAAGACAATCAAGCTATACACATGGGAAAATCACTTCCAGAAAATGATTGCCAATCTTCGTGATGCAGAATTATATACCATTAGACAACGAAAGATAATTTCTGCCATATCATCATTCCTGTGGACACTGACTCCCATACTGATGACTGTACTGACTTTCACTATATATTCTATGATAGGAAAAGCGATAACCGCCGCCAAGGTACGCATCAAATGCTCTCGATTACTTAAAACAGTATCGACCGACTTTTATTGTTGTTTATCTTACAGATGCTAGTTAATTTAACCAATTAATCATTCAATTAAGAGAAAAATGATATTCCGAAACCTGACTGTATAACCTTTTGCTGTTCCTTGGTAGTCGATTATCGGTTCCTACTCAAAGAGACGTATTCTATCAGTGTACCATGGTCGAAATGCTATGGTTACATTACAGCCGATTCATTTCTATTAATCATGCATATCATCAATTATGTTACAGATGTTTACCTGCCTGGCGCTGTTTATGAAACTTCTTGGATCTCTAAATGATCTGCCCTATACATTCAATAGCATAATGCAAGCAGTCATTTCCCTTGAAAGGATTGAGAGATTTGTAGCTTTGGAAGACATCGACTTCAACAAATATTACGAACATAAGCAAGGTAGATTTAATATTCCATTCACCTGCTTGGTATGTAAAGAGTTTATTATGTTTGCTGAGAAAGACAATGAGATCGTAACTATAGAACTTTTTTAATAACTTTTATTCTAACTACCATATGAAGCACAACATACATGTATATAATTCAACCATAAGTGTATGTTAAACTTTTAATTTGTAGAATCGAAGAAGGCCAATACTGTGATATCGGTAAACGCAGGAAAATTTACATGGAAAGAGAAGAGCATTGAAACAGATGGGGAACCAGCTTGTAAATTAGTGCCCTTTACTCTTCGAGATATTACTGTCCATGTAACAGAGGTGATTATCGCACGATGATATCCTTCAAAATCATAGATTTGTTCTCCCAGTCATCAATAACCGACGATATATTTGTTTGTTTTGACATCATAATGAGAATATATTTGCGTTTTCGATAAACGTTTTCTTCCATTCATTCTTGAGAATAACTATATATCTTTAGGAATTTTTCATGCATTACTGTTATGTTGTTTGTGTCCTTCACTTATTTGGTAAGGTAATACAACTATTCCATACCTCGATATATAAACAGGTCGTACTAATTCCATTATATATTTTTTGCATAGGGCCAGTTTATAGGAGTAATAGGCAAAGTTGGTTCGGGAAAAAGTTCCCTTCTGGACGCAATACTTGCTGAGATGGGTCGAGAAGAAGGCGATATTTCTGTGTCTAACCTAAAAAGCGGGTTTGGCCTTGTGGGTCAGGAACCTTGGATACAACAAGCTACCGTGCGGGATAATATTACATTTGGTAGTCCATTTAACGCTAGGAGATATGCAGAGGTTCTGGATGCAGCATCACTGAAGAAAGACATATTGGTATTATAAATGTTGTTAATCCAAAAGATTTTCATGTTCAATAATACAATGGGACAGTTGCCAATGGTATAATAATGTAGCAAGCTGCGTTCCCAATGTAAGATTTCTCTAATTGCACTTCAGATGTTACCGGCTGGAGACAGGACAGAAGTTGGTGAGAAAGGTGTTACATTGAGTGGAGGTCAAAAAGCCCGACTGGCCTTAGCTAGAGCATTATACCAGGTGTGTTAATGTTTTGTTGATACTAATATATACATGAATTTCGTCCAATCAAATCACACAGACCAAAGTCTAGCACACAAATTACAACTTGGTGTAAATCTGTGATATGCTTTGTTTTTCCGTCACCAGGATAAGGATGTGTATCTCCTTGACGATCCATTGGCTGCAGTAGATGCTCACGTGGCACAACATATATATGACAACTGCATCATGGGAATGCTCAGAACAAAGACCAAAGTCCTTTGCACACACCACGCGAAATTTCTAGGCAAAGCAGATATAGTCATTGCAATGGATGATGGAGTAATCTCCAAAATGGGTCGGTTTCCTGTTATAGTTTGAAAAAATTATAATATGCTTGGCGTTTTGTATTTCATGAATATTTTCTAAAGGAGGGTGATGTGGGCTTTATAAATAAATATAAAAATTCTGAACATCAAATAAAAAAATCATTTGTTATTAAAATGGAGCGTTTTGCAAATGTACGTCGTATACAATATCAAATTTAAAATGTGAAAACTGTTTTTACTATGGTGTTAACTCGGTGGAATGCAAACATATCCAAATACAAAATATATCTTACAGTAAGCTTATTTCATATACATCTCAAACAATTGTGTGATTAAGTATAACTATGTTTTCGTCTATTATCTTACGGAAGTGTTGAATGGGCAAATATAACAGTGCTAAGGAATATTTAACCAACAAGGTGTTTAATCTAAATTTAAAACAGGGCTCCCAGGTGATGTTCTGGATGATATAAAGTTTGCTGAACACAAACCAACCAACATCAAAGACTTGGTATTAGATCACTTTGATAATACCGAAAATGACGGGAAACTAGGAGAGGAGACCAAGGCGACTGGTGAGATGGAGTTAAGAGTGTACAAATCATTTCTAGCATCGCTTGAACAATGGTTAGTCCCAGCCATGATGGTGTCTTTCATCGTTATGCAAGGTAAGTCTTTCTGTTCTATGTAAGTTTTTGTGATGTGAGTACAAATAACGGGGGAAACAAGATAACCTATTTCAACTTATCATCATGTCGAAACATAGATTTCCGTACATCGGTATATGTTTTAACTCGTTTGCACTTTAACAATAATATATTTGTTCTGGTGAAACGACACGGTACAAAGATAGACTATATCATAAATAGAGAGGTGTTGTACTCATTCTCACAAATGTAAACATTCTCGACCTAGGATTTTCCCAAACAAGTTTATTATTTCCATATTTCCACTGGGTTCCTCTGATAATTAATAAATCGCCAATCAAGATTACAAAGATATAATTTTAAATCTTCAGACAAAAAGTATATGTATTTCATTTAGGATATTGGAATATATTTACCATCTATGTTGCATTTGCCTGTATCTCTTTAGTAAACCAAATTGTATTTATGAGACTGTGTACTACAATTTACAGTGAATCAGTTAGTGTAGGAATATAGATCAATGTAATGTAGGTTAAAACAATCAATGGCTGTTAATCTCTATAAATGAAAATTCGTTAACAATAAATATTATCTAACAGTTTCACTCTATTTCAGCATTTGAGAAGATGAAGAGCTGGTGGTTAACCCACTGGGTCTCAAGTACTGCTGTTGACAATAACAACATTTCAGTTTCCAGAGAGTTCTGCTTCCATGACAACATGTCTTCACCAATCAGGTAGGATATAATGATGAGTTGTTTTTTCTCCACAAACATCTAAAGCTTGTTTTTCACCCTTATTTAAGGCTATGTATCTTCACTTCAGTTTCAGTAAAGGCTATGGCACTACAGTTCAGGTAACACACAGCCTTACAGGTCTGGGGTACTACATGGCGGTGTATATGTGTCTAGCTGGTGTTTATGCTGTCGCAATGCTGGTCAGGGAATTTCTCTTTGTCTATGGCGGGATGAGTATAGCTAAGACTATGCATAACGACTTGCTCAAAAGCATCCTCAAGGTAAGCTACTAGAATTCTATAAAGAAATAATATCATGAATAGATTGATAATTAACGTGTATCTAGGGAAATACATGTGCTTTTTGTCTATAACACAGTAACCTGTGTAAATTTCGTTGTCGTCATACAGTCAACGTTTTTTCGTTGACAGGGAGAGTTATTGGTTGTTTGCAGGCGCCGATGGCCTTTTTCGATATTACTCCCGTAGGGCGAATTCTGAACAGATTTTCATCGGATATGGATGTCATCGACGATCCCATCAGCAATGGAATCAAGGTGGTTTTAACCCAACTCTTCGGTATTGCTGCAGGTATCCTCGTCGCTTGCTATGGAATGCCTTGGTTCTGCTTAGTGCTTCTACCAGTGGCATTGCTCTACTACTATATACAAGTACGTTAGCTTAGGTATTGATATATATTGATATTGTATAAAGGTTTGCAGAAGACGCTTAACCTTCCCTAACATTCAGTGATGTTATCCTTGTACTTTTTCAGGGACTTCCATGCAAATCATTATCTTTTTTCGCTTGGCGAGTTAGAATTATGGTTCACGTAAGATTTTGTAGATATATCCTCGCTGTATCACATTTTTTTTATTTAACTTATACGTAGGAGAGATATCGTCATACATCTCGGGAAGTTAGACGACTTGCAAGTCTCAACCGCTCACCTATCTTCTCCCACTTCTCGGAGACTGTGTCCGGAGTTGTCACTATCCGGGCTTTCCGAGAAACGGAAAGGTTAGTTTCAAGGACAGTCACCACGGAAACCGATAAACTATATTTGTTTTACTTGTAATTTTAAGAAATAATTCGAAGCGACAAGGCATCCATATCGTGCAGTTATCTCATACATACTGTTATCAATATCATTGGTGTGTAAAGCCTGATTCTGATCAAGACCCATACGGCAACAATTTCTGCCTTTATCGCACATTACTAAAGGTTGAAGACAAAGGGGTTTTTTCGGAAAAAAAAAATAATAATAATAATAATTTTATCTCTTTAGTGAATTGCGTTCGTCTGGATAAGACAAATTGATTCAGATTTCAATTGTTCAAAAGTTATTTATATTAATAAGAGATTAACTATCCTTATTTCTGCAGATTTAAAGACCAACATCTACACCGTGTGAACAACTGGTTAAGAACCCATTATACATCCCATAATATCTCAATTTGGCTCTTACTACGAACGCAGATTGTTGGAATTGTCATGGTGACAGGAATTGCATTTTTGGCTGTGATGCAACACAACATCTTGGGTATCGACCCAGGTATGAATTTTGATATCATCTTCAGTATTTCAAACTTTCATGTGTTTATTTAATTCCCACTTGCAATTTTCATATTTGTCTGAATTGTTCATAAAGGATACTATGATGATACTGATTGTATAGGAGTTGCTGGACTTGCTCTTTCCTACACGCTTACACTTTCTGGTCGGCTGTATCGAATTGTAACCTGTGTGACTGAGGTGGAGAAACAAATGGTCAGTGTAGAGAGGGTCCAACAGTATATCGAGGACACACCCAGCGAGAAATGGGAAGGTTCAAAGGTAAGTCGAGTCGAGCAAGACTTAATTCGGATTTATAGTATCAATAAATCATAGTATTTATAATGAAAAAAAGGTTTTATGCCTGACTACTATATGTTACAGCCAATTTCACCCTGGCCAGCCGCAGGGGTCATCAGCTATAGTGACGTGTATATGAAGTACCGAGATGGGTTACCTAACGTCCTAAAAGGCCTTATGTTCAGCACACGACCTGCAGAAAAGGTGGGAATTGTGGGACGTACTGGATCCGGGAAGTCCAGCCTTTTCCAGACACTGTTTCGTACAGTAGAGATAAGCTCTGGCGATATTACCATTGATGGAGTGAGCATCCAGCAACTGGATCTTAAAGACGTCAGGTTACTATCACTTTATATTTACTCTATAAAACAGACCTATACACAAAACTATCAGACCAGTGGGTTGCCCAAAGGACATTAAGGTGTACGGAATAACTGAATCAACACTGCATTGCAATGAGTGTGAATGAGCTGCAGATCAGAAGACAACGTGAAAACAACTATCGTTTTAAAGTTTGTATCAAGGTAATGACTTATTCTGTATATAATTTCAGACGCCACATGGCTGTGATTCCTCAGGATCCGTTCCTCTTTAGTGGAACCGTCAGGAATAATCTGGACCCCACGTCCTCCTACAGTGACGAGGAACTTTGGGGTGTTCTGGACAGATGTCATCTGCGTGTGCCTGTCGACAGATTGGGGGGTCTAGAGGGAGAAGTGGGAGAAAAAGGACGATATTTTTCTGTAGGACAGAAACAACTCATGTGTCTGGCCCGAGCGCTTCTCACTAAGGCAAAGGTGAGAAAAAATGGTTATGCTCCTAGTACCTAAAGAAAGAAATATTCATGCGATATGTCAAATGGCAAATATGTGTCGTTTATTTTGCACCTTTTTAATAGCATCATCCATCCGGTTATTCACCAGATTTACATGATAAACATATTGAGTGTAAATTAAGAAGATTGTTCTTGTTATAGGTACTGTGTATAGACGAAGCTACAGCCAGTGTAGATCTAAAGACAGATCAGTTGATACAAGAAACGATCCGCCAGGAGTTCGTGGACAGTACCGTGTTAACCATTGCCCATCGTATCAACACTATAATGGACAGTGACAGAGTGTTGGTGATGGACCAGGGTCAAGTGGCTGAACTGGACTCTCCAGAAAATCTTCTAAAAGATCAGGAGTCTGCATTCTACAAGCTTGTTCATGGGGAAAACTCTAACGAATTAATCAGTAGTTGATGAAGACGTTTTCATATACAAATAGGTATACCATGTGTGTAAATCATGATTTGGTAGCCATCAATGCTATCGTGTCATTAAATACGATCTTTCTGTGTTAATGGCTGGTCTATTTAACCCAGTGTCGTCCGTAGTCGTGGCGCTGTTTGTTACCCAATATTTGGCATTGACAAATGATCAATGGGAACGCATAAAAATGTTGTTAACAGCAAATGCAGTAACATGAATAAGTATGTGCTCTTACTAAATTAGACAGTTACTACAGACAACCTACTTACATGTTCTATGACTTGTTCTTACTTGGTGCTGATGTTGATAAACTAAGTTAATTTCGGGATGAGGGCGAATGAGTAGGAAATGCCTTGGTTATATCGGGCGAATGCTACTGATTGAAACGAATAAAAGGTGGTAAAAGGAACATTAGATATATGTCTTGCTACACAACCTTAGTAAGTCCATAAACTTCTGTTCGATGGATCTGCATTGGTTTCCATTCTGGGATAAGTGTTTGGATCATAATGGTCTTTATCTACAAAGCATTACTTCGATATTACTATGACAGACCCGCTTGGAAATATCACTTCTGTGATATAAATGTATACTGAATGTTATAGAATGAGGTTAAAAGTTACATCTGGATTATAAATAAGGATAATCAGTATATATACATGTATAAGTCTGTCAAGGACAGTATATGGTGAACTGGACATTATACATGTGGTGGTCTTCTCCAGCGGAGGAAAATCACTACATGTCCGAGCTTTGAACCAGGAATAATAATCATTGTTATTTATAGTTGTTATTAAGATAATGTGACCTGGTTATATTGTAACTATTTTTACCATTATCATATCGAGATATCTGTATCAGGCTGATGACTGATAAGTGTGAGAAATGATAACGGGTATGACATAGAAAATGCAATATCATATTAAAACTATTGATTTTAGAGAATTCAGAATGAGTATGACGTCAGGTAAGTGTGTTAATGATATCGTTATTACAAACAAAAGGGTCATACAACGTACAAAGGTAACTACATCGTAAATGAATTTAAATATTCCGATAAAAATGTAACACACCTGTTATAACCTTACCAAACGTTTTGGGGTATCGGAGAGGGCAGTTAGTTTAAGTCTCATTCTGTATCGGAGAGGGCGCTCGTATTTCTATATTTTTTGGGGCATCGGAGAGGCGCTCGTCTCGAACCGTATTGGGTATAGGAGGGGACAATCGTTTAAAGTCTGATTTTGTTTCGGAGAGGACGCTCGTTTCAAGTACAACTGAGCATCGGAGAGAGCACTCGCTTCGCGCCATTGATGGTATAGGAGAGGGTGTTCGTATTTCTATCTTCGAGTCTTATAGGGTATCGGAGAGGGTACTCGTTTTGGGCTTGATAGGGTATCGGAGAGGGTACTCGTTTTGGGCTTGATAGGGTATCGGAGAGGGTACTCGTTTTGGGCTTTATATGGTATCGGAGAGGGTACTCGTTTTGGGCTTGATAGGGTATCGGAGAGGGTACTCGTTTTGGGCTTGATATGGTATCGGAGAGGGTACTCGTTTTGGGCTTGATAGGGTATCGGAGAGGGTACTCGTTTTGGGCTTGATAGGGTATCGGAGAGGGTACTCGTTTTGGGCTTGATATGGTATCGGATAGGGTACTCGTTTTGGGCTTGATAGGGTATCGGAGAGGGTACTCGTTTTGGGCTTGATAGGGTATCGGAGAGGTACTCGTTTTGGGCTTGATATGGTATCGGAGAGGGTACTCGTTTTGGGCTTGATAGGGTATCGGAGAGGGTACTCGTTTTGGGCTTGATATGGTATCAGAGAGGGTACTCGTTTTGGGCTTGATAGGGTATCGGAGAGGGTACTCGTTTTGGGCTTGATAGGGTATCGGAGAGGGTACTCGTTTTGGGCTTGATAGGGTATCGGAGAGGGTACTCGTTTTGGGCTTGATAGGGTATCGGAGAGGGTACTCATTTTGGGCTTGATAGGGTATCGGAGAGGGTACTCGTTTTAGACTTTATAGGGTATCGGAGAGGGTACTCGTTTTGGGCTTGATATGGTATCGGAGAGGGTACTTGTTTTGGGCTTGATAGGGTATCGAAAAGGGTACTCGTTTTGGGCTTTATAGGGTATCGGAGAGTTATAGGATAACGTAGAGGGCGCACATTTTTTGTCTTACTGGTATCGATGAAGGAACTCATTTTTCGGTCTTATTGGGTATCAGAAAGAGCACTTGCTTTTGGTCTTTTTCGGTATCGGATAGGGTGCTTGTTTTTGGTTTTACTAGGGCTTGCTAATTTGATTCTTGTTGGGTATTAGAGAGGGCATTGGTTTGGGGGTTTATTGGGTATTGGAGTGGGAGCTCGTTTGGGGTTTTGTTGGGTATTGGAGAGGGCATTGGTTTGGGGGTTTATTGTGTATTGGAGAGGGAACTCGTTTGGGGTTTTGTTGGGTATTAGAGAGGGCATTGGTTTGGGGGTTTATTGGGTATTGGAGAGGGAGCTCATTTGGG
Organism: Pecten maximus; assembly: GCF_902652985.1. Taxonomy (NCBI): domain Eukaryota; kingdom Metazoa; phylum Mollusca; class Bivalvia; order Pectinida; family Pectinidae; genus Pecten; species Pecten maximus. The sequence continues at coordinate 50,203,227 of NC_047017.1, forward strand.
GGTTTATTGGGTATTGGAGTGGGAGCTCGTTTGGGGTTTTGTTGGGTATTAGAGAGGGCATTGGTTTGGGGGTTTATTGGGTATTGGAGAGGGAGCGCGTTTGGGGTTTTGTTGGGTATTAGAGAGGGCATTGGTTTGGGGGTTTATTGGGTATTGGAGTGGGAGCTCGTTTGGGGTTTTGTTGGGTATTAGAGAGGGCATTGGTTTGGGAGTTTATTGGGTATTGGAGAGGGAGCTCGTTTGGGGTTTTGTAGGGTATTAGAGAGGGCATTGGTTTGGGGGTTTATTGGGTATTGGAGTGGGAGCTCGTTTGGGGTTTTGTTGGGTATTAGAGAGGGCATTGGTTTGGGGGTTTATTGGGTATTGGAGTGGAAGCTCGTTTGGGGTTTTGTTGGGTATTAGAGAGGGCATTGGTTTGGGGGTTTATTGGGTATTGGAGTGGGAGCTCGTTTGGGGTTTTGTTGGGTATTAGAGAGGGCATTGGTTTGGGGGTTTATTGAGTATTGGAGTGGGAGCTCGTTTGGGGTTTTGTTGGGTATTAGAGAGGGCATTGGTTTGGGGGTTTATTGAGTATTGGAGTGGGAGCTCGTTTGGGGTTTTGTTGGGTATTAGAGAGGGCATTGGTTTGGGGGTTTATTGGGTATTGGAGTGGGAGCTCGTTTGGGGTTTTGTTGGGTATTAGAGAGGGCATTGGTTTGGGGGTTTATTGGGTATTGGAGTGGGAGCTCGTTTGGGGTTTTGTTGGGTATTGGAGACGGTGTTCGTTCCACTCGTTTAGTAGGGCCTCATTGGGTATGAGAAGACTCATTTCAGACTTTTTCCTACTTTATTATCATTTAAAGCCACAAGGTGTATTCATTAATATTTCAACAAGACAACAATGGCTTGAGATTAACAAGATCAGATTAGACACGAGGTGCTGAAGAGTGCAAAGCTTTCAAATCCACGCAGACGGATTTGTATTCGTCGTTTAAAAATATTTCGGCATTGTCAGTCCGAAGTCGTCACATAAAGCCGTCCAATGACATCTCATCCAAGACTTAATGTTACCTATACTCCAATTCGTGTCATCATTAGCAGTAAGAACAAGCCGACGGTCATGGGTTACACCATATATGTAGAAGATACAGGCGGTGGCGGAGCCGAAAGGTGTCGCACTGGCAAAACATTCATATGACATCACCTCAGAAACAAGCCGACGGTCATGGGTTACACTATATATGTAGAAGATACAGATGATGGCGGGGCCGAAAGGTGTCGCACTAGGCAAAACATCCATATGATATCACCTTTGAAAGAAGCCGACGAATTTGTTAATTCTAATCAACGGAGAAACTGACGTATCATCAATTTTAATACAATGAACTACTATTATATAGAGGAAGGTATCCTTTATTGAAGCTTTGCCACTAACAATACATAAGTAGATAAAACAGATAAGTGTAATGCATTTCAATCTGTTTAAGATGCAATATGGGGAAAAATTTGCTTCATTTAAAAATACTTAAAAATAACAGTACTTAATGGAAATCTAGATATCAATCATTCCGTATTTTGAAATTTGTTTGTTCATACAGTATAAAAAGTATATTATTATTTCATCTATCTTTTTTTATATATATATATTTCAAGTTTCAATTTCAGAAGAACTGGTCATAGATGTGCAAGAGTCTAAGAGCCCTAGACTATCTAAGTTATTAAAGATGTGCTGCTGTTATTTTCAATCAGTCAAAAGTGTTCATAGATTTAAAGTGATGAGTATATCTTTCCATAATTCAATCATATTCACATTCATGTATCTTCCATCATGTTTAAATTGATTTTTATTTAATGAGATATTTTAGTCATCTACTCAACCAGTTTTAGACACCAATACTCAGATTACCATGAGATATAATACTGATATCTTTATTGTTGTTGATCATTTACAGAAGAATTATCCCACCTATGAAGTGTTGAAAACAGTGTTTGTGTCGCCTGCGAAGCATGGTGAACACTTAGGGATCACTATGTCCGTCATCACGTGTTGCGTCCTGGTCGTCGTCAGTCACACTTTAGTTTTCCAGATTTTTAGTTTTTTCCATTTGCCACATATTTTAACTTGTGGCTTTGTCATAATGAATTAAGTTTGAGTTCAAATCACATGTTAATATTGCATTTTGGCTGAAGTTATGGCCCTTTGTGAATTGGAACTATTTGTAATCATCTGTGCTCTACACTTTTTTCTCGCTAATGCTTGCTACATTGATTTGCTAGTTGATATGTGGCATTATCATATTATATTATTAAAGTCTACTATTTAATATTAGGCAGGTTTACACAGCAGATATGGGGCCTGCCTGTCATCCCAACACAGTCAATTTAACACACTGCAGTGCTTCACTTTAAGCTTTTGGAGATTTATGCTCCTCCTTGCTGACCAGTACAGGTCATGCCAAGGCTAAATAAACTGTATCAAAGGACATCTCATGTCCGCTTGTCAACTGCACACATGTGCAAATATATACTCAAAGCACCTGCTAGTTTTTATGTTCTCTGTCTCTCAGATAAACAAACCTTATCAAAGCAACTTCCCAGTCTGAATGTAATGGGCACAGATAAGACTTGCATGCAGATGTTATCTTGGGGGAATCTAATTACCCTTATCACCCAGTCTTGACCAGTCTGGCTCTATCTATGACCTCCCTGGCCCGACGGTTATCTATGAAGGGAGGTTTCACTCCTGCACCTAATTTACATATTCTAATTAAGTAGCCCCTTACTAACAAGGTAAGGATGTCAAGAGATCCAATCAGAAGACCACGCTCGGTCACATGGCTAATGTCAATTTCTCCTCAGAAATTCTATCCAAATTGCCATTGTTGTTCTAACTGCTGGAACAAACAGTCATACCATCCACCTCCCCACCGCCACCTTTATCTAATTGGTTGCCTGTGACTTTATCGGTTTCAACATTTGGGCCTATGGCAGTAAACTGACACCATGTAATAACATAGTAACATGGACTATTAATGATGCCAGACTACTGCTATACACCACAAATCGGTCAATCGAACCCCAGAACCAAGGGTTAGCTGGACTGCATACATCAACTCTATCTGGCCCAGGGTAAAACAACAAGTCGAACCCCAAGCCTAAGTGATGTAACTCCCAACTCTTGCCGACTACTGGACATTTGAGCGACCAGGCTATGGTACCCATGAGCTTCAGGTCAGCCATACCTCCAAGTCATGTTCTCAACGGGTTGTTGGCCATAGCTTTTCAGCACCATGCTCTTCAGCATTACGGGGTTCAAATAGCCCACGGCTATACCCCACCCGGTCCAAGGGAGGTAACTGCTAAAGTGATATGCACCCCTTATCTGCAAACTTTTTAATAAATACTGTAAATTTATCTTACATCGTTTGTTATTTTGTTGTGTAAACTGAAGTTTTAACCCAATATCAAAATTCCATTTTTTGTTTGAAAGGCCCTTTGCACATTAACATAATAAAATGTTTTCCTGACTTGTTTTTACTATCACATTAACATATAAGTTAGTATGTAGTTTTTTTCATAATGAGTTACAGAATCAGTTTGAACCCCTTGTCAAAATTCAATGTTTTACTGGAGTTATCATCCTTTGCACACAGGTAGTTACCACAATTAATAGTTTACATCCTTTTTTCTGCTACCGCTTGCCACATCAAACAGAATCTTTGTATGGTGCTTATTAAGTCAATAGAAAACATGATGGTTTCCATTATAGTAACAATGAAATTTTCAAAATGACACCCTTTCAATTATTATATATGTGGGCACATATTAAGACACATCCATTTCTGTTGAATTCTGGCTCATCATCATATACAGTAAAACTCACTTGTGTAGTTACTTTTTAAATACCTTATTTGGTGAAAATGAATGGCCATCAAGCTTACCTTAATCTTCCATTACTAACCTTTCAATATTGATAATGATTAATTAACTACAAATAAGTATTAATACACAAAACAATGCACAAGATAAGCCACCATACAAAGTACACACATTAATTGCAGGATAAAACTTAACTCATGGAAAAATTACCATACATGGAGGTACACTGAAGCATTCCCATCCATTGAACAAGGAAGCTGTTACATCACTTAGGTTACAAATGTTTCATTTAACTGGTCACGTAAAAAATGCATCAACACATGATCACAAGGTATGTCAATATGGCAGTTAGCAAACACGTAGAATATATCTTTCTGTAGGTATATATATTGGTCCCTTTTACTCACCAACATCATTTTCATTTCCTTAATGCTTATTATTTTACCAAGTCAGTCTTTCTCACTTGATAATCTCCACTCTTTCAGAATTTTATACCCAATATTTGTAGATAATGTAATTAAAAGTATCTTAAAAATATTTTAAAGTTTAAAAACACTAATATCATAAACATGTCATCAATTTTCAAAATTTAATTAATTCTTTAAATGTGGATTTATAATACTGAATTTTCATCTAATATATATTTCATTTACCGGTATCATAAAGACTAAGGTACCCTGTAGTGAAAACAATGATTGTTGTGGCTTTTGTTCAGATTTTATCACACATTTTGCATTGTTCTAATTTAAAAGATCGTTGATAATAGTAAAATTTTATAAAACTTTTAGCAGGAGCAGGACCCCTAACATGCACATTGTTCTGACAAAAGCATTTTATTTTAGCTGATAAAGACAATAAATAAATATACTTATCACAGACAAAGTAAAATAAACACTGGTTTGTACATCCTCATATTATGAATTATACACACATATGAGTATTACTATAAGAGTACATTGCTGAAACTGATGTTCCTAGTTTGTTCCATGCACACAGTACAAGATACCTAATAATTATAAATGAGTTACGTTTCACTTTCTTGACGTAAGGTATATTAGTTAATATATTATCCAGAAGTGCATGAATTGTCTAATCTGATAGATTGTTTAAGGTTTTTCTTGTACAATGTAATTGTAACCTAATTGCACATTTCATTTTAAACAATATCACATTTTCATATTGTCCTATTGATAATAATAACAAAGTTTGATCGTTTAGTTTCTTGTCTAACTGTTAGATCAGTTAGAACATTTCTCTAGATTAATTCACTGTTAACTTTCCCCATGTACTAATTTATAAAACAAAGACTGAGAATTTTGTAGCAGGACTCCTGGAGAGTCCAGTTCAGCCAATTGACCCTGGTCCATCACCAACACTCTGTCGCTGTCCATTATGGTGTTGATACGATGGGCAATTGTTAGCACGGTACTGTTCACGAACTCCTGGCGGATCGTTTCTTGTATTAACATGTCCGTTTCCAAATCTACACTGGCTGTAGCTTCATCAATACACAAAACCTGTAATGGAAAATCCAATTTCTGAATATCAATGTCCCATTAGTTTATTGATCAGATGCTTGTGTGCTCAATTGCAACATTCTGAAAGGAGACAACTCTAAAAACCTTTCTCCTCTTCACTTTTTTCTGCTTGTTTCATCTGCCATACACTAAGTTAGAATGATATATTATGTAAATTTCTTTATACAGAACCATTCTAAGGGTGATCGTTACATTACCTTTGCCTTAGTGAGGAGTGCTCTAGCCAAACACATGAGTTGTCTTTGTCCAACAGAAAAATGTCGTCCCTTTTCTGCCACACCTCCCTCGAGTCCCCCCAATCTGTCGACAGGCACACGCAGATGACATCTGTCCACAACACCCAAAAGTTCCTCGTCACTGTAGGAGGATGTTGGGTCCAGATTCTCCCTGACAGTACCACTAAATAGGAATGGATCCTGGGGAATCACAGCCATGTGTCGTCTGTAATAGCCAACAATTATCTATAAAATATACAAATGTACTTTATACCAGTCTAACCTACAGAATTAGTTGTTGAGATGTGATATACATTATTTTTGTCAAAGCAGGAGTTGTCCTTAAAATAATATTCTAAAGACAGACATGTAACACTGAGCATCAAACCAGACCTATAAATATATATATTTCTCTACAATATAACAGACCCAGATATATATAATTCTATAATGTAACGACCCAGATATATATAATTCTATAATGTAACAGTCCTAGATATATATAATTCTACAATGTAATATAGATCTAGATATATAAATTCTACAATGTAACAGACCCAGATATACATAATTCTATAATATAACAGACCTAGGTATATATAATTCTATAATGTAACAACCTAGATATATATAATTCTACAATGTAACAGACTTAGATATATATAATTCTACAATGTAACGACCCAGATATATATAATTCTACAATGTAACGACCCAGATATATATAATTCTATGATGTAACGACCCAGATATATATAATTCTACAATGTAACGACCCAGATATATATAATTCTACAGTGTACCAGACTTAGATATATATAATTCTATAATGTAACGATCCAGATATATATAATTCTACAATGTAACAGACTTAGATATATATAATTCTACAATGTAACGACCCAGATATATATAATTTGATAATGTAACGACCTAAATATGTATAATTCTACAGTGTAACGACCCAGATATATATAATTCTACAATGTAACGACCCAGATATATATAATTCTACAATGTAACGACCCAGATATATATAATTCTATAATGTAACGACCCAGATATATATAATTCTACAGTGTAACAACCCAGATATATATAATTCTACAGTGTAACAACCCAGATATATATAATTCTACAATGTAACGACCCAGATATATATAATTCTATAATGTAACGACCCAGATATATATAATTCTACAATGTAACGACCCAGATATATATAATTCTACAGTGTAACAGTCCCAGATATATATAATTCTACAATGTAACGACCCAGATATATATAATTCTACAGTGTAACAGACCTAGATATATATAATTCTACAATGTAACGACCCAGATATATATAATTCTATGATGTAAGGACCCAGATATATATAATTCTACAATGTAACGACCCAGATATATATAATTCTACAATGTAACGACCCAGATATATATAATTCTACAATGTAAGGACCTAGATATATATAATTCTACAATGTAACAGACCTAGATATATATAATTCTATGATGTAACGACCCAGATATATATAATTCTATAATGTAACGACCCAGATATATATAATTCTATAATGTAACGACCCAGATATATATAATTCTACAATGTAACAGACCTAGATATATATAATTCTATGATGTAACGACCCAGATATATATAATTCTACAGTGTAACGACCCAGATATATATAATTCTACAATGTAACAGACCTAGGTATATATAATTCTACAATGTAACAGACCTAGATATATATAATTCTACAATGTAACAGTCCTAGATATATATAATTCTACAATGTAAGGACCCAGATATATATAATTCTACAATGTAACAGACCCAGATATATATAATTCTACAGTGTAACAGTCCTAGATATATATAATTCTACAGTGTAACAGTCCCAGGTATATATAATTCTACAGTGTAACAGTCCTAGGTATATATAATTCTACAATATAACAGTCCTAGATATATATAATTCTACAATGTAACGACCCAGATATATATAATTCTATAATGTAACGACCCAGATATATATAATTCTACAATGTAACGACCCAGATATATATAATTCTACAGTGTAACAGACCCAGATATATATAATTCTACAGTGTAACAGACCCAGATATATATAATTCTACAGTGTAACAGACCCAGATATATATAATTCTATAATGTAACGACCCAGATATATATAATTCTACAATGTAACGACCCAGATATATATAATTCTACAATGTAACGACCCAGATATATATAATTCTACAATGTAACAGACCTAGATATATATAATTCTACAGTGTAACAGACCCAGATATATATAATTCTATAATGTAACGACCCAGATATATATAATTCTACAATGTAACAGACCTAGATATATATAATTCTACAATGTAACGACCCAGATATATATAATTCTACAATGTAACAGTCCTAGCTAATTCTACAATGTAAGGACCCAGACAATGGGCAAACTGGTAATTTCGTACTTCCTGGAAAACTGTTTAGTTAACTAGTCTAGAAACATTTGAAATTGCCAAATTGCATTTATAATTTACTTAATTAGTCTCTATACACTTCACCTGCCAAACAATAGTCTTAAAATCTTACTACAGAACACTATTACCAAGATCGGTATATATCCAGACTACAAAATGATATCATTAATCATTATTGTTCTTGTACAGTAAAATCTTGTGCTAATGCTGACAATATGTGTAGAAATGTAAAGGAAAATAAATAAAGGGACTCTGAAACATATGAGCATTAACCTGTTGGAAACACTGGTTGTGTACCTAACACTAATCAAACACACTGAAACGAGACCCACCTCACATCTGTCAGATCCAAATGCTGAATATTCATCCCATCAATCTGAATTTCTCCACAGCTGATTTCTACAATGCGAAACAGTGCTAGAAACAGACTGGACTTCCCTGACCCAGTACGTCCCACAATGCCAAGCTTCTCTGCTGAGTATGTATTGAAGGTAATTCCATTCAAAGCATCAGGTAATCCCAGTCGGTACTTCAGGTGGACATCCTTGAACTTGATTACTCCGGAGTCTGGCCAGGTCGGTGATACCTATACAAATTATATAATATAACACATTATAATTTAACACAGGTCAGTGATACCTATACAAATTATATAATATAACACATTATAATTTAACACAGGTCAGTGATACCTACACCAATTATATATAACACATTATAATTTAACACAGGTCAGTGATACCTATACAAATTATATAATATAACACATTATAATTTAACACAGGTCGGTGATACCTACACCAATTATATATAACACATTATAATTTAACACAGGTCAGTGATACCTATACAAATTATATAATATAACACATTATAATTTAACACAGGTCAGTGATACCTATACAAATTATATAATATAACACATTATAATTTAACACAGGTCGGTGATACCTATACAAATTATATATAACACATTATAATTTAACATAGGTCGGTGATACCTATACAAATTATATAATATAACACATTATAATTTAACACAGGTCGGTGATACCTATACAAATTATATATAACACATTATAATTTAACACATTCTAGCCAGATCTGTGATAATACACCAATTGAATAACACATGATAATTTAACACATTCTGGCCAGGTCTGTGATACCTACACCAATTAAAACACATCATAATTTAACACATTCTAGCCAGATCTGTGATAATACACCAATTAAATAACACATGATAATTTAACACATTCTGGCCAGATCTGTGATACCTACACCAATTCAATAACACATCATAAATTAAAACATTTGTTTTGGATTCGAAGAATTTGTTTAATATTTCAAATGATCAATCGTGTAGCATATTATGTTATCTGAAGAATACACTAAGTGAGTTAGGATCAGATGAAACTTACATTGTTAATTGTATAACCAAAGAAAGAAAAGAAAAAAAAATGTTATTTTCTTAAATTTTGGTCAGTTTTTGTTTTCTGTGGAACAATAAATATAATGATAAATACAGAGACAATCTACAGCTATCCCAACTTTAAATACCCAGGCTTTATTAACAAATTAATGACAATCAAAATTAAAACTCTATGTCATATCCATGAAGCAAACACATCATACAATTATAACAAAGCTCTTACACCACAAAGACCAAGAGAAAGCCTTCCCACATGTAAACCCAGGAAATTTACAGCCTTCCCACATGTAAACCCAGGAAATTTACAGCCTTCCCACATGTAAACCCAGGAAATTTACAGCCTTCCCACATGTAAACCCAGGAAATTTATAGTATAAAGAGATTCTTTCTAACACAGAGGCCAGAATAGGACTTTAATACAAACAGATATCTGGCCACCACAAAACTAAAGATCAGGATAAGACTTTAATATAAACAGATATCTAGCCACCACAAAACTAAAGATCATGATAAAACTTTAATATAAACAGATATCTAGCCACCACAAAACTAAAGATCAGAATAAAACTTTAATACAAACAGATATCTGGCATCCACAAAACTAAAGATCAGGATAAAACTTTAATATAAACAGATATCTAGCCACCACAAAACTAAAGATCATGATAAGACTTTAATACAAACAGATATCTGGCCACCACAAAACTAAAGATCATGATAAGACTTTAATATAAACAGATATCTAGCCACCACAAAACTCCTGATCAGAATAAAACTTTAATACAAACAGATATCTGGCATCCACAAAACTAAAGATCAGGATAAAACTTTAATATAAACAGATATCTGGCCACCACAAAACTAAAGATCATGATAAGACTTTAATACAAACAGATATCTAGCCACCACAAAACTAAAGATCATGATAAGACTTTAATATAATAAGATATCTAGCCACCACAGAACTAAAGATCATGATAAAACTTTAATACAAACAGATATCTGGCCACCACAAAACTAAAGATCAGGATAAGACTTTAATACAAACAGATATCTGGCCACCACAAAACTAAAGATCAGGATAAGACTTTAATATAAACAGATATCTGGCCACCACAAAACTAAAGATCAGGATAAGACTTTAATACAAACAGATATCTGGCCACCACAAAACTCCTGATCAGAATAAAACTTTAATACAAACAGATATCTGGCCACCACAAAACTAAAGATCATGATAAGACTTTAATATAAACAGATATCTAGCCACCACAAAACTCATGATCAGGATAAGACTTACAAAGAGAGACCCGTCCCATCTCTCCTGTGGAATGTTGTCAAGGTATTGCTGGACTCTCTCTACACTGACCATCTGCTTCTCTGTCTCGGTAAAGGAATTCACCACACCACTCAACAAGTTGGTCACCGACAAGGCATAGGAAATAGCCAGACCCACTAGACCTATTCAACAGCAAATGACAAATAAATAAATAAATAATGTCAACATATTTCTTCCATTAAGAGAATAATTCTGACAAGAAAAGAAAGTTCTTTTTTGTGAAGTTGATAGAAGTACAGGTATGTAAACAGGCAGATCCTAATACAAGGGAGATAATCTATGTCAACTTATTCATTTATTTTATGCTAGCTGTATTTCATTGTTACACATTACTGAGAGTTATGTCCAATGTTTTATCTCCATAACTATCTAAACAAAACTATAATTTAATCTGTTTCAGCAAGCAAACAGAATGTTTTACCTGGAGCAGAAACTAATATTGAATGAAGTAGTATTGGCAATCTCAACACTAATAGAAAGCAATATTGACAATTAAGTTGTTCCAAGCATCTAAATGTTATGTTGTTATACAGAAAGCTTGGAAGTTTGTCATCTCTCATATATCAACAACCCACATAAAAAGATTTGAGCACTGTAGGCCAAGGAAACATCAATTAAGTGTACTAATTCAGGATAAGATAATCTATCTACTAAGTGTATAATTGTTATAACAGTGCAGTGTATTGGTAATCTGCATTAATCCAACCTAGCGATTATAACTGTACAAATGAGTAAAGTAATCCCAGGTACATCACTAAAATAGAAATGCTAACATATGAAACCTATTGGCAATGACACTGACTTTCCAATTACCATCAAACACTTTAAAACCAGTTTTAGAAATTCTTCTTCTAAAAGTGTGTAAGTTTTTAGGCTTGTTGGCCTAAATGTAAATTAGATAAAAATACAGACAATTGCCACTGATAATGCAAAAAACAACTTCTCAGAAGTAAAAGTGTGACATTCGCCTGGTTCTGTGGTAATTAGTACCTGGTTCTGTGGTAATTAGTACCTGGTTCTGTAGTAATTACTACCTGGTTTTGTGGTAATTAGTACCTGGTTCTGTAGTAATTAGTACCTGGTTTTGTGGTAATTAGTACCTGATTCTGTAGTAATTAGTACCTGGTTCTGTGGTAATTAGTACCTGGTTCTGTAGTAATTAGTACCTGGTTCTGTGGTAATTAGTACCTGGTTCTGTAGTAATTAGTACCTGGTTCTGTGGTAATTAGTACCTGGTTCTATGGTAATTAGTACCTGGTTCTGTGGTAATTAGTACCTGGTTCTGTGGTAATTAGTACCTGGTTCTGTAGTAATTAGTACCTGGTTCTGTGGTAATTAGTACCTGGTTCTGTGGTAATTAGTACCTGGTTCTGTAGTAATTAGTACCTGGTTCTGTAGTAATTAGTACCTGGTTCTGTGGTAATTAGTACCTGGTTCTGTAGTAATTAGTACCTGGTTCTGTAGTAATTAGTACCTGGTTCTGTAGTAATTAGTACCTGGTTCTGTAGTAATTAGTACCTGGTTCTGTAGTAATTAGTACCTGGTTCTGTAGTAATTAGTACCTGGTTCTGTAGTAATTAGTACCTGCGTTGACTGTTTGGAAGTGGTGTTGTAAGACAGCAATAAAAGCTATCCCAGCCACCATTATAACTCCCATCATCTGTAGACGAAACCCTAGCCAGCTTCCAACTGCTCCAGCCACAAATTGGGCCCTCTGGTTCAGGTCAAGGCGACGGAGATTCTCTGTCTGGAATCTGAACAGATAAATGTCAAAACAACTGTAAAAGGAATTCTTGAAATAGCACATATATGAGGGTGATACTGTAGGTTTAATGGGGATGATACTGTAGGTTTAATGAGAGTGATACTGTAGGTTTAATGAGGGTGATACTGCAAATTTAATGGGGGTGATACTACAGATTTAATGAGGATGATATTGCAGATTTAATGGGGATGATACTACAGATTTAATGAGGATGATACTTCAGATTTGATGAGGGTGATACTGCAGATTTAATGAGGGTGATACTACAGATTTAATGAGGGTGATACTTCAGATTTGATGAGGGTGATACTGTAGATTTAATGAGGATGATACTACAGGTTTAATTAGGGTGATACTGTAGATTTAATGAGGGTGATACTACAGATTTAATGAGGATGATACTACAGGTTTAATTAGGGTGATACTGTAGATTTAACGGGGGTGATACTACAGATTTAATGGGATGATACTACAGATTTAATGAAGGTGATACTGTAGATTTAATGAGGGTGATACTACAGATTTAATGGGGTGATACTGTAGATTTAATGGGGGTGATACTGCAGATTAAATGAAGGTGATGCTATAGACAATAAACATTGAAGTAGTATTGCATAAAATCAGCAGTATCATATTGCAATGTATTTATTTAGTATTTCTTGAAAATCACTTTGATATTACAATTCTATATATCTCACCATTTTTTCCCAATAACTAAAGGGGAGATTTCACGATCTCACATTGAATTGTACTTAATATATTTTCCTACCATTAATGATCTCCCTTTTGATCAGGTAAGATTTTAAATGGAGCAAACAAAATTGTTTTTTGTATTTTTTTTTTGCAAAGAGCAGAGTTTCACAGAGATAAAGTTTGCATCTATCCTGTATTCTGAATTACAGTATGTTAAATATAGTCGCTGTATAGATGACCAGAGAAAACCCTGTAAACTTACAACAACACCAAACACCTATCTTGGTGTCTGTCTGAGGCCAGACACCTACCTTGGTGTCTGTCTGAGGCCCAACACCTACCTTGGTGTCTGTCTGAGGCCCGACACCTACCTTGGTGTCTGTCTGAGGCCCAACACCAACCTTGGTGTCTGTCTGAGGCCCAACACCAACCTTGGTGTCTGTATAAAGCCCAACACCTACCTTGGTGTCTGTCTGAGGCCCAACACCTACCTTGGTGTCTGTCTGAGGCCCAACACATACCTCGGTGTCTGTTTAAAGCCCAACACCTACCTTGGTGTCTGTCTGAGGCCAGACACCTACCTCAGTGTCTGTCTGAGGCCCAACACCTACCTTGGTGTCTGTCTGAGGCCCAACACCTACCTTGGTGTCTGTCTGAGGCCCAACACCTACCTCAGTGTCTGTTTAAAGCCCAACACCTACCTTGGTGTCTGTCTGAGGTCCAACACCTACCTTGGTGTCTGTCTGAGGCCCGACACCTACCTTGGTGTCTGTCTGAGGCCCAACACCTACCTTGGTGTCTGTCTGAGGCCCAACACCTACCTTGGTGTCTGTCTGAGGCCCAACACCTACCTTGGTGTCTGTCTGAGGCCCAACACCTACCTTGGTGTCTGTCTGAGGCCCAATACCTACCTTGGTGTCTGTCTGAGGCCCGACACCTACCTTGGTGTCTGTCTGAGGCCCAACACCTACCTTGGTGTCTGTCTGAGGCCCAATACCTACCTTGGTGTCTGTCTGAGGCCCAACACCTACCTTGGTGTCTGTCTGAAGGCGCGGATGGTGACTAATCCAGACACAGTCTCTGAGAAGTGGGCATACATTGGAGATAGTGTGATGCTGGATATTCTCTTGATCTCTCGGGAAGTGTGGCGGTAATATTGCTACATATGATCAAAACATATATCAACATACACCAGACTGAGTTATGTACGTAACTTAAATGATATTTGATATAACACTTTATCTAGCCAGATTGAGATATTATGAAATGATTTCAAATACACAAAAACAAATTTAATATAAAACATACACAGGTACAGTGTTAGTCCGTCAGACAAGTATGTGTATTTTTGTTGATAAAATATTTTATTTATTCATACTTTTCCTGTATAGTGTATTGTAATGAGTCCTTTTAATTTTTGACTTGTATGGTTTTTTAACAGCTGGGGTAAGCAACCTTAATACAGTGTAGCTAGGTAACGTTGGGTGGAAATGTGTCACGGGTGGAGCTGTTTACAGCGACAGTCATGGTTTATTTGTCCAGTGTTCCTGATAGGGATATATTGGCTTTTAAGATCATGTAAAACAGGCACAGAAGACAGACGGTGGTAAGTTTACCTTCACTCTTTCTCTGTTCTATTTAGTGGGTACTATTGTATTGTACCGTGTTATCATCAGGTCAAACAATATAGGTATCTGTGTGCTCCAGTCAGCCATGACCATTGTTTATTGTATTGGTAGGAAAAAGTTATATTAATTTTGTTTTCATACTTAGATTTTATATACATTGTATTATGTATGTACAGTAATAGTGTCATATATATTGGTTATATGAATATACTTAACTCTTGTATATGACATTGTCTAGTTTGTATCATGCCTTTAACCTACTGTATTTACAATTTAAGCCCAGTTCTATTGTTACAGTGTTGAGTGCAGTGTGTACATGGTTGGGTGGAAATTGTACGGAAGCAGTGAGATGTCATTAAGCGTATTCACTATAATTGTGCATTTTTGCATTATTTCGTGCATAAATTGAGCCACATATTATTCTTGCATATTGAAACCATTTATTGATAGTTAATAACTTAAAGTTTACATTATCGTTAATTGATTAGAGCACATGTGATTATTAATCTGGACTATGTGTTAGAAAAGTATGGAAATGTGAATGAGGAGGTTATTGATATTTTTGTTAATTAACCTAATTATTTGAGCTTCACATGGCGGGTTAGCAGTCTCAGCTAGTGGGTCAGGACAGGCAGGTGTTTCCATCTATATATCCTATCTGAGCATCAGGACCAGCCAAGAGGGTTACCTTTCATCAGGAACTAGGTTAGTAAAGGGTCTATGTCTGGAGATCATCATGGAGGCCAAGGTTGGCAACTTTATTAGAGATTGCACTTCTAAGAACCAATCACTCATAGGAGTTAAATAGTTTTGCTTTTGTGTCATGGACACTTATGTGTTTACCATGGCAAGGTATACAAGTATTTACTTAAAGATATTGGCTGGTCATGACTGTTGTGGGAATGTTGTTGTGGTTCCTTGGAACTTTTGTATCCACCATCATCGTGGTCATGTGTGAAGTGTGAAGTGTTAAGCTGCATAGACAAGTTATGACTTTGTTGGAGAGAGAGTGTGCTAGATGGTGAGGGTGTCTTGTATATATCTAAAGCTTATAATCACATCTATTCACAGTAAATTAACAATCTCTAAATTTTTCATTTCCAACTTGCTTATTACATGTTAATTGGAACCATTAATTGATACAAAAGAAACAACTTGAGGATTTTACAGGGGCTGTCTTTGCCAGCACTTACTCATGGTCCTAAGCAACCTTGTTTTTTTTAATGCCAGTCTGTACTGGAGACATATTTTGTATTTTGGTTTTGTTGTGGGGAAGAGGGCATGTTTTAGTGTTATGTTATGTAGAGGGGGGGGGGGGGGGGGGGGGGGGAGGGGGGGATGTTTTAGTGATCTGTTTTGTAGAGGGGGACATATTTTAGTGTTATGTTTTGTAGAGGGGGGGGGGGATATTTTAGAGTTCCGTTTGTAGTAGGGGGGGGGGGGGGGGGGTAATATTTTAGTGTTATGTGCTGGTTTGTAGTGGGGGACATATTTTAGTGTTATGTAGTGGGGGAGGGGGGGCGTGTTTCAGTGTTCTGTTTTGTAGTGGGATTATGCTTCCTTTATTTCATCATTGTTAAATTACTGCTTCCTCAATTCAACATTGCATTAAAGACACTAGTAGTCAGTCAAATCAGTTTTCTTCTCCTGCTTGAATGATGGATATGTAAATCCAACCAAAAAAGACTTTTTTGTATAGCTACAATGTTTGCAAAATAATGTAAATGCCACACTTTGCTTTTGGTGGGAATGACACTGCAAAGTCAAACAAAAAGCTGTATACAATCGATCTATCTAAACAATCTGAACAAAATTGTATCTATGTGGACAAACTGATTCTATACCCCCCAATTTGAGATAATATGTCCGCTCTTACTTGTATTTTATAGTAGATTGCTCCCAGTGGAACAAGAAGCAGAGCAAACCATGGTAGTCCATAGCATGTAATGGCTATGGTACCAAGGATCCCATACAGCTGTGCCAGGAAAATGTTCATGATGAACGGCAGGGAATCATCTAGGGCATAAAGGTCAGAGGAGAATCGATTGAGGATCCTTCCGATTGGAGTGATGTCAAAAAATGACATAGGTGCCTGAAACAAATTTATATTGCATGAGCATACTTGACATCTGAATTGAGTGTTTTCTTCAAAATCAGATTGGGATTTATTGTGATCAGTTGAACAATGTATATGCTGTTATTTCAGATGTGTGAACACCAAAGGAATAAGTTATTGTGTTAGGGATAAGTTATTGTGTTAGCAATAAGTTATTGTGTTAGGGATAAGTTATTGTGTGTCAGATAAGACTGCCAACGACATCAACAGGGATATATTAATTGATAATTGAGGGTAAAGTAAGGGCAACAAAAGGTTTGAGACCTTCCAGAGAATAAGTATGGAGTACAAGGAATTGATAAAATTTTACATAAAACTACAATGTATTGTCTAGCCATAATACTGTATTATCAACAAGTGCAATCAATGATTGGGAAAGCTCACCGGCAGCAGCAATCACACTTTGCATTCATTTTTTATGTATGTATAAGCATGTCATTTTGAAATTGTATGTCACATAATATCGCTCCTAGACCTCTAATGGATATATAAACCAAATAAGAAGGGTGTGGACTTCCAAGCTTTTCAAAACTAACTCCCAAAATCTTTAAAGTGAGTTTTTGTGTCAAAAAAAGTAAGTCCACTAAATAGTAAAATGCGAAAAAATCACAATTTTATTCTGCATGATTTTGCCATAACATCACTCCTAAACCTCTAATGAATGTATAAACCAAAATAGAAGGGCATGAGGTGTATGCTTTTAGACTCACAAGCTTTCAAAAAACTTACTCCAAAAACTTTAAAGTGGGTTTTGGTGCCAAAAAAGTTAAGTCCACAAAATGGTAAAATGCGGAAAAATCACATTTTTTTTCTGCATAATTTTGCCATAAC
The DNA here is from genome assembly GCF_902652985.1 of Pecten maximus. Lineage (NCBI taxonomy): Eukaryota > Metazoa > Mollusca > Bivalvia > Pectinida > Pectinidae > Pecten > Pecten maximus. The sequence goes on from NC_047017.1 coordinate 50,221,150, forward strand.
ATCACTCCTAGACCTCTCATGAATGTATAAACCAACTTAGAAGGGCATGAGGTGTATACTTTTGGACTAAAACTTATTCCAAAACTTTAAAGTTTTGGGGTGGGACGCCGACGCGGACGCCGGGGTGACAGCATTAGCTCTCGGTTACTCGTAACCGGTGAGCTAATAACTATATATTGTGCAATAACAAATCATGTTCACATGACAAAATTATTCAATTTTACATCATAATGATAACCTAAATTATATTCCTCCATACCATACATTCAAATATATTGTCCAAAGCTTCTTACAATCCTAGTTCTGTATAGAGAAATTTAAAAGAAACAAGAGGCTTATGCACCTTAAAAGTCACCTTAGTTTTGAAAGCATGTTTGGTTTGTTTGTTTTTGTTTAACGTCCTATTAACAGCCAGGGTCATTTAAGGACGTGCCAGGTTTTGGAGGTGGAGGAAAGCCGGAGTACCCGGAGAAAAACCACCGGCCTACGGTCAGTACCTGGCAACTGCCCCACGTAGGTTTCGAACGCGCAACCCAGTGGTGGAGGGCTAGTGTTAAAGTGTCGGTACACCTTAACCACTCGGCCACCGCGGCCCCTTTGAAAGCATGACCTTGGGCCTCTTGGTTATTGAGAATAAGTCAAAAATGTGTTTTGTTCATAATGCATGACAGAAGCCTGCAGACGAAATACTTTGTCTCAGGTGACCTTAAAAACCAAGATTGTGCTGTCATATATTTAAAGATTTGATGGGAATATTTCAATTTGATTTGATCATCTAATTACCCGAAGGATTTTTTCCAGTAACTTGTGGTGAAGGATCCTTGCAGCACATATCCCTCCATAGGCAAACAGAAATGCCCTAGCCAAAGTGAAGAGGGAGTTGGCCCCAGCCAGACACCCGTACACAGTCAGATAAAACTTTACATCATCTTCACTGTCAGTCGTACTGTTACTACCCAAACTTAAATCAGCAGGCACAGCAAATCTGAAAGAGTTATCAATGAAAGTAAATCATTAAAATCGACACCCAAGTTACCAGGAAGGAACATAACTATGAATATTAGTGTAAAGGTTGCATTTTTCAATGATTCAAATTGTTTCCATTTGCCAAAAGGTTTGAGAAAATAAGATGCATTATCCTCTTAAAATTTTATTTATGACATATTTTTATTTTCTCATTTTATTCTCTCAACCTTTAGATCACTATAATGAATTTGCATTTTCCGTATCAAATTAACATATTAATTACATTGATACTCATTTCATCATTTTTAATCTGGACACCATTTCCCCACTATTAACAATGTTTTGATGTTTATGGAAAGAGGATCAATATCCAACACTAAGAATCACAAAATACAGATCCACAAGTAGTTATAAAGTAATTGCTGAATTTCAATAGTTTAAAATAGAATAATATAACATCCAACGTACCGGCTGTAGATAATCTGTGAGTCAGTACCGGTAGTCCAGGAGGACCCAGAGGTGTTGCCAGGTTGATCCTGGTTTGTACTGTTGCTATGTGTCACCCAGTAAGACAACCACCAATCGTTGATATTTCTGGAGGCTGAAAGTACGAACATGTATATTTAAGTTTCCACTTCACAAAAATAGTTATGAAGCTAACTTTAAACCTTAAAACAGAGTGTAACTAACCTTGCATGAACAGCAGAGCCAGGAGCACAGATGGAGCCAAGCAGTTGCCTACCGCTCTCCAGTATGACTTGTACACGGACAGTTTGACCACACCAGTCTCTTTCTCCTCCTCACCTACCAAGGTCCCATCTTGACCTTCACTGGACTGGTCAGTCTCAGGCCTGCCATCTGTCCACTCCTCATCAGACACCTGATTGTCTGCAAACTTTGTGTCCACTAGGACCTCTGACGGTGGACCTAGAATAAAATTGTGAATAAAGAGACCTTGCAAGCAAAAACCATTGACATGTGTACTGTAGTGCTTCAAATGTCACATGCTATCTCTACAACTTGATTGAAGGGTGAGTTTCAGAGTGAAATCAACAGATATGTAGATTTGTCCACCCCAGATTTTATATGCTATAGGTGAAGCTTAATCATGAAACAATAATTAAGAAACTCAATCTCTCTGTATGACTATTAAGCTTGTAGATAATAATAATTCCCTTAGAGTAACTCACCTATGTTGGAAATGACACCATCATCCATAACAATAACTAAATCTGCCTTCCCCAAAAATTTTGTGTGATGTGTGCAGAGGATTCTAGTCTTATTCCGAAGAAGTCCCATAATGCACCTGTCATATAAATGCTGTGCTACATGAGCGTCCACTGCTGCTAGAGGGTCATCCAATAGGTAAACGTCTTTATCCTATAAATAGTAAAGACATATTCATATGGTCTATACTCCAGCTATATAGATATTGACACCAGACTATCTATAATTGTACAGTCAAATAACTTAAATATTTCAGCAATAATCTTAATTATTTCAATTAGACTACCAGTAGGTACTTTTTGTGCAAAAGGCATTGTACTAAATTATGATTGTTTAGTATTTTATTAAATATTTCGTGGAATGCGCCAATTTATTAGCATGCTAATCAGTCACAACTCTATCAATTTAGCATTCAAAATATGTGTTCTTTTCACTACTAATTTTTAACATATCGTGATCTTGGCCCAAAAAATTTCTAAATCTATCAGTACATACATCTGATATTCAATGACTAACATATTCATCCTCAAATAAACCCCCTCCCCTCGGGTTAAAGTATAACATTAAAGTTTGGGGAGGGACTTATTTGTGAACCACTTTTAGATTAATGTTTAACAAGAGGCCCATGGGCCTTAACAGTCACCTGAGATTTGAAATATTTCAGTAAATTTAATTGACACTTTTTGGCCTGACCCATCAGTCTAAGGGATCAGTCAGGGCCAACATGTGCATACCATTAAGCAGTCATCCCATGCTGATAATGTTAACAAATTTAGAATGAATTTCAAAACAAATAAAACAAATGATAGTCAAAAATGTGATTTCCCTATAACTATAGTAAAGTTTAACCCCTCCCATTGGGCAAACGTGAGACCCCAGAGCCAGGAAATTCACAATTATGGTAAAGCACCTTAAGACCCTTCAATCTATGAAGAGTATTTGATTCCATCATATCTGAGATTAGAGAAGAAGATTTTTGAAATTTCAGTCAATTTGACCCTTTTTGGTCCCCGCCCATCAGCCCCTGGGGGTCAATCAGGGCCAACATGTACATACCATCAAAATGTCATCCCAAGCTGATAATGTTACCCAAGTTAGAATGAATTCCAATAGAAATTCGACAAATAATAGTCAAAAATGTGATTTCCTTATATAAACTATAGTAAAGTTTACCCCATCCCCAGGGGCAAACGTGAGACCCCAGGGTCATGAAATTCACAATTATGGTAAAGCATCTTAAGACCCTTCAATCTATGAAGAGTATTTGATTCCATCATATCTGAGATTAGAGAAGAAGATTTTTGAAATTTCAGTCAATTTGACCCTTTTTGGCCCCCGCCCATCAGTCCCTGGGGGTCAATCAGGGCCAACATGTACATACCATCAAAATGTCATCCCAAGCTGATAATGTTACCCAAGTTAGAATGAATTCCAATAGAAATTCGACAAATAATAGTCAAAAATGTGATTTCCTTATATAAACTATAGTAAAGTTTACCCCCTCCCCAGGGGCAAACGTGAGACCCCAGGGTCATGAAATTCACAATTTTGGTAAAGCACCTTAAGACTCTTCCATCTATGAAGAGTATTTAATTCTACCATATCTGAGAGTAGAGAAGAAGATTTTTGAAATTTCAGTCAATTTGACCCTTTTTGGCCCCGCCCATCAGCCCCTGGGGGTCAACCAGGGCCAACATGTACATGTACATACCATCAAACTGTCGTCCTATGCTGATAATTTGAACCAAATTAGAATGAATTCCAATAGAAATTCGACAAATAATAGTCAAAAATGTGATTTCCTTATAATTATAAACTATAGTAAAGTTTACCCCCTCCCCAGGGGCAAACGTGACATCCCAGGGTCATGAAATTCACAATTTGGTAAAGCACCTTAAGACCCTTCCATCTATGAAGAGTGTTTGATTTCACCTTATCTGAGAGTAGAGAAGAAGATTTTTGAAGTTTTAGTCAATTTGACCCTTTTTGGCCCCGCCCCTCAGGCTCCTGGGGGATGGGGACCATATAATTCACAATTTTAGTTGACCTTTAGCCATAGAAGCTCCCTGCCAAATTTCTTTGAATTTGGCTCAGTGGTTTTGGAGAAGAAGTTGAAAATGTAAATTGTTTACGGAAGCACGACGACGGACAAAAGGCGATTAGAATAGGTCACTTGAGACTTTGTCTCAGGTGACCTAAAAATTGATAGTTATGCAGAAATGAAGGGGGCCTATTTTGGCAGGGGCTTATTTTTGGATAATACAGTAATGAGCAAATAGGAATGTCAATGTCTGAATCACATTATATACATGATATTAAGTATAAAATGATAAATTGTTTACCTGGTACAGTGCCCTGGCCAGGGACACCCTGGCTTTCTGTCCTCCACTCAATGTCACACCATTCTCACCTACTTCAGTCCTATCTCCAGCTGGCAACATCTACAAGATTTTCACGATTTCTGTTTGCTTATTTTAGATATTAAAAATGGCCAAGTACAGAAAATAAGCTGAATTCAGTCATGAAATCTTTCTCTTTAGACACTTTTATTACCCCCCAAAACACACACACACACTGTGAAAAGAAACCTTTAAGTATAACAAATGTTTGTTAAAACTTTTAGAATTACCCTGAGGTCCATATTGAGAGCTGCTGCCTCCAGTACAGATTCATATTTCTTAGTGTTGAATGGGCGCCCAAAGAGGATATTTTCCCGGATCGTGGCATGCTGTATCCATGCTTCCTGAGCAACTAAGGCAAACCCGCTGTGAATGTCTCGTAGTGAGACCTGACCCTCCTCACAACACATCTCTGCCAAAACGGCATGGAGCAGTGAACTTTTCCCAGATCCGACCTTCCCGATCACTCCAATGAATTGACCCTATCGTAAATACGAAAGTTTGCATGCAGAGCGGCATCATATGTATGTGCATATGTAGCAGTAACATGCTAAAAATCACAATTATACATGAATTTTAGGACCACTTTATTTGTTTCTTACAAAAGTGGTTAGTTTAGAAATACATGTACATGTACATGCAAAAAAGTCTTCAATCTATTATATATACAGTATATATATATTTATACACCAATTTTCTAACAATTTGAGTAAATCAAATTTTATCTTCATTATGATTATATTATCCTGTAAGATATAAATGGAGAAAAGTATGATCAAAATACTGCACATTATGTTATGTCATGCTGAAACAGACATCCATAATTTATTTACAAGATATGTGTCTTCCTACAAGTTATACATTTGTATGTTAATTAATTTTACATTAATTTTTAATATGAAACATCTGAAACAAACATGAAATTAATGCAGCATATACAGTACCTTGTACCTTGACTATCTCAATCAAATCTACTCACACTTTTCTTATACTTACTTGTTCTATCTCAATGTTAATGTTTCTAAGTTTCAGGGTCCCTGATTGGCTAGTCTCAGGCCTAGAGTCATCTGCTGATTGGCTGGACTCAGTGTCATGTGCTGATTGGCTGGATTTAGTGCCAGAAGATGATTGGCCACTCATCCTTTTAGCTGCATGGGCATCAGGGGAGGCAGTTGCTTCATTTTGCCAAGAAAATTTTCCTGACTTAATGGATATAATTCTCTCAGCACTATACAAATCTGAAAGAAAACAAGAACAGATTTAAATAATTTAATTCAAACGATAAGAATATACTTTCCCCATGATGTAGGAAGCTTATTTCTTCATTGTTACGTAAAAGAATTTCATGAAGTATAACCTAGGCCTGATGACTAGTTAATGAAGCTGACATCATGATGTTTACTTTTTGTAATTAAAGAGTGGGAAGAGTGAGGTTGGGCTTATTACAGGACAATGAAGTAGCATTAATTGGTGTTTTTTTTTTACTAATAACTGCAATAGACAGAGGTGGGATTATTACCACGGCTGGGATTATTACCACAGCTGGGATTATTACCAGGGCTAGGATTATAACCAGGGCTGGGATTATTACCAGGGGTGGGATTATTGGATGATGATATGGTATATATCAGGTATTATTGACATTGAGTATATAGTTAGCATTAATGTCTGTTATACCCTCTGATGTTTTGTAGTAACTTCTCATATCCAAGTCTGTAAGGGCCACATATTCCTGGACACGTTTCAGAGAAACCCACGCTTCCATCAATCCGTTGATCACCCAGGGGAAGGCATTCAGGGGGCTTATCAGCATCATGAACAGTGACAAACTTGTAAATACCTGTTAAATACAAAGCATATACCAACCATATAAAACATAGTATACATCCATATTGCCTTATATTGTCTGTACCTCACTCAGTCAGTCATATTGTTTCTTGGTCTAAGCTAGTACATGTTCTTTAAAGAGGAGAGCAAAATATCTAAAGTACTGGAGAAAACACTCCAAACTCTACAATAAATTGTTACAGTACAAGAATTTTATAATTAACACATGTATATTGAATATGACTATTTAAAAGAGTACTAGTCCATAATGTGTCATATTAACATGTAGAGATACAGGTACTGTACATACCTTGGCTGCTGTAAGGGGATTTCCCATCAGTGAGTAGGTTGTAAACGTCAGTATAGATATGAGAACAGGGGTAGTTGCCCAAAAATACACACACATTGCATCTAGGTACTTCCTCCCCTTCAGACTCTTCAGCTCAGCATTTCTCAGCCTCTGAATCTCAGAGTGGAAATGATTCTCCCAGGTGTAGAACTTCACAATTCTCATCCCAAACAACACCTCATTCATCATCTGTATATCAGAAATAAAATTTTCTTATTTCACCTCCGATTACATTCAATACTTACCTTTAAAAAGTTACACCAACATATATTAATTTCCACACTTTGGTAAAACATACTTTTTCTTATATACAAAAAAAGCTTTATTGTAAAACTTTTATTGAATTCAATGCTCACTGGATGATGTCATAGTCTGACATTCTAGATTGTGTACCCAGCTGATTGAAGTAGAAAACCATGTTCTATATGTCCTTCTGAATGTATTTATTCATTAACAATGTTGTGTATATACATTTCAACTCTTGAATCATGAACATAAGCTAAAGTTAGTAGTATAATGATATACAGTGTAGTTTTTTTCAAAGTGTTGATTTGGCCATACCTTAACCCTAGCATCTTTCTGTTCCATCATATCCTTGCTCAGTTCTCCAATCTTGTTGGCAAGCCATCTGTTAATGGGGATGAGAAGGAGAGCAAACCCTAGACCAGCTAGAAAAGCTAGTCCCACTTGTAAGTAGAGTAGATAAAGAGATACGCCTATCTGGAAAGGTAAACTCCACATGGCGTGGAAACTGGGACAAAAATTCACCATTCTGTCTGTATCTGTACTCATGAAGTTCACAATTTCACCTGTGCTAAACTTTGCAATGGATACACTGCCCACAGACAATGCCTTTCTGTAGATGGTGGTAATGATTGCACATCTCATTTTGAATCCGACATTTCGACAGTGGTAGTCAAATTGACTAGAGCACAAAGATCCGATGAGAGTAGACAACAGTAACCCACTAGCGTACAAATATCCATGTTGTTCTGGTTCATCTTTATCCTCTATATAGGTCACTAACAAATTTAATAACATTGGCCCTGCAAAACCCACACAATCTGCTATCAGCTTCAGTATACCTAGGAGATAGTACTCCAACCCAAATGTTCTATGTAAAGCTGTTAACAAAGTTGTGGTTTTCTGATGCTTGTGACTGGTACTTTGTTGTCCCGACCTGATGTAAACATCAGGTGCCAGTAGGGTATCGCGGCTGCTTTCCTCATAACTGTACAGTGATGTCCCGTGCTTAGATGGTGTCAGAATCTTAGAAAACTTTTCCTCTAATTGTATAGTGTTGAGTTTATTTGGCAGAAGATATACATCAGATGCAGATTTAATTAACTTTTTGTAGCCTTTTATCATGAGAGGTTGTACCCAGTGGAATGTAAGTTTTGACAAGAATGATGACCCATCCTCCGCCACAACTACTGTTCCTTGTGGACTTGTGATAGACCCATAGTCTGTTGTTCTGGGAAGCATTAGACGTTCAGTTTCAGAAGGAGATATATTTAAACTATGGCGAAGGTAACTGTCACTCATGAGTCTATCACCAGTCGATTTAAGGGTGAATATGTATAAAAGGTGACAGAAAATAGTCACATAAACACAATATTCTTCTGCTGAGTTGTGGAGTGGAGAATTATAAACACGCATCGTGATGACGCTGTAACAGTGGAGACAATCCGCCACAAACGATAAAAGATAGAACATGATCACACACAGAGGGCCTCTGTATGTCTCCCAGTACATGTGTTTAAGATGGTAAGTGTAAATACCATGTAGTAACCAACTGAGACTCACTAAACCTATATACACACAGTCTGCTATACTGGGCTGCATCTCTAGGACCATGGACATTACTATCAGCTGAGCCAGTGGCAACAACAGTAATAATGAAATGGTCACCAGTCTCAGTGTGACAAACCAGGGAATCTTCATCGACGCACTAACATTGGTGATTCTCCGGTGTACTTGTGCTCCATGGTACGTACTCACTATGGCAAGGAGTACATGAGCTGGTATGATTAGTGCTATTTTCTCAAAACATGGACCAAAGTCATTTTTTCTCCAAGCTGTAAAGTTTTCATTGTGCCCACACATGGAATGCCAAAATGTGGAGGCCATTTTGAAAAATACTAGCTCGATGACTCCACAATGCTTTTAAATCCAAGTCCAAATAAAGTCAATCAAAATTGTGGCATCTTTGATTCTGTAAAGTCTGCATTCTGTAGCATCCTTCATTCCATCACTGTAACTGTATCAAAATCTTAGGTAAGTTTTTATATGATAATACAATCTACCACTAATTAATGTTATATATGCATTCCCAGGGATGTAGAATGAATTGCTAAATGGAAAAGATCCAATTTCTCAAGATTCTTTTTTTTATTTCTTTTACTATACACAAATGTATCATCATAGACATCTGATATATGTGTCTGTGATATCATGTTCAATTAGAAAACTATTTAGACAAGCATAACACATACATGTATGACTGGACATTAATCAATAGTTCATAAAAGCCCACAAATGGGACATATTCAAAATGGTCATATTACAATACATTTCAGGATTTGTGTATTAAGTATGTAAGTGAATAATGTGAAAAATACCTACAGTTGCCGAGACTAATTGAAAATGATGTTTGCAAAATTATGGAATATTTTTATTTTTTTATCTTTTTTTAGTTAACTCTTTGTATTATCTTATGTTTGTCTGTCCATCTCAACCAGTGACTCATGTGCCCCATTGGAAATAATCCTTAAGGATATGTATGCAATCCGAGGTTTTACAATAATAAAAAAAATCCTAAAACTACATTACTGTATTAAGTCTTTTAAGATCTTGTCATAATTGATTTTGTTAATTAATTATTTAATTTATTTTTTCTTCTTCTTTTTTATTTGTAATTTCTTAACGGTAATATTGGTAGATGACTGTACATGTGTATGTACCGTAGGTAAATATATGGGATGATACAAATGTGACTATGGTCAACTGACATTCATTATCTGTGATAATTTTAATTATATAACTTAAATCCCAAAGTATTCATCATAACTAACATAGGTAACATAGCATTATGTACACGTACATATCATAATGTATCTTAATATATTTTGATGTCTTGTTGCACTTTATGTTGATGTACATGTACATTATATGTACTGTATGCATTTTACCAGAATAAACATAATTATTATTAATTATAATTTAACTACTATACTCATAATTGAAAGTCTGTCATAGATATGAAAACTCTAAGTGGGGTTTAGGAATGGGGAGGGTACGGCTCCTACATGTGAATGTACTGTGAATGTACATAATTAGTGTACACACATTACCTGATTACAGTACTGTAGTACAGGAAATGGCACGATTCCTGTCAGGGAACCAAAGAAAGCGTTCTATTCCAGTCCCGTAACCGACAGCAGTGTGTATACAGTCCCACAGTATCCCCCTGTCCACTGTAAACGTTAACAGTAGATCTACTCTCTACTGTCAGTACTCACCGAATCAAACGTATTAGACATGCGTCCGTTGTTGTCCGGTGCTTAGAAAAATTCGTCGGTTATGGTCTCTCAAAAGCTTATCGAACATGTACTGCAAACTACTATTCAAGCGTCAATTATACAACGACTGATCATGATCCTACTTTCATTTTAGACGGGGCGTTGGAAGTCGGTAAGTATATTTTGAGAAGACTGACTTTTCATGGTTAGCAAACAGCAAAAGGAGTTATTGGCGAAATCAGGGCGTACATGCTGTACATGTAGAGGGAGACTCCACCATTTGGAGACCGACGTAACGGGCGCTTTTGTATTTGTGCACAGATCTATGAACCGTGACGGTGTGAGTGCACTACATTTAAAAGTAATAAGTGAAGTGGATATATTTGATCAGAGGCCTATACTTTTTCCCATATATTTTTCATTTTAAGTTCGGGATCCAATATGAAGATATTCTTTCTGGTCATCAATAGATTTTATTGTTGAACCGCAGGACTGCCAGATTCGCAATCAATTTGCCACAGAAATACAACCAGCATTGGTGACATGCTTGATCACTTCAGTGTCATATTGTTGTGGTTCTCATCTTAATGATTAAGATTCTACAAGATTATAAAATATAAAGTCATCCCATCGTCTGTCTAGATTTTGAAATCAAGACATCTGTCTGTTTAAATGTCTGGTCTGTGAAGAGCACATTTCATATCATGTTAACGGAGCATTTTTTTTATTTTGTAAAATTATACAAGTTATTGGTGAACCCGTATGTAATTATCATATGTAAACTAATCCAATATTAAACATTTAAGTGACACCCTACCAAACATAACCTCATACACAGTCACCACCCACAAATACTGATAGCTCTCTCTAAGAAGACACCTTACCAAACATAACCTCATACACAGTCACCACCCACAAATACTGCCAGCTCTCTCTAAGGAGACATCCTACCAAACATAACCTAGTCACTGTCCACAAATACTGCCAGCTCTCTCTGAGAGTCAACGCCCTACCAAACATAACCTAATCACTGTCACAGCCCACAAATACTGCCAGCTCTCTCTAAGAGTCAACACCCTACCAAACATTACCTCTTTCACAGTCACAGCCCACAAATACTGCCAGCTCTCTCTAAGAGTCAACACCCTACCAAACATAACCTAGTCACTGTCCACAAATACTGATAGCTCTCTCTAAGGAGACACCCTACCAAACATTACCTCTTTCACAGTCACAGCCCACAAATACTGATAGCTCTCTCTAAGAGGACACCCTACCAAACATAACCTAGTCACTGTCCACAAATACTGATAGCTCTCTCTAAGAAGACACCTTACCAAACATAACCTCATTCACGGTCACTGCCCACAAATACTGCCAGCTCTCTCTAAGAGGACACCCTACCAAACATAACCTTATTCACGGTCACTGCCCACAAATACTGATAGCTCTCTCTAAGAGTCAACACCCTACCAAACATAACCTCTTTCACAGTCACAGCCCACAAATACTGCCAGCTCTCTAAGAGTCAACACCCTACCAAACATAAGCTAGTCACTGTCCACAAATACTGATAGCTCTCTCTAAGAAGACACCCTACCAAACATAACCTCATTCACGGTCACTGCCCACAAATACTGCCAGCTCTCTCTAAGAGGACACCCTACCAAACATAACCTAGTCACTGTCCACAAATACTGATAGCTATCTCTAAGATGACACCCTACCAAACATAACCTTATTCACGGTCACTGCCCACAAATACTGATAGCTCTCTCTAAGAGTCAACACCCTACCAAACATAACCTCTTTCACAGTCACAGCCCACAAATACTGCCAGCTCTCTCTAAGAGTCAACACCCTACCAAACATAACCTCATTCACAGTCACAGCCCACAAATACTGCCAGCTCTCTCTAAGAGTCAACACCCTACCAAACATAAGCTAGTCACTGTCCACAAATACTGATAGCTCTCTCTAAGAGGACACCTTACCAAACATAACCTTATTCACGGTCACTGCCCACAAATACTGCCAGCTCTCTCTAAGAGGACACCCTACCAAACATAACCTTATTCACAATTGCTGCCCACAAATACTGCCAGCTCACTCCAAGAGTGCACTGTAGCTTTGTTTAAAGGGACATTTCCACCTCATGCATCCAAAGATACAGTGCTATCTATGATTTCATAAGCTGATTTTGCTTTCAATGAAAAGTGTTAATATTAAATTCCCCCCTATGGATCAGTATATGTCTGTGATTTATTATGTTTTGATATCTATATTTTTGGTGTTTCAGATGAATGTTGAACATATCTGGAATGATTCTTTGACACTGGCTTTGAAGACTGGCTATGTACTAGGATATACATAAAACTGTGTTGAGTTGTACAGACTTTCTGTATGTATTAGCCTAACAAAATGGCAAGCTCCGTTGTTCATCACTTGACAAGATTACTTGTACTATACCTCGTCACCTTTTCCTTCATCATTCCTATCTTATGCTATTTTTTACCTTATTCAAAACTTTTCAAAGTCTTCCATTCAGAAAAGGAAATGTTGAGTGATGCCAAGGATCTAAACAAAGAACGACTTTCCAGTGCCACTGCTTACTTTAACAGCATTGATAAAACAGAATCTATGAAGTTTTATAACCGATATGACCAGGAAAGACTGGATTTACTTGTTGTAATTGTGACAGTTCAGAGAAAATCAGCAGATGTACAAAATTTGGGTTATTTCCTACAAGCAACAGCAGCAATGGACAGAGTGATGAAACAAAACCAAAGTTTTAAGAAAAAGAAACTAGTGATTTGTAATGTTGATTCAAATCCATTAAACTACACTGATGTTGTATGGTTATCAGAATTTATTCCAACCATACAGAGATATGATCCTCGTGGGAAGGACATGGCCAGGATGACAACTTCACAGAGAGCTGTGTTGTATGGTCAACATTTGCATCTTAACAAGTATGTGAAGGAGACAGTAGATTATATGTTCTGTTTGGAGAGTGCATATCTTATGAACTCCACTTATATCTTGATGATGGAGGATGATGCCATTCCTCACAGAGATGTCCTCAATAATGTCAAACATGTTATGGACACTAAACTTCACCATTACAACAGAGAGTTTGGGCATATCAAGCTCTACTACCCCCAGAAGTGGCAGGGATTTGCTTTAGAAGAGACAAGGATCATCGAGTTAGTGAGCATAGGTTGTATCGGAGCAGGTGTCTTTGTATTTATCTTAAATTTGTATTCAACTGCCAAGAAAAAAGTACTAACATATTTTATACAAATTCTATATTTTTTAGCTGGTTGTGTGTATTTCATATTAGTTGCAGAACTTCTAGATAGACAAAATTTAATGGAACTAAGAAGATTTTCGAAGTCTTTGTATTCGTTTAAGCAGTCTCCAGGATGTTGTACACAGGCTATGTTGTACAGAGAACAAGTTATACCTGCCTTGCTGAACTATCTACAGGGCTCTGCTAGACTAAACATGGATCATACAGACATTGCAATCTATAAGTTTACTTTGAAGTACAACATTCCATGCTATCAGATAGAACCAAATCTGTTCTACCATGTTGGCCTATACACATCACTGGTAGAGGGCAGATACAAGGACCCAGAAGGATTCCTCTTTCATGTTTAAAAGAAGTGGCATTAGATAGAATAGATACCCATTTTATGTTATGTAAATCAGGGATAACATGCGAGTCATCTAAATCTACTACAGAGGCAATATGTCGCCTTGCCACATTGGCCTATGCAAAACGCACAGACCTTTGGATTGGGATTTTGAAAATCACATTAATTTTAACATGTGAGTATATTTGGTGCATTATTTTTACAAAATGGCAGTCTATCACTTAATGTATATAATTATCAATACAATGTATACTTTCCAAAGCTTGCCTATATCCTTTTTAGCCCACCATCATCAGATGGTGGGCTATTCAAATCGCCCTGCGTCCGTGCACGTGGTCCGTCCGTCCGTAAACAATTCTTGTTATCGCTATTTCTCAGAAAGTACTGAAGGGATCTTTCTCAAATTTCATATATAGGTTCCCCTTGGTGCCTAAATATGCATATTGCATTTTGAGACCCATCGGAAAACAACATGGCCGACAGGCAGCCATCTTGGATTTTGACAATTGAAGTTTGTTATCACTATTTCTCAGAAAGTACTGAAGGGATCTTTCTCAAATTTCATACATAGGTTCCCCTCGGTGCCTAGTTATGCATATTGTATTTTGAGACCTATCGGAAAACAACATGGCCGACAGGCAGCCATCTTGGATTTTGACAATTGAAGTTTGTTATCACTATTTCTTAGAAAGCAATGAAGGGATCTTTCTCAAATTTCATATGTAGGTTCCTCTTGGTGCCTAGTTATGCATATTGCATTTTGACACCAATCGGAAAACAACATGGCCGACAGGCAGCGATCTTGGATTTTGACAATTGAAGTTTGTTATCGCTATTTCTCAGAAAGTGCTGAAGGGATCTTTCTCCAATTTTATATATAGGTTCTCCTTGGTGCCTTGTTATGCATATTGCATTTTGAGACCAATCGGAAAACAACATGGCCGACAGGCAGCCATCTTGGATTTTGACAATTGAAGTTTGTTATTGCTATTTCTCAGTCAGTACTGAAGGGATCTTTCTCCAATTTCATATGTAGGTTCCCCTTGGTGCCTAGTTATGCATATTGCATTTTGAGACCAATCGGAAAACAACATGGCCGACAGGCAACCATCTTGGATTTTGACAATTGAAGTTTGTTATCGCTATTTCTCAGCAAGCACTGAAGGGATCTATCTCAAATTTCATATGTAGGTTCCTCCTAGTGCCTAGTTATGCATATTGCATTTTGAGACCAATCGGAAAACAACATGGCCGACAGGCAGCCATCTTGGATTTTGACAATTGAAGTTTGTTATCGCTATTTCTCATAAAGTACTGAAGGGATCTTTCTCAAATTTCATATGTAGGTTCCTCTTGGTGCCTAGTTATGCATATTACATTTTGAGACCAATCGGAAAACAACATGACTGATGGGCAGCCATCTTGGATTTTGACAATTGAAGTTTGTTATCGCTATTTCTCAAAAACTAATTAAGGGATCTTTCTGAAATTTCATATGTAGGTTCCCCTCAGTGCCTAGTTATGCATATTGCATTTTGAGACAAATCGGAAAACAACATGGCCGACAGGCAGCCATCTTGGATTTTGACAATTGAAGTTTGTTATCGCTATTTCTCAAAAACTAATTAAGGGATCTTTCTGAAATTTCATATGTAGGTTCCCCTCAGTGCCTAGTTATGCATATTGCATTTTGAGACAAATCGGAAAACAACATGGCCGACAGGCAGCCATCTTGGATTTTGACAATTGAAGTTTGTTATCGCTATTTCTCAGAAAGTACTGAAGGGATCTTTCTCAAATTTCATATGTAGGTTCCTCCTAGTCTCTAGTTATGCATATTGCATTTTGACACCAATCGGAAAACAACATGGCCGACAGGCAGCCATCTTGGATTTTGACAATTGAAGTTTGTTATCGCTATTTCTCAGAAAGTACTGAAGGGATCTTTCTCCAATTTCATATGTAGGTTCCCCTCGGTGCCTAGTTATGCATATTGCATTTTGAGACCAATCGGAAAACAACATGGCCGACAGGCAGCCATCTTGGATTTTGAAAATTGAAGTTTGTTATCGCTATTTGTCAGAAAGTACTGAAGGGATCTTTCTCAAATTTCATGGTCCCTGGTGTTGCATTTTGGGACCAATCCAAAAACAACATGGCCGACAGACAGCCATTATCGCTAAATCTTAAATTTTATATATAGGTTCCCCTTGTTTGAAAAGTACTAGAGGGCTGTTTCTGAATTTACACAGATTAGTAAGACTTAGAGGAAGGGAAAAGTAGAGAAAAGATCAATCTGACATGGAACCTATAAAGATCATTCAATGGTGGGTGGCAAGATCCCTCTGGGATCTCTTGTTATAAATTACCATTATACTAAAACAAATTGATTACCTCCTTGTTAACATTACAAAGAGCAATTAGTCATGTTGGAATGTTTAAGTGTTATTGTGTGTTGTGCAGATTTAATATAAAACAAGTGCCAGATATTGCATTATTAATATTTTCTGGTGAATAGATATCTTAAGATGGTTTTTTTTATTAAGTTATCCTATAACTATTAATGAATTTCAATATGCTTTAGGCATAGATCTGCCATCAAAATACTGCCAAAGATAGTTATTTCAAGCAGATATTTAAAGTATATATAAGCTGTATGATTCTGACAAGTAGGCATTGTAAGCATTTATTAATTAGCATTATTATTTGGTATTGATATTGAACACATGCTTAAACCTTCAGCTGATACATGTATCATTACGGTACCATATCAAAGATATGGGTGTCCTATGTATCATTACGGTTAGGGTAACGTATTAAAGATATGGGTGCCCGATCACTCTATATCTCTGTCTGTCCGGCCATCCTCAAATTTTACTCCTGGCTATAAATTTGATATTTATTGACCGATTAACCTGACAACTGATCAAGATGTTATTTACTGACCGAATCACCTGAAACCTGGTCAAGATATTTAGTTCACAAAAATGCATACTCAGCTAGAAAGTAAACATGGAAGATCAAGGTTATCAGATTCAAAGGTCAAATTGAAATATGTGTAGTTTTTCACTGATGAACGTTTTGTGATGACACTTTGAAACAATGGTTAACCAAAGGTTAACGTCACTTAGTCAAAAGTCATGGTCAAATTTTGTATCATTTCACTGATGTTAAATTAATGCAAGCTGAACTAATTGAAACAGAAAGTTGTACATGGGTATATCACTTAATAATTCGTCATTGTATATCATTTCCTATCTTAGTGGATTTGTATGTATATAACATGCTGTAACAATTGCATATATGGTTGAGTAAAAATATTTTGAGAAAAAAAATTATGACACTATGAAGCAATGTCAGTTGGATTTTATCAAGGAGTCAATTGGCCAAGGTCACTAGGTCAAGGTCAAGGCCCAATTTTGTATCTTTTCACTGAACTTTTGTGATAACATTATGAGGTGAAGTTTTTCAGAATTTAACAAGAAATCAACTGATTAAAAGTCAAGGTCACTGGGTCAATGTCATGGCAAATTTTGTATCTTTTTAGCTATGAACATTTTGTGATGTTAATTTGGTCAGAAATACACAAGGAGTCAAATATCAAAAGTCCAAAGGTTTAAGGTCAATGTCAACTTTAATATTTTTCACAAAAGAACATTTTATTATAACATACAATGTATGAAGCAAAATTGGTCTGAATTAAGGATAAGTCAACTGACAAAATATCAAGATCACTGTATTATAGTTTGTTGGGTTCATCACCTCTGGAACAGTTAGTGTTATATGTTGAAGCTCAGACTCCTTGTAGTAGATAATGGCTACCTCACTGTACAACATAGGGGAGCCCAGTTGCTTGCCATCCAGAGCAATTAAGATTGAGTGTCTTTCTGAAGTGTCTGTTTCATAGCTTTTTAAGAAACACAAACTGCCACAGGTAGGGAGTATAAAAAACTCACCTAGGATCTTCACTTGAGGCTATGTGGCTTACACTCTGACCAACTGAGCTATGACAGCCTCTCACCAGATTAAAGGTCAAGGTCATTTGGGTCTAAAGTTCAAAGACAAAGTGGAGCTCTGACTATGACCCTGTCTCTTCATGGGGAGATTTTGAAATAGAGCAAATTGAAACATGGAGGTGGAAGGAAACCATAATCACATCGTAGTGATTAATGTGATATGTAGATATATATATTGCTTTTTTGCAATTATCTTAAAGTCCAAATGTCAAATGTCAACTTCAGCTATAAAGGCAGATGTCTTTTCTTATGACACAATATTGGGCATTTTTTAACATTTGAGCACAGTTCATGCTCATTGATATAAGATTTATACTTTGTAATTCAAATCTGTTTGTATAATTATAGATATATAAAATTTAAACTGATTTGCTTCATCACTATATTATTCAATTTTGTATCTATTATTCTTAATCTTATCCCAGCATATTTAATATTTGATCAGGTACATGAGAATATAATGTGGAAAGTGTTTCTTTAATATTTGATCTGGTATATGATAATATGATGTGGGAAGTGTTCCTTTAATATTTGATCATGTAATCTGATCCTGGATACTCCAGGAGTCACGTTCATGCATGTCACGGTAACTAATCAGGAACATAATCCTGGGATGTTGAAGATTATGTTCCATCAATGTCTAACATAGAATGCATTCTACAAATTCAAACATGACCACTTTTTATCCATTTGACACATCTAAAGTGTAACCACGGCAGTTCATTTTGTGTTCACTGTATTTTAGATATATTTTATATTACTTAATCAGAGTATTTTGTTGGATTTTTACGTTTATTGTTTTTAAGTAGTTTGTTGTCAATAAGTATTTATTGTATTTATCAAGTACCTGGTATGTGATCATTGTTAATTAATAACATTGTATTAATAAAAACAATTTAAACACCAAGATTCCGGATGATGATAGATATGTTAAGCCTGAATAGCCCAGTGTTACATTTAAGTTCTATATGAAACCTATGTTGGCCGGCATTAAGAGCCGAAAATTTGGAGCTATAGAGATGTTTATAAATTTTAACACATTGTCAGATTAGATTAACCAATCAAAACAAAAATCAAATATCATTGATAAAGCCATCGCTATAAATATGCCAAGTAGGAAATCAAAAATGATGTGATGGGATTTAAATGTATAAAAATGGCTCCAAATTTTCGGCTTCTTATAATTTTAGATCTTATCCTTTGACGAGGAAACAACGACTCTTTCAACTTTTCAAGTTACCATCTTGACCCTTTCAATGTCAATTAAGTAGACAATGGAAAAGTCCAGATTTGGTAATTTGAAAATACAGAAAAATGTTTGTTTGTATAAAATGTTCCCTTCCAAACAATTTTAGTAAGATGTTAAGTTTTATCTTATGGAATACCGACATGTTAATGAAATTGGAACTAACTGTAAGTCGATTATAAGAGAGAAAATATAAACTCTTCATTTAGACAAAACCAAACTCTTAAAATTGTATAAGGGGAGTAGAGCCAGATGGTCCGGAAGTAACCGTCTTCATGGAGGAGAGCCATCATATAATTCTACGTCCTGGTTATATCACGTCCGGGGGGCCGACCATGTTAACGATAAAAAATCTTCAAATAGTCTTCACCAATCAGCATTCTCTTGAAACTACGTGATGTGTGTATTTCATCTATAGTCGACATCAATCATGGAAATTGTGTTATTCAATATGAATCGATATGAACGGTAAATGAAGGGAATATGTTAATGGAATAATCATCTAATTCAATTGATTAAATTTATATGTGATTCAATTGATTTAATCCACAGGTACTTGTGGACATGATTATGATGTTTTTAATCAAAATGTTACATTATAGACGAGTAAATTATTGTACAAAAATATATATATATTTAAAAGGCCAAGGTACGATATGTCAGTATTATCTGTTTTAGTATACAATAAACGTTGATGGCTCCGTCTGGTTTTTTTTTTTAGCCCACCATCATCAGATGGTGGGCTATTCAAATCGCCCTGCGTCCGTGGTCCGTGGTCCGTCCGTCCGTCCCTCCGTCCGTCCGTCCGTAAACAATTCTTGTTATCGCTAATCCTCCGAAAGTACTGAAGGGATCTTTCTCAAATTTCATATGTGGGTTCCCCTTGGTGCCTAATTATGCATATTGCATTTTGAGACCAATCCGATAACAACATGGCCGACAGGCAGCCATCTTGGATTTTGACAATTGAAGTTTGTTATCGCTATTTCTTAGAAAGTACTGAAGGGATCTTTCTCAAATTTCATTTGTAGGCTCCCCTTGCTGCCTAGTTATGCATATTGCATTTTGAGACCGATCAGAAAACAACATGGCCGACAGGCAGCCATCTTGGATTTTGATAATTGAAGTTTGTTATCGCTATTTCTGAGAAAGTACTGAAGGGATCTTTCTCAAATTTCATATGTAGGTTCCACTTGGTGCCTAGTTATGCATATTGCATTTTGAGACCGATCGGAAAACAACATGGCCGACAGGCAGCCATCTTGGATTTTGATAATTGAAGTTTGTTATCGCTATTTCTGAGAAAGGACTGAAGGGATCTTTCTCAGATTTCATATGTATGCTCCCCTTGGTACTTAGTTATGCATATTGCATTTTGAGACCGATCGGAAAACAACATGGCCGACAGGCAGCCATCTTGGATTTTGATAATTGAAGTTTGTTATCGCTATTTCTGAGAAAGTACTGAAGGGATCTTTCTCAGATTTCATATGTATGCTCCCCTTGGTACTTAGTTATGCATATTGCATTTTGAGACCAATCGGAAAACAACATGGCCGACAGGCAGCCATCTTGGATTTTGATAATTGAAGTTTGTTATCGCTATTTCTGAGAAAGTACTGAAGGGATCTTTCTCAAATTTCATATGTAGATTCCCCTTGGTGCCTAGTTATGCATATTGCATTTTGAGACCAATCGGAAAACAACATGGCCGACAGGCAGCCATCTTGGATTTTGATAATTGAAGTTTGTTATCGCTATTTCTCAGAACGTACTGAAGGGATCTTTCTCAAATTTCATATGTGGGTTCCCCTTGGTGCCTAGGTATGCATATTGCATTTTGAGACCAATCGGAAAACAACATGGCCGACAGGCAGCCATCTTGGATTTTGACAATTGAAGTTTGTTATCGCTATTTCTCTGAAAGTAGTGAAAGGATCTTTCTCAAATTTCATAAATAGGTTCCCCTTGGTGCCTGGTTATGCATATTACATTTTGAGACCTATCGGAAAACAACATGGTCGACAGGCAGCCATCTTAGATTTTGACAATTGAAGTTTGTTATCGCTATTTATCAGAAATTGCTGAAGGGATCTTTCTGAAATTTCATTTGTAGGTTGCCCTCTGTGCCTAGTTATGCATATTTGATTTTGAGACCAGTCAGAAAACAACCTGCCCGACAGGCAGCAATCTTGGATTTTGACAATTGAAGTTTGTTATCGCTATTTTACAGAAGGTACTGAAGGGATCTTTCTGAAATTTCATATGTAGGTTCCCCTTGGTCCCTGGTGTTGCATTTTGGGACCAATCCGAAAACAACAGACAGCCATTATCGCTAAATCTTAAATTTTATGTATAGGTTACCGTTGTTTGATAATTAGTAGCTGAAGGGTAA